>NC_057865.1:25577000-26216500 GCF_019393635.1 Dromiciops gliroides | reverse complement strand
TCTTTAGGGAAAGTCAGTATTTGAAATATGCAGGAGTTATGGATGATTCTCTCACCTAGGCTCTCTCTCAATATGGTCAATGATTTAAAAGTAAGATCCAGGGTTTCATAATGTAGAAGTAAAAAGGACTAGAGGTCAAATTTTCTTTTATATGCAAATCTGTGTACTCCAAAATAGAATGAGTGTCCTGGAACCTTGCCAATGCAAAAGTTTTTTCCTTCTTCCTTTCTCTTCCTCTCCTCATTTACTTTCTTCCTTCCTTCCTCCCTCCCTTCCTTCCTTCTTCCCTCTTCCTTCCTTCCTTCCTTCCTTTCTTTCTATATATCTTTCTTTATTTCTTTCCTCCCTCCCTCCCTCCCTTCATTTCTTCCTTTCATTTATTCTATCCCATACCTCCTTTCTCCTTCCTCTGCTTTTCCTTTGTTTCCTCTTTTGGCCTCTTCCTTCCCTCTCTTTTTTTTTTTTTTGGTGAGGCAATTGGGGTTAAGTGACTTGCCCAGGGTCACACAGCTAGTAAGTGTTAAGTGTCTGAGGCCGAATTTTTTTTTTACTCTTTTTTTTTGGCCTCTTCCTTCTCTAACATGATTTTAAGCTCCCTGTAGGTAGGGGCTGTGTTTTATTCATCCTTGCACTCAACAAAATATCTAGTGCTCAGCTGTCTTCATTTTTATCACCCACCTATTTTGCTTCTTTTCTTCTAGTCTTTCTGTTATCCACAAGCCTACCTGTTCTCCTTCTCTGTCTTAATCTCTTCTATGCACTTAGTTACACTCTTGTTTTTTTCTCCCCTTTTTTCTTGATATTTTCTCCACAGGCCATTATGTTTATCGGCTCAAGCTATTCCATTATCCCTTGTTTTTTGCTCCTCATAAATCCTGGCTCCCACTCATCACCCCTCCATTAAACATCAGGGTATCTGTGCATTACTCTTTGTGATTGTGCACATATGGAATTATACATGAAGTGTAGATATGGGTTGAGTGCAGAACTGTGGATTTTGCTGGGAATAAAGAAGACTATAAGGGAAAACTAGCCATCTTAGCAGCTCCAGGTCAGTGGGAGGCTACAAAAAGGGATGTAGAGGTTCTGGAGAGCTAACAAGCTACTGGATGCTTGGGAAAGGCAGAGCTCATGACTGAGGAAGAAAGGAATGGGAGTGGGGCCAGATACTAGGCACCAATCACTGGCTGGAAGGCTATTGGAAGCCAGGGAGAGGACAATAAGATTGTAGCCAAATCTTAGTTAGTCTTCAAGGTTTTCCTATCTGCTCAATGGATAAATAAAGCATTTATGAAGCACTTACCACATATGCTAATGTTGGGAAAACAAATATGTGCAAGCAAGAGAATCCCTGCCCTCAAGAAATTTACATTCTAATAGAGGAAGACAACACATAACGGGCAGCTGGAAAGAGGAGTGGACAAGACAGCATGGTGTGAGATGGTGTCATGGATCAGGATCAAAACAGGCCCATCAGATCCCAGTACAGGGAGGGAAGGGAGAGTTCAATTTATCAGTGGGAAGGAGGTTGAGGAAATGGCCTGTGTAGAGAATAAGCAGAGAGGAAATGTTTGGCCAGCAAGTGTCTTCCTAAGAGCTTTGCTGGCTCTTCCCACTCACTATGATCTTCATTTCTACAGCATTTATAAGTGCTATCCCACTTTTATTAGAATCATTTTGTGGCTGCAATAGAAAGCCTTGCCCATTGGTGACTGTACACTATTACTAAGCTGAGTCTTCCTCAGTAGGAGTCTAATGGAAAGACTGTTGGATATGGCCATGGTTGAAGAACCTGGGATTGCCCTTGGCTCTTCCATTGACTATATGTGTGACATTGGGTAAGTCACTTCACCATCCTGGATCTCTTTAGAAGACTGATCTAGATGACTTTTAAGGTCCCTTCCAGATCTGTGGAAGCAGTGTGGCATGGGAGAAGCTGGATTGGATTAAGAGGGCCCAGGGTACAAAGTCTATCTCTGCCATTTACTATCCATGTGACTTTGGGCAAGTGACAACTTCTTTGACCTTGGTTTCCTTGTTTGTAAAACAAGAGGGTTCACTAAATGGCCTTGAAAGCCCATTATACCTGTAACATTGTATTCCACATTAGCCAGATGGGGTTCTGTCACAGCTGGACCTCAGATCTCTGTCCACACTCGCCCTCTCTTGTCTATGTCTAGTTAAGACTTCATGGCTGAAAGCAGCAAGATCATTCTTCAGAAGGGAAGAGATCTGGATAGGAGAGCATACAGGATGGGTTTTACCTCTCCTGTCCCTTCCTTCTCTACTCCACCCCCTTCCCCAAAACTGCCAAGCAAACAAAACCTCAGCCCTTTCAAATATTTAGCGACCTCTGGTTAAGAGAAGCACGGCTCTCTTTTTCGGGCATGAGGAGATCTTCAGACAGGAAGTGAAGGCCTGTTTTCATTTTTTAAAAAGTAACAGAAGAACGGATTTGGAAAATGAAGCCTGATGTGTGATGTGGCAAGAGGCCAAAAACCCTTGAAGGATGTTGGGATCTTCCCCGAAGAAACTTTTTCCAGCCTTGGACAGCAGGTTCTTGTCAGCTGGGATCTCAGTGGTTGTTTGAGCTCAGCAGGCCCATGACAAGGCCTGGAATTCTGGGGGCCCTTCTCCTCTCCTTTCCACTCTCCCTCCACATTGGTGAAGGACCCAGGCCCGGGTCCTGCACTGAGAGGTGATCAAGGGCACTTTGACTGGGATTTTTTGCTTGCATTTAACTCCTGACTTCCCTTCAGCAGTCAGCCTGATGTGTGAGCTCAGCTTGCTTAACTCCTCTTTCTATGAATTTATAATGGGTTCATATTACCACACCATTTCAGGGTGGTGGGAAAGCTACTTGTCATAAATATTATCCCCACACTTCCCCTGCTGTTGTCATAATGATCAGCATCAATTCTACCTCTTGATGTACCCTCCAGAAAGACAGTGTCTTTTCACATGTGGTCCCCTACACCTGAAATGCATTTCCTTCTCACCTCTAGTTCATAAAACTCCTGGCTTCCTCCCATTGTTCAGGTGCCACCTCACACAGAAGGCCATCTCTAAACCATCTTCCTGTTTCTAATGTTTCTAGGTAGTGCTCTATGCTTCTTGAAACTTCTTTCTATCATCTATCTATCTATCTATCTATCTATCTATCTATCTATCTATCTATCTATCTATCTATCATCTCTCTATCCATCCATAAATTATCTATTTCTTCATCTATCCATCCATTAATTATTTGTCTTTATCTATCCATCCATCCATCAATTATTTATTCATCTATCTCACTATCCATCTCTCTATCCATCCATCCATCCATCCATCAACTGTCATCCATTCAACCATCAATTCTCTATCCATCAGTCTATTCATCCATCAGTTATCTATATATCTTAGCAAGCCCTCACACAAGAAGTGCCAGTGCCCCTTAAACACCCCATACACCCCAACAACAGTTTGTCCATCCATCAATTATCTATTTGTCTATCCATATGTCTATCTAAACATATATCATCCATCAATTACCTATTTTCTGTCTATCATCCATCAAAATTATCATCTCTCTATCCATCCATAAATTATCTCCATATCTTTCCATCTGTCTATTCATCCATCAATCACCTTCATGTCTATTATCTATCTGTCCAGCCATCTATCAATTATCTATCTGTTATCCTTGAATTATCTATTATCTACCTGTCTATTCATCAAATATCTATTTAATTATCTAGTATCTCTGTAGTACTAGGCAACTAGGTGGCATAGCACATAGGGTGTCAGGCCTGGAATGAGGAAGAACTGAACTCAAATCTGGCCTCAAACACTAGCCATATGACCCTGAGCATGGCATTTAACTGTTTGCCCCAGTTTCCTCATCTGTCAAATGAGCTGGAGAAGGAAATACCAAACCACTCTAGTATCTTTGCTAAGAATACCCCAAATGGGGTCATGAAGAGTCATACACAACTGAAACAACTGAATAACAACAACAACAACAACAAAAACCCAATGTGTCTGCAATAGAATGTAATCTCTATGAGGACCAGAAGCATAACATTTTTATTTTTATGACATCAGCCCTACTGGGGCCTGGTACAAAAGGAGAGGACACTTGATAACTGTTTGTAGAACTGAATTGCATTGGTCTCAAGATAAATCAAGACTACTGACCTCATGGGACCTACACATTTCCCTCAGCGGAGAGAATGGAAGGGGAAGGGGTGGCTGAGACAGAGAAGAACACTTGTTTCTTTTTTACCCCAGTCAGGGCTCAGGAGAAAGTTTGTGGTATCCTGACATTAGGGAAGAAAGCATCTGGTCCAATCTCCTCATTTTATGGGGGGGAGAAACTACAAAGCCCAGAAGACTCCTTAAAAAATCACAGTTCAAAAAGTACAGAGTATCAAAGTGACCTAGGAAACTGTGGGCTGGCCTTAGAGCAGGAGAGCCCCGAGTGTTTGCCAAGTGACAGACAAGTCACTTTATCTCTGAGTCTCAGTTTGCTCATCTGTAAGATGGGGGAAATTATGCTAAACGCCTCACCTACCTCACAAGGCTGTTACCCACATCAGCTGAAAGAATGCCGTATCTAACATTCTGCTCACTTGAAAGCTATAAATGTTAGCGATTATTTTTCCCCTAAGAATTGAAGACATATTTATCAACATGGGCCAAACATGGGCTCAAAAGTTATGCATGAGCCAAGTCACGCTTTGGTACTTTTGAGCTTATCTCTTCGAAGGGTTCAAATGTCAGTATCATTTCCAACAAAAATGGGGATGATATTCTTCATCTTAACTAAAGCAGAAAGCTTGATGATGATGATTTAAGTAGCATTTAAAAATCCATCAAGTGCTTAAAATTATTCTCTCTCATAGCAACCCTGTGAGGTAGGTGCTAATATTATCCCCATTTTTTAGGAAACTAAAGCAGGCAGGAGTTATGTGACCTGCCCAGGGTCATGAAGTTAGTATTTGAGATAGGATTTGCATTCAGTTCTTCCTGAGTCCACGTCCAGTACACTATCCATCACATCAGACAAGTGTGAAGAAGCAAGGTTCTGTTCTTCTCCCAACTCAGATGTGATCTCCTATTGTATGAAATCATCAGACTAGGAGAAACCAGAAGCTTCTCCCTTAGTTATTTTATTGAGATTTTTGCTGGTGTTCCTGCTTCCACCAAACTTACTTTTAAAAGAAAAACGTTCTTACTCCTGGAGTATTTATTCATCCCAAAGTTTACTCATCCTTCAAGGCCCAGCTCTACATTTAACTACTGGATGAAGCCTTCCCTGTCTGCACCAATGGTAAAGGATATGCTCTGGACAAGCTCCAGTTATCTTCATATCCCAGTCTTTCCTTAAGTAGGGGAAGTACATCATTATTTGTCTTTAAAGTTTTGTTGTTGCCTGGCATTTCTTTTCACCACAACTTTTCCCCAGTATTACCATTCTATCCCTTCTAAACCCTTCCTTTGTAACAAGCTAGGTAAGCAAGATCAGTAGAGACAAGAGCCAGCAGGTGGAGTCCCCTTCCTCCCACCTGTACAAGCCCATATTTCATCATCTGTCCTCTGGACTCAGGTTGATCATGGAATTAAATTTGAGTTCTGCTGCCTTTGGTGCTATTTTTATTTATATTATTATAGTTGTCATTTACGATATTTTCCTACTTTCCCTTTTTCCCCCATCAGCATCAGTTCATATAAGTCTTCCCATGTTTGCTTCAAATTCTAAATTCCATGTATCTATTATGTCTTACAGCACAGTAATAGTCCATTATATTCATATACCTCCATTGGTTCAGCCATTAAACATGTGGTTGAGCGATACCCATCATTAATAATAATATAATAATACTAATGTATGTGAGGGATACCCACTATTATTATTATTATTATTATTATTTGGTGAGGTGATTGGGGTTAAGTGATTTGTCCAGGGTGACACAGCTAGTAAGTGTCAAGTGTCTGAGGCCAGATTTGAACTCAGGTGCTCTTGACTCCAGGGCCGGTGCCCTATCCACTAAGCCACCTAGCTGCCCTGACACCCACCATTATTATCATTATTATTATTAATCAAGTAGGTAAGGGACACCCACTTGTTTAACAATAATAATAACAATAAGGGTAGTAGTGCTAGTAATATCTAGTATCTGCAAAGTGCTTTAAGATTTGCAAAGCACTTTATATAAGTTGCTTTCATTTGATCTTCACAACAACACCATGAGGTAGGTGCTATTGTTCATGCTCATTTTACAGATGAAGAAACTGTGGTATAGAGAGATTGAGGAGCTTGCTAGGGTCACATAACCACAAGTGTCTGATGCAGGGCTATGACTTCAGAGCCTTCTGACTCCAAGGCCGGTGCTCTATCCATTGCACCACAGTGATTGCTCTTTTGCCTCGTTGACTACTTGAAATTCAAGACTTGACCCAGAATCCCAGAAGGACCTAGAAGGGACCTTGTAGAGGTTATGAATGAAAATTCTTCATTTTACAACTGAGGAACTGAAGCCCAATGAGGTAAAAGGAATTGGGTAAGGTCATAGATTGGGGCAGAGCCAAGAGGTAAGGCAAGCAGCAGAGAGAATGCTGGACCTGAGAAAGCCCTGAGTTCAAATCCTACCTCCGGCATTTACTAGTCGTGTGAGAGTTCCTGTGATACATTCAGTCACATAGTTGGTCAGTGGACTGACTTTTTATCTTCTTTAATTTTTTTAGTCCCTCTTTCCAGCCTAGCAAAACTATACTTTCATCTGCCCCTCCGGTGCTACATTCAAAGACTCTCTTCCAATCCCCTCATTTTGCAGAACTGATGTCAGAGCGGTTAAGTGACTTGCCCTGGGTTATACAGGTAAAAAGTGGAACAGCAGGGATGTGACCTGTGGTATCTGACTCTAAATCCAGAGCTCTTTGTATTATACCACACTGCTCCTCACATTCTTAGAGGACAATCAATAAACATTCATTAGTCATTTAATCATTAATTCATTCATTATTTTTTTTTTAATTTTTAAATTTTTTGTGGGGCAGTGAGGGTTAAGTGACTTGCCCAAGGTCACACAGCTAGTAGGTGTCAAGTGTCTGAGGCTGGATTTGAACTCAGGTCCTCCTGAATCCAGGGCCAGTGCTTTGTCCACTGTGTCACTTAGTTGCCC
This sequence comes from Dromiciops gliroides, assembly GCF_019393635.1. Taxonomy (NCBI): domain Eukaryota; kingdom Metazoa; phylum Chordata; class Mammalia; order Microbiotheria; family Microbiotheriidae; genus Dromiciops; species Dromiciops gliroides. The sequence continues at coordinate 26,209,334 of NC_057865.1, read as the reverse complement.
TCCAATTTATTCATTATTAATGAAAATTATTATTAAGTGCCTACAATGTGCTAAGCACTGAGGATACAAAAAGAGGCAAAAGACAGTTCTTGGTCTTAAGGAGCTTACAATCTAAAGGCTGAGATGACATGAAGACAAATCTACACAAAGCAAGCTATATTCTGGATAAATAGGAAACAATTAACTAGAATGGGGGGGGGGGGTTGGGGAAGGCTTCCTGTAGAAGTGAGATTTTAGCTGTGACTTTAAGGAAGCAAAGGACGTCGGTCAGTCGTCAGTAGTGGAGGAGGGAGAACATTCCAGGCACGAGAGAACAGGCGGAGAGAGAAGGCGGAGAGAACGGTGACATCACCGTTCTTCAATGGTCCATTTGGTAGGGAATCGGCTGGTTAGTCCTACAGCAGTCATAAGGGGAGAGGGAGCTTTAAATTCTCCCCCACTGAACGTACTTATGGCTTCTCTCTTGGCTGCTAGCTTTTGTTTGGTTTCATCTTTGCACAGTTATTGCTAGAAAGGCTTAGAATACATTAGTGAAAAGAACAAATCCATTTGCACAAGCTGTTTTCAAGGTTGGCCTGGAAAAGAAAACATCTCATTTGCAACTTTGCCATTCTTCCTCCTTTTTACCTGTGAAAACAAAAGGTGATGTTTTGGAACCAAGATACTTCTGATTTTTTCTACAAATGGCTTTTGCAAAGCAGCAGTTTCTCTGCTCCCCCAAAGTCTCACACTTCTGAAAATGGAAGAGTCAGAAGGTTTCCCATACAGAAATTTATAAACAAAACATAACCGCGTTGGTCTAGTCCACCCACTTTTGCAATGTGCTTTCTTCTTTGTCTTATCTCCTTGGAATAGTTCAATGAAGAGAATGCTTATGAGCATCTGCATTTTGAGTCTCATAGTCAAGGAATATTCTACTAAGAGCCTCAGAAACCGGTTCAGAGCCAACGTTATTCCCACCACCAACCAAAAATGGCCAAGACCATCTTTGGCTCAAATTTTTCCTTCTAGCCTTGTAGGCAATTACAGAAAAATCTCAGGTCTGACCTCAGTTCTGTCTCCTGGCTTCCCCAGTTTTTTTCAAGTTCCTACTAAAAGATGACCTTGTACAAGGAGTCTTTCTGAATCCTCCTTAATCTGAGTGACTACCCCCAACTGATCGTGTCTGTATCTTGTTTGTGTATAGTTGTTGGCATGCTGTCTCCCCCATTAGACTATGAGCTCTTTGAGAGGAGGCACTGTGTATCTGTGTTTTTTTGGGGGGAGCTTTCTTTGTATCCCCAGCACTTAGCACAGTGCCTAGCACATAGTAGGAGCTTAATGCATGTTAGTTGACTGCCTGACTTAGGTCAATACCCTGCTAAAGAAGCCTCAGTATTTCCCTATCAGCTCTCGGCAAAGGATAAACTCATCTGTTTCCAGTCTTTGTTGCTAAGCTGATTTCACATCACTTACCATCATATGTCCCTGTCAGGCTGACCTGAACCAAACGAATGTGCTTCTATACAACACTCCATCTCTCACCACCATGCCTTTGCATGGCTAGTCCCCATTCCTGGGACACCCTTCCTTCTCACCGTGGCATTTTAGAATGCTCTCTTCCTATGCTCATGCCCAAAGCCACCTCCTGTAAGGGGCACTTCCTGATTCTTCTACTCAGTAGTGCTCCCCTTAAAATTTGGTTGTTGTTCAGTTGTGTCTGACTCCCTGTGACCCCATCGGAGGTTTTCTTGGCAAAGCTGATGGAGTCATTTGCCATTTCCTTCTCCAGCTCATTTTACAGATGAGAAAACTGAAGTAGACAGAGTTAAGTGACTTGCCCAGGGTCACACAGCTAGGAAGGGTCTGAAGCCATATTTGAACTCACAAAAATGAATTTTCCTGACTTCAGGCCCAACACTCTAGGTATTGTGCCACCTATCTGTCTATCCTTTTACCAGTATAGGTCAGTACCTTCTCTGCAACTAACAGGCTTAGAAAGTCATTTCAGGTTAAGTGACTTGCCCAGGATCACAAAGCCAGTGTATGTCAGAGGCCAGACTTGAAAATATGTCTTCCTGGCTCCAAGAACAGCTCTCTACCCACAGTGCCATGCCGTCTCTCATGGTATACTATAACATGTTTTTTTAAGAAAATTACTTATTCATCAATGCCAAATTTATTTTAGGCATGATCCATTGGTTTTCAGCTTCAGGAATCATGCAGTCCATGCTAATTCACTCTTCTGAACTGTATCAGCCAAGAACATTATCAATTACCTATTTTCTCTCTTGTTTCTAAAATATCTCCTTTTTCTTTGTAGGAAAAGGGAAAAAGGACCTTCTCAACCAGGACAGCAATTACTACAATAAGGTAAATGAAAACACAACCGAAAGGCAGCTGAACTCTGTCTAGATGTGATGACTACTTGGTTCCAGTGGAGAGATGATGGGGCATGCCTATGTCTCAACAGAGAGATGAGGGCCTACGGTACACAGTGCTGTCTATTCTGTCACATGTTGTCTCTAGGTTTGCAGTTTTGCCTATTGGCTTTTCTTTGTTGCAAGATTGTGTGTATCTATATGTGGAGGGAGAGGGAACAAGAAGAAAGAAATTGGGAAATATAACTGGTATAAAAACAAAACAGTAACCCCTCCCCTTTCTTTTTTTTTTTAAATGAACTTTTCACGATGATTCTAAAAGCTACATCATAAAAAGGGCTTATGCCCATCTAAGTCTGCGCTTGGAACACAAAAGGCCTTTAACCAATGGATCACTGTATTTTAGAGGGAGAGGGGACCCCCCTCGTCTTATAGACGAGGACCCTGAGGCTGAGAGAGGGGACATAAGGGACAGACCTAGGCCTCTGACCAAGGTGCACTCACCAAAAATCAGTGTTCTTTCCATTGTGCCACACTGCCTCTTCTGTGGTGACATTAGCTGGCTGTGGAGAAGACACATTTGTAGTGATTTCGAGTGTCCCTTTTGACACTTTGTTCTGTTTTGGGGGTGGTATTTTTGTAGGAAAAAAATGATTTTGTACCCAGAACATTGCATCATAAACTCAAGACAACTCATGCATGAAAGGGTTAATTTCCACATCTGTCACCCATCTCTTGAAAAAAGTTTCCACAGCACATTCCCGCAGTTAAGGCCAATACTCCCTGGCCCTTGGGATGGCTCCCTTCTTCCTTCAAAACTGCTAGAGGGCACGCTTGTCTTGATGATCTCAGAAGGATCTGTCAGGAATTACACAAGAGGACAAAACCCCTCTTTGGAACATTCCGACGCATTGTCTTTAGGATGGTTAGCTCCTAGCTCTAAGCCCAATGCCTGGTGCACAGTGGCACTGTAAGTGACTGATTGGTATTGAGAGATAGCATTTTGGAGTGCTGAGGCTTACATCAGGAACACCTGGGGCTGACAATAGCCCAATGAGTTCTTCTGGGTAAACCTCTCTGAGCAGAGGAGCTGTCCACTAAACCACAGACGGGTGGTGATCAGCATTGTTGGAGGGTTTTTCCCAGGCTGAGGACTTATCCTAGGTCCTTCTCCTATTAATGGACTTAAGGAGGCAGGATCCCTTGTGCTCTTTCATTCTGCAGTCTTTCCAGAAGTCTCCTAAGTTTCAGGCCAGATGAAGGACCTCTCCCGGTTACTCCATTCCCAAAGTCTGACTGAGCACCCCCATGGTTCATAAGAAAGAAGAAAAGACCCCTGCTTTGTTCCCAATACCATTACATGAGCAACTGGTCAACACTAGGCACATACAATTGGGGAAAGGATGCTTTATTCGTGTGCAGATGGGGTGCCGAGCACACACTGTTAAACTCATCTTTAACCTAAATGTAGGAATTCAGCCTAATCTCTGGCATAATCAATTCATCCAAGACAGAAAATGGGGGTGATAAAAATTCACACACCACCAGACATGCAAGGCCTTCCCTCCTACAAATTAAGGCAAGAGCAGCTTCCAATAATTTGGAATAATAAGACACCCAAACACAAAGCCTTGAGCAAACAAAGAACATTTTGGGCTACTTGAAAGCATGTAAAAAGCTTTAAGCAGATGGTCAGCTCGGTCCTGAGCTGAACAGGCTGCAGGAACTATCGAGATGAATGTCAGCCCTGTGGTTCTCGGGCTTTTTCCAAAATCTATTTCTCACTCGTTTGTTTCCAGCTCAGGCCTTCCCACTTTGGGTTTCGTCTGGGGATGGCCAGGCCAGACGGGCCCACACAAAAGCTTGTTTGGGAGGTCTCAAGGAGCCTGAGGATGGATTGTTTTCAGTTCACCAAAGCTACCACGCAGGTCACCTGGGAAGTAGGAAATATCTAATGTCACGTTCTTTCTTTGCCTTTTCCCTATCAGTGGAAGCCAGGGACGGAGCCTTTACTAAGCTTAGCCTAGTAGGGCCTAACAAAAACTAGTCCCTGCCCTGGAGAAGTTTACATTCTACGAGAGGGATGCAAGGGTGTGTGCCTGTGTAACTGTGTGACCCAGGACATTTAACCACCCTCAGCCTCAGTTTACTGATCTATAAAAGGAGGACATTAGGCTGAATGGCCTCTGGGGTCTCCCCTGGTTCTAAATCTACGATCATGAAGGACCATGTGTTTTGTTTTAGACAAAGCAGAGCTCCACTAACAATTCCTGAGCATAGGAATCAGATGTGGGCTTTGGGCAGTTGTGTGCAGGATGGAGCAGAGAATAGAGAGATGGACTGAGGCCCAATGGAATGGATGTTCAGGTGAGAGATGGAGAAGGGTGCCTGAGAGCAGAGGAGACAAGACATGTCTGTCATGAGGGAGAGGGCACCGCAGGAGGACCCCCTCTTGCCGGGCTCAGCCTCTGCCCAGATGTTCTCGGGCCTTACCAGACCCTTCCAGCTGAGAAAGGATTCTCTCCTTCTGGAATCTGTCCCTGAGCACTTGTTTCAGGCCCCTCCTTTGAGCCTCTTACTCTCTACCTTATAGTAAATAGTACATTGACCGCAGTAATATACCATAAATGTAGTACTATTTATCTGTGTATACGGTGTATTTCCCAGTGGAATGTCAGCTACCTGAAGGCAGGGACTATATCATTATTTAAATCTTTCTATCCTCAGTGCCATCACAGCAACTCACAGATAGTTGTAGAAAGGGCACTGGCTCTGGAGACAGAAGACTCTTCTCCTAACTGTCTGTGTGACCTGGAACAAGTCGATGACAATCTCTGGGCCTCAGCCGCCTCATCGATAAAATGAAGGATTTGAACTGGGTGCCTCTGAGGCCCCTTCTGGCTCTAAAGCCTATGAACTATAAGCTGAATTGAACCTCCCTAGAAAGCTGCAAGAAAAAAATCAATCACTTAAAGGTCTCTCAAAATTTAAAGTAGAAAAAAGTAAAGGCAGCGCATGCATATGCACACATGCACGCACACACACACACACACACACACACACAAGATAATATAGAATAGCAAAACCTTTGCTTTCCACCTGGTAAAGCTCTCCAACTTTCTCAAATTTCCCACAATTCCCCAGGAAAAAAAAGGTGGGGGGCATCCTGGCACCTCTCTTAGCTCAGCCATTAGCATAAACAGATGTGGAGCCAGCTTTCAAAGGGCACCCATCAGTGCCACCGACCATAAACTCATGCCCTCTTCAAATGCCTGCAAAGCTCCCCATCTGCTGAGCTGCCTACGCTTCCCCTTGTCTTAATTTTTCATCTCTGTTTAAACTCACCCTCCTCTTCCCCATTCATCTCACACCTTTCTTCCCACTCAGTAGGCTTTTGGCCTCCAGTGTACACTGACCTTTGCTGCCCGCTTCTCAGTGATGAGAGTCATTCCCTTTACTGTCCTCAAGACAATTCAACTTGCTTCCCACTAGTTTACAGATTGAGTGCCCCAGCGATTTCCTTAAAGCTCATTGGCGTCTGCTCCCAGGGCTGTGAGCACAATGATTTCCAACCTATCTATTCATCCTATGTGCTTTTTCCTGGCGCTTTCGATTTACATTGTTTTAGTTCATTTTATGATTCTGCTGACATTATCCAGGTTGCTTCCCCTTTCCTCTTTGGTTGAAAATGGGCGGGGCCTGGAATTTCCCATAAACTTGCTCCTTTCTCTGTTTCAGATACCTGGTTACAAGAGGCCCCTAGCCCATGGCAGAATGACTAAAGGCCCTATCCCAGGCATGGGAGGAGAACCAGCCTGAGGTACAAAGGAAACAGCAGTGGCTTTGGAGTCAGAGAAGTTAGAATCACATTTTGGCTTTGTCCCTGGGCAAGCCATGTCTCCTCTGTGGGCCCCAGTTTTCTCATCTATGACGTGAGCGGGGTGGATTAAATGTCTTCTGAAGACTCTCTCTGTCCTGAATCTATGACCCTGTGAGCAGGGGTGGAGGAGGTCTGAGAGAAGGGAGGAGAAAGGGGGAAATCCATAACTGCCAATGACTAGAACCTCACAAGCATAGTTGATTTTGAGTTTGCTGAGTCTAAGTAACAACAACCATAAGAAAAGATTGACTGAGGCTCTGATAGAAGGAAAGACTCCAAAGGAATCCAGTGAGAATCAGGGGACCCAGAGCTTGTGGAAGGGCCACCTGGTCAGCCATGCCGTGGATCACTTACCAACCAAGCGGGGAATCTTCCAAAGGTCACTTCTCGTCCACCAATATGACAGAGTTCATTCACCTGCCCTTTTGCTGGAATCAAAACTCATGGCTTGAGCCTGAACCCTCAGTCAGCGACCTGAGTCTAAAAGAGGTTTTTCTGTTCTAAATCAAAGGTTTTGGAACTGTGTTCTCTAGGCTCCCAGGAGGCTTCATTTTGAGTTCCTTCTTCAAGCGGCAGTGATGGAGATATTGGATGTGTGATTACTATGATAGCTGATAGAATATAAGCTCTTTAGGGGCAGGGACTATTTCATTCTTGCCTTTATATTTCCAAAGCCCAGCCCAGTGCCCAGCACATGGTAAATGCTTAATAAATACTTGTTCATTGATTGCTTGATTGATCCCAGACTTCTCAGGCAGCTTCAGAGACTAGGAATATGCCTAAGGCACACTGAGAAAGATCCCATCCACTGGAAATGCTTGAAAGTGATTGAAAACCAAGAGACTATGGGATGATAGCTATCCTCAAGACTTACATATTATAAAGGTAGCTAAGTGGCACAGTGGATATAGCACCCATAAACCTCTAGTCAGGAGGACCTGAGTTCAAATGTAGCCTGAGACACTAGCTGTGTGATCCTGGGCAAGTCGTTTAACCCTGATTGCCTCAAAAAACCTTACATATTATCAAAAAAAGTATAGGTTCACCTTGGACACAATCTATCTCCCCCAAGGAGAGAGAATACTCAATGGTGCAGCCTCCACAGAACTTTGTAATGACAAGGACAGCACAACACTAGTCTGTACAGAAAATTTTCTCCTGCCACCTTCTGTCTGTTTCTTCACTGATTCCTTTTTTGGATCTTCATTTTCCTCCCATTTTTTTAAACTTGGGCGTCCTCCAGGGTCCATTCTCAATCTTCTCTTCTGTTTACTTTCTCCTTCCTTGGCAATTTCATCCACTCCAATGATTTCAATTATTTTCTCTCTCCAAATTTGCTGCAGATCTCTCTCTCTTAACTTCAGCCTCCTTCTCTTCATCAGTCCCACATTTCAGATTTAATTCAATCTGACATTTACTCAGCATTTACTAATGGTATGTGAGGGACCGAGATGGTTCACTAGGACACAAAATGAAATGGTCCCTTCCCTCAAGGAGCTTAGAGTCTACTGGAGAAATGTCAACTACCTGCTAGGGAATAATAATGACTATAATCATAAAGACAGTTAACATTTACGTAGAACTTTGAGGTTTGCAAAGTGTTCTATGCAGGCTACACCTTATCTAATCTTCGCGGTAAGCCTAGGAGTTCATGTCTCATCAGCTCCTCAGACACACAAGATCCCAAACCGAATGCATCTCCTCTCTTCTGAAACTTGCCTCTTACTGTGACTTCTTCCTTCCTTCCTTCCTTCCTTCCTTCCTTCCTTTATTTCTTCCTTCCTTCCTTTCTTCCTTTCTTTCTTTCTTTCTTTCTTTCTTTCTTTCTTTCTTTCTTTCTTTCTTTCTTTCTTTCTTTCTTTCTTTCTTTCTTCCTTCCTTCCTTCCTTCCTTCCTTCCTTCCTTCCTTCCTTCCTTCCTTTCTTTCTTTCTTTCTTTCTTTCTTTCTTTCTTTCTTTCTTTCTTTCTTTCTTTCTTTCTTTCTTTCTTTCTTTCTTTTTTGGTGAGGCAATTGGGGTTAAGTGACTTGCCCAAGGTCACACAGCTAGTAAGTGTTAAGTGTCTGAGACCGGATTTGAACTCAGGTCCTCCTGAATCCAGGGCCAGTGCTCTATCCACTGCGCCACCTAGCTGCCCCTCTTCATTTCTTTTGATGTTACCCTGGACACATCACTTAACCTCTCTCAGCCTCAGTTTTCCTCATCTGTAAAAATGGGATACTAACAGTACCTACTTCACAGGGTTGTTGTGAGGATCCATCGAGATGATACAGGTATGTTTTAAATGAGATGATATATGTAAATAATATATTGTAAACCTTAAAGCACTATATAAATGTTCTTACCAACTAGGATGATCAGAGAAGTTTTCCTGGAGGAAGTGGCACTAAACTGGACTTTAATGGAAGAGTGGGTGATTAATAGACAAAAGGGTGGGTAGGAGGGCACTCCAAGTAAGGCAACCAGTGTGAGCAAAGGCATGTAGGCAGGAAAGTACAGGGGATACTGGGGGAAAGAGGAATCCAGTTCGACTGGAGCATAAGAATATATGAAAAGGAGAAATAATCAGATCAGGATGCAAAATTAGAGTAGGGCTAGGTTGACCTCATCACCTTCTCCCTACGGTTATATGTATAAAATCCACTTTCCATCCCCATCTTATCTTCCCCAAACATACACTCTCTCCCATCCTCTCTTCTCTCCCATCCTCTCTTCTCTCCCATCCTCTCTTCTCTCCCATCCTCTCTTCTCTCCCATCCTCTCTTCTCTCCCATCCTCTCTTCTCTCCCATCCTCTCTTCTCTCCCATCCTCTCTTCTCTCCCATCCTCTCTTCTCTCCCCTCTCCTTCTCCTTTTCTTCTTCTTCTTCTTCTTCTTCTTCTTCTTCTTCTTCTTCTTCTTCTTCTTCTTCTTCTTCTTCTTCTTCTTCTTCTTCTTCCTCCTCCTCCTTCTCTTTCCCCTCCTCTCTCCTCATTCTCCTTTTCTTCTCCTTCCTCCTCCATCATCATCATCTTCTTCTCCTCCTTCTCTTCCTCTTCTTCTTCCTCTCTGTCATACACACACACACACACACACACACACACACTATTAGACCCTTCAGAGCAGAGTCTGTGTCATATTGATTTTTGTGTCCCTAGTGCCAGCACATAGTAGATGGTTTAAAAGGTCTGCTGGATTTTGGTGAAGGTTTTTGGATGTTTCATTCTTTGCAAAGTTTAGGAGAAGAAAGGAACTTCTTTTCAAAGTCTGAGTCAGTCATTTTCAGCCATATTTGAAATTGTGATGATCCAACATTACTTGTCTGATTTTCTGATGCTTCCTCTCCTTTTCTACTCCCTCCTCTTTCCTTAAAGTTCTGCAGTATAATTTAAGAAAATGATTCTGAATTAAAATTTTAGAATCCTTCAGCATTATCATCTTGAGGTTAACTGGACTCCCCAAGGCATCTTCCAAATCAGTCTTAAACAATCACTAGTTCCGGGGCTCAGGAGGCTAGATTACATGACTTCTTGAGCTCCTTGCTAGCGTTAGCATTCCAGGAACATGGGATTCAGGGCAATCAAAAAGATGTTCTACTCAGTGAATAATGACATGGCATTAGTGGCCTAAGAACCAGGAAGACCTGGGCTCAAGTCTGATTTTTAGTGTGTACTGGTTGTATACCCCTGGCAACTTTATAAAAACAGTAAGTTGGGGCAACTAGGTGGCGCAGTGGATAAAGCACTGGCCTTGGATTCAGGAGGACCTGAGTTCAAATCCAGCCTCAGACACTTGACACTTACTAGCTGTGTGACCCTGGGCAAGTCATTTAACCCTCATTGCCCCGCAAAAACAAAATAAAAACAATAAATTTAAAAACATGTTCTGCTGGTAGAAGGAATTTCCTGTATCAATGAACTCAATGTAAAACCTAACAATAATCAATAAACACCAAGGGTCAAATACACAAATGTTTTACCCCACCCCCACCCCATTTTTTTTTGTTTCAGTAGAATTTAAGCTCCCTGCAGGCAGGGCCTGACTCTCCTATTTTTAAAAAATCTCCTCTCGCAGTGCTTGGCACATAGGAGGTCCTTAAGAGAGACGCATTGCACCAAGTTGACTTGAATTCCACCTTTGACAATGAGCAAGAGGATGTTTCTTCTAACCACATTCTGCCTGGATGTAGCCCTTATTGAAACACTTTCTACTGGGTTCTGTCTCTACCCATATGCGATTCAACAAATTTAATAGACATTATGGACTATTTACTATGGGAAAGACACTGGCTGGAACCTGGGCACAAAGAACTGTTTCACATTCTAGGGAAGCCAAGCTTTCCCAAGCAGGAAATCACAAGATCATAGATTTATATCTAGAAGGGACTTCATATGCAATCAATGCAATTTCAACCCCCCTTTTTTTTTTTACAGAGCAATGAGAGTTAAATGATTTGTCCAGGGTCACACAGCTAGTAAGTGTCAAGTGTCTGAGACCATATTTGAACTCAGGTCCTCCTGAATCCAGAGCCGGTGCTTTATTCACTGTGCCACCTAGTTGTACCCCCCACCCAACTCCTTCATTTTCTAGATGAGAAACCTGAGCCATAGAGAAATTACACAAGGTCACACGTTGAAGAAACATATGTGGTAGGATTTCAACCCATGACCTGTTGACTCCCCCTCTGGTGCACTACTCACTAGGCCACACAACTTCTAGAGTGAGAAGTTTTCCTGCCTGGTTATTGGGTCTGAATTTTCACATTGATTCTTGGATGCAGTCTGTATCAGCCATTGGTATCTTCATCTCCCCAAATGAGGGAAGAAAGGGACTAATCCAATTTTGGGGAACCAGAATACAATCCTGCCCTATCCATGACAATATAATACACCAATAGCTCACATTTATATGGCACTGTAAGGTTTACAAAGCTAATTATTTTTATTATCTCACTTGATCCTCATAACTATATTGGGAAGTAGGTACTATTATTATTATTTCCATTTTATAGATGAAGAAAGTGAGATAGACAAAGATTAAATGACTTGCCCAGGGTCACAAAGCTGGTATGTGTCTAAAAGAAAATTTGAACTCAGATCTTCCTGCCTCTGGGTCCAGCTCTCTCTCCATTACACAGTATGATAAGAGGTGAATGGATCCTTGTCTCAGGGATTTAGAGCAGGAAGAGGCTTTAGAGGACATTAACCTCTCTTCTCATTTGATTAAGGAGGAACCTGAAGGCTAGAGAAGGGAAGTGACTCCCCAAGATCATCCAGGCACTAAGTGGCAGGGGCAGGATTGGAACCCTGGTCCTCTGTACCTGGCTGCCTATGATGGATTGTGTACAGATCTGCTGGAGGCCCTGCAGTGACAGGACCTCAGATCCATCCCGGATTGTGCCAGACAGAGCTGCCTGCAGCAGGGAAGACCTTGCCCACCGTAGACCCATCCCCAGGGTTCAAAGGGAGGTGAGGGGGCTCCTGGCCAACTCCTCCCCCCAGTTCAATGGGTTCAAGGGGCCAGATTCAGTGCTGATTCAGAGGATGACACACTTAGGTTTCATAATTGCTCCCTCAAATTTCCCACTGATTCAAAGAACTTTAGGGGGAAACTCTCGATTTGGGATTTTTGAGCTCTGTGATGAAGGTGGTGAGGGAAAGGCAACAGTGGCTGTCCCAGAATCATGCCCAGTGTGATGATGCTGGCTGAATAAGGCCCCCTGGGGATGGAGTCATGAACAAACCAGAGCGTGTGCTTCTTCTGGGATGCTTGGGGGAATGGGAAAATGAAAGAAGAAAAGCTGTGTCATCATTTGTGTGTGATTGGATCAAGGGCCCTTCAGATTTGAGAGAATGGAAGAAACGTTGAACCCAAATAGGCGCCCTGGGGGTGAGGGCGTAGATTTAAATGTGAGCCTCAGGTTCAGTGGGCAGGGGCATTATAGGATCGTAGATATCAGTCCAGAAGGGCCCTCAGAAGTCATCTAGGTCAGCCCCCTGATTTTAAATATGAGGAAACCAAGGTTCAAAGAGCATTGGAAGAGACCTTAGAGGTCATTTAGTCCAACCCCCTCATTTTCCAGATAGGGAAACTGAGGAAGACAAAGGTTAAAGAACTTGCCCAAACTAGCAAATATCTGAGGCAGGATTTGAACTCAGGTCTCCCTGACTCTAAGTCCATTGCTCCCAGCCTCTATACCAAGCTGCCTCTCAATTCTGCTATTTCCAGAGATGACTTAAAATATGATCACAGAAACATCAATACAATTTATTTTTTAAATGCTTTCTGATTTGGATTGAAGCACACAAGTATGAAATTCAACTGTGGCAAGGGGGAGTATTTCTAGTTTCCCATCTCTCCTAGAGAGGCAGTGTGGTGCAGTGGAGAGAGCACTGGTTTCAAACCTTCAGCACTGCCTAGTTGTTATGACCCAGGGCAAGATTTTAACCTTTCTGACCCTCAGTTTCCTTATCTGGAAAATGAGGGGGTTGGATTAGACGGTCTCTGAGGTCCCTTCCTGGTCTAATATATGAGCCTATGTGAGGTCACTTAACCTCTGTCTGCCTCAGTTTCCTCATATGTAATATGAGGACCAGTATGGTCCCTTCTAGCTCTAAACCTGAGATCCCATCTGATCCTAAGCCCTCTGTTAGAAGGTTAAGGACATGCAAGGTCTGTAGCTAGGAGAGAGCAGAGCCAAAAGTCTATAAAAGGCAGGGAGTCGGGGTAGGATGAAGTGGTCTCAGAGGTGCCTGGACTTATGGACCCATGGTCCTTTATGTTACAGAAAGAGCTTACTAGATGTCACTTTATGGGATGCAGGAGAACTGTGTCTCACACAGGAACTGAGTCTAAACCTCATTTCTCTCCCAGTTCCTTCCCTCGTGCCCATTTAGAGAATCGTGATGTCTAGACTCAGGGCTCTTCCCATGATCTCACTCTTTCTCCCTAGTAAATGTTCTTGTGAAAACTACAAAATAACAAACTTTGGGGTGATGAATGTGAAGAAGGAAAGAAGATCCCAAATTCATCTCTTCAAACATTGCTCAAGTCAAGTCACTTAAACACCAACCTGGTTAACCTCACCAACTGTAATTTTCCCCTTAAGAATTTAGTTCAAGGAAAGAATTTAGGCACTGCAGACAGACAATCCTGCAGACCACACAAGACAACGGAATATTCCACTTGGTGATTGGAGCATCTAGATTCCTTTCAACAAGCAGATTTCGGATAAGAAGGCCACAGGTCAGCCCATCGGTTTTCATGGTGTGCCAACCATATCAGAGGGAGTCAATCACATTTCACCATCACACAGCATCAGGAAGCCATTTAAACAACCTGATTTCCAGCAGCATCACTGAATGCATCGTCCTCCCTCCCTTCTCCTCGTGCGTCCACCCCCTGACACCTTGTGCCTCCCTAATCCAGTCCTCCTGCTGACCCAAGAACAATAATTCTTCTTCATGCAGAAGGAAATGGGGGAGGGGAATGGCTGTTGAGTATACTCTGGTTTAAAAAAACAACAACAACCCTAACTGTCATATGGTGAGCCCGCCGTAGGTCTCAATGCTGTCACCTATTCAGTTAGCCCAGATGAACCAGAATCCCCATTTCAGTTATCTCATAGCTCCGGGCGAGAACATGTCACCTCCTTTCTTTCTAGGCCCCAACAAGCTGCTGAGGCAGATGCTAACTGTGGTCCTCCCTGCCACACTCTGCAGAGTGGCCTTTGTGGGGCTTAATTGAGCCCCCACTCCACTTAATAGGCGGTTGGAGCCTTATTGAAACAGAGCTAGTGCCGCAGGTTAAATACGCAGGCCGTGCTCTTGTTAATCCTCTCATTAACGAAGCTGGAGAGCTTGTGGCGAGCTGTGAGTTCGCATACATTAGCAGGGAGCTCCTCACGGCAGTACCATCGAGAAAATGACAGAGCCAGTTTGCAAATAGTGACATCAACGGGAATGTGGAAGTGAGCTGCCTGACGGTGATAATAAATACCTATTTTCATATTGGATTCATCCTAGCCTCATGTTGGAAGGATGGTGGAGGTGGATAGGGAATGACTGACCAGCTTTTCTTGACTTAGGCCCAGGGCTGCAATTCGACCCCTGGCAGATCGGAGCTGGGCTGCACTGTTTAACCTCGAAATGGTTTGAATGGGGGATGGAACCAGAGAAATAGATGGCGCTGTGCTTTACAGAGGGCAAGGGGCAGGGAAAAATCCTAATCAGGAACACGGGGGAAACACAGAAGATTTATAGGAGCATGAGAGATTCCCAGAAAAGAGAGAAAATACAGTTAGTTCAGGACACATGGCGTCAGCAATGCACGCAGCGAAGCCGTGGCCTGGCATCCGTGACATCAGAGATATTTGTTGTTGTTCAGTCGTGTCTGACTCTTCGTGACCCTATTTGGGGTTTTCTTGGCAAAGATGCCGGAGTGGTTTTCCTTTTCCTTCTCCAGCTCATTTTACAGATGAAGAAACCGAGGCAAACAGGGTTAACCAACTTGCTCAGGATCACACAGTGAGTGTCACATTTGAACTCAGGGAAATGAGTCTTCCTGACTCCTGGCACTGTGCACTATAGCGCCACTAGCATGTGATAAGGGAACTTTTTTTTTTCTTTTTGCAGGGCAATGAGAGTTAAGTGACTTGCCCAGGGTCACACAGCTAGTGTCAAGTGTCTGAGGCTGGATTTGAACTCAGGTCTTCCTGAATCCAAGGCCAGTGCTTTATCCACTTCGCCACCTAGCTGCCCTGAAAAGGGAACTTCTAACGATTTGATACAATTGGATGCTCATTTGATATAGTTGGAGGGAAAATGGAAGGGGATTTTGGGGATAGAGACAAATAATCTTTTACTCTCCAAAGTAAGAAATGAAAGGAAATGTTATCTACACCCTTCTCAACGGTGTCAAGTAGCTACCCTTGGCACCTGAGTGAAGGACAAAGGACAAAGGAGAGGCACTCCAACAGGGTGTTAAGTCTGAAGGAGTAATTGGGGCTAAATGAATACCACATTCAAGTGTCTTGGGGAAAAAATACTGTGTACATTTTTAGGGGAGAAAGACTCCCCTGGGGCCAAATTGTCAAGTAGCAATAGTTTAGAAATCTATACTTGATTGAAAAAAATCGTTCAGAGATAAGGATGAAAAAATGACTAGGGAATTTCTGGATTATGGAGGAAAACTGTCATTTTTTGGTACCCATTTCCTCTCATATAAAAATAAAAATAGCATTTATATAGGGCTTTAAGGTTTGCAAAGTAATTTACAAATATTATTTCATTTTGAAACCTAGAAAAATGTCCATATCTCACACAGGTCACTGGTGAAAGAGCTTTTGTTTGGTGGAAGTCTCAGAATGAAATCACCACGTTTCAGGGAATAGGATCTGACATAGAATTCTCTCTCTCTCTCTCTCTCTCTCTCTCTCTCTCTCCCCCTCTCTCCCTTCCTTCCTCTCTCTCTCCCCCTCCCTCCCTCCCTCCCTCTCTCTCTCCCACTCCCTCCCCATATCTATCTATAACATGTGTGTATATATAGTGTATATGTATATGTATTTACACACACATCCATACATGTGTATGTATGTAGTTCTAGGCTCATAGACTGAGACACACAGATAATAAGTAGAAGAGCTGTGTTATAAAAGAAACACAATAAAGTCTTTCTTTGAGGCCTCATTGTGGTGTGGAAGTCATAGTCTCATGAATTTTGACCTAGAAGTGTCATTGGAGGTCATCAGATGACCCTTTCTTTTATGGAGGAGGAGACTGAGGCCTAGGAATGGGAAGCAGCCTGCTGGCTACCACACAGGTCATTCAGGGAGGGTTTGAACCCTTATTTAGGCGTCTTTCCACTGTAATGTGCTGCCCTCTGAGCTTGTGACCCTCAGTTCTCAGAGTCTATGCCAGCGAATGGCTGCCTAGCCTGTTTCTGTATACAGACCAAGGGACTGATTGCACACCTATTGCTAGAGAACCAGCCCATCTGATTTCACAGACATGAAGGTTGACCACTAAGTAGTGATGGTTTTCCCCCAGCCCTTGCAATTAAGGGAGATGGTCTACTAAATGTGGAAGTGTTTGTCAATAGATCAATGAAATCATCACATCATAAAATGAGAGCCATCTCCTCATTTTATGGATAACTGAGATCTCAGGAGGCTGTGACCTGTGTCAAGGTTGCACAAGTAGGGCAAGGGCAGTGATTTGAACACAAGTTCTCCGACTCCACACTACCACTTGACTCCCCAATCAAAGTTCTTTTGAAATTTTGAAATAAGTGTTGCACTAAAAAAAACCCAAACTAAGTGGGACCCATATCCCGCTACTGATCAGATGCATTGCCTCTTCACAGGAGGGAAGGGGTTCTGACTGCTGAGTGTGCTCTGACTTTGCAGTCACAAGGTCACTGCTTCTCTCATGACTAGACATGAGTGGTGGTCCCAACTTTGCTGCTAGCTAACTGTGCGGCCTTGAGCGAGTCTGAGGTCTCAATTTCTTCACTTGGGGGATGAATGAGGGGAGGGCTAATGGCTCTTCTAGCTCTACCATTCTCTGATTCCAAGAAGGCAAACACCCCCCTCCAAAGATCTGCATTTTTATTTGGATGGGTGGTCTTTCCCATGATACAGGTCTTGACCCATCCCTGCCTGCCCATCTTGTGTGGCTCTTCTCCACATTCTCCCCATACTTCAGCACAGGGGTCCACCCAACACATGGGGAGCTTTCCTTGATTCCTCTTGACATGACAAGGATAACTGAAGGAACACCCAGGGAATGACTGGCTGTCCCTCGTTTTTGCCACAGGGCCAGTCTGTCTTTTTCAATATTATGTTTCTTGGCTTTGGTTCATGTTCACTGTTCCTTATGCATTCTGTAGGGGCAGCCTGCTCTTGCTCACCAGCTACTTCCCCAATGTTCCCTGAGAGTAAGTATCAAGATGAAATCAACAGCCGTTGACTAGCATAATTCTGACTCACCCGGACAAATAGACTTGGGTCACAGACCCAAGATGTGACCATTTACAAAGCTGCTTTCAAAGTGGGTTTTGATGACTGTCTAGGTCCATCTACCCACCTTAACTATTGATTGAACACTCAGTCCTATTCTCCTTCTCATAAAAATATTACAGCTTCTCCCCAAGAAAGCTGAGGTTTGTCAGAGTCAAGGTCTGAACTCCAATATTTCAAGGGATTTCTCTCATCAGAGACCCAAATGCTTCCTGGTCATCATTGAACTGCTTTTTGTCTGATTTTGTACATTCAGTTCAATTCAGCTTTTATTCATGCCAGCTATTTACCAAGGGCTGTGACAACAAAGAAGCGATCCGTTGCTGCTGTGAAGAAGCTTACATTTTAGTGGTCCACGGAAGAGCCAAATGGCAAGATGATTGGCATGACAGAGAAGATGGCAAGCTAAGAGGGGTGGGAGCCTGGAAGTTGTGTTTGTTGTTGTTTTCTTGTCCCTTTCTTCTCCACCTAACCACCCCCCCCCAAAAAAAAAACAAAGTGGCTCGCTAGGGAGTTTCCTGAAGAAACACCTTGTCATTTCACCACTCTGTAAGAAAGCTGTGGCATCTAAGAGGGTAATTCTGACTTTAGAATTTCCCATGATCATGCTATCCCCAAATTGAAACTGATCAAATGTATCAAACACTATAGATGTGTTAATCTTATGCATTGTTACAGTAGTTAATATAAGCAAGAGAACACCTACCTACTGCAAGAACTACTGGTGGGGTGGGAATGTTGAGAAGAGATGAGAGCCCAGGACATCCCAAAGCACTCTTAATGAGTCTGCCAGCATAGCTGCATCATGGCCAACGTACAAATGGGACTCAGCTGACCCAGAGTGGTCAGTATTGGAAGTGTGTCTGATCAGGCAGAGGCTGATATACTAGACATACTTATAGTCTGACATACTAGATAGGTCTGGGCAACAAAAGAAGCAAGCCCATAGAGGTTAGCCAAAGGGGGCATGATGGTCCTAGGCACACAAAACTTAGCATTTTATCGACCAGCCAATAGACATTTATTACTAACATTATTAAGTTATTATTATGATTAAGTTCCTCCTATTGGCTAGGCACTAAGGCTACAAGTACAAAGAATGAAGCAATCTCTAATTATAATGAGCTTACATTCGAATGAGGGAGACAAGTACATATTAGAATGAATACAAGTTAATACAACTATACACCCTGCTCCCTAGATACACCAAACAGTAAATACAATGTAGTTAGGGAAGAGATCAGAATGCACATTTCTTGAGGCTAGAAACTGTTTTTGTTCTTCCTTTGTGGCTCCAGGACTTAATCTAGTGTCTACAGAAAACATTAAGCATTCACTGATTTTACTCTTAGATGTTGTCTGCTTTGGGCAGATAGCACAAAGGTCTAGGCCCTGGGTATTAATTACAGTCAGAAGGAAATTGAAAGACTAGAGATAACTCTTACTTCTTTTGATTGGGGTTGGGACTTAAGGATATTCACACTCAGTATGTTCTTGGTTTGAAGACCATCAAACATCCAGGACATATGAACAGCGTCTTTCTTTAGTTGAGTTTCATTTGTGTTTTCTCAGAGACTTTGGATTTGGCAGAGATTTAGATCAAAATACCCCAAATCAAAATTCTTCTCCACTACTTATTGGTTATAAAACCTAGTGAAATTATGGCAAATCTTTGAGGTCCAGGGTCCTCCTTTCTAAAATTAGGTGGTTGGACTAGACAAGGCTTTCCTGCTCTCATCTCATTATTCAATGAATTGGAGGTACAGAACTATCAATATATTTGCTTACATTGTTGAGTTCTCAAGAGTCTCATTTCATCTTGGAGCTGGAAGAAGCTTGAAGATATTAGATTTAGGACAGGAAGAGACTTATGAGGTCATATTGCTCAGGATCCTCAAGTCAAACTCTCTAGGCTATTGTAGTAATCTAAGAGGCAAATCCTGTCAATTCAATTCAATAAATATCTACTAAAATTAGGCACTGAGAAAGCAGTGAGAAGGTCCAGGACCATGGAGACATCAGCAAGTTTTAAGTATATACACACATATATGAATATATACATATATACAAATACATATATACATATACATACATATCTCTATATATCTAGGTGATGTCATGGGTACAATGTAGGGCCTGAATTCAGGAAGACCAGAGTTCAAATGTGACCAAACAGGAAATGGATAGGATCAGAGAAGATAAAATGGACAATTCTGATTATATAAATTTAAAAATGTTTTGCAAAAACAAATTCAATCAAGCTAAGGTTAAAAGAAAAACATTTGACTAGGAAAAATCTTTGTATTGAATTTCTCTGATAAATATTTTTTTGCAAGACATATATGGAACTGATTCAAACTTCTAAGAATAATATATATTTTCCATTTGGTATATGGTCAAAGATGTTAACAGATAGTTCTTTTTTTTTTGGGGGGGGGGGGGTGTTGGGCAATAAGGGTTAAGTGACTTGTCCAGGGTCTCAAGTCCTCCTGAATCCAGGGCTGGTGCTTTATCCACTGTGCCACCTAACTGTCCCCACAGATAGTTCTTAAGAGAAAAAACCCAGCCTATATATTGCAATATGAAAAAAAAATTCTCTAAATAACTATTAATTAGAGAAATACAAATTAAAACAATTCTGAGATTTCATTTCATTAACTTTTTTTTTTCCAGGGCAATGAGGGTTAAGTGACTTGCCCAGGGTCACATAGCTAGTAAGTGTCAAGTGTCCAAGGCCGGATTTGAACTCAGGTACTCCTGAATCCAAGGCTAGTGCTTTATCCACTGTGCCACCTAGCTGCCCTGAGATTTCATTTCATGCCCATCAGATTGGCTAAAGTGACAAAAAGTCACTTTTTTATTGATGCGTTTTGTTTTTATATTTCAAAAATTACCCATAATCCACGAGAGGTATCTTTTAACAAAGTAAAAAAAAAAAAAGCAAAATAAGGAGGATGGGGGAGGGCCAATGAAGTAAATGAAGGGGGTTAGAGGATAGATTCCTATCCTTTATTCCAACAACTCAATGTAAAATGTATCCTTGTATCTGAATTTTTGGCTGTAGGGAAAATATAGATCTGTCTCTCCCACCCCACCCTGACCCTTATTCCAGCAAAATCTATGTTTGGTTTAGATATACATAATTTATTTATAAGAATAAGCAAAGGTAAGAGAGATTGAACCATTTTAGCTATAACCATGACCAGTAGCGAAATAGAAAATAGAAGAAATTATTGGAAAAAGACAACTGTTTCCTCCCTAAGATGTTTCCCCATCTTGTGGTTTCCTGATTCATAGCAACAGTATTTCAGTTTTCGGTGGGCTACATCATCAAAATGACTAAGATGGAAAAACAGTCTTGAATATCCCAACACCATCATTTTTTAAGACATGGTTTTGAGGGGCTGCATTGGGGGAAGGGTAACCCTACTGAGGTATTTATTGACTCTCTAGAGTATGCTCAGCACAAGGGAACTCTATGGAGACAAATGAAATAGTTCAGAATTACTGAGGCACTGAGGATGGCACAGTGGGTAGAGTGCTGGGCCTAGAGTCAGGAAGACCTGAGTTCAAATTTGACTCTGGACACTAGCTGTGTGACCCTAGGCCAGTCACTTTACTTTGTCTGCCTCATTTTCCTCATCTATAAAAATGGGGACAATAATAGCACCTACCTTCCAAGGTTTTTGTGAGGATCAAATGAGGTAATATTGTAAGACTTTGTAAACTTTAAAGTACTATATAAATGCTAGCTTTGTTATTATCGTCATCATTATCATTAATATCAAATATCAATTAATTAATATTAAATCATTTCTTCTTGCTGAACTCTAGTCTAAATTACCTCTTGGCCATCTCAAACACAATAGATAGTTTAAACTCAACATGTCCAAAACTCAATTTGTTATCTTTCCCCCAAAATCTCCCCTCTTCCCAATTTCCCCACTTCTGTCAAATACCATCTGTCAAGTCACCAGGCTCACAACCTAGATGTCCACCATGACTTCTCTCATATGGTCTTCTCACATGTCCTACATACTGTAAAGACTTGTTTCTACTATCACAATCTCTATCATACGTGTATGCCTTCTTCCTCTCTACTCAAAAGAGATGCCACCTCACCCTTGGACTACTGGTGTAGTCCCTGGTTGTTTCCCTCTCTCAATTCCTTGTATACTTTAATTGATGTCCTGTCAGCTGACAGGTCTGATCATGACAGAGCCCCTTCCCTTCCATTCAACAAACACCAATAGTGTGTGATTATCTTCCAGATCAAATTTTATATCCTCTGCTTGGTAATTAAAGTCATTTACAGCTTGGCTTCTTCCTGCCTTTTCTGTCTTCTTGCATCTTACTCCTTACCATGAACTCTTCAATTTGGGGGCACTGGCCTCTTGCCCCACAAATTGGACTCTCCATCTCTCTGCTCCAGGTGTTTTCTTTGGCCATGCCCCATGGTAGGGAATGCTCTCCCTTCTCATCTCTGCCTTTCCTTGGATTCCTTTGAATACTCATGTTCTATAAGAAGTCTTTCTCAACCCCTCCTTATTTTAGTGCCTTCCCTCTCTTAATTATTTCCTATGAATCCTATAAATAACTTCTTTGTATATATTTGTTTGCTCATTTTCTCCCTCATTAGATTGTGAGCTCCTTGAGGGCAGAGAATGTCTTGGTCTATCTTTGTATGTCCAGTGTTTAATACAGTGACTAACATGAAATAGGTGCTTAGTAAATATTTACCGACTGACTGCTATGCTTTGTTAGCCAAGAAACATTGATTGAGCACCAGGTAGCATCTGTTAGGATGAGAAATCAAGAGTTGGCTAACTCAAACTCTCACCCAGATCTTCCCATCTATGCCAGCAATGACTTCTGGGCAAGATTTTGGTTTCAGAAGAGGTAGTAAGACTTCTCTTTGTGTGTTCGTGCCCGCATTAGATTACAGTAATTCTGAATAAGAAGTAAATAAGGGCAGGATGGCCTTCTGAAAAGAGGACTAGCTATTGAGTCTGGAAGATCTGGGTTCAAGTCCTGTGTCTAATGAGGGATGCTTGTGACCATGGACAGGTATCTTAAACCCTTGGTGTCCCAGGCAACTCTTGAAGTCCATAGGTTAAAGGTGACTTGCAGACTTTTGGAATGTTAATCAGTCTGCATCTCTAGAAGGAATTTCCAAACTGAGAATTTTCCATATAGAAATCACAAATCCAGACCAACATATGATAGCATATTATAATATGATACAATACAACATATGTTATAATCATGTCATATCACTTATATTGCATATACTATAATTTATTATGACTTTATATGTTATATATTCAAGCAATGGATTTGAGAAAGGTCAATCACAGAGTTTCTTATGGATTCATTGAAAATTTGTTGGGGCGGCTAGGTGGCACAGTGGACAGAGCACCAGCCCTGGAGTCAGGAGGACCTGAGTTCAAATCCGACCTCAGACACTTAACACTTACTGGCTGTGTGACCCTAGACAAGTCACTTAACCCCAATTGCCTCACCAAAAAAAAAGAAAGAAAGAAAATTTGTTGCCAGAGATGAATCAGGGTGTATATGCTCCTGGAACACATGCCAGTCACTTGGTAGGAGAGGATGATTTTAAGCCACAAGTGACAGCAGGTCTTTCAAAGACATGTGAGACCATATTGATCAAAAACGGTACTGAGGCCACCTCCATCAACAGGAGGTGTAGCACGCCCAGATGGGTCCCTTTTGCCCATACGTGATATTCTGGCTCTAGAACCCTGACCTGGCAAACTTGGTAGTAGAATGTGATGACAACTACCACAGGTGGTTCAGCCCATTCTGCTATATGGTAAGCTCCATGAGAATAATGTTTTTTCTTTTATCTGTGTCCCCAGGACCCATTCTAGTGACTGGATGTACTAGGCACTTAATTAATACTTGTTGGTTTGGACTGATGGATGGTGCCCTGAAGACTGAGAAACATCCTCTAGTTTGGACAGATTCAAGGCCATGAGTCTAGAAGAGGAGTTTATAACCTGGGATCCATGCAGTTGGCATTCATCTACCCATTCATCTATCCATCTATCATCTATCTCTCTATCTCTCTATCTACACACACATACATTTTGATAACTATTTCAACACAATTGGTTTCCTTTGTATCTTTTGTAATTTATTTTATGCATTTAAGTGCATTATTCCAAGAAGGGTCTTGGGTTTCACCAGAATATTGATGGGGGTCCATGACACAAAACTAATTAAGAAGTAGTAGAATGTTTGGGGAGATGCCTACCCAGAAGCAGGGGAATAGACTAAATGACCTTTTCCCATTATGCCAGTGTTTAGCATAGTTCCTGGCACGCAGTAAGTACTTAATAAATGCTTAATAATGAGGATGCAGGCTAGGGTCCATAATTCAATCTTCAGACTGATTCTTTCCAAATACTGCTTTTAGACCTCTCTCTAAGTTCATGGAAACATGCTTTTTTAATGAAAAATTCTCATTTTAGTCAACATTAGACTCAAGGTTTAGGAAGACCATCGCCAAATGGGGTGTTAGGGTTAGAAATGACAGGTTGAGAGAAATTCGAGGGGGAGGCTAAAATTGGTTAGCTTGAAATGTTCCAGTTTTCCGCATCTGTTTCAAAATCAGATAGACTCTTAGTTTCTGAGCTTTAAGGAACATGGGTCCCTTCAAGCCATTTAAACACCTTAAAAGGGGAATAAAATTGCTGTTGGGCAGGTTGTGGGTACCTGAGGATCAATTTCCTTTTTTTTTTTTTTTTGGCCTTATTGTTGTTATTGTTTTTAAAGCAATGCCCCTAGAGTTACTTATGCTAAAACTATACAATCAGATTAGTCAAAATGAAAGAGATGAAGCGTCAATGGAGAGGCAAGAGCTACCCACAATCATAATTGGAAGCTTTTCAAAATCTTGTGGTGACCATTTTAAAAAAAAAATGCACGTTGCCCCCTTTTCTGAAAATACTCACTTCCTGCCACTGGAACTTAGGTGGGAAATTTTATAAGGTGGTAGAGGTGTGGGTATGTCTGTGTGTGGGAGGATTTAGATCTCTCAATCCAACTTGCATGCCAAGCTAAATTCTAAAAGAAAATAGAGATCCAGAGACTACCCAGAACAATGGTTTATAAACATAGTACATTCAATTTTTTTTTACCATGATGTCCAATGTCTGTATAGAATTTTATGGACCAAGACAAGTATTTATCACCTATTGATGCACCCTTAAAATGAAAACCCATTTTTTTCTTAATAGATTTTATTGATATCTTATGTTTTTACATCACCACCATCACTCTGTATCTCACTGTCTCCTCTCTATGATTCCCATTTTACAGATGAGACGACTTAGGTTGAGACTCAGATGAAATGACCTGTCCATCATCACAAAGTAAGCATTAGAAGCAAGATGCAAGCCCAGGTCTTTCTGACTGTATTTCTTTCCACCTTTCGATTGCTGCTACCCACACTGTATGGATGTACAAAATCATCCTCATCACTAGTATTTATAAAGTGCCTCCTATGTGCCAGGCACTGTGCTAAGTGTGTTACAAGTATCATCTCATTAGATTTTCATAGCAACACTGAGAGCTTCATCAGAACCGAGTCAGACAGAGGTTAAGTGACTTGCTTGTGGATTTCATGCAGAGTATGTGGAAGGTCCTTTAATAAATCAGATTTTCTTTATTTCCTATTTGGAGCAATGGCTTTTTACTTCTTCTGATAAAAAATGTAACTTTTTCTCTAAAAAAACCCCACCAGGGTGAGCGGGTGGCTGCCGGTTCTCGCGCCCACGAGCGGCTGGCTTCCCCTGTGGCGGCCGAGGCGTCTTTGCGTTCCACCGTGGTGCAATTATTTGGCCACGATCTTTGTTAACCACATTCCCTGGACGGTGGCCGCTAATGAGATCAAAGAACACTTCAGTCAATTTGGCACTGTAAGAAGATGTTTCCTACCATTTGAAAAAGAAACAGACTTTCATAAAGGTTTTTGTTGGGTTGGATTTTCTTCAGAAGAACTTATAAGGGCATTACAGCAAGAAAGTCATGTCATTGATGGAGTCAAAGTCTATGTTCACTGCCAAAAACAGAGACATCAAGATATGAAGGAGAAGAAGAACTATCTGAATTAGTATAAATGTATTGATAAATTGTGAAATAAAAACATTATTCCATGGGGGAAAAAAACACCACCAAATTTTAGGAGAGATGAGAAAATGGCCCCTCCTTTCCTTACTTGGAGGGAGTTTCAAAGCAGTGTTTCAGAAATAAATCAATTATAATTATTTGGTTTTTTCATTTTCTCATTGCTGCTAAATTTTTTCTAGCAATATTTAAGTATCAAGGGTGACTCAACCCAAACACTAGAAATCCTAATGATTATTTCCAAAACATGAATAAAGCAAGCAAATTTTTATTGATCATTTATTGATGATAAAATGCTTTTTTATAATGGCCATTTCTAGCTATACCCCCTATGCCCTTCTTTCCACTCACATTAGTGAACCTCTCTTTATAGAAAAGGGGAAAATAGTTAAGCAAAGCCAACTGACACTTTGACAACTAGGTGGCACAGTGAATAGAATGTATGGCATGGAGTTTGAGTTTGCATCCTGCCCCAGATACTTCCTAGCTGCACGATCCTAGGTAAGTCACTTAACTTTTCTCAATCTCAATTTCCTCATCTGTAAAATGGGGTCATATAGCACTTACCTCACAGGGTTATTGTGAGGATCAAATGTGTTAACATATGTAAACCACCTTACAAACCTTAAAGTGCTAAATAAATTCTAGTTAATTTTATTATTATTTTTATTGTTATTAATTGCATCTGATACCACATGCAACATTCTATACCTAATATCTTCTTGCAGTTTCTACCCTCTGGGGTCAAGCAGAACATGTATAATCTTTCCTTCACATGATAGGCCCTCAAACATTTAAGGTCCTTCCACCCAGTCTTCTCATAGCAAAATATCTCTGTTTCCTTTAACTGACTCTCACATGTAATGAATAAACTCTAAGATCTGTATTATTGTAGTGAAATATGGGACTAGAGCACAGGAAAGAGGTCCAGGCTTGAGATATAGACTTGGGAATCTCCCACATAGAGATAATGTCTGAAATCATGGGAGTTGGTGCTGTCTCTAAGGGTCCCAAAATGGTCCCAGAGTTCAAAGTGAGTTCTCATTTGGACCATATCCATGGGAGGAAATAATTCCAAAGTATTTCCTTTTCATTTGTGTTATTAATTATGCCAACTTCCATTTTCTAAAAGGGAATGACCAGGTTGGTAATGATGTTGATAATGAAAGACTTCTGCCCATGTCTGCCAGGAGATACCAATGACATTTTTTATGCCCCTAATGGCCCATGCCAACACTTCTGTTCCAAATGCCCAATATCCCAGCAGTCTGTGTTGGCCAATTTCCCTAATAGGACCATGGCTCTTCTTGTCTTTCCTTGTCTTACTGTTAGCCATGGATGTTAATAAGTCTCATTTAATTCATTTACTAAATACTTATTGAGTGCCTATCATGTATAAGATGATGTTAGACTAAAGGTGATAAAAAATGAAAGATCTAGTCTCTGGTCTCAAGGAGCATCCAATTAAATTCCATCTTATTTTATCAAAGAATCATAGAATCTTGGTGTTGTAAGTAAGCTCAGAAATTCTCTTATCCTGCCTCCCACAAAATTCAAGGATCCCCTAATAGTGAATATAACTAGGCTGGAGAGAAAAGACATTTTGGACCGAGTTCAAGGGAAACTTCCCAAAGGGAAAGAAGATGAGGAACTGATCTATATCCTGAGAAAAGTCACGGCCACCCTTTCCTTCCTTCATTGTATAGTCTTCTATGAGGGACTAAGCTTTGTCAATGAAGACCCACTTAAATGGCTCTGTAGAGACCGCCTCTTTCCAACTCCACTGAACTAATTTGGCCTGTCTTAATGGAGAACACTTGACTTAGTTAAAATTAAGATAACTTTGAGTAAAGCAGCGTCAAGAAGATATACACAATGACTATAGTAATATAACAAGGAAAGGAAAACCAATTCAAAGCAATAGTTGCAGAATTACAAAGAACAAGAGTTTGACCTCAAAGAAGAGATAACGAGATACTCCTACTGAGGTGGGGTTCAGCATGGCTGTAGAACATTATCAGCAATTTCAGATTTTTTCCAATGTATTTTTCTAGTTTCGCTGATTCTCATTATCATCTTTTACTTTTTCCTTTAAAATGCCTTGTTATAAGAAATGGTTCTCTTAGTGGTGATGGTGATGGTAAGAACTGGAGGAAATTTAAGTGATGTAAATTAATATATTAAAAAACTAATTTGAAATTCAACCAACCTTTGGAGATAGATGTAAAGAGGGATCAGGGGCAGCTAGGTGGTGCAGTGGATAAAGCACCCGCCCTGGATTCAGGAGGACCTGAGTTCAAATCTGGCCTCAGACACTTGACACTAGCTGCAAGTCACTTAACCCCAATTGCCCAGCCCCCCCCCCCCCAAAAAAGAGGGATCATATATGTTAGCAGAGTCAATGACCCAAAGTCCCTTCTTGGTTATTTAACAACATGCCCAGGTCCCAATTTTAAAACAATCATAGTAATGTTTTCATTCTGGTCCAATTCTCTATCGTTCCTCACTATAAAACCTGTTACTGCTGGGAAATAAAAACAGCCAAGAGTGACACAACCACGCAGCAGTCACATCTCCCATGTCACCATCCCAAGAACCATCCAAAAGGAAGATTCCCAAAAGATGCAGGTCCTTGCCAATAGGTGATAGAGTGTGAAAAACAGGGGTGACATAACAAGCCCCATCTAGATTAAAGAGCTTGGAGGACATGTGCAATTTGCTGGATGCACCAAAGAGATTTTCTCACCAGTGCAGAGTAGTGGATTGTGTGTTGATCTTGGAATCAAGAAGACCTAAGTTTGAATCTTACCTAAGACACTTAGCTCAGTGGTCCTGGACAGGTCTTTTTCACCACTCAATCTCCTT
Source organism: Dromiciops gliroides (assembly GCF_019393635.1). Taxonomy (NCBI): domain Eukaryota; kingdom Metazoa; phylum Chordata; class Mammalia; order Microbiotheria; family Microbiotheriidae; genus Dromiciops; species Dromiciops gliroides. Next base: position 26,181,080 of record NC_057865.1, on the reverse strand, counting down.
GCCTATAAAATGGGAATAATAACAGCACCTACATGGGGTCAGCAAGGTGGCGCAGTGGATAAAACACCTTCCCTGGATTCAGGAAGACCTGAGTTAAAATCCGACCTCAGACACTAGCTGTGTGACCCTGGGCATGTTTGCCTCGGTTTTCTCATCTGTAAAATGAGCTGGAGAAGGAAAAAGCAAACCGCTCCCCATGGACAACTGAACAACAACAAAAACATAAAGGGGAGAATAGACAGGAGGGGAAGTCAAGGGAGAAGGAAAGATGGAGGAGGGGAGGGAAAAGGGAGGAAGGTACTCACTTTATTTCAGGCTTGCTAAATCCCACAGTTTAGCAATCTCTTTCATATTAGGGAACTGTCTGAACAGTGGCCTGATAGATAAAACACAAGGCTTGGGGGTAGCTAGGTGGCACAGTGGATAGAGCACTGGCCCTGGATTCAGGAGGACCTGAGTTCAAATCCGACCTCAGACACTTAACACTTACTAGCTGTGTGACCCTGGGCAAGTCACTTAACCCCAATTGCCTCACCAAAAAAAAAAAACAAAACAAAACCCAAACCAAACAAACAAAAAAAAATGCAAGGCTTGGAGTCATGAAGTCCTGAGTTAAATCCACTCTCAGACAATGCACTTGTTTGTGTGACCCTGGTGACTAGTCTGTGTGGGCAAATCCCTTACTCTCCCTCAGCCTCAATTTTCTGTTAAGATGGGGATAAAAATGGCACCTCCTCCACAGTGTTATCATGAGGATCACATGATTGAACATATGTAACACTTTAATGATTACTCAAACACAGAAAGGTTATAACTCACCCAGGTTCCTAGAGTTAGGTGCCAGAGGCAGGATTTGAACCCAGATCTTCCTGACTTGAAGCCTAGTAGCCTATCCATAGGGCTACATTGCCTCCATCCCTATGCAGCCATGTCTGACTTATGTAAATCACGTTCCATTGTATAAACATTTCATGGCCCTGCGTGGGGTGGGGGTGGATGTGGGGAGGGAGGTGGGGACTTTGGAAATCTCTGCTCTGGGGGAGGGGGCTAGAGGCTGGGGCCAGTTCTGGAGTGGCTCTGGGATTCAGCAGGAGCAGGAGGCTGAAGATTCAAATAGGTCAGCATTTTCCCCACAGCTTGGCTTTGGGGAGGCATGTTTTCTCCAAGTTCTCCATAGCGACGTCAGCGCTCTCCCCACCCTGCTGACTCTGGCAGGGAGAAAGGGAGAGACAAAGATTAAGGCCTGCCACGAAGCCCAGGTGCCCCTTAATGTAGCACAATGTGCCCACGGCAGGGCCTCTCTGCTGGCCTGCCGATGTCCTCGGGAGCGTTCAATTAAAAGGGACATTTGCTGACGTCTGTAACTGGGGTTCACAGCCCTGGCGGCTCCCACGGGCTGACCGCTCACAACGCTGTTGACGAGATTTGGGAACTAGTTTTTTCTCCTTTAAACCAAAGCCATCTCTGGAGCATGGCACAATCACATTTGTACCTGAGCACCTATTGCTCACAAGGATTTCTATTTGACCCGATGTGATGAAACATTAGAAACACAAGGCTAGGAGCCAGGAGGAAGAGCGAATAAAACTCACAAATTTTCCAGCAGTAAGTCAGCAGATTTCTAGCTCTGACTCAGGCTCTCGTCACCTGGAAGAGTTTGTTTCCTTGCTCAAGGGAACACAGACCACACTTGACACAGTTAGAATGCCCTCCCATCTAAGCATCTGTTTCAGATTCCAACTGGGTTACTGGTTACTTGTGTGGGCAAGTCACTCAGCTACTCAGTGCCTTTGGATGCATGTCTATAAAATGGGGACATTGGATTAGATAACTTAGGAGGTTCTTTCCAGCTCTGACTCTATGATCCCATGGCTGTCATTGAACCCTTGTCACATTATATCTAAGTGTGCCAAACATGGTAGGTCAACCCCATAGGACCTCTGGGCATTTTTCTGGTGACTTGCTTTAAAATTAGATCTTTTGCAAATAGAGTTCTAGAAGAAAGTTTGGGGTCAGGGAGTTAGCTGTCCCTGGAAACTGTCATTTTTGTTGCTATTAAGACATTCCAGTTGTATTTCAGTCATATCCGACTCTTCATGACCCCATTTTGGGTTTTCCTGGCAAAGATCCTGGAGTGGTTTGTCATTTCCTTCTCCAGCTCATTTTGGAGATAAGGAAACTGAGGAAAATAATTAAGTGACTTGCCCAGGGTCACACAGCTGGTAAGTGTCTAAGGCCAGAATTTCAACTCAGGGAAATGAGTCTTCCTGACACCAGGCCCAGCACTCTATCCACTGTGCTACCCAACTGCCCTATGCCCTTGTTGCTATTTATTCATTATGTCTTCAAGCGTCTTCAGTGCCATTTATTTTAAGATATAATATTTATTCATTGTGTTGGTCTTTTTTCGTGCTTACTTATTTCTGTGACAGTTCCTTCTCCCCTTTTTTTTTTGTTTTGTTTTTTTAGTGAAGCAATGGGGGTTAAGTGACTTGCCCAGGGTCACACAGCTAGCAAGTGTTAAATGTCTGAGGTCGTATTTGAACTCAGGTACTCCTGACTCCAGGGCCAGTGCTCTATCCACTGTGCCACCTAGCTGCCCCCTCCTTCTCCCTTTTTGAGGCAATTTTCTTTAGCAGTTATTTTTCGTTAATTTGTCTGTCATCTGTTGCTGTTTGTTGGTTAGGAGTTGACCGTTTTTGGACCTCTGACATTCCCATCTTAAAGGAAGAACCATAGTGCTTTGCATGTAGTAGGTGTTTAATATATGTATGATGTTAAATAATATTCTGTTTCCATTTATATTTATATTATCATTTTAATAAATAGCTGGATGATAGACAAGTAGGTAGATAGATGATAGAGAGGTAAACAGGGAGATAGAGTCATAGATAGGTAAACAGGGAAACAGGTAGACAAGCTAGATGATAGGTCAACTAGATGGATAAATAATAGATAAATAGATGATAGATAGATAGGCAGATAGATAAAGCATTGATTATGTTTTGTGTCATCTACAGATTTGACAATCCAAGTCAATGATAAAAATGTTAAGCAGCCAAGGTCACATCAAGTAATCATCATTTATTAAGTGCCTACTATATACCAGACACAGTGTTAGGAGCTGCAGATAAAATAAGATCGAAATAAAAAGATCATTTCTAATTTCATATTTTCATTGGCTTGGAGCCAGTGACTGTATTTTACATAATTATGGTTTTGAGCATCAGTTTGAATACATGTGACTATTTCAGGAATCCATTATTTGCCTCAATCAGGGAATAGCTGTAGTTCCTTCCTTCAGGGAGAATATACATTTTGTTGGGAAGATAACAAGTATATAAATAAGAATATAGGAAAATCAAAGTTTCCTCATCTGTAAAAGGAAGGGTTTAAAATATTCAACAGCTCAATTCAGTGAATATTTGTTAAGCTCCTAATATGTCCAAGGTCGGTTCTAGTTCCAAAGCACCATATATGATGAGGGTGGGCAGGGGACACTAAGTACTTGGTGGGATGAAGGAAGAGAACAATAGGAAGGTGATAAAAGTACGTGTGTGTGTGTGTGTGTGTGTGTGTGTGTTTGTGGGGAGGAATTAAATATTACCTGTTTCATGTTGTGAGTAGGGCAGCTAAGGCTGCTATATCAGACAGAAGATTCAGAGAAAGAACCTAGAACAAAAAACCAAGAAAGAAGATAATGGCATAAACATTTCATAGGGTCATGGATTTCAAGTTGGAAGAGACCTTAGAGGTTAGGAAACTGTAGCCCAAAGAGGTGAATGACTTGCCCTAGATTACTCAAGTAGTAACCGAATCAGGATTTAGATCCAGGGACTCTGATTATTAAGCTGAGGGGGATTGTCAGAGCTTGAAATGGAAAAGAAGGAAGATGAGAGAGTCACCCTGAGCATGAAGGGCTATGTATTCAAAACAAAGGCTAAATGAAGATGAGATTTTTCTCTGTCTCCAGCATAATTAGTCCATATAATCAAGAATGGGCTGAATATACAGCCTTCCTGTACTCTTTATGGTTCACATAAGGGTAATTTAAACTTTGTTGGGTCACCCCTTTCCTTGGCCTCTCTGATAATTAGCCGAGAAGTCATCCCAGGCTCTTTTAAATGAGAAATGTGTCTCTTTTTTCCCTTCTCATTTTCTTTTGTAAGCCACCGATACTCTTAAAAAATAAAACCACCAGACTCCCAGAAGATAAAAATCCATTCTCTCTCCCTGTACACATAAGTGCATCCTCACATATTCACATGCTGCTGAAGATTTTAATAAGTTCCCATGAGCAGGGCTCTTCAAATATGGGCAAAATGCAAAGAGAGGGAAAATGTCACATTTAATGAAAGGCACTACAAAAGCAGGGTTGGGGCAGGCACAGGACTCACAAGTTGCGCCAACGAAATTACAATCCTTGATCACTGAGAATTTTTTTAAAAAATAAATTATTTTATACTTCTGTCTTGGTTTTTGATTAAATGTTTAGAAATGAAAAAAAAATGTTTTTCTTGGTTGAACAGGATGTACTGCTGGTGGTAAGTAGACCCTACAACCAGTATTTCCCAAGAAAGAAGGCTTCAGGAGTGGTATTCTTTTTAACTATCCATAGGATACACCCTTAATACAGGGTGTCTCCATGACAAGCTGACATTCAGAACACTCCTATACAGAACTCATTAATGATGTTTGCAGGAATCAGAAGGACCACACCAAGACTCCCTTGGGAAGTATTAGGGCCAGTTGAGGTAAAAGGCAAACTATGAGGCTGGGGGAGAAGAATTCCATTTATCTCCAAGCTCTAGAGCATCAGTCTCTTTGAGGGGCATACTCAGGAAGAGGGGCGCAGATGTTCTCTAGGGTTCATATGAGATCTGATACTTGGCAGAGTTAGATCTAGACATTTTTATGCTTGGGTCGATGTAAGAGACTGGGGTGAGTAGAATTAGGCAGCTAGGCAGCCCAGGGGATAGTGTACTAGACTTGGAGTCAGGATGATCTGAGTGTGAATCCTGCCTCTGATATTAATTAGCTATGTGACCCTATGTGACACATTTATAACCTCTCTGAGCTGTGGTTTCCTCATCTGTAAAATGTAATAATAGGGGTAGCTAGGTGGTGCAGTGGATAAAGCACTGGCCCTGGAATCAGGAGTACCTGAGTTCAAATACGGCCTCAGATGCATGATACTTACTAGCTGTGTGACCCTGGGCAAGTCACTTAACCCCAACTGCCTCACCCCCAAAAAAAGTATCAATCAACAAATGAGAAAACTGAGGCTCAGGTCAGACATCCAGTAAATGTCTGAGATTAGATTTCAAACCAACTGTCTACCAACTTTTGGCCCAATGCTCTTTCCACACCACCATATTGCTTCATGAAGTCCCAGTTCAAATTTCAGGGCAGTATGTAAAGGAATTAGACTTAGATCAACACCTCACACCTTATGTCAAGATAAAGCTCCAAAGGGATAGGTGACCTGGTTATAAAGGTCATCATAAACAAATGAGAGGAACATAGGGAAAAAATCCCTATCAGATCTATGGATAGGATTCTCTCAAATAAGATACAGAGAGAATCAGAGAAAATAAAATGGATCATTTTGATTATACAAAAATTTTTTAAGTTTTGAACAAAAATTCTAATAAAGCTAAGATTAGAAGGGACAATTAACTAGGAAGACCTTTGTAGCAAATTTCTGTGATAAAGCACTCATTTGCAAGATATATAAGGAATTGATTCAATTTCTTAGGGTGACACTTTCCCACAATCGATAAATGGTCTAAGGATATAAAGGAAAGGAAAAGGAACAAGTATTTATTAAATGTTTACTATGTCAGGCACTATGCTAAGAGCTTTATGAATATTATCTCATTTGATCATATGAACAGGTGGTTCTCAAGGGAAGAAAGCCAAACTATTTCTAATAATATTTTTAAATGGTCCAAATAACAACTAATTAGAGAAATTAAAATTAAAGTCATTATGAAATTTTACTTCATACTCATTGGATTGGTAAAAATGACCAAAACAATGTTGGCAGGCCTTTGGGAAAATAGGGACATTGTTGTATTGTTGTTGGATCTGTGAATGGATATAACCATTCTGAAAACATTTTGGAATTATAGGCAAAAAGTTCTTAAACAGTACATGCCCTTTAACCCAACTATACCACTGCTAGGTTTATATCCAAAAGAGATCGAAGAAATAGGAAAAGATCCTATATGTACAAATATATTTGTAGCAGTTCTATTTTTTTTGTGGTGGCAAAAAGGTGGAAACTAGAAGATGCACATCAAGTGGGGAATGGCTAAATAAGTTGTAGTATTTGAATGAGATGGAATATTACTACACTTTAACAAAGGAGAAAACAGATGATTTCAAAGAAACATGAAAAGACTTGTATGAACTGACACAGAGTACAGCAAACAGAACCAGGGGAACAATTTATACTGTGACATCAATATTATAAAAGTGAATAATTTAAGCAATTTTTATAAGCTGATGAAGAATGAAATGAGTGGAGTAAAGACAACTTTGAAAATTATAAGAACTGTGATCAATACAGTGACCATTCATGATTCCAGAAGACATGATGAAACACGCGACACATTACAGAGGTAATAGATTTACAGTGTAGAATGACATATACATATGTGTATGTATATATACACCCCCAGTAAAGGAATTTATTTTGTTTGACTATGCATACTGATTATAAGGAATTTGTTTTCTTATCTCTTTTTTTCCCCCAATGGGGTAAGGAGATTGGAACAAGAGAAAATAGGTTTCTGTTTATTTTTTTTTAAAGAGAAATTGGGAGTGCTATACATATGGAATGTTAAGTGTGTTTTTGGATGAGGTTATTGTATTATTAGTTTTGCTTAATTGGCCTTCCTTATTTCAAGAGACCTCTCAAGAAGTGAGAGTAATCTATAAATGTTCATAATGTGAAAACAAAATATATGAACCCTTTTTTTTTTATAAAAATAGGCTGCATCATAGGGGGCAGCTAGGTGGTACAGTGGATAAAATACTGGCCCTGGATTCAGGAGGACTTGAATTAAAATCCGGCCTCAGACACTTGACACTAGCTGTGTGACCCTGGGCAAGTCACTTAACCCTCTGCCCTGCAAAAAAAAAAATAGGCTACATCAATTAATAACTGCAGAATAGAATTAGTGTGAAAGATCAATATTTATTAAGTACCTACTATGTGATAGACACTGTGCTAAGAACTGAGGCTATAAAAAGAAACAAAGTTCAGTCTCTGCCCTCAAGGAGCTCAAAATCTAATGATGGAGAAAGAAAGATATATCTATATCTAATCTATATCAAAGATGTATAGATATAGATGAACACATATATGGATATACATATGTGTATACACACACACACACACACACATATATATATATACGAATGAGTTATATGCAGGATAAATTGGAAATAATTGAGAGGGCACTAAAATTAGTAGGGTTTGGGAAAGATTTTCTGCAGAGACTTAAAGGAGGCCAGGAAAGGCAGTAAGTAGAGAAGAGGAGGGAGATCATCCCTTTCATGGAAGACAGGCAGGAAAAATTCTCAGAGTGTCACAGGACAGAATGGGGCATATTTAAAAGACATTGCAAAGTTGAAATTGACAAGCAGCTTGGATATGATGGTGAAAGATGGTGAGAAGGCAAGAATGACTCCTAGGGGGCAGCTAGGTGGCGCAGTGGATAAAGCACCGGCCCTGGATTCAGGAGCTCCTGAGTTCAAATCTGGCCTCAGACACTTGACACTTACTAGCTGTGTGACCCCGGGCAAGTCACTTAACCCCATTGCCCCGTAAAAAACAAACAAACAAACAAACAAACAAACAAAAAAGAATGACTCCTAGGTTGTGAGCCTGAGAAAATGGATGTTGTTACCACTGACAGTAATAGAGAAGGTTTTAGTGGGGGGAGAATAAGGGAGGACATAATGGGGTCCATTTTGGATGTGTTAAGTTTAAGGTGGGGTGTCTGAAAGGGAGTTGGAGATGTGAGATTAGAGGTTGGGGCAGGATATGTAGATTTGAGAGTTATGAGCATAGAGATGGTAATTAAGTCCATGGGAGTGAATGTGATCTCCCAGTGAAGTAGTATGGTGGGAGAAGAGAAGAGGGCCCAGGTGTCTTTTGGGATACCTACAATTAGAGGGTTTGATCTGGAGTATTCTGTAAAGGAAACTGAGAAGGACTGGTCAGATAGGTAAGTGGAGACCCAGGAAAAGTGGTGTCCTAAAAACCTAGAAAGAAAATAAATCAAGGAGGAGAAAGTGATCAAAAGTGTCAAAGACTACAGAAAGGCCAAGGAGAATGAGGATTGAGCAAAGGACATTGGACATGGCAACTAAGAGATCACTGGTAACTTTGAAGAGAGAGGTTTCAGCTGAATGATAAGGTCAGAATCTGGATTTTAAGGGTATAAAAAAGAGTGAAAGAGAAAATAGAAGGACTCATTGTAATCAACGGCTAGATGGTGCCATCGTGCACAGAGCACTGGGCTTGGAATTAGGAAGGCTCACCTTCCTGAGTTCAAATCTGACTTCAGACACTTACTAGCTGTGTGACCCTGGGGAAGTCATTTCATCCTGTTTGACTCAATTCCTCCTCTGTAAAATGAGCTGGAGAAGAAAATGGCAAACTCCTCCAGTATCATTGCCAAGAAAACCCCAAACGGGGTCACAAAGAGTCAGACACGACTGAAACTATTTATCAACTACAAATTGTAGCTGGTCTTTCCAAGGAGTGTAGCCACAAAAGGCTATTATAGGATGCTAGTGGAGAATAGAAGGATCAAGAGGACATTTTCAGGATGGAGGAGACATGGGCATGTTTGTGGGCAGCAAGAAAGGAGCCAGTAGAGAGGGAGAGATTGAAAATAAGTGAAAGAGCAGGGATGACAGAAAGGGCTATCTGTTGGAGGAGAAGATATGGAATGGGATCGCCTGAACAAGGAGAGGGGTTGGCCTTGGTAAGGACCAAGGTCACTTCATCAGGGGAGACAGAGGTAACAGAGGACATAATGGCAGGAGAGTGATAGGAGATGAGGAAGAGGGGAGAAGAGAGAGTTCACAGCAAATGGCCTCGATTCCCCCATCCCCCGCCAAAATGAAGCAAAGTTCTCAGCTGAGAGACAAGGGAGAGGGGGAGCCATAGGAGGTTTAAGGAAAGAGTAGGATTGTGAATTCATAGGGTAGGTATAGAAGGATTGTCTATCATCAGTGAGGACTCAGTTGGGGTTTGCAGTGGACCCATTTAGAAAGGTTACATGATTTTTTCTACTTTTGTTTAATAGCACATGTATAGGGGAAATGGTGGGAGTCATCCAAGGCTGAGACTTGGCTGGGCATAATCAGCAATATAATAAGAGATTCAAGAGAGGAGGACATCATAGACTTGACCTGCTTCACCAAGGGGTCAAGAGGGGTCACTTAACCCTCATTGCCCCACCAAAAACAAACAAAAAACAAAACAAAACAAAAAACAAAGCAAAACAAACAAACAAAAAGAATAGGGCTTTGTAAATGAAGAGGGAAAGAATAATCAATTATGGTCAGATAAGGGGATTTCAGGATTCTTAAATGTAGAGATCCCCTTTGTAGGTGATCATAATGTCAAAGGTATGAGTATTCTTGCGTGTGGTTAAGGTGGGGTGGAAGAATAGGTCATGGGGAGTAAGAAGGCTGAAGAACTGAGTAGTTAGGCAGTTAGGGGAAAACTCAGTGTCTATTGAACTGCCCTAGTCTGAGGAGAATACTTGGGGGGGAGAGAAAAAGTGTGAGCCAAATATTGAACTCATTGAGGAAGGAAGGGAAGTGACCTGAGGGTCTGCAGACAACAGCTACTAGGATTTTCACTGGATGCTATATATGAGTAGCATGAAGCTGAAAGGAGAGATTACTGAGTGGTGAGGGCAAGGGGAGGAGAGCCTGGAACTGGCAATGGGGAGCAAAGAATATTCCAAATCCCCTGCTTTGACCAGTGAGACAAGAAAAATGAGTGAAGTTGTAGCCAGTCCTGGAAATGTTGGCCAGTGAGGGAGGCATAACCAGGAGGGGTAGACCAGTCATATGGCAAGAGCGAGGGCTAGTCAGTGAACAATCTGAATGCTCCATTACTATTCATGCAATGTCAAGGGAATGAGAGAAGGCTCCCAGAATGCTGGAGAGTCTGTGTTACATTTCTAGGAGGACGTGGTTAACAGTGCATGGATGGACTGTAGCCTGGATCATAGCAGGGAGTTGCTGTATCAATCAGGTTACTGATCTATCCATTGAAGATAAATCTGCCATAGGTCTCTGTATTCCTGAATAGGATACAAGGTATTGATGGATCCAAATGATGTTAGTGTCATCTGACACAGTGAGTTGAGCTGAATCAAATCTCAAAGCAGGCAACTAGAGAGGTGGTATCACCTACTGTTAAAAACCCTAATTCTGAGGCACTCCCATCTATGTGGTGATGGCAGGATTGAGGCTGGCTCCCTGACAAGAAGTCCTCCTCCTCCGTACCACATATATATATATATATATATATATATATATATATATATATATATATATATATGTATATATATATATATGTAAATATATATATATGTAAATATATATATATACATATATATATATTTAAGGATGTGTTAAACCCATAAATTACACCATAAAAGAGGTTACCAATCACAAGCTTTAGAGATTTCCCAGAAATTTTAAGCAAAGGTGGATATAATTATCTATTTAATCAGTGACTTCACAGAGTCATAGAATGTCACACTTGGAGGGGGCCAAAAAGGCTTAGCACAATGCCCGCCCCATGGTAGATGCTTGATAACTGCTTTTTTCCATCTAATCCAACTGAAAAAAATCTCTACAATGTCTCCTTTTTACACACTCTACGTTCCGGCCAAACTGGCTCACTTGATGTTCACTATTTACAGAATTATGCCTCCAGTATCACTCCTCTTCTTGAAGCTCTCATATCCTTTCAAGGCCCAGCTCAAGTGATACCTCTTACACGATGCCTTCCCTGACCTCCCGATGCCTTCTCTCCTCCACAATGAGTTTGCATTTCACTTAGGACACATTTAGCCCAGTCATATGTGTACGTGTTTATGCCAATAGAATGGAGATATCTCCAGTTCCTGGCACAGAGTAAGTGGTTAATAAATGCTTTTTGGTGGATCGATTGGTTTTGTTTTGTTTTTTTGCTCAGGGCAAGGAGGGTTAAGTGACTTGCCCAGGGTCACACAGCTAGTAAGTGTCAAGTATCTGAGGCCAGATTTGAACTCAGGTCCTCCTGACTCCAGGGCTGGTGCTCTATCCACTGTGCCACCTAGCTGCCCCTTGGTTGATTGATTGGTTGATTTCACATTGCAAGTATTTAGAGTACAGTTAGTAAGAAATGGCAAGTGAGGGAAGGAACCCAGGCCCCTGTCTGGCTCCTATCAGAAGATCATATTCTCACTCCTTATCACCATCCTTACCTCTTCCTGTGGGGATGCCCTTTCTTTCATCTATCTTTGAGTCATATGTTGTGGGTGAATCTTTACTTCAAAGGATTAGAGCAACATCACAACCTAGGAATCTAGAAAAGAGCAGAAAACCAATTATATGTAGGCACTGCTGCCAACTGAATTTTTTTTATCAAGAGAAAAAGTCAGACTTGGGGTCAATCTTCCCAAAAGGTCAAGAGATCACTTAGACCATTTACAGATTTACAGATAAGGAAACTGAAGGCTAGAGAGGTTCAATGGCTTACCCAATTTCACGCATGTAGTTCTACAGTTAGCAGAGCCAGACTTTGAACCCAAGTCCTGTGACCTCTCAAATCCAGTGTTCTATCCAATATAATATCTATAACCTGGGTAAACTGGGAGAATTAAGAAAGAATTTTTCATGCGTCTGGCTGTAAGGCTTATAGTGGTATTTTTCAAAGTATAGTCTTGGACATGCTACAAGTTTGATGAAAGGTCTTTAAGTAGTTTGCCCAAAATACGCCCAAAATGAGTCTTGCTAGCAAAAGTTCTTGGGCATACCACTTTCCTTCCAGATTCTGACCCTCTTAGGGTTAAAAGGGACCAAAGAGAACACGTGGTGTACCTGGTTCTGAATAATAACACTTTCTACAACATACGTGACAGGTGTCCTGATGCCCTTTCCTAGGCAGAGCACATCTCAAGTATTATGATTAGTTTGGGATGCCATGGTTTAAGGAAGATATTGATAAACTGGAGAGTGTCCAAAGAAAGGCAACTAGGATGTTGAAGGGTCATAAGTCCACACCATTTGTGAATTGGCTGAATGATGTAAGGATGTTTAGACCAAAGATGAGAGAATCTGGAGGAACCTGATCGCTGCCTGCAAACATTTAAAGGGTTATTATGGGAAAGATGGGTTTGGCTATTATCTTTGTCCCCAGAGGACAAAACCAAAACCCTGGAAGAATCTTCAAAGAGGAAAACTTAGAATAATTGTTAAAAAAACTTCCTAACAAACAATTATTCTAAAGTGGCAAGAATGCTTCTTCCTCATTAGAGGTGAGTGACTCTTTGTCTGGTATGTTCTTTTTTTTTTTTTTTTTTTTTAGTGAGGCAATTGGGGTTAAGTGACTTGCCCAGGGTCACACAGCTAGTAAGTGTTAAGTGTCTGAGGCTGGATTTGAACTCAGGTACTCCTGACTCCAGGGCCAGTGCTTTATCCACTGTACCACCTAGCTGCCTCTCAAACCATACTTTAAAAAGAACATACCAAGGGGCAGCTAGATGGCGCAGTGGATAAAGCACTGGCCCTGGAGTCAGGAGTACCTGAGTTCAAATCTGGCCTCAGACACTTGACACTTACTAGCTGTGTGACCCTGGGCAAGTCCCTTAACCCCAACTGCCTCACCAAAAATCAAAAACCAAAAACAAATAAAGTATGGTTTGAATTAGGTGTCCCATGAAGTATTGACCTCTCTTAACTCTGAAATTCTGTGATCGTGTGTAAAAATTTTGGTCATTCTGCCTTTGATTGAAGATCTGGATCACAAACCTAGCTCAACAATTAAAGGACCTCCTTGTCATGCTCCCTACCCCTCCACAAGAACATCCCGTGGGATAACATCTGTTCCCGGAGGCTGATTTCAGAATTAGTTTGGTCATTCAGGTTAGGGTATCTTATCTAATCCACCAGCCCTTGCAACATCCCCTCCCAGTCTCCTTTTCTCTGATGCCTTCTCCCTCCGTGGTAGAAAGAGATCTGTTTTGTCTTTTCATTTTGTTAGGGACCTTTTGACTACGTGGGTGAGGATTATTTGCTGGTGAACTAAATTCTGAGAAAAGTTTGATATTCTGGGGTCTTGTTATTCCTGCATTGCCTGGTCGTGGTAGGATTCAAAGTAGGCGGAGCCACTGGATCACCTTGGAGTCACAAATCAGGACCTTGGCAGACTCCACCTGCTTGGTATTACCAACTCTGGTGATGAAAATCAGGAATTAAGTGAGTAGAATATATTTATACTTGACTTTTTTTTTGAACAGATGGGACTTCTGCTTGGTCAGGTTAGAATCAGCCAAATCAGACTGATGAATGAATGACAATCTCCTTGACCTGATCAGTTGAGGGAGAGGTTTGGGCTAGGTTTAGAAAATAGTTTCATTTAGATCATTGACTTCACCAGCAAGTATTCAATGGTCTGTCTGTTTTATGTCTGATTTCATTTTTTTTTCAAATTCTCTAAGTTTTGTGAGTTGGTCTCTCGGCCAAATAATTCCTTCCTTTTGCACTGTGAATCCCTGATCATACCATTAACATTATTTAAAATTGGCCATCTGTCCTGGCACTATGATTGGTTACAGCCAGCCTGAGGCTGTCTTGAGCTTGGTGCTATGATAGAAGTCTTGCTAGCAAGGGCCACCAATTGGAATTCTGTGGCCTGTCAGGAGAGACTCTGCATTAGAGCTTCCTGGACTTCATTTGGATTCATAAGCCAAGGGACTAGGTCTGTGAAGAGGCTCCCAAAGACACATGCACTCAGCCAGTTTGACTGAGCCTCACTGGAGAGCAAGAGCTGAAAGGCTCAGTCAAACTGTGTGACTAACCCCTTGGACAGGGATCACCAGGAAGGATTAGAGACAAGGTTCCTAGTATTCTATGAAAGCTCTACCTGGTCAGGACAGTGAATTCTGCCCGACTGCAGGGGACACCGAAAACCGTTATCTGTGTCTGGTCTGTCTTGTTTCTGTTGTACAGTCTATCTAGTGCCATGCAATGGCCCCAGGCCAATCTAAGCCAGCTGAGGGGATGCCCCAGATATACCTATTCTGTGATGGGTCAGTAGCCACCTGGGTATTTTGGTGAACATGGGCATTAGTTCTACACTCATTCATTTAGGATGACCCTAGGTTAGTGAAGGAAATTTGTGGTGGGCTGGATGGGGCTTTCACATCAGAAATTCTCTAGCAGCTAGGTGGCACAGTGGTTAAAGCACTGGCCCTGGATTCTGGAGGACCTGAGTTCAAATCCAGCCTCAGACACTTGACACTTACTAGCTGCATGACCCTGGGCAAGTCACTTAACCCTCATTGATGGGCAAAAAAATGTTCTCTAGCATGCACAAGGTCTTTTATTTTTACTTTGGAGAACTTCATCACCATCATCATTATCACCTGCAGAGGCAACCCATGCCACTTTTCAACTCTTCCTATCTGTTTTCAAAGGATGAGAGGATAGAGTTTGAGTTGGAACCTTAGAGGTCATTGAGTTCAACCCTCTCAGAAAACTGAGGAACCGAGAGAGCTCAAGGGACTTGCTCAATATTTCGCAGCCAGGAAGTGCTTGAGGAAGGATTTGGAACCTGATGTACCTAGACTCCAAGTCAAATTCCCTATCCATTTAGTGGGATAAAATCAGCTCCTTGAGGGCAGAAGTAATCTTGTTTTTATCTTTGTATTCCCCAGGACCTAATAGTGTTAGCATATACTTGGTACTTAATATGCATAGAATTGTAGTTTCTTGAGTAGAAACCATATTTTCCAGAGATGGAAAAAGTCCCCAGAAGGGCTTCTGTGACCCCAGGTCATGAGACAGTCTCTGATTTAATAATAAAGGTAGATGTCTACCCTTCTCTATAAGGGAAGAGCCCACTCTCAGCCCTCTGTTTGCTCCTGACCCAAAGACTTTAAAAAACGACTGTAGGAGTTTTGCACCTAGCATCTCCTTACAGTTGAAATTCAAAACCAAACTCACAATGAGTGAGAACCCATCAGAACAAAGAGAAGCAATGGGAATTTGTGATGATTGAAACTGACAAATTTCCCTTGTCTTAAATTTGCAGCACCAGATGAAAAATCCCCACCCTCAAGTATTGATGGGTTAGGGAAATCCACGCAATGGGAGGGAACATTCAGATGAATCACTGTAATTGTTTTGATCAGAGTCCATGAGTTAGCAGGGTAAGTTTGACATTATCAATCCCCAAACTTTCTGTCTTGATGACTCTGACAGCTGACAGGTAGTATTCTTTGAAAAAATACATGTAAGATGGGGCAGATTCTCCCAGCGCTTAAACTGCTCCCAGGGTTTGAGATCATAAGGTAGCAAACTGAAAAACCTGTCTTTTTATGTTGTTTAGTCATTTCAGTCCTGTCGGACTCTTAGTGATCTAGATTTTGGTTTTCTTGGCAGAGATACTGGAATGGTTTGCCATTTCCTTCTCCTGCTCGTTTTACAGATGAGGAAACTGAGGCAAACAGTTGAGTCACTTGCCCAGGGTCACACAGCTAGTAAGTGTCTGAGGCCAGATTTGAACTCAGGAAGATGAATTTTCTTGACTACAGGACTGGCACTCTAGCCACTGTGCCACCTGGCTGCCCATCTTAAACTCAGGCATTGCCACTTGGTGGACATAGTGATTGGCATGGCATGATAGGATAAAGGAAGAAGTGGAGTCAGGATATGTGGGTTCAAATTCTGAGGCTGGCATTTACTGTCTGGGTGCCTTGAAAAGTCATTTAAATTCCCTGCACCTCTGTTTCTTCAGTCATATCAATTAAATCAGAAGTCTGATTTAAACATTAGGTTATTAGCTCTTGCAACAACAATATGAAGCATTTATTAGATATCTAGTATGTACTAGTCACTGAGCTAAGGATACTGTGTTGTTTAAAATCTAAATGTGGGTGGGGGCAGCTAAGTGGTATAGTGGATAGAGCACCAGCCCTGGAGTCAGGAGTACCTGAGTTCAAATCCGGTCTCAGACACTTAACACTTACTAGCTATGTGACCCTGGGCAAGTCACTTAACCCCAATTGCCTCACCAAAAAAAAAAAATCTAAATGTGAGTTCTAATTTGCCCCCCACCCCAGTCTTGGGGGGAAGCTGGCTAAAATCACTGATAAATTCAGCAAGAGTTTAGGCTTTTAAGGATTTATTAAAAGATATATTATAAGATAGTGAAGAGAGAGAAAGATTGAGAACAGATTCCTTATAGCATGGAAATCCTATCTTTCCTAGCAGCCTGCATGAAGCTCTGCTGCCAAGCCGATGTCTCGAACCAAGAGATCCCATCACCCTACTTCAGCTTCCTACTTCCTGTCTCCCTCCCGGAAATGGGAGGTTCTTCAAGTTGATTGGTTGAGAGTGGTCTCCCTCCTGTTGATGTCGCAGTCCACAGCTTCTGAGAACAACACCTTCCTCAGGGCGGCCAGGTGGGGTCCGGATTTAATCATCCTTAAGCAGGTTCTCAGTCTCTCAGTCTCACCCAATTCAATCAATTCCAAATCAGTCTTCAGCTGGGGCTCCTGGGCGTGTGCCAAGTCCCATTATTTTTGTCACAGTACAAAGATTTAAAGAGTTCCTGCCCTAGAGGCGATTTTAGTTCTACTGAGATGGGGTGGCAATTTACCCCATAGACAAAAATAAAATAACTACAATGAATACAGATTAATACATAGGGAAGGACCCATGGAAGGGCTAACAACGGGTGGGGGGCAGATTAGGAAAGGCCTCACAGAGGAGCCAGTATTTGAGATGCACCTGGAGGAAACCTAGGGATTCTAAGAGACACAGGGTGAGGAGGATGTGCCCTGCAATCATGAGGTGGGAAGGGGGAGGGGTGGTCAGTGAAGAGACAGCTTGGGCAAAGGAGTGGAGGCCAAAGAGGATGGAGGCCAGGATGATTGTAACAGAGAATGTCTAAAGGAAATAATGTGCAATTATTCTGGGAAGGTGGTTTTGAGCCAGGCTGTGCAGGGCCTGGCCAAGGTGGGGAGTTTGACTTGCTCCCAGAGGTAAAGGGGGCACTTTGAGAGGAGGGTTTGCTTTTTGCTCTTCTGTAGATCCCCAGCACAGTGCCTGGCAGTGCTTAATAAATGTCGACTGACTGACACCCCTAACTCATAGGGGTATAATGAGACAAACTTTGAAACTGATATAGAAATGTAAGTCACTATTATTGAATTAGGGCCAGGACATTGAGACTACTTTGTCACAGAGATCTTGCCCACCATCCCCAGGGGATTTCTAAGAAGGGGTGAGATGGGAGGCAATGATACATGCTTTCCATTGAATTTCCATTAAAGGATTGTTATTTATACTGCTGACCAGAGAGAGCACACATTCATGGAATTAATGAACAGTAATACTGTAGGCAGAAGTCCTACTAAGGTATTAATAAGTACATGGAATGCTAACTTCTGGATCTCTCTAGCATTCCCTTCCACATTTTGGAAGCCTTATCTTCTTTATTTTGGGGAAGATATAAGGCACAGAAATCAGGCTGTGCAGGCTGGGCCTGGCAATGCCCCTCTGAAATCTGACTCTGAAATTCATTGGGCAATCACGGGCAGATCACTTAATTTCCCAGAGCCTCAATTTCCCCATATGCTTACTAGAGATAATACCCATAATACCCACCTAATGGGACTGTTGTGAGGGTCAAATCAGGAAATATACATAAAGTACTTTATAGACTTTTAAGTGTTATTATTACTTCAAGAAATTCTAACATGGCAGTGTTGTGTTATGAGAATGATTGTAATTTTAGAGCTGGGAAGGACTTTTTTAAAATCCCATACTGTTTATTTCAAGATCACTTTTATCCATAATTCACCCAAACTTTTCTTTATCACACTGTTACTTTCTTTTCTTAGATGATATAGCCTTTACAGTGGAAAGGAAGATGGAGGAAATGGTGAGGGGAGTGAGTGAACCTTAATCTCATGAGAATTAACTTAGATAAAATAGCCAAAACAGAAAGTTTCTGTTCTTTACATCTTTTTTCCCATGTAAGTGATGTTGTGACAGAAGACACAGACCAAAAAAACCCCAACCCAAACCAAAACAAGAAAACAAGAAAAAGAAAGAAAAGAAAAAGGATGCTTCAATCTGTATTCAGACACCATCACTTCTTTCTCTGAAGATGGATAGCATTTTTCATCACTTGTCTGTCCTTCAGTATTGTCTTGGATCACTCTATTGCTGAGATTAGTTAAATTATTCATAACTGATCATCATATAAGCCGTTACTGTCTACAATGTTCTCCTGGTTCTGGTAATTTCACTTTGCATAAGTTCATGTAAGTCTTTCCATGTTTTTCTGGGAGCATCTTACTTGTCATTTCTTATAGCACAATTGTATTCCACCAAATCATATAGAACAATTTGTCAAAATATTCTCCAATTGATGGGATATCCCCTCTCAATTTCCAATCCTTTGCCACCACTAAAAGAGCTTCTATAAATATTTTTGTACACATAAGTCCTTTTCCTTTTTTTTATCTCTTTGAGATACAGACTTAGTAGTGGTATTGCTTGGTCAAAGGGTATGCATGGTTTTATATACTTTTGGGAACAGTTTTAAATTGCTCAACAGAATAGTTGAATCAGTGTTTAACTTCACCAATAGTACATTAGTGTATTGATTTTCCCACATTCCCTCCATCATTTGTCATTTTCCTTTTCTGTCATATTAGCCAATTTGATAGGTATGGAGTGGTAGCTCAGAGTTGTTTTAATTTTCATTTTTCTAACCATTTGTGATAAATCAAGTGATTTAGAGCATTTTTTCATATGACTATGCATAGCTTTGATTACTTCATCTGAAAACTGCCTGTTCATAGCCATTAACCATTTATCAACTGGGGAATGACATATTCTTATAAATTTGACTCAGTTCTCTATGTATTTGAGAAATGAGGTCTTTATCAAAGAAACTTATTTACAGTTATGATTGCTATGTATTTCCCTCCATCCTATTTTCCCCTTATTTATCCTACTCTCTCTTTCACCTTGTCAATTCTCAAAAGTGTTTTGCTGATTTGTACCTCCCCTAATCTTCCCTCCCTTATAGCAGCACCACTGCCTCCCTTATCCTTTTCCTCTAAAATAGATTACTTTGTCCAACTTAGTGTGTATGAAATTCTCTCTTTGAGTTAATTCTCATGAGATTAAGGTTCATGCACTCCCCCCACCATTTCCTCCATCTTCCTTTCCACTGTAAAGGCTATTTCATACCTCTTTTATGTCAGATAATTTATTCCATTCTCCCTCCCTTCCTCCTTTTCCCAGTGCATACCTCTTTGTAGGAGTGTGAATGAATACCTTATGATTTCCCTTTCCTGTTTACCTTTTTATGCTTGAGTCCTTTATTTGAAACTCAAATTTTCTATTCAGCCCTGGTTTTTCATCAGGAATGCTCAAAAGTCCTCTATTTTATTGAATATTCATTCACTCCCCGCCAACCCCTGAGAAATTATATTCAATTTTGCTGGGTAGATGATTATTTTGCCCTCTGGGATATCATATTCCAAGCCTATGATCCTTTAATGTAGAAACTTCTATGTGCTGTGTGATCTTGACTGTGGATTCATGACATTTGAATTTTTTCTTTCTGGATGCTTGCAATATTTTCTTCTTGACCTGTGAGCTCTGGAATTTGGCCATAATATTGATTAGAGTTTTAATTTTGAGATCTCTTTCAGGAGGCGATAGATGGATTCTTTCAATTCCTATTGTACCCTCCAGTTCTAGAATATTAGTGCAGTTTTCCTTTATTATTTCTTAAAATATGATGTCAAGGATCTTTTTTTTAATCCTGGCTTTCAAGTAGTCCAATAAGCCTTAAATTATATCTCCTGAATCTATTTTTCAGGTCAGTTATTTTTCCAATGGGATATATCACATTTTCTCCTATTTTTTTTTCATTCTCCTGTTTTTGTCTTACTGTTTCTTGATGTCTCATAAAGCCATTAGCGTCCACTTCAAAATTCTAATTTTTAAAGAATTATTTTCTTCAGTGAGTTTTTATAACTCCTTTTCTATTCAGCCAACTCTATTTTTTAAGGAGTTCTTTTTTCAGTGAAATTTTTTTTTTGCAACAAAAATTTATTTAATTTTTTCCAGTTACATGTAAGGGTAGTTTTAAACATTCATTTTCATAAGATTTAGAGTTCCAAATTTTTCTCCCTCCCTTCCTTTACGCCCCCCTCCAAAAGACAGCAACCAGGTTATATATGTACAATCCACAAGTGCTCTTTTTATCAGTTCTTTCTATGGGGATGGATAGTAAGCTTTGTCATTAGTCCCTTGGGATTGTCTTGGATCATTGCATTGCTGAGAGTAGTTAAGTCATTCAAAATTGCTCACTGAACAATACTGCTGTCACTATGCACAATGTCCTCCCATATCTGCTCACTTCACTATACATCAGTTCATGAGTCTTTCCAGGTTTTTCTGGGATCATCCTGTTTGTCATTTCCTATAGCACAATGCCATTCCACCACAATCATATACCACAGCTTTGTCTGTCAGTCCTCAATTGATAGACATTCCCTTGATTCTCAATTCTTATCCTCCACCAAGAGTTGCTATAAATATTTTTTGTACAATTTTCCCCCTTTTCTCTTTTTCATGATTACTATTGTTAACTGTTTCCCTTCCATCCTATTCCCTTCCCCATGATATTTATTCTATTATCCATCTTCTTTCATCCTATCACTCTTCAAAAGGGATTTGCTTCTGTCTGTTCCCTCCCCTAATCTACCCTTCATTCTTTTGCCCCTCTCTTTTTATCCCCTTCCCCTCCTATTTTACTGCAGGGTTAGACAGATTACTCCACCCAATTGAGTGTGTATGTTATTCCCTCCTTGAGCCAATTCTGATGAGTGTTAGGCTCATTTACTGTCCAGATTAAATAGATTACTCCACCCAGTTGGGTATGTGTGTTCATACCTCCTTGTGTCAAGATAATGGAATGTGATAGATGAGATTTAACAGCTACTCAGGGGCCCACCTGGAGACTGGTTTAAACTGATTGAATTGGATAAGGTGACTGACTGCTGACTGGATTACTGGCTTACTTCCCTTTGAACTTAACACTGAGACCACTTTCGGGTCCAGTGAACCAATGAATTTGAATGACACTAGCCAATCAGCTTGAAGAACCTCCCATTTCTGGGAGGGGAACATGAAGCAGGAAGCAGACACTGGGGAGAGAGTTCTGTGCTTTTTGGTGCAAGAGATCGGCGTGGTGGCAGAGGACTTCAGAAGTGGGAGCTTAGGAAGGTTAGTATTGCCAGGTTATAGGAAATCTGTTCTCAATCTTTCTCTTTCTTTTACTATCTTTCAATAAACCTTTAAAAAACCTAAACTCATTTATCAGTGATTTTAGTCAGTTTCCCCCCAAAACTGGGGGGGGCAGATTAGAACCCACATTTAGAATTTTAAGTTACAGTTTGGCTGACCATGAAGAGGAAAACTGAACCTTCATCTTCTGATCTTCCGATTGGGTAAGATTTCCCCTCCCCTGTCCCCTTAAATTGGAAAGTACTGCCAAGTATCAGCTGTTTTCACTTTAAATTTTCAAATGGGTCTTTTAAACTTCCTAAGTACCCCTTTTCTAGCTTTAGTTTCACTAATCAGAGAAGTGGAAAAGATCATGTGGATACTTGGCCAGTTTGAATTTAATGAATTTTTTTTATTCCTATTCTTGGTTTTGTGGGGCTTTGTTGTGTGGTATGGAAAATTTGGCATGTCATGGATGATATTAGGATGAAGATGATTCCCCTGGATTCCCCATTAGGAAAGCTACTCATGGATTGGAATAAGGGAAAACTTTAGACTAAATTCAACCATGACCAGAGGAGAGCTTATCAAACTGTGTTTTATGTGGCATGAGGAATTACAGGAAGAATGGCCCAAATATGGGTCATTTAATC
Organism: Dromiciops gliroides; assembly: GCF_019393635.1. Classification (NCBI taxonomy): domain Eukaryota; kingdom Metazoa; phylum Chordata; class Mammalia; order Microbiotheria; family Microbiotheriidae; genus Dromiciops; species Dromiciops gliroides. The sequence continues at coordinate 26,158,857 of NC_057865.1, read as the reverse complement.
CTGAAACATTGAGGCATTTGCAAGGAACCCTACACAGATGTCCACCTGAATATTCACTTTATTGGAAAATCTGGGCCAGAGCAATCAGAAATTATCATACTAAAGATATAAGATGAAGAAAATCCAGGCACCAGTTTAAATCTGAGTCTGCCTCCCAAATTGAAATAATAAATGATCTGACTCAATCCAGACCCCAACTTAAAAACAAGGACTCTCAAACTGAAACAATATATGATTTGAATCATTTCAAGCCTAAGCTTGAAAACATGGCCTCCCAAACCAAAACGCCCAATAATACAACTCAATCCAAACCCGAGATTGAATGCAAGGCCATTCAGACTAAAATTCCAAATGACCCAACTCCTATTTCCTCTATGCCAACCAAATAAATAAAGAAAGAAATAAATGATTCCCCTGTAGAGGAGACAGAGAAGGTAAAGATTTTTCCCCTTCAAGAGATCCTCACCCATGGTCAAAAAGGTACTATAGGTAAGCTCAGACAATACACACCTTTTGCACCTAAGGATTTGGTTTCATGGAGACAAAGTACTCCTAAATTTGATGAGGATCCCACAGCAGTTAGCAGCCAGTTTAGGACAATTTTTAGAGCCCACTTGGAATGATGTTACTGACCTTATGGAAACAATATTGTCCCCAGGGGAAAGAGCAGATATAATAGCTGTGGCAAACGACCTGGAAGCCATGGGAAAGGTTGATATTGGGTGGCCTATTCAAGACCCTGACTGGGACCCCAATGACCCTAGGCATTTTGATATGTTGAAAGATGCAAGAGAAACATTGCTGAAGGCAATGGAATCCTGTACTAGAAAGACTGATAACTGGCAAAAATGTATAGATACAGTTCAGGGACCTGATGAGAGACCTAATAGATTATATGACAGCTTGTATAAGCATGCCAGGCAATATGCTGGACTAGACCCATTAGACCCTAGAGATGTCCATATTATCTGCTCTCATTTTGTATACCAGTCCTTACCAGAAATATGGAAATATTTTAAAAAGAAATGTCCTGGCTGGAATAGTTTGAGTCCTGACAGACTTAAAGAGATAGCAACATATATTTATGAAGGAAATGAGAGAGAAGAAAGGAACAGACAGGACATTTTAGCTCCAGTACAGGAAACAGGAAACAACAAGGCAGCGAGACTAGAGAGTTGAAGAGTTGAAAATCGCTATCAACCCCCTAGATTTTGTGAGTACTGCAAGAAACAAGGGCACAGGTTGAGGGAATGTAGGAGTAGAAATGAAGAACTTAAGAGGGCAGTAGCTGAGAGCCTTGAGGAATTTTTTTGGGGGAAATCGGGATAATTATTGAAACTTTTATCAGAAAAGGAACAACCATGGTAATTATAGGCCTTATTACAGGCAGAATCAAAATGGATATAAATCTTTTCAGAGGATACATATTGTTTGTTAGCGTAGGGTGTGTTTCATCAAGGAACACCCTCTTCCTAGAAGAAACAAAGAGGGGAATGTGTCAAGATACATGTCAAGAATGCGATAGAAGAGATTTAACAGCTACTCAGGGGCCCACTTGGAGACTGGTTTAAACTGATTGAATTGGATAAGGTGACTGACTGCTGATTGGATTACTGGCTTACTTCCCTTTGAACTTAACACTGAGACCACTTTCGGGTCCAGTGAACCAATGAGTTTGAATGACACTAGCCAATCAGCTTGAAGAACCTCCCATTTCTGGGAGGGGAACATGAAGCAGGAAGCAGACACTGGGGAGAGAGTTCTGTGCTTTTTGGTGCAAGAGATCGGCGTGGTGGCAGAGGACTTCAGAAGTGGGAGCTTAGGAAGGTTAGGATTGCCAGGTTATAGGAAATCTGTTCAGTCTTTCTCTTTCTTTTACTATCTTTCAATAAACCTTTAAAAAACCTAAACTCATTTATCAGTGATTTTAGTCAGTTTCCCCCCAAAACTGGGGGGACAGATTAGAACCCACATTTAGAATTTTAAATTACACATCCTTGAGGCAACTCTGATGAGTTTAAGGCCTTTGAGCCTTTTCTGATGAATGTAAAATTCATTTACTGCCCTGCTCCTCTCCCATCTTTTCCCCCACTCCATAAGCCTTTTCCTGTCTCTTTCATGCAGGATTTCATCTCTGCCCTTCTCCCTCCCCCAGTGCATTCCCCTCACCCCTCAATTTAACCCTAAAGATGTCATCATGGGGCAGCTAGTGTATAAAGCATCCACCATGGACCTAGGGGGATCCCAGCAAAAACCTGGTCTCAGACACAAGACAGTCACCCACTGCACAACCCCAGGTATGCCCCCCAACTCCAATTTTTTTATGGTTCTCTATGGTCTTGTATTTGAAAGTCAAATTTGCCATTCAGTTCAGGTCTTTTTTTTTTCTTTTTTCTTTTTTTTTAGTGAGGCAGTTGGGGTTAAGTGACTTGCCCAGGGTCACACAGCTAGTAAGTATTAAGTGTCTGAGGCCAGATTTGAACTCAGGTACTCCTGACTCCAGGGCCGGTGCTCTATCCACTGCGCCATCTAGCTGCCCCCCAGGTCTTTTCATCATGAATACCTGAAAGTCCTCTTTTTCATTAAAGTCCCAATTTTTTCCTCTAAAAGATTATGATCAGTTTTTCTAGGTAGGTGATTCTTGGTTGTAGTCCTAATTCCTTTGCCCTCTGGAATATTATATTCCATGCCCTCCGGTCCTTTAATGTAGAAGCTGCTAGATCTTGTGCTATCCTGACTGGGGCTCCACGGTACTTGAATTCTTTCTTTTTGGCAGCTTGCAATATTTTCTTCTTTATCTGAGAGCTCTTTCAGTGAATTTTTGTATATATTGTCCCATTTGTGCAATTCTGCTTTTTAATGAGTTCTTCTCTTCGTTGGGTTTTGTGCCTCTTTTGCCATTTGGCCTATTCTGTTTTTAAGGTGTTATTTTCTATAGTGTTTTTTGTGCCTCCTTTACCAAGCTGTTGATTTTTTTTAATGATTTTTTTTTTTTTGCATCACTCTCATTTCTCTTCCCATTTTTTCCTGTACGTACCTTAATGGCTTTTAAAAATCCCCCCCTTTTTTTTTTTTTTGGAATTCCATCCCCTAAGGCTAATTAATATTTCTTCTTGAGGCTTTGGGTGTAGCAGTTTTAACTTTGTTGTCTTCTTCTGAGTTTGTGTTTTGATCTTTCCTGTCATGATAGTAACTTTCTATAGTCAGGATTTTTTTTTGTGCTGTTTGTTCATGTTCATGTTTGTTGACTTTTAACTCAATGTTAAAATGGGGCTCTGCTTCCAGAATGGAAGAAGCACCATGTCAAGCTTCAGGGTTTTTTGTGCAGCTGCTTTCAGAAGTAATTCTGAAATTCTGTAACTTTTCAGTTCTTCCAAAGTGGTATGATCTAGGTAGAGATGTGTTTACTACTATCCTGGCCTGTGATCTAGACTATGAGTGATCATAAGGACTCTATTATACCCTAGAACTGTGACCAGAGTCCTTGCTCACCAGTGGCCACAAGTGCTGATGTTAATGCTCTTCCTCCCGGGACTGAGGCCCATATCCAAGCAACAGAGTCCTGTCCCTGATGCTAGTAAAGGAACCCCTCAAATATCCTTCTGACCAGTTGTCTGAAGCCCTTACTGTTTGTGAGCTGAGAGATCTGAAACTTCCACTGCTGCCACTGATTCAGTTGACTCCAAGTCCTACTTCTGGTTTGCTGGAGCACAGTCTGCATTGTTTGGGACAAAATTGCCTCAGTTTACCTAAATAATTCAAGGAGACCACCAAGTCAAGCAGAGGCATATTTGTTACATTCTCATGAGAATGGGCAACCCCATGCAAGGGATGAGGAGCACACTAATGGGTTCATGAGTTGGGTTTTTATGGAAGTTTTTATTGAGGGGGGGTCCCCTCGTGAACAGGGTGAGCCTACAATCTAACATCCAATCCTGTCTTACCCAAGATGTGTGTTCAGCTCGTGATCATGGTATGGGTACATGTTCCAAGAGTGAGGGGGAAGGGGAGAGGGAAAGGGTGAAACCACTCCACCCATGTAAGGAGGGGCAAGGGGGAAGAGGGAAGTGATGGTTCCAGGAGCTGGTACTGGGAGCTAGGGTTTAGGAATGCAAGTATCTGGGTGGGGTCTTCACTAGCAGGAGAAATCTTTCCTGCCTGGTCATAGAACAAGGGGGGAGTATGTGGTGTGTTTTAGCAATGGCATAAGTAACCCATAACAAGGACTTGGGGTTTGGAGGGGTGGGGGGGTGGTTGTGGTTCCAGGGTCAGCTAAGTAAAAGACATGATTTTTGTTATTGGCAATGGAATAAAACATGAATAGAATAATCTGACAATAACAGGGACTGGGGGCTGGGTACTTCCCAGACCCCATCTTCAGAATCTGAACTGACTCAAGTCCACCTGTCCCGCACAGCAGGCACTGGAGTGTGCTCCACTCTTCCCCTGGGGCAGCAGACCTTTCCTGATAACCTTTTAAGCCACCTTAGGCTGGAAAATTGTTTCGCCCTGTCCTTTTATGGGTTTTGCTACTCCAAAATTTGTTTTTAGGCATTATTTAAGGGTATTTGGAGGGATCTGGGGGAGAGCTCAGGTGAGCCCCTGCTTTTTCTCCACCATCTTGGTTCTGCCTCGGGAAGGACTTTAAAGGGTCATCTAGTCCAATAGTCTCATGTTACAGCTGAGGAAACCGAGGTGCAGAGATATCCAGTGATTTGATTCAGGATCACGCAGGTCCTGAGATGGCAGGGCCAAGTCATGGCTATTGTGGGACTTTATTGTGATTTGGGGACCCTGCCTTTGGGCTGAGATTAAAAACCCTGAGGGCCTAAGGCTTTTTTCTGTGTAAGAGGGGCTGGGGCCCCTCTCCCTCTTCTTCAGCCAAGCTGAAAAACCCCGTGGGCTGAGATGCCAGGTCAGACGGCTGGGGAAAAAGCCCCAGCTCCCTCTGCCCTGAGGGGATCTACCCCAGAGATTCTGGGCTCGTCCAGGCCGAACTCTGGCGTAGCCCATGCACAGGTCCCAGGCGTACAACAGGGGTAAGGGCCCCTCAAGCCCGGGGTGTGGTGTGCACAGCACACTCGAGTCCCCTGGCCCTAGTGTGGCTGGCAGATTAGCTTGGCATGTGTGGGGGTGCAGGGAGCCCGACGTTTGAGGGAAAAGAAGGAAGATATATACTGGGGAGTTAGACAGTAAGGGAGGAAAGACAGAAGGAGGAAACTGGAGGACTAAGAGAACACAAGGAAAAGCAGGTCGGTGAGAGGAGATGCTGAAGCAGGGGATGTACAGAGAAAGAACGGTCTGGAGAAAGGGTTTTTTTTCAGTGAGTTAGAAGGGAGGCTGCTACAAGGACGCTAAGCAGACTGAGGCTACGTAAAGAGAGGGGCTGACGGAGATGGAGAAAAAGCTCCAGAAAAGGCTAGAGACTCTGAGAAGGACAGACAGAAGGAGGAGGCCGGAGGACTAAGAGAATGAGAGGAAGACGGAGGACGCTAAGAAAGTTAGACGGCAAAGAACAAGCACAAGCAGTGGCAGGAGGGAGACTCACAGAAAGTAGTTAGGTCTCCTATAACTTTGCCTTTCTTATCTCTTACATTTATTATTATAAATAGGCCCTGCTTTGATTATTTAGTTAAGAGGCTTCTTAATCCTTTGTGTATCAATTTGGGAGTTGGAGAAGTGTGGAGAAAATTTAAAGGGCCCTAACAGATTGGCTTAGGAAATTAATAGCAGTCAGATGGCCAGCCAGTCAAAAGTCAACAGATTAGGCCCCCAGTTAGATTAGACCCTAGTAAGTAGTAAAAATATTTTAACATTATGCTCACAGAATCCTACTTCTAAGGCTAAAAAAGAGTTCAAAGGCCATCTAGTTAGTCCAACCCCCTCATTTTATAATTAAGGAAACTGAGGCCTAGGGAGTTCAAGTGACTTGTCTAAGGTTCCACAGATACTGAGAATCAATCAATCAATAAACATTTATTAAGCACCTACTGTGTACTGAGCCCTGGGCTAAGCCCTGAGTATTCAAAAAAAGAGGCAAAAGACAATCCTTGCCCTCAAGGAGTTTCCAACCTAATGGGAGAGATAACATGTAAGCAAATATATACAAAGATAGCTATATATGGTATAAACAGGGTTTGATTAACAGAAGGAAGCACTGGAATTAAAAGAGGGTAGGAAAGGCTTCCTATAGAAGATAGGGTTTTAGTTGGTTCCTAAAGGAAGCTAGGGAAGTCAATAATTGGAGCAGAGGAGAGAGAACATACCAGGCATGAGAGACAGGCCAAGAGAGCAAGTGTCTTGTTTGTAGAATAGCCAAGAGGCCAGTGTCACTAGACCAAAGAAGACATGTCAGGGAGTAAGGTGTAAGAAGACTGGAAAGGTGGGAGTGGGGCAGGTTATGAAGGGCTTTGAATGCCAAAAAGAGTATTTTTTTTCCTGTGGGGCAATGAGGGTTAAGTGACTTGCCCAGGGTCACACAGCTAGTAAGTGTCAAGTGTCTGAATATGGATTTGAACTCAGGTCCTCCTGAATCCACTGGAGACAGTGTTTTATCCACTGTGCCACCTAGCTGCCCCTAAAAAGAGCATTTTGCATTTTATTCTGGAGACAAGAGGGAGCCACTAAACTTCATTGAGTATGGCAGTTACATAATTGGACCCAGGTCCTCAGACTTCAAATTCAGTGCACTTTCCACTGTCCTTCTACTCCCACATTGCCTGGACATGGGTGTCAGAAACCATGGGTTCAAGTCTCAGCACTTCCTGTCACTTGCTGGGGCCCTTGGACAAGTCACGAGTAGGTCATTTATAGATAATCCAGATGAATGTGACAAAAATTAGAAGGTGCTTTTGTGGTCTCCAAGAATATAAAAGTGGAGTTTTTATTTGCTGCCACAGTCTAACCCAGTTGGTCATTTTTAAGCTAGGAAGCTGTACCAACCATGTCCTGTAATTTCTCACTCTATCCCAGTGACAATCTATGGAGGCTGAATTCAATAAAACATCACTTGCCAATTACAAGAGTTCCCAAGGAACTTACTTGGAAAAGGTGTGAATTGCACAACCAAGCCAATTCTGTGGTTTTTGTCACTCAGGGTTTCTTCTCTTGTGCTGTTTGTTCCCTTTCACTTTTAGCATCCCACCAAAGAGGGAAAACCATGAACAAGAGATCTGCATCTCACACCATCTGCTAAAGAAGAACCAAGCTCTCATGATTTGATTTACTCCCACTTGTCATCGGGGTTTATTGGAAATTAATGTGCAACCATCAGGTCAAGGGAACCCACAAGGAGCTGTGATGTGATGAGCAGACTTCATCTGAAGTCAAAAGAACTAGGTTAGAAACCTAGCCCCTCTGCTAACTACCTATGTGACCTTGGGCACATAACTGCTAATTGCAGTTTCTTATACATGACATTCCATCTCCCATCATCATTCTTTTACCCAGGCTGTCCATCATGCCTGAAATGCACTCCTTCCTCCTATCTGCCTCTTAGAATCTCTATTTTCTTCAAAGTTCAACTCAAGTGCCCTTTTCCTATCCAAGGCCTTCACTAGTTTCCCCATCAGTGAGTAACTTCTCCAAAATTAATTTTTATTTATTATGTATATAGTTATTATAATTATGTATATAATTATTAGGTGAATCAGAAGTCAACACTTTACCGATCCGCCATTACTGGGTACCATATCACTATGTATTGTAACCATTGAGTCCTCTATCTTGCCTGTATGACCTTGGATAACTTATTCAACTTCCTTGGATGTCAGTTTTCTTATTTGTCAAATGATGGGATTAGTCAAGATGACCTTCAAGCTCTACATATGTAATCCTATAACCCTAAATTCAAGAATAATTTTAAAACACCTGACTCTGTTTTTCTGACTAGAAGTACCGCCCATGGTAGGAATGTGCTAGTTTATTGATACCCTTTGATTTGGGGAATAGTTTCAAAGAAACATTCTGCCAGGTCTGGGAGGTGAGAGGTGGACATGCCAGAGGAGTAAGGAGACAGACTGGTGTTCATGTGAAGGAGCTATGAAAACATAAAACAGCTGTTCAGTGAAGCATTGTGTGGTGGGAGATGATGCAGAGAACTCTTTATTTTGCTTCTCACTTAAATACCAAGGAGAATGATCTTTGGATGGGACAGAATGGAGCAAAATGGTTAAAAGGGAGTTGATATCCAAGATAAGTCAGTAGAGAGGAAAAAAGCAGCATCTCACTGCCTTTTATGAGTTTACAAGCCCTGGAAGAGATGAAGTATATTTTGGGGTCTTAAAAGCACTGGCTCAGTTGTTGAGCCTTTGGGATCTTTGAAAGATTATGGACAACTCTGCACAGTGACAGTATCATAGATAATGGGGTTTATCCCAGGTGCAATTATTGCCAACTGAAAGATGATGGGCAATGGGAGAAAGCTGGAAATATGGGGGAGGTAAAAATATCATCATCCTACCTGCTCAAACAAAGGGAAGGAAATGGACCTGGCAAGTTATAGTTCATGGACTTCAATTTCGATTCTAGGAAAATCCTAGAACATATTATTAAAGGGATGACTAGGAAATCCCTAGTGTGATCACAAAGAACGGGTCATACCAGCTAATCTTATTTTCCTGTTTCCTGATGGGATTCTAACCAGTAGAACAAGAAAATACAACAGATGTAGTTAACTAGATTTTAGCAAAGCATTTAACAATATTTTTCCTATGGCCAAGGTGTGCAAACAGTACTAGGCAACTGAACAGTTAGGCAGACACAGAGCTGTTGGAATGATGGATCCCACAGTGGCTCACAGTGATTTGGTGGGTGTCAACTCAGAAAAAGGTATCCAGTGGAGTGTCCCAAGCCTGCTGTGTACTTGGCTTTGTGGTTTGGGGTTTTGTTTTTTAAATACTGTCGTCAAGGACTGCAAAAAAGCCATAGATGACACTACTATTCAATATGTAATTATCACAAAGCTATGAGGAGGGAGAGCTCAAGCAAAGGCTAGATGACCTCTCATTGTGGGCACCTTGTAGAATGCTTTTATTCAGGAATAAGGTGGACTGGCTGGCCTCTGAGAGCCCTTCTAACTTTGACGACTTGTGGATCTATGGAAGCACTTTTAAAAAATAAAAATTGTTATAAAGGAGAGTGGGGAGCAGATTGACTAGAGGGCTGGCTTTGGGTTCAGCAAGACTTGGATTTCAATCTTGCTTCTGACATATCCTGGCTCTGTGACCCTGGGCAATTCACTTAAGCACTCAGTGCCTGCAGGGGACTCTCTGAGAGTATACATGGCAACATCGATGAAACAAGTTTCTGTACCATGGCGCTCCCTCCAATGATGCCATCACAAGTCTAGGTCAAACCCTCGTATATAGACAAAGTCTTTTTATTAAGGGACCTCTCACAAAAAGCAATGAAAACCTTTAAATGACTGCAGAAGTGAGTAGGGTCTGTTTAACAATCATCTGGAAGCTTTAATTTCATTACAGAGTCATAAAGAATAAATTTACACCTGCCACCAGCACACAGACACACGTACATCTAACTATGAATCATTCAGTGCCCTTGGAAAAGTTCAACCAGGAGATCCGCTTCTTTCTTTCCTCGAAAAGCCAACAATGGAATTACTTGCCCTGCTCCCTGAAAGCCATGGCTGTCAGAAGCGTTCCCAATCACCAAGTTTCTCAGAGATCTAGCTTAAAAATGCTTTGAACAGCTGTGTCTCAGGCCCAGACTAGAGGGGCTCTGGGTAGTAGCCGAGGACCCTGCAGTGGGAGGCAGGGACCTTAGCTTTTTGGCCAGCCTTGCCATCACTTGTCTCTCATCGTCACAGTCACTACTGCAGCTAAGGATGACGTGTGATGCAGGCTTCAGACACTGGGGAACTGGAACACACTTCCAATATCCTCAGATAGTCAGAGAGAGGCCAGGAATGACAGCAGCTTCTCTGGAGAAGGGGGAGCATCCTCCTTCCTTTCTGTCTTAAAGTGCCAGGATGTTCATTAAAAAATCCCAGTGAATGTCTATATCCAATTAAAAGGGCTGCTAAATGATACACATCAAATACATAAGAAAAAGACATTTTGACTGAGAACCACCTCCTTTCTCACACATTCTGAGAATGACTCACTTCCATTCAGAAGCAGTGGTTATTATGTCATAGCCCATGTGTCTTTTGTAAAAGTCTGGCTCTGTTTTACCCAGGCTGGAAGGGCAGGTGTCGCTCATGGGCACAGAAGCTTGAACCTGCTCCATTTCTACGATGGGTCTGTTTGCCTCACCATATTGATGCCAGATTGAGTATGGACCCCCCAGTAACAGAGCCCACTACAACCCAGAACTCTTGGGCTCAATATACCCAGAAGTGCCCTATGCCCCACCATGCCTGGCTGTGCCACACACTTGGGAACAGCTGCAGATATGGGATCCTAGACCTTGAGCTGATAGGAATCACAGAAGCCATCCAGTCCAACCTCTTCATTTTAGAGATGAAGAAGCTGAGCCTCAAAGAAGGTCATTGACTTGCCCAAAGTCACCCAGTTGATAAGTATCAGTGGGAGAATTCGAACCCAGGTCTTCCTGATGTAAAAACCTAAACCAAGATTCAAACTCAGGCTTCCTGCCTCTAAATCTAGTGACCTTCATATAATACTGCTACTTTCTGGTTACCCAGGAGGAGTAAGAAGGTTAGGCTGGAGAATTGCTTTGCACTTACATTCTGGGCACTGTCAGATGGACTGAGTTAAAATCATAGCCTGGATACTTATTTCTTTTTTTTCTTTTTTTCTTTTTTTTGCGGGGCAATGAGGGTTAAGTGACTTGCCCAGGGTCACACAGCTAGTGTCAAGTGTGTGAGGCCGGATTTGAACTCAGGTCTTCCTGAATCCAGGGTCGGTGCTTTATCCACTGTGCCACCTAGCTGCCCCGGCCCCGGCTAATCATTTCAATGAAATTCATGTGAGCCCAAGTATTAGAAGCGTCACTAACAATTCTGATCCCTCAAGCAAGCAGAAGAAAGGTTCCCTCAAATCACCTTTTAAAGACAAAATCCATTGGGGGAGGTGTTGGGAAGAGAATCAAGGACAATACTTAGGGTAGGAATCTGATAGGACCAGGCTGGAGAGGGGCTTTTTTGGCATGTGGCCAACTGGAAAAAAGTGATTACTTCCTCGTTTGCCCAGTTATTCTTGCTAAGCAGTAAACTCAATTGTTTCTATATGCAGAAGGACTCTAAGTACTATGAGCAACCTTTGGATTTTGGGCCCCTGGAGCAAAGCCCCCATTACCCAAATTTTCTTAGACTAAAAACTATGAAAATAGAAGAAATCTGAAAGGCTTATTGTAATAAGACCATCTTTCTTCCCACCTCCAGTGGTTGGGTCAGTTTTGAATTCATGTCTGCACCAAGGGTCCACACTGTACTTTGACCCATTAGAATGTAAGCTCCTTGATGGTAAGGACTATTTGAATTTGGTCTTTGTATCCTGAGAGCTCAGAATAGTGGGGCAGGAAAATGGGTAGAGTGGCTAGAGCACTGGCCCTGGAGTCAAGAGGACCTGAGTTCAAGTCTCACTTCAGACACTAGCTGTGTGGCCCTGGACAAGTCACAACAGCAATTGCCTTAAACATCCAGGGCCATCTCCAGTCCTCCTGATGTATATCTTGCCACTGGACCCAGATGGTTCTGGAGGAGAGAGTGAGATCAATGACCTTGCATAGCCCTCCCTCACTTAAATCCAATTCAGTGCAAGTCATGACATCACCCTGATGTTGTGGTCCTCTTCAGGAACAAAGGACAAACAACAACAATAGAATTTGACATATAATATGCTATTAATAAGAAAATTACAACAAAACAACAACAATAATGGCTAGCATTTATATACATAGCACTTTAAGGCTTTCAAAGCACTTTACAAATATTATCTCATTTTATTCTTAAGACAACCTCAGGAGATAGATGCTATTATATCCATTTTACAGATGAAGAAACTGAAGAAAGATGGAGGTCAAGTGACTTTCTTGGGGTCAGGGCTAGATTGACCTGAGCCAAACACTCTACCTACTCTGCCACCTAGTTGTCTCATAAATACTTAATAAATATTTGTTGACTGATTGGTGAGTGATCCTTTGGCAAGTCTAGTCGCTGAGCCCCTCAACGTTTTAAGAGTTCGTGAGCAAGGGGCAGCTAGGTGGCGCAGTGGATAGAGCACTGGCCCTGGATTCAGGAGGACCTGAGTTCAAATCTGGCCTCAGACATTTGACACTTACTAGCTGTGTGACCCTGGGCAAGTCACTTAATCCCAACTGCCTCACCAAAAAAAAAAAAAAAAAAGAGTTCATGAGCAATCATGTTCTGTAAACCTATGAAAACTGAACACTCATGAACATTGACGTACTGTAATAATAATTACAGCATTATGCATGAAGTAGGAAATTAATAAATGTTTGAAGAAATGAATCAAATGGAAGCAAAAGCAGGAAGCTGCTTCAGACCCCTCCAAGACCACACCATATGACTATTGCTAGAAGGAACTGGGGGGGTGGGGGCTCATCTGGAAAAAAAAGAAGATTGGAGCAGTTAGCTCTCTTCAGGAACTCAAAGAGCTTCCATAGAGAAAAGGGGTTAAAACTCTTGCTTGGCCCCACAGGGATCTACTAGAGACTGTAGGAGGAGGCTCAAGGAAGGGACATAGCGATGGGAGCTGTCCAAAAGTAGTAGAAGAGGCTGGTCTAGCAGGTAGTGAGCTCCCCAGTGGTCTTCAGTTGAATACTAGATGACCACGTGTTGAGGTTTTTATAGAAGGGGTTCCTGTTAGGGTAAGGGTGGACAAGCTGACTTTTGGAGTTCCTCCCAAGTCAGAGATTCTGAGGCTATCTTAGATGTTTCCCTACATTGCTGTCAGGGGAAAAAAATCCACCACCGAGGCATTGGAATTCCCAACACAGTGGATCTTGCATCCCCCAGGTGGGCAAAGGCCCTTCTCACTAGACAAGTTATCTTTACTTCATCGAGGGGATGAAGAGACTCTCTGAACTTTAGCATGCTCGAGGCCCCGTTTCCCTCCCGGGAGCAGATGACTCTTCAGACTTTTCTTCTAAGAGGAGCAGATGGAGGATGCCAAGATCTCCTTCCCTTTCCAAGACAATAGGCCTTCCTTCACTGGGATCTCTAAGCAGTTTCCTATTCCAACCTGTTCTCACTTTCTCTTCCCTTCCCCATAGCCACTGGCAGGGTTAAGGCAGTGGGCTTATGATCACTCAACCAGTCAGTTATTCATTTCCAATGGCTACAAAGTCCACGGAAGCAGGTACTGTGGAATGGTTAGAACTTGGTCAGACGATGAAGATGCCAAGGTCGTATCACCAGTCATCCTGACTTTTGTCCTGCCACAAGATTTCCATGACTCTGGAGGAGAGAGTGAGACTGGTGACTTTGCACAACTCTACCTCACTTCAATCCAATTCACGTGCAAGTTGAGACATCACCCCAAGATGTTATTGGTCCTCTTCACAACAAGCACTTACGCTATGTCAGGCACCGTGCTAAATCCTGGGGATACAAAGAAAGGAAAAACCCAGTCCTTGCTCCCAGGGAACTCACAGTCTAATAGGGGAGACAACATGCAAACTACCATGTACGAAGAAGCTATAAACAGGATAGGCTGGAGATAAAACAGAGGGAAGGCACTAGAAGAGACCAAGGAACTCTGCCATCCCCTCATTCCTTCTCTCACAAATAGGCTGAATAGTATAAAAAGAATCTTGTTGCCTTGATACAATAACAATCCTCAAAATAGGAATGTCACAAACAGCTTCAACAAAGGAGATATTTGGGTGCCTGACAGCAAGGAAGCAGGGAAAGGCGTTTGGGGGAAAGAGGAAAAGGAAGAAAAAGAAAGAAGCCGGTGTGACCTTACCAAAGGGCCTCAGTTTACTCATCTGTAAAATGGAGTTGTTCAAGATACCCTCTATGATCCTTTCCAGCTCTAGATCCCTGTTCCCATGGACTCGAGATACAAAAGAACGGTTGGCTATTAATGGAATATAGCCTCATGCATTTTGTAAGATGCCAAGGTCAACTGAAGAGAACCTTTATTTAACCTAAAATGACTTCTGTTTCCTGAGAGCAGCAGGGAAGCTGTTAAAGCTCTCAAACCTTCACCAAGCACCAGCAAGTAGCCAATGGGCCCTCGTGAAGACTCTGGAGGTGAGGAGCAGCAACTGAATCACTTCATGATCACAGCCTTCTGGGCTTGGGGAAGACCATCTTTGAGTCACTCCAAGACTGGAGTAAGATGCAGTCAGGTGGCTTCCTGCCAACTCTCAAGTTATCTAATATCTAGCCAGCCCAAAGTTCACACAGGGATTGGCATTAGTCACTGTACTGTGACTAAGAGCACTAAGATGTCACCTCACGGAGATTGTAACCACAATTGAACCAGAAAGAGAAAAAGAGAAAGGAAGCCCCAAATGCTGCAGAAATCCCCCTTCTATTCACTGACAGTTGAGAATTTCCATATCCTTCCCTCATACCTATTACTCAAAGGAGATAACTTATTCCTTGCCCTTCTTCTTAGCTCCAAATAATAAATATCCAAAAATACATATGTGTATGCATGCAGATAGGGGAATTATTTTATATGCACATAGACAGATGTGTAGATATGAGATGTGATGTTATTTATATAATTTATAATTAGTGTGATATAATAAATATATTACATAGAGCATGGAATACATATTATATAACCTGTACCGTGTAACATAATATACAATATTATGTAACAGAATATATATATATATATATATACATATCACACATGTGAGAAAATAAGTATTAATAATGAATTTCTAGGAGAAACCCAGACGTGTTAGCGTTAGCTATTCTCTCCCCCTCACCAGAAACTAGTCTGGGATGAGCCTTCAGTTTAACAAAATGAAAGCAGATTGATCCCTCTGATTAACTAGGGGAAGAAGCCTACCTAGAATGATTGGAATTTGATCTCTATACCCCACCCCACCCCACCCCACCAAGTCATGTCAATCAATGGAGCTGAATGATGCTAACCAATTAGCTTGGATCAGTGTGTAGTGACCCACCTTTATAAAAAAGAAGATAAAATCCCTGGGCACATTAAGGTCTCTTGGCTCTTGGCTCTCTTCTTTCCAGGACTTTCTTTTACTCTCCACAGTGGATATGTAATTGTTTAGGCCTGTATGCCTGTGACTAGTGAGGAAGTCAAGGAGACACACAATCAATACTTTATTAATATGTGATATTAATAATAAATGCTTACACCAAAAGTGGTACAATAGCTATTAATTTATACGTAGCACTATTTTAGAAAACCCAGCTTAGTCCCCCCAGTATTTTAAATAACATATACAATACATATTATGCAACATGATATAACATATAATACATTTAATGTAACACAAAATACATATTAAACAACAGAACACCTTTAACACAATACATGTTATACAACACACAGTGCACACAATATGACATACAATACACATAACAAAATGTATGTTATATAACAGGATATACATTACGCAACATGTAATACATACTATATAACATCATATACGATGCATATTACATAACATGTATAACATAGAGTAAATATGACATTTATGATGAATAAGAGGCAGCATGGCATAGGGGGTGGATGAGTCTTAGAAGCACCTGTTTCTAGTCCTGCCTCTGATGCTTGTTGTTTGACCAAAGGAAAGTTACTTGAGCTCCTCTCCTCCAGGCAAAGTTCTTGGATGACGATTGTTGTTCTGTGTCTGTAGAGGAAGTTTTTATTCTAGGAGTTCCTCCCACCAGTACATTTATAATATGGGAATTAGCGATACTTTCTTCACATGCTCCCAAGGTTGTTGCTGGGGTTGAATTAGAGTAAAGGGCTTGGAAACTGAAGGGCTAGGAGGCAGCCGAGTGGCTCAGTGAGCCTAGAGTCAGTAAGACATGAGTTCAAATCTAGCCTCAGAAACTAGCTGTGTGACCCTGGGCTTAATCTCTGTTTGCCTTAGTCCAATGGAGAAGGAAATGGCAAACCGCCCCAATATCTTTACCAAGAAAACCCCTAAAGTGGTCACAAAGAGTCAGATATGTCTGAAAATGACTAACCAACAACATTACAAATGTGAGATATTGTTGTCACTGTGGTGATTATGTTTAATGAGTTTGTCCTCAAATAACTAAATAAAGAACCCACATCACTCTGAGAGTATTGGGTTCATGTAGACAGTAATTTGTTCCAAGGTATGGCCTAAATATTGGAGGATGCTTTTTTCCATTGCCTTTAATCAATCTTCAAAGGGTGAGTGTGTGGTAACATGGAGGCTATGAAAAAGAAAATGTGATAGTCTACAAAGGCTATCCTAAATGGAGGAAATCTAAATATGCTTTGTGATTGGTGGCCTCATTGGAATGAGTGTCCGTCCCCACAAAGTGCCTATTTTGGAGGGTAAACACTCATTCAGACCCTAAGCCTCGGTATGGTTTTGTTTTTGTTTTTGTTTTTGTTTTTTTTGCAGGGCAATGAGGGTTAAGTGACTTGCCCAGGGTCACACAGCTAGTTAAGTGTCAAGTGTCTGAGGCTGAGTTTGAACTCGGGTCCTCCTGAATCCAGGGCCAGTGCTCTATCCACTGCGCCACCTAGCTGCCCTACCTTGGTATGGTTTTAAAGGTCTTTTGATGATGTTTCTTCATGGCATGGGAGTGATGTTGGGTTTAATTGAGTTACTAAGGCAGTCAGTCAATAAACATTTGGAAAATGCCTACTATGTGCCAGGTGCTGTGCACTGAGCTGGGGAGTTGTCTAACACCTAGTGTGGAAAGCAGGTCTCTTGTCTGAAGATCAGCCTCACTTGTCTACAGGGAGATGCCTTTTTTAAGCTCCAGAAAGTCTCTAAGACTATAGACAAATTTGTGAAGGAGATATGATCAGCATTCATGAAGATATAGAGAGAATAACTACATCAAAAAATTGAAGATACTTAAAGCATTTTAAAATCATTTGCTTTATTTTACATCTTGGCCCATCTCAATGTGAACCTCATCAAAGTATTTTACCTCAGTTTCCTCATTGCTGGACTAGAATAAGCTGCTTGTCTTAGAGATTCATTAACGCTTGCACGTTCTCACTCACCACTGAGTAAAGAATCCTTTCTTGGTATCCTAGGGAATGAATATTTCACTTGGAGCATCAAGACCATCATTCATGAGGATGTTTGGAATGAGCTGCTGTTTCCAAAGACCTGCTGTCTGGTAGCACTGGTCTTCTTGCCATTACTCATCCACAATGCTCCGTTGCCCAATCCCATTCCTTTGTCACCCACACGGAGAGGAGCCCCACATAGCACACAAACCCCTATGCCTGGAATATTCTCCTGCCTCCCTCCACCTATGGACTTCCCTGGTTTCCTTCGATATTCAGCTTAAATCTGACCTTCTGCAGGAAGGCTTTCCCAGGCTTGTGATTTCCCTCTGAGATGACCTCTTTTCTACTCTATATGTCCTATATAGACCTAGTTGTTTATATGTTGTCACCCCCATTAGAATATGAGCTCCATGAGATTGCAGAACATATTTCTGCCTTTCTATGTGTTCCCACTCATCATAGTGGGAATTATCATCAGACATTTACATAGTCAGCCAACAACCTTTATTAAGGACCAACTACATAGCATGTACTGTGCTAAGCTCTGGGGGTACAAACAAAAACACAAGTCAGCTACTGTTCTCAAGGAGTTCAGGGTATAGTGGGGAGAAAACATGTACATCCCCATGAAGAAACAAGATACACTCCTATTGATAGCTGTATCATCTATCTCTATCTCCATCTCCATCCATATCCTTATCTCTATCTCTATCTCTATCCATATCCATATGATAAACTAGATAGAGGGACAGCACTAGCATTAAGAGGAATTGGGAGATACTTCTTATGGAAGATATGATTTTAGCTGGGACTTTAAGGAATCCAGGGAATCTCAGATGGAGAGATGAGGAAGGAGAAAATTCCAGGCATGGGGGACAAGGTCAGGAGATGGAGTAGTAAATAATTGTTGAATGTCGACTGACTGACTGATCACTTTCCATGTCTGATAATATGGATAGCTATTATCAAGGTTTTATGTTATAACAAAGAACAGGAAACCAAGGGGGTGCCCACTAACTGGGAAATGATTATACAAGCTATTGTACCTGAATGCAACAGAAGAGATTGTATAGAATCTGGGAAGACTTGCATGAACTAATGCAGCGAAGTGAGCAGAAGCCAGAGCATCATTGAAAAAATAATAACAATATTGTCAAGAAAAGAAGTATAATTTTATGTAAAAATCTATCTAAAATGTAAACCTAATTGTAGAGAGAAAAGTGGTAAGGTTTTTGATCAGTGAAGCTCAGGTCATTAGCTAATTGACAGATTCACTGGCAGAGCTGCTATGATAAATTTTATGTAAAATTGTCTGTAAAAATAATCTTTAAGGGGCAGCTAGGTGGCGCAGTGGATAAAACACTGGCCCTGGATTCAGGAATACCTAAGTTCAAATCTGGCCTCAGACACTTGACACAGATATTTACTATCTGTGTGACCCTTGGCAAGCCACTTAACCCCCATTGTCCTGCAAAATAAAAAATCTTTAAAATTGTTACCACCAGGTTTGAGAGCAAGTATAGTGAAGTGTAGAAAGCCAGACTTGGTATGTCTTTTCTTTAAAAAAAAAATAATAATAAATTTAATTTAAAGTCTTGAGTCCCAAATTCTACCCTTCCTTCCCTCCCTGAGGCAGTAAGCAATCAGACATAGGTTATACATTATGTAAAACATTACCATAGTAATCATTTTGTACGAGAAAACTTGAATAAAAGAAAAAAATGAAAGAAAGTGAAAAATAGAATGCTTCAGCCTGTGGATAGTGTGCTTCATCATTAGTCCTTTGGGATTGTCTTGGATCATTGTATTGCTGAGAATAGTTAAATAATTCACAGATGATTATTGTACAATATTGCTGTTTCTGTGCACAATGTTCTCTTGTTTCTGCTTATTTCACTATACATCAGATCATACAAGTCTTTCCAGGCCATTTGAAACCATCTTGCTTGTCATTTCTTTTTTGTTTTGTTTTGTTTTGACTGTTTTATTAGTGCTCAAATAATTATTCATTGATAAATAGGTCCTTTTTAAGTGTTCCCCCTAGCACCCTTGAGGGCTATTTAGTAATAACAATTATTATAATAGCAACTGACTTATATGGTGCTTTAAGATTTACAAAACACTTTACATACAAAGTCTCATTTGATCCTGATTTATTATTGCTGTTTAATCAATTCATTTATTTTTTGATGGGAACAAATCCATTTTTTACAAGTTGATAGCAAAACAAATGAAAGAGAATGCAGTTAAAGAAGAATATAAACCAGAAATGATAGAATGAAAGACTCCTTTATTGGGAGTGAGGCTACTCAGCTCAATGAAAACAAAGAGTACTAGATCTCGCCCTAAAGGGAAATTACCTAAAAACTCCAATGTAGTAAACTAGGGATAGAGACATGATCGAGTTGGTAGGTTCTCTCATAGTACTTTTTCCACAGTATTATTCCTTTCTTCAGCAACTTGAAGTGGGAGTTGATGTTGTCTATTTTCTCTCTCAAAGATGTACTTGTGATTTCTTATAGCACAATAATATTCCATCATCATCGTATACCACAGCTTGTTTGGCCATTCCCCAATTGATGGGCATTCCTTTGAATTCCGATTCTTAGCCACTACAAAAAGAGCTGCTATGAATATTTTTGTACAAATAGGTCTTTTTCTCTTTTGGGGGATATCTTTGGGATATAAACCTTGTGGTGGTATTGCTGGATCAAAAGGCATGCACAGTTCTATAGCCCTTTGGGCATAGTTCCAAATTGCTTTCCAGAATGGTTGGCTCTTTTCACAACTCCACCAACAGTGGATTAGCATCCCAACTTCCCCACATCCCCTCCAACATCCAATATTTTCCTTTGTTGTTATATTTGCCACTCTGATAGGTATGAAGTGATACCTCAGAGTTGTTTTAATTTTCATTTCTCTGATCTATCATTATTAAATTTTATATAATCAAAATTCTCTATTTTATATTTTGTATTGCTCTCTATACCTTCTTTAGTCCTAAATTCTTCTTCTGCCCATAAATCTGACAGATAAACTATTCCATGCTCTCTTAATTTGCTTATGGTATCACCATTTATGTATAAATCATGTACTCATTTTGACCTTATTTTAGTATACGGTGTGAGATGTTGATGCATACCTAGTTTCTGCCACACTGTTTTCCAGTTTTCCCTATAGTTTTTGTCAAATAATGAGCTTTTGTTCCAAAGGCTTAGTATCGTTTCATATACTAGATTACTATAGTCATTTACTATAGCATAATTTGTACCTTTTCTATTCCACTGATCAACCTCTGTTTCTGAACCAGTACCATATTGTTTTGATAATTACTGCTTTATAATACAGTTTGAGATCTGGTACTACTAGACCACCTTCTTTCATATTTTTTGGGAATGCTTTTTCCCTCTCCCCCCATCTCACTTCAAGACTCAGCACAAGGTCTGCCTCCCCCTGGCCTTTCCTGAGCCCCCTCCATAGCCAGTGGTAGTCAATGTCTTCTGATAGCCTTCAAAACTATTTTGTATACTTATACTTATGTTCTCCCCTCCCTCAACAGAATATAAGCAACTTGAGGGCAGGGATTGTTTCATTTTTGCCTTTATCTCCACAGCACCTAGCACAGTACCTAGAACATAGTAGGGTCTTAATAAATTATTACTGATTTGAAGATCTGGGCTCAAACCCAAATTCTGCTACTTATTGCTTATATAAATCTTGGGTAAGTTACTTTTCCTCCCTGGGCTTCATGGAGTTTCACAAGACTAGATGACTTCTAAGGCCCCTTGCACCATTTATGCAGGTAGCTACAAAACACCAAAGTTGGGGTCAAATACCAATCTAAAATTGCATTTCCCCAATGTGAGCCTCCACAGTAGATGTCGTTTGCTTTCCTTCATATCATCCCAGAACAAGTGCAACATTTGTAACATGAGTAATTAGCACTAGGCTGTTCTTTCTAAATTGCAAGCGAGTATCTCTATCTTTTTTTGCCTTTAATTAATGCTAATACATACTGTCCTGCAAGAATTTGCAAGCTGTACTGAGAAATAATGCAGTGTGAGTTTGGTAATTTAGTGCACTGAGCACATTTGTGCAAAAGCTTTGTAAACTGGGCCCATGGTCAAAAGGAGCAATTAGCACTTTGTTAGGATGCAATGATGTACTAATCTCCACAGGCCCCAAAAGCAATCGTCTATTCCATTTTGCCCTCGTGCACACATTTTCCACAGTACATACACCACTGCTCCAAGAATAACTGTTTGTGGCATGATGTTGTGAAGTGGCCTCACACAGATGACAAGTATATCAATTAGAAGATATTGGTTGGTAAAACTCACACGAGAGTGTCCTAGCATAGAGCCCCTATGTCCATCAGAAAAAGAAGTTACCGTACAACACCCATTGAAGATTTTGGTTAAATCCTCTAACTAACCAAACAAGATAGACTCCATTTCCCAAATGGAGTCCATGAGAAGAGAATCAAACAATAATTAATCTTCTAAAAAGCACACCCAAGTTCTCAACTTCACAAAATCTGGAGATTTACAACACTGGAACATGAAATGCAAATATTTAATTAAAATTGACTCTTCTATCCTATTATTCAAATAGCATGTGATAACATTTTCCCCACTGATTACATCATTAATAGGACACAAGTTCATGTTGAGGTACCACAATTAAGAGGTGTGGACAGCTTTCTGAGCTTCAGAAACTCTCAAGGATATGAGTAATGGACTGGAAAATGGGGCCTGTGGAGGAAACATGTGAAACTTAGATTATGTAGTTGAAGAATGAGAAGGCAAATTCTAGCTCATGAGTTGTCCATCTATATCAGTGGAGGGCTTTTCCCTACTAGGAGAAAATAATAATGATAGTCATTTATAATACTTTAAGATTTATCAAGCACTTTACATATATTACTTCATTTGATCCTCACAACGACACTGTGAGATAGGGCTATTATTATCCTCATTTTACCCATAAGGCACCTGAGACTGAGAGGTTAGATGAAGACAATGATTCATATTATAGAGGGCACAGAATTTGTGAAAATGCTTTATTCATAAGGGAGATGGCACAAAGATTATCTTCATTCTATACATGGAGATATCTCCTTGCAGGGTTATTATCCATATCCTGTCCCCTATGTGGGGCTATTCCCCAGGGCTTTTATTTACTCTTTCTCTCCATTTACTCTCTGGTGATTTTTTTTCAGTTCCTATTGGCTCAATTATCATTTCTTTGTAAATGGATCCCAGATCAACATGCCCAGCTCTCATCTCTCCACCCAGTTCCAATCTTACATCCCTAACTACTCGATGGATATCCCAATCTCAAACTTGTCAGAGATCTCATAGCCTTTCTCCTTCCATCTATTTTTTGCCCCTCCTATCAATTTCCCTATTCCTGTTGAGGGTAACAATATCCTCCCAGGCACCTAGGTTTGCCATCTCTCAACCATCCTCAGTCATTCCTTCATCCTCACCCAACCCTCACATCTAGCCATTTGTAATGTCTCATTGTTTCCATCTCCACAACAGGTATCCCATCTCTCCCTTTTTTCCACTCACACAACCAATGCTTTGGCTCAAGCCCTCATGACCTCTTACTTGAACCACTACAATAGCCTCCTCATTGATTTTTACACTTCCAGCCTCCCCTCTGCCTCCAATCCATCCTCCACACAACTTCTGAGTTGTAATTCCTAAGAGCTAAGTCTTTCCATTTTACTCCTATGTTCAAAGAATCTGGCTTCCCATTGCCTCTAGGATAACATACAAACTCCTTGCTTTGCCATCTAAACCCCTTCCCAGCTTGGCTGTAGCCTGTCTCTTCTAGCACATCAGTGTCCCTCTTACACTATATTCTGGCCCAAATCACCTATTTGCTCTTCTCTATATAAGACATTCCATATCCCATCTCCATGCTTTTGCCTAGGCTGTTGCTCATTCCTGTAATGCCTTTCTTCTTCTAACTGATTTGGAACTCATATCTCCCTTTAAGGTTCAGCTCAAGTGCTTCCTCCTACAAGAGATCTCTCCTGGTTCTCTCTTTTAAAAAAATTTTTGTAGGGCAATGAGGGTTAAGTGACTTGCCCAAGGTCACACAGCTAGTAAGTGTCAAATGTCTGAGGCCAGATTTGAACTCAGGTCCTCCTGAATCCAAGGCCAGTCTTTTACCCACTGCACCACCTAGCTGCCCCCTTCTCCTGGTTCTTTTAATTGTTCATGCTCCTACCCACTAATTTCTTTGCACTCATTTTGCATTTAATTATCTATACACATAGAATGCAAGCTCCATGAAAGCAGACTATCTCCTTTTTGCCTTTGTTTCCCCAGTGCCTAACACAGTGCCTGGTAGTCAAGAGGCAAGTCATCCATGGGG
This sequence comes from Dromiciops gliroides, assembly GCF_019393635.1. NCBI lineage: Eukaryota > Metazoa > Chordata > Mammalia > Microbiotheria > Microbiotheriidae > Dromiciops > Dromiciops gliroides. Next base: position 26,135,296 of record NC_057865.1, on the reverse strand, counting down.
TTACATCTCTGAAGCAAAAAGGGAGGAAGCGAATAAGCATTTATTAAGCACTTACTCTATGCCAAGTATCTTACAATTATTATTTCATTTGATCCTCACAACAGTCCTGCCAGGTAGGTGCTGTTATTTTTCCTTATTTTACAAGTAAGGAGACTGAGGCAGGCAGAGGGGAAGTGACTTGCCAAGACTCACACAGCTAGTGAGTGTCTCGGGTTGGGTTTGAACTCAGGTCTTCCTGTCTCTAGACACAACATTTTATTCACCAGCTGCCTCATAAAAGGCAATGTGGATTTATCTAGTCAAATCCCTTTACTTTAGACCTAGAGGGATGATGTGCCTTGGCCATGATCACATAGCTAGTACCGTAAGTACCAGCTTATAATACTGGACTGAACATCACACAGCCAGCTACTTAGCCAGCAGTGCCAGAACTCAAATGCAGGTCCCTTCTGCAGCCAGTGCCCACAATGCCTTATATTTTCCTGACAATTTGCTGCTGCAGGTACACTATGGTGCCAATTCTTAGCACAGATGATAGCACAGAAAAAGGGCACTGGGTCTGGTGCAGCTCTGCCTGTGACTAGCTGTGTGTCCTCAGGAAGGCTCTCCATGTCTCTGGGCCTTTAATAGTAAAATAAAGATTTGGGTCTTAGGCAGTCTATGGTCCTTTTTTGTACTAAATACAGCTGTCTTTACTACACATCTGCATCCAGGTTTACATAATGTAACTTACATAAAGCTATTGCACATCACTGTTTTAGAGATGCTTTATCCTAACTTCTGACTGGTTTTTTAATGGCTCGTTAATTTCTTACATTTAAGTTTTACATATATCTCCATTAACCAGGGTCTGCTGCTGACTATGCGACATGGAACAAAGAATTGAAAGGGTGACAGATTAGGCAACTGAGGTGCCATTTAGCCCAGCTCCCTGATTTTACAAATGGCAAAGCTGAGACACAGAGAACAGAAGTGACTTGCCTAAGGAAAACAACTAATATTCTAAGTAGTAGAGCTGGGATTTGAATCAAGGTCTTCTGACTCCAAATAGGAAGGCATCTTCCGTCCTTGGGTTTCAGTTATCTTGACTATGAAATTAATAAATTAACAACCAATTATTATATCTAGTAACATAATATTAAATCTCTAGTGTGTGCCAGACACTGCCCTAGGTACAAGGGAATACAAAGACAATCTATAACAGCAACAGCAGCAACAACTGTCCTTTCAGGAAACTAATATTCTAAAAGGGGACTAGACCAAATAATCACAAAGGCTTCTTCTGGCTCTAACATCCTATTTCTTGGTTAAGTATCCAGTGCTTAAAGTAATTTAAAGAGACACCCCCCCCAGTATATGTTCTTGTAAGAAAGCAAAGAATATTTTTATTCTTGTTGTTGTTGTTTGGCAGGGCAATGAGGGTTAAGTGACTTGCCCAGGGTCACACAGCTAGTAAGTGTCAAGTGTCTGAGGCCAGATATGAACTCAGGTCCTCCTGAATCCAGGGCCATTGTGCCACCTAGCTACCCCTATTTTTGCTTGTTTGGTTTGTTGTTGTTGTTGTTGTTGTTTTTGCAGGGCGGTGGGGGTTAAGTGACTTTCCCAGGGTCACACAGCTAGTGTCAAGTGTCTGAGGCCAGATTTGAACTCAGGTCCTCCTGAATCCAGGGCTGGTACTTTATCCACTGCGCCACCTAGCTTCCCCCTTCTACCCTTATTTTTATCATGCAAATAATCACCACCTGACTTTGGTTTTTGGTAAGCCTAGAGTCTCATATATTGTTTTTAAGGAGATCCCACTTATATCTTAAGAAAGGCACTGACTTTCTGGTATTCAAATGATTAAGGAGGATGATGGTTTCTCAAAGGGGCTCCATAGCAACTGTTATTATTAGCTCGATATGAAGAAAATTTCCTAAATTCTCAAGCTACCTGACAGTGGAATGGGCTGCCTTGGAAGGTTGTGGGTCCGTCCCTCACTTCGAGTCTTCTAACAAAGGCTGAAGGACCATTCACAAAGAGAAGACAGAGGGGGTTCTCCATCGGGTATGGCTTGGACAGAGCTTCCAGGAATAAGGAGGTGGTAGTCCCTATATACCCTGCTCCGGTCAGACCACATGCAGCACACGAAATTCAGTTCTGAGCTACATTTGCAGAGCATCGATAAGCTGGAGAATGTCCCGAGGACAGACAGGTGGTGATGGAGTTAGGACCAGGACCACTGAAGATCAGATAGGTCCTCCTATACTTACTAGCTGTGTTGCTCTGGTCATTTAACTTCCCCCAGTCTCAGTGCCCTCATCTGTAAAATAGAAACCCTAATATCTACCTTCTAAGGTTGTTATAATGATAAAATGAAATAATATTTGTAAACGACTTTTCAAATTTTAAAGCACCATGTAAACTCTCACTGAGATTATAATGATGATGATGACAACAACCAGGATGGTTCTGATTCTTTTTTTCTTTTTAAGTGAGGCAATTGGGGTTAAGTGACTTGCCCAGGGTCGCACAGCTAGTAGGTGTTAAGTGTCTGAGGCCAGATTTGAACTCAGGTACTCCTGACTCCAGGGCCGGTGCTCTATCCATTGCATCATCTAGCTGCCCCGGTTCTGATTCTTAATGAGTTCATGTCTTATGAGAATTAGTTGAAGGAATTGGGGATGCATACTTTGGAGAAGAGAAGACTTATGGGGATTGTGAGAGCTGTCCAAGTATTTGAAAGGATGACAGTGAAAGAGAGGTTAGTCTTGTCCTGTTCTGCCATGGTGGGCAGAAGTAGGAGTAGCAGGTGGAAATTGCAAAGAAGCATATTTAGGCTAAGTGTAAAGAAGTCTTCTTAACCATTAAATCAATTCAAAAGTAAAACAGGCTAAAACAGAAGGCAGCAGGGCATCTCTCTCTCTGGAGATCTCCAAGGAGAGCCTGGACAACCACTTATTGCATATAGTGGGAGAGAGGGCAGCTTTTGAACATAGATAAAATAGATAGCCATGAAGTTCCCTTGTAACTTGGAAATTGTGTCTCTGGGGGCATGGCCTTCTGAAAGGAAGATGAAATGTATAACAAACAATACTGACAATGCTTGTGCCCATCAATCAACAAAAATTTTTAAATGTTTGCTTACAGATGAAAAGATAAATAGAAACAGTTCCTGCCCTTAAGAAGCATATAATCTATCACCAAAGTAAAAGAGCTATATTTCCTCCCTATGTATCATCATTATCCCCACCCCCTTACCCATTTGCCCTCACACATTCCTTCATACACCCATACACCCATACACACACACACACACACACACACACACCACATGTATAGCATCAAATCCTCTGAAACTGTATTTGTGTGTGTATGTATGTATATATGAGCATACACATAAATATGCCCATAAGCATACATATACATGTATATGCATATACATATGCACATATATTTTTATATTTATATATATTTACTTTGGGCCTGGCATTTCTTTATATTAGATTTATTAGATTTTATCAGATTATTTAGGTTAGATCTGATACTATGAATTTGAATTATAATGACTTTTTGTGTATATGTAGACTCATTTAGAAAACACTAATTACGAGACAATCCATGCTTAAGCTGGGGAGACACAAAGAAGGATGCTTTGTGTGATGGAGGATGTCTTTAACAAACCCTACTGGCCCATCCTTCCCTTCTCAACCCCAGTCAGTGTGTGCAGAGACTCACAAACTGTTGACATGAATCCTTCAGCAGAGATACCATAACATATTTGGCAAACATTATGGGAGCAGGAGTAGCATGAGACCTCATTACAGCTCTTGGCTATGAAATCTTTGTTGAGAAGTGGGGTGAGACTGCTGGGTTTTCTGTGAGAAGTATTGAGTTTGTGGATTATTAAGGAGGTGAGAACTAGTGAATGAGGGAGGTTATTCGGTACAGCACTTTTCAAAACCTATTCCCATCTTGGAGGTTCAAACTGTTAGAGACACAGTAAATCTATTGAGTAGCGAGAGCCTGCAAACAGGGTTTTTTTTTTTCCTGCAGTTTTTGTTGTTGTTGTTATTTTAAATAAATAAGTCCTAGAAGTAGAGCAGTTAGTGTAACCTGTTGCAGTAGTAACGTTTTTAGAGGGTCTTATTCTGCCAAAAGAACATCATAGAATTACAGGCTGAAGGGAATTCTTCAAATACCATGTAGTCCAGTCTTCTGCTTTCAGGCAGGTATGGATGAGCAATTATTTAATTTCCCACTTCAAAAACCTTCTGTGGCTCCCTATTACCTATTATATAAAATACAGTATATTTTGGAATGATTTGATATTACTTGGAATACTCTTTGGATTGGCATTTAAGATCCTCCATAATCTAATCCCAACCTATCTTTCCAGCCTCAGTTATTTAATCAATCAACAAACTCTCTATGGGATTCAAAACAAGCTCCTCTGTTGAGCATTTAAATCCTCTGTCTACTACCTGCTTTTCTAGGGTAAAGCTACATGACTCCCTCTCATACATTTTACAAATAAACTAAATTGGCCCACTCAGCCACCATCTCACCCATCACACTTCCTTCAGGGCTCAACTCAGGGGCCACCTCTTCCTTGAGGCCTTCCCTGATCACTCTGTAGATTACTTTGTGCTTATATTTGCTTTTGCTTCTCTTACCTGCCATTTCCATCCAGTAGAATATCAGATCTTCAAGAGAAAGGACAATTTTTGTTTTCATCGTTGTCCTCAGTGCCTAACACATAGCATGCCCTTAATAAATACTTGTTTAATGTTGAATGACTAAACAAGTTCAAGTCACAACTGAAATAGAATTCTGTTTATATATATATATATATATATATATATAAACACATACATATACCACATACACATCATACACATGCACACATGTCACACATACACATACATATATAACACACATATATGAGTACGTGTGTATGTACATATGTATGTGTGTATTATGTGTTTATACACACACACACCACAAGGAGTTTTCTAGCCTTTGAAGACCTGAAATGAGGGAAACCTGTGACTTCCTGAAGGATCTCATTCCACTTCTACACAGGTCTAACTTTCAGGAAGTTTTTCCATTATATGGTGAAGTGGTTAGAGTGCTGAACTTGGAGTCTGGAAAACCTGAATTCAAATCCTACTTCAGACACTGGCTAGCCATGTTGACTTTGGGCAAGTAATTTGTGTCCTCTCAGTCTCAGTTTTAAAGACATATTTGGTAACCCTGAAAAGAGCAGAGCAGTTTAAGTTGAGTGGTGGGGGTGAAAGCCAGGCAATACCTACACTGAAAGAATTACTTCTTCATTTAATTGGTCAAGTAGGACTGCAATATATGAGAAGGCATGAATATTGCATGTTGGCAAAGATACAGGCTTTAGTGTTGACACCCCCTTCCAATTTTTTTGCCTTTATGTCAGTGGCAGAACCATCATCATTCCCATCACCTGAGGTTGCCCTCTTAGAGTCATTCTTGATTCTCTCTTTTTTGTTTTGTTTTGGTTTGGTTTGGTTTTTTTGCAGGGCAATGAGGGTTAAGTGACTTGCCCATGGTCACACAGCTAGTAAGTGTCAAGTGTCTGAGACCGGATTTGAACTCAGGTACTCCTGAATCCAGGGCCGGTGGTTTACCACTGCACCATCTAGCTTCCCCTCTTGATTCTCTCTTAACCCCTGTATCCAATAAGTCCCCAAGAAATGATCGCACCTTAAGCATCTCTTGCTTCCATCTAATTTCCTCTCTTTGCAGCCTCTAGCCTAAATCAAGTATTTAGCAAGTTTTATCACCTATAAAATGATGGGGTTGGACTTGAAGACTTCAAAGGCAGAGCTTCTTAACCTGGAATCCATGAATTCATTTTTAAAATATATTTTAATAATTGTACTTCAATAGGATAATTGCTTTCCTCTGTAGTCCTATGTCTCTAAATTTCTTCATTTAAAATGTTTATTCTGAGAAATCCCTAGGCTTCATCAGACCACCTGGGGTTCCTTGACATAAAAAGTGTTTGAGAATCCCTGCTTTAAAGTCTCTTCTAGTTCATCCCATTGGAAATTATGAAATCGGTTCTAAAGGTAGCTATGTGACCCAGTGGAGTTAGGAAGATCTGAGTTCAAATCCAGCCTCAAACACCTCCTGGCTATGTGACCCTGGACAAGTCACTTAATTTCTCCTAGACTCAGTTTTCTCATCTATAAAGTGGGAGTAATGATAGCACCCACCTCCTCGGATAAAATGGGATAATATTCATAAAGCGCTTTGTAAGCCTTCAAGTGCTATACAAATGCTAGTCGTTATAATGACAGCGATGGTGATGATGATACCAACAAGAGGAAGAGAAAAGAAAGGAGGCCATGGGAGAACTCTAATGTTCTGTGATCACCTCCTTCCAAGGCCATCATCTCCCAGCTGTTCTCACTGTCTCCAGTCTCCCCCTTCTCCAATCCACCAACATTTAGTACAGTGCCTGGCATATAGTAGGCACTTACTAAATGTTATGAATTGATAGTCTGCCCACCTGCTAAATTGATAGTCATAAAAAATCAGGTCTGACCTTACTCCCTACCACCCACTCACTTTACAGCTAGAGTAAGTAACACCCAGAGAAATGATGTCATGTGTTTAAGGTCCCATAACCAGCTCATGACAGAGCCAGGGAGAGAACCTCCATCCCTTGATTCCTGAATCAGATATTGCCAGAGTAGAGCGTATTGGGGGAAAAGTATTATGTAAAATATGGGAATCTTAGCTCTAGAACAAGAAGGGCCTCAGAGGTCATCTGATATACCCAACTCCCTCATTTTAGAGCTAAGGGAATTTAAATGAGTTACCAAAGGTCACATAAGTAAGACATCAAGGCAGGGTAGTAGAGAGATTGTAGGACAACTAGGCAGGAAGACCTGAGTTTAAATCCTGCTCAGTCACTATGTGACTCTACATAGGTCACTTTAACCTCTCAGCCTCAGTTTTCTCATCTGTTAAATGAGGAAAATCCAGTTGAACTCGATGGTCTCTAAGGGTCCTTCCATCTCTAAACATGTGGTCCTGTAACCATTGAAGGTAGAGTTTGAATCCAGGCCCTCTGACTATGAAGCCAGTGCTCTTTCTACCTACCAGGGAGCTGTAAATTAAAAGAGAGGGTGATAACCTCAGCTTACAGAGCTATTTCTGCACAGTGTTACCAACTTGAAGTCAAGACGGACAGTGCCAAGGTACTACAGAGTACAAAGCTTCATTTTGTACACATGGAATTATAAAAACCTGAACTAAATTAAAGATCAAAAGATCCAAGAGAAAAATGACAGTCCTTTGGAGTTTGAAATGAAGGGAAATATTCTGCTTCTAAGAGCAGTAAGAACAAAGATTGCTAATGAACACTATAGCAAAGACCATTTCAACTGCTTTCTCCCCCCAGCCCCCATCTTGGCATGTAGTAAACTCCTATTGAGTTCAGGGAGGAATGGACATGAGTGCTGATTGCCCACTACAGATGGGCAATCTGTAAGTGTCATGGGCACCTCATGCTGCCAGGATAAAGAGACCACCACCTCTCTCTGTCAGGGACAGAAGAAGGTGTTTATGATTCCCTTCTCCTTTCTTCTTCCAAATTTGCCTCCTGTTACCTGTAACCTTCCTACCTTTCTCTGCTTACCTGTGTGTGTAAGGGTTATTTTATTATCTCAAGGACCCATTACTGTCCTGTAGAAATCCCTGTTAAGAAAGGATTCTGAAAACCCTCATAGGAAGTGCCAGGCCAGGGAGGCAAGGAATCTTCTGGCAATATCACATAAAAGGTCTCTCTTCAACTAAATAGTCTGACCTCTTCCTCACCTCTTCACAGGCATCACTGTCATACTTGGATAGAGTCTAATAGGTAAGATGACAGTTGCCCACTTTTAGGGAGTCAAATAATCTCAGAGTTACAAGAGATCTCAAAGGTCATGAAGTTTAGCTATAGTTTAGCAAACATTCCCTCTACACCATACACAATAAGTAGACATTCAGCCCTTGCTGGAGAATACCTTCCCTTCCAAGGAAGCCCATTTCTACTTTGGGTTAGCTCTGTTGGGATGTTTTTCTTTTTATTTAGCTGAAATTTACCTCTCTGTAACTTCTACCCATTACTCCTAGATCTACCTGCTTCCACATGATATCCATTCAAATATTTAGAGACAGTGATTACAAACTCCCTAAGCCTTTTCTTCTCCAGGCTCACATTCCTAGTTCCTTCAACTGACCTTATGTGACATAGTCTCCAGCTATTTCAGCATCCTGGGCACCCTCTTCTGGACACACTCTAGCCTATCAATGCCCTTCTAAAATATGATGTCCTGGGCTTTTTAATCATTCTTTGCCCCATCAGTATTTAAAAAAAATAAAAGATCAACCCAAATATAATTGATAATACTATTTTTTCTCCATTCCCTTGTAGGATGAAATAAGAAGAAACAACTGTCCAAATCCAAGTGGTCCCTAAAGCCCAACTGTTGGCAATAGACATGGTGTCTTGTCAATAGCACACTTCACATTTGAAATTTCCTAGGGGCACGGCAGATGTTCTCAATATCCATGGAACCAAATGCATATAAGTAGGCCCAGAAATACATGACCATAAAAGCCTATCTGTTAAGAGAGACAGTATAGGGTCCTAGCCTGGAAGTCAGAAAGAAATGGGTTCAAATCCCACCTTAGGCACTTCTGAGTTGTGTCACCTGGGCAACTTGCTATACTTCTCTGTATCTCACTTTCTACATCTATAAAATGGTGGGTAAGGGGACTTGAATTTGGAGGCCTCTAAGGTCTCTTCAGGTTCTAAATCTGTGCTCCAAGAGGTGGACTCTGACCTTTGGGATAGAAGGGTATTTGGTCATTACTAGAGCTATTCAATCGGATTGGGGGATTTATTCCCCTAAATGAATCCTATACCAAACTGCCACGATCAGCCTCGCAGAGCCTGACATTGGGTATTTTCATGGTGCTTTTGATGCTTACAACCTGGGGGATCTTAAGTAAGTCACTTAAAATCCTCAGCCTCATTTTCTTTACTTGTTAAGTATGGGAATGAGGCTAGATGGTCTCTGAGGTCCCTTCTAGTTTATGATTCCAGTATCACAGAATCACAGTTTTATAGCTGGAAGGGAGGGTCCTTGGAAATCATTTCGTTTAACCTCTTCATTTTGCATGTGAAGAAACTGAGGTCCAAGGAACCGAAGTAAATTGACCAAGGTCATAAGGTAGTAAATGACAAGGCCAAGATTCAGATCAAGGTCCTCTGACTCCAAATCAAGTTATTTGCCCTTCATCACATTCCTATGATTGGATATTTCCTAAGGTTCCTTCCAACTTTTGATATCCCCTTGGGTTTGGGCTTAGAAATTCGTTCATTCTTCATATTTCATCCAAGACAGAGAAGAGAAGAAAAATAATATGTGTGATTTTCAAGAATACTATGTTATTTAAAAAAACCAATATTGATGGATCCCAGAGATATAAAAGGTATACGAATGTCAACATCCCTACATTTAAAAAAAATCATAGCCACAGTTGAAAGAAAACAAAACTCTCATTCCCATGCCCAGAAGCACAAAGCCTCTGTGAGTTAGAACTTCAGTCCAGTCAGCTCCCCTTAAGGGCAGAGGAACACAGACACATCCCCACAAAATTCAAGGCCACTGGTGGGGGAGGGGAGGCACTGGAGTTTTTTTTTTTTCAGCTGTGATGCAGCACCTGCCATGAGCTAGGGCAGCTCCCATTTTCATATTGTCTGACAGTAGCAGTTGGACAGCGCTCGAGCCAGTGAGACTGAGCTGCAGACTCCCTGCCTCCACAAAGCTGAATTTAATAAGATGAGAACAGTATGCCAAGATGGTGTGCTCCCTCCCTAGCACTTATCATGACACTAGTCACTCAGCAGGGCCCTTATTGCAGCGGTAATCTGGGTGAGCCTGGCAGAGTGTCCTGCTTACAAGTTCAATATAATAGAACAGCGGGGTTCCAGGGGGCCTGGCAGAAAAGCTTAGCGAAGTTAAAGCCCATTACTACATGCTTGAGGAAAAATGGCTCACAAAATATTAGACCCAGAGCAAGACCCGGCCCTGCCAAATGTGGGGCCTCTGTCCATAATGGTGCATTCATTATTCTATAGTGGCAGGCAACAGTGGATTTAAATGTTTTTAACCCTGATGGAAATGTAGATGCAAATTTCCCCCCCATTATTTATCTCTGTTTGAATTTAATAGGCCACGGTACTGTATACTGTATATGTCAAACAAAATGATGCCTTTTTAATCTCCTTTTAGTTGCAAGATGATGGCAAGAGTTTGGGGGGGGAACATGATGGTGTATTGTCTTTTTTTTTAATCCCTCTTATGATTTTGCATTTAAAAACCTAATGAGAAAAAAAGCAGGGACAGGTTCTGCCTTGTAAAGGAGAACAGCCTTCTGTGCACAAGCCTTGCTGAGGGTAATTCTGGGCAGCTCAGAACAGATTTTGGCCATGTGCTTTTAATGAAGACAGTGCTACCAAGGAGCCTATTCAGAGGCCAAAGTCTGAGTGTGACAGCCTTCCTTTGGAGCTCTGCATGGAGACTTTGAATGCCAGAATATCCTCAGGGAATCAGGTTGCTTGAGACAGGGCAAGTCTGAACACATCAGAACCAGATCTGAAAAACCACAATTCCTTCTGTTGTGCAGAGATTCCACCTTTCTTCAGAGGATAGCTTAGGTAATGCAAGCTGCTATCTGTTCGTATCATGACCAGGTCCACCAGGACTCATGAAAAAGCTAATAAAAATTCTCTATTCCTGCTTTTACTCAGATTTTTTCAAGGATTTTTTTTCCTGCTAGTTAGGTCAATGAGGAAACATTTCATCTTAGGAGGTTCAATCTCAGGGGTATTTTCATCAGAGATGAACCTAAAGTCATTTCCTAGACCAGCTACTATAGAAGGCAAAGAAAAGCAGGTGAGAAGGGAGGCTCCTTAGTTGAATGTACCATATTTTAAAAGGGCTGAAAAGTCCATGTGAATGAAATCCATCATCAGCTGCTTCTTTCTGGCTACATGTTCTCATTCACAGAATTACAGAATGGCAGATTTACACAGGATTTCAGAGTCAGATAGGACACGACTGCTCATCTCATTCAAATCATACTTGAACAAGTAACTTCTTGACAGCATTCCCAGCAAGAGATCACCCAGTCTTTTCTTGAAGCCCTAATGCAAAGGAACTTACTGCTAGCCAAGGTAATCCATTCCACTTTGGGGTAGCTTTGATCATTTGAAAGGTATTCTAGATATTGAACCTGAATCTATTTCTCTACAGGGTCCACTCTTTGCTCATGCTTTATTTTGGGAGATGAGACAGAGTAAATCTAATCTCTCAGCCAGATTACAGCCTTTGAAGTTCCTGGACAGAGCTGTTATACACTATCCCCCATGACATGAACTCAATAATGCTGTTCAACATCTTGGTTTTCCCTTTCTGGATGATCTTCCTATTTACTCATGTCCATGTGATCACCAAGCTAGAATTATTTTCTCCCTCTGACCCTATCTAGCACTTGGGCAACTTAAACATCTGTTTGTCTTGCAATTTCTCTTGAAAATTTATTCTGCCTGTTGAGATGTTTTTCTTCCTTGGTTCAAAAGATAGATATTTTAATGTGTCTATGATTTTATCAATGTAGAGTACTCTTCCAGTGGTGTAGATAGCACTATGTGCCAACATCTTCTCTTCCCATGCCATCTTAGAAGCCATGCAGAGAAGCTCCACCAAAGGTAATGGTGGCTTTCCTCAAGATCTCTTGATATCTCATGAGTACCAATGGAAATTAAAAGCTATTTATGATTTATCCCTCACTCTTGCTACATAAGATCATAGGTACATAGACTGAATTAGAAAGGACCTTAAAGACCCTCTAGTCTACCTTTCTCTACAGATGAGGAGAGTGAGACCCAAGAGAATTTAAGGAAAGTGAGAAACAAGGTGATATAAGTAGTAAATAGCAGAGGCAAGATTGAGAACCAGTTTCTTTGATGCCAAATCTAGCAATCTCTCCATTGTACTAGACTGCCTTATAATCAACCCACCTCTCTTTCAAACTATTCATTTCCTTGATAATGTATTTTATCCTACTTCTCTTGAAGGGGTCTTAACTGGTAACTAACATATACAGCATGGGATAAATTTAGTGCCTTTTCATGCATCTACCCTTCCCTCCTCCTGCCTGGTTCCCTTTAACATACTCTAGAAATACTGGCGTAGCAGCCTCCATTCTAATCAGATGCTTGGCATAGCATAGATCTGCTATGGCAGGAAGAAAAATCTCCTGCATCACCCTTCTTCTATCTTCCACCCCCATATTCCACAGCACCTCATTCACCAAACTCTACTCAAAAACACAGCAAGCCTAAGTTACTAGGAGAGTCAAGTTTCCATGATGAAAATAAGAAGTCAGAATGAGGAGCTGCTTTGACAAGGGGGAAAAAGAGAGAATTCTGGCCTACCAAGATGGCCTATGTGATATTCAAATGGACATATGCAATAAGCATTTGGAAAATAAATGAGTTTGGGGAGGACATGAGGGTTGGGGACAGAATCAAGAATCATATTTTAGGTGATAGTTAAAGTTCTGAGAATGAACTTTCCCTGAGGGAGAGAATGTAGAGACAAAAAATCAGAGGGCTTAAGAAAGAACTTTGGCTAATGCTTACATCATCGTTGCCAGGTTTTTTCTAAGACTCTGGTATTAAAGGGCATAAATATAAACCAAAATGGATGCTATCTCTGTCACATCAAAATGAACAGAAACAATTTGGAAAATATCTAACTTGTGCATATGGGCAGAGATGAGAGTTTATTCATGTGGAATGAAACATTCCATGGAATCATTTGCTTCATTTTCCTATGTAACTGAACTCATCTGCTGTAGAAATGGAGACAAAATAAAGATGGAGCGGGAAAAAGAGGGGAACATGTTGTATCACCAAAACAGACAAAGGGATTAGCTTTGTTGGATACTCAGACAAACTCGATAAAAAGTAAAGTCTATTTGATGGGGATATGCTTTACACTGAACTATGCTATGCTGCTTTCCCAGGTAAAGAGACTTGCCCAAGACCTCAGGGGAAATTAAGTGGCAGAGTGATGATTTGAACCACAAACTTCTGATTCTAAATCTAAATGTGCCACCTTTTCCACTGCATCCTGTTGCTTCAGCCAAGTCAACATATATTTTGATACTCAATTACTTGAAGGAAAAAGTGGGCACAGAGGAAGACAGGATAGTTTGGGATTCAAGACATGTAGATCCCTCATAAGTCTCAGATCTCTGCATTATGAATGTATTCTTCAAGAAGAGAGATGATGGTCCTGGATGTGGTTGTGCCAAATAACACCTGTTATCTGTCTAGCTGATGAGATTTTTCTGTATTTGAGAGAAAGGAAATATTCAGTGCAACTCACTGCAAGAGTTAAATCATTTACTAAAAAAGAAGAGAGAAAAGAAATGCTCATATTTCATCCCTACCAGTCACATTTATTCTAGGACACCCCCCCCCAATTCTTAAATCAGAATATGTAGTAGATTTGTCCAGCTGGAAGGACTCTTCCTCCTTTGGGACAACAGTTTGAGTTGAGTGATCCAAGTCCCTTTATTTCCCACCTTTATAATAGTCTCACTATTGAAGTATCCAAAAGCATAGCATCACCTATTTCAAATCAGTTGTTGCCATGGTGACTGGCTAGTTCACAAGGATTCCTTTTCTTGGGCTGTATGCTCCTTGTGTCTATCCCATGCTAACATTTGGTATATGCAATGATCTCTAGACTAAATGAAAAGATATGTGTTTCTTTCCTTTTTTCTGGACAATCAGATGGATACATATAAAAATCAATTAGTCCTCCATCCTCTGATTGAAATAATGCAAGTACTAAGATAGATCACCAATGTATAAATCATGTTACCTATCATCCCAGGAAGTAATTCACTAACCACATCTCAAATAGTCACAGACACAGGCAAATGTACTTCCAGTCTGAGACAGCCTTCAGACTTTATCATCCTACAGAAAACCACTGAGAGATCATAATAAATGAAATCAGCTATATTATAAAATGGAAATTGGTTACTGATATAGAAAGAATTTCAGAATAAGCTATTTGTGTAGATGATTCTGAAGTCTGTATTTCCAGCCCTAGTCTTTCTTCCAAGTTCTAGTTCCACATTACCAACTGCCTTTTGGACATTTCCATCCAATGTGGATGGTCCACAGGCCTTTCAAACTCAATACATTCAAACAGAAATGTTTTTCCACAAACCTTTTCCCTCTTCTGAACCAGCATTTTGGCATTAATTACCCAAGTTCAAATCCCATTCATATACCTGTCTCTCTTTCACTCCATCAGTCACCATGTTTGCAAACACTGCTGTGCCATGTGTTTCTTGGGAGAAAGCCCCAATACTTTCTCTCTGTGTGTCCTCTCTCTTCTCCTCTTACAGATCCATAAAATACCCGATGATTGGGAGGAAGCCCTGCCCTCTAGTCCTCATATTTCTTCTTCTATCTTTCCCCAAACTGAGAAGGATCTTTAACAACTTGGAACCCTTTTCAAGGCAGTCAGTCTAAGCATTGCCAAAATGACTTGTTACATGCTTTTTTCACATGACACTATCCCGACCATCTTTGTGCTTTTGCCCTGGCTGTTTCTTGTGCCTGCTAATATTCTTTTTCACAACATTCAACTTCCTTTAACAATCAGCTCAAGCATCACCTTCTCCAGAAGGTCTTTCTGAGTCTTCCCAGTTGCTCATGCCTCCCTCTGCCCTGCAATCCCCCTGTCGAGGTAAGCTTTCATCTCCTCTGTGTTTATCCAGTAAGTTCTAATTTACACATTACCTTTGCTATTAAAATATAAACTCCTTGTGGGCAGGAACTGGTTTTTTTGCTTTTCCTTTATGTACTCACTATTTAGCTTGGTGCCTGGCACATAGCAATCACTTAATAGATGCTTATTGATTGATTACCCCTGCACCCCAGGCCATTGACAGTCATCTTGATTTTTGTCTCCCCACTGGATTCTGATGACTTACAAGTAAGTTGGATTTAAGTGAGTCAGAGCTGTGCAAAGTCATCAGAATCCAGTGGTAAGACAAAAATCAAGGTGTCTCAATGAGCTCAGAAAGCACCTCAGCTAACAAACATCAGAGGACAGATGTGGCAGCCAAGAAAAAACACTGCTCTTTGGGAGTCTAAGTTCATTAACAATACTTCTTTTTTTGGCTGGGTAATGAGGGCTAAGTGACTTGCCCAGGGTCACAGAGCTAGTAAGTGTCAAATTCTAAGACCAGATTTGAACTCAGGTCCTCCTGAATCCAATGCTGGTGCTTTATCCATGGCACCACCTAGCTGCCCCAACAAAACATTTTGGAGGAGGACGAAGACAAAAGATTATGGGTGGTGTTGCCTCAAAAATCAGTGCTGAGACTTTGGCTTATAGATTCAGCTAATCTAGATCATCCTCAAAACTATCGTAGTCAGATCTAGCAGGGGATAACAAAGAGACATGAACTGAAACTGATCCGGCATTTTTACGTTGACCCTTTTAACCCGAAAAACCCACCACACAAGCTCTATCATATCAATACCTAAAGTACTAGGTCAGGAAATGTCAAGGGGAATTTAAAATGATGGAGTTGAGAAGAGTGGCCGAATAAGATTGAAAACAGACAAGCATCTATGCAGGAGGCAGGGGAGATTTTAATATCATCTAGAGACCAATATTCAGTGCTTAGACCAAAGCAGGAGCATACTAAATACTTGTTGAATGATTTCAAAATACCTCAGAGAAGGAAAGGTTCCAAAAGAAGAGAAAAATAATAGATGAGTCTTCTCCCAAAAGGAAGATATCAGCATGTTTTCTTGCTCATCCCTATGGAATCTTTATGAGAATGATCTGTAGTATAAACATTGAGGGTAAACTTGGAAAACAAGTCAGACTTTCATAGAGATTTTTCTACAGCAAACTAGGTTTTTATGGTCACATAACTGATGGAGATGTGTAAAGAATCTATTATCTTTATATATATATATTTTAATTTATATATATATTTTAATTTATATATATATAAATTTAAAAATATATATTTATTTATATATATATGTATAGTACATTGGTTTTAAAATAATATTGATGATTTAGTAGAACAAAAGTAATATAAGTTTATTTAATAATCTCCTCAGAACTGATATCAAGTGAGATATTGAATAATGAAATATATGTTCAACTAAGCTATTGATAGGTGTCATCAAATATTCCATGCATAAATCCCAAGCAAAAGAAAGATCCAATTGATGGTGAAATCAAATAAATGTTCCTGTTTACAAATGGCAGTGTATTTATTGTGTAAGTCCTTTGAACACTACAAAGCCACACAAGAGAAATATACAGTAATAGGAAAAAATGGTTTAACCTTCTATGATGGAAAAACAAAGTGGATGAACAATTAATATTGCTGAAATTAAGACATGTAGCTTAATGGATAATCATTCAAACTAATTCATCTCTCTCATATACTTGTATACTCACAGAGACATCTGGACCTATGATTTCTTTCGTTCTTTTTGGGTGGGGGGTTATAAGAAACTCCCAGTGAGAAAAATCTCTTTACAAATAAATGCAAGTTAGCATGTTCTAGGCAACTTATCGTCTTAAAGAAAGTTTCCAGGGTGTGTGTGTATCTGGGGTGTGGCGGGTGCATTGAGAGGGTCAATAACTTGCTCAGGGTTACACGGCTAGTATGTTTTAGAAGCAGGTCTTGAACTTTGTTCTTTCTGCCTCTGAGGTCACCCCTTTACCCACCATGTTATATGGTTTTTCATGTGATGATTTACATATATGCATATGCATAATATATAACACATATATGATATGCATATACATGTGAAGAATACATATGAATATATAAATGTATTGCTGTGTAAATATATGTATATATTTATGTATGTCCATCTCTATATCTATCTCTATAGATAGAGATATGTGTGTGTTCCCAACATCCTCAACAAGTAGACATTTAACAAATGTTTATGAAGCACCTATTACATACCAGGCACTGAGAATAAAAAATACATTCAGCACTGACTATATACAAGGCTCTGGAACAAAGAAAACAAATGTAGTAGTGCCTCCATTTAAGGGTCTTATACTCTACTGGGGGATGTCATTCATATGTAAGTGAGAGTATTTTCAAGTATATGTGTATGTGTCCTTGTCAGGAACTGCAGATGGTCTAGGCCCAGAAGTGAGTTAGATTCCATTTGGGAAGCTGTGTAATGCTACAGAAACCTCACTCTTTGATGCCACTGTTCTCCCAGAGATGAATTTTGGCTACGTATTATCACTATAGTCTTTGAAGCAACAGAATCAGTCACTCACTCACATACACAGAGACAAAGATGTTATAAGTCTTAAAGGCCAATGGGGATGCATAATAGGTATAAGTGAGCTTCAGCATGTTGTTACCAATGCCTATTTGTGCTTATGTGGCATAAAATGTCCCATTAAAGACACATGACATGATAATAAGGTGGCCTAGTTATATAGTGAGAATGAGACCTACAGTAATACCCTTTGAGATCATGAAAGATAGCAAGGAAGGCCTCCGTTATGTTGGTTGGATGCTTTGTGAGGGACTTAAGGAAGGAAATAGAAAAAGAATCACAAAGGTTCAGACAGGGAATGGAGGTGTGTGTGGTGTTGTGGGAGGGGTGATGTAGAAAAGATTATGAATTGAAGACTTTTGCAGCTGGAAAGAAGCTCAGAGATTGTCTCCTCTAGCCCCCAGTTTTTACCAAAGAACAGACCTAGGCCCTTAAAGGGAAGTGACTTGATACGTGCTGGAGATATAAAGATGAAAAGGAAGGAGTCTCTGCCCTGAGTGCTTACATCTACCCATTGGGTGAAGAGAAACAAAGCAGTTTCTGAAACTATGGTTCACAATTCCTGGAAAGCTCATTAAACTGATTAGGTAAGTTTCTTGATTGACTCCCTTTCATAGTGGGCATGTCCCCATTCTCTATAAGGAGAGCCATGGACAATCAAAACAATGTCTCACTTCCTTAGGTAGGACCATACAATTGATTAGGGACCACTCCTGATTGACCTCTGCCCCAATGCATATAAATGATCACTATTATTATAAAACCATAGAAAGTTTTGAAGCTCAAATGCAAGTACAGTCAGACAACCATATAAAATGCCTTGGGTGGAGAAAAAAATAAAAAATACCCAACCACCCACAGAGAGTTCTTTTGGAAAGCAAAAAAGGCCCCACCAACTCTGCTTCTCCCTAAATTAGCCTAACATGATAAAATGTCGAGGTGCCATTGAAACAGTACCCTTAGCCACTCGCCTTGGGACCTGAAAAGGAATATGGAAGGGATGCTTAATGAGTTGGAAAAAGAAAAACCAGCCACATTAGAGTGGAAATTATGAGCTGCATATGACCAGAAAAACCTAAAATGTGCTAATTGAATGCCCTTGGATCCCATTATCTGTTCCTTGCTCCAGAGGGGTTTCACCAAGGCTCATCTCAAACCAGGGCTTGACGACAAAGGGAACGGCATCAATAGCTAAAGATGGAAAAGGACTCTTTCTGAGCCACAGCAGAATTTGAGGCATCCTCCCTCTCTCCTAGCTTGGGGAGGTCAAAATTACCTGACAGAGTGATTAAATACAGAAGAAAAAGGGAAAAAATCCATATAGGATGACTCAAAAAGTGTTAGTGAAATTTTTAACTTAATAATAGTAGGAGACACCCCATATATTTAAGGAAAGCAAAAGCTCTAAGGGAAATGTCCCAAACTGTGAATTTGAGTTACAACATATGTCTCTGCCCTCCTGGAAAAATTGCGCATATGCCCCTCCAAGATAGACATGCTAAAGGTCACAAGTCTTTGCCCTCTCTTCCCTGCCCCATCATCAAGACTGATCATATAGCCAAAGATTTTGATTTAGAAGATTTCAGTTACAGTTGTTGTTTGTCCTTCATTTTCAAAGGGAACTATGACATCAGGAAGATGATGTAATGACTTGCGAGTGAACTGAATTTAAGTGAGGCAGGGCTGTGCAAAGTCCCCAGCCTCACTCTGTCCTCCAAAGCCACCTGAGCAAGATTGGATGACTTAGGGCCCTTTTCTCTGCAGTATTCTTTTCATGTATGTCTCTCTCCTGCATCCCCATTCCAGCATCCCTTTATGTCTTGCATTTACCCTATTAGAATATAAACTCCCTGAGGGCAGGAACTTTCTTGTTTACTAATATTCATATCCCCATCACTTAGCACAGTGCCTGACATATAGTAAATGCTTAATAAATCTCTCTCTATATCTCTTTGTCTCTGTCTCTGTCTCTGCCTTTCTCTTTCTCTCCTCTCCTCTCCTTTCCCTCTCTCACCATTTTTTCTCTGTATGCCTCCCTTCCTCATCTCTCTCCTTCCTCCATCTCTCTCTCTGTCTGTCTCTCTCTGTATCTGCCTTTGTTTGTATGTTTCTCTCTCTGCAGAACTAGTATTTATGGTTAAATGACCATATCAAGCTATGAAAACAGTTTTTGCTCTCTGAATTATGAGGGGGAATTCTTGTCTGTGCTATTTTTTTCATAGTGAGCTGTTTTTTTTTTTTAATTCATGGAATAAAACAAGCATTTCTATAAAATAGTACAATAAAAAAGATGATTGCACATGAAACAAAATCTATTATGTACAACTTGAGATTAATTTTAAATATATAATAAAACCCACATGTACAAAAAATATTTATAGCTGCTCTTTTTGTGGTGGCAAGGAATTGGAAGTTGAGGGGATGCCCATCAATTGGGGAATGGCTGAACAAGTTGTGGTATTTGAATGTAATGGAATACTATTGTACTGTAAGAAATGATGGGCAGGTGGATTTCAGAGAAACCTGGAAGGACTTACATGAAGTGATGCTGAGTGAGATGAGCAGAACCAGGAGAAGACTGTACACAATAACAGCAACATTGTGCAGTCATCAACTCTGATGCACTTAGCTCTTCTCAGCAATGCAATGATCCAAGACAATTCTAAAAGACTCATGATGGAAAATGTTCTCTACATCCAGGAAAAGAAGTATGGAGTCTGAATGAAGATTGAAGCATACTATTTTCACTTTTTTTTCTTTTTTGTGGTTTTTCCCTTTTGTTCTGATTCTTCTTTCACAACATGACTAATGTGGAACTATGTTTAACACGACTGAACTGCATAACCTGTATCAGATTGCTTGCTGTCTTAGAGAGGGGGGAGGGAAGGGAAGGAGGGAGAAAAAATGGGATTCAAAATCTTACAAAAATTAATGCTGGGGGCAGCTAGGTGGCACAGTGGATAAAGCACCGGCCCTGGATTCAGGAGTACCTGAGTTCAAATCCGGCCTCGGACGCTTGACACTTACTAGCTGTGTGACCCCAGGCAAGTCACTTAACCCCCATTGCCCTGCAAAAAAAAATGTATGTTGAAAACTGTATTTACATGTAATTGTTAAAAAACTCACTAAGATGAAAAATAAATATTTAATAAAGTTATCGTGTAATTTTTTTTCTTTTTCCCCTTTTTTCTTCCCTCCTCCCTCCTTACCCTAGACATGGCCACCATTAGACACAAATAAGTTTGTGTGTGTATGTGTATCAGTATGTGTGTATGTGTGCATATATATGCACATACATATATGTATACATATATGTAAAATCAGTCTAGATATATGTCTCTTTATCAGTTCTTTCTCTGGATGCAAATAACATCTTTCTTCATATGTCCTTTATAGTTTTTATTATACCCATGATGGAACCAATTTTAGATAAAGACAGTGATTGATAACCACTGAAAATTTCTGACATGTATCATTTTGAGGGGACTTAATCATATAGCATCTTTATTATTATTGTTAAATAGCTTCACATCTCTGTTTCCTGTCTCTCGATGGAAAGGTCAAGCTCTCTGAAGCCAAGGACCCTGTCTTGCTCTTCTTTTGTTTGGCTCAAAGGATTTGGAGCTGAAAAGAACCTTAAAGGCCATCTATTTTTACAGAGGAGAAAACTGAGGCCAAGTATGTCTGCCTGTGGTCACACAGGTAGTAGGGAGTAGACCTGGCATTTGAATCCTGATTGTGTGACTCTAACTCCAGAGTTCTTTCCAGTGCTCCAGCCCTTCTAAGTATTACCATAGCAGTTTGCCCGAAGTAGACAACACTTATCAGAGGCCCTTAGATCTGGAGCTGGAAAGACTCTTGGAGGCCATCTAGTCAGACCCTCTCATTTATAGATGAAAAACTGAGGTCCAGAGAGGTCAAATAACTTGCCCATGGTTTTACTGCTAGAAAAGGAAGAGGCAGAATTTGCACCCAGGTCCTTTTCCAAGTCCTATGGATTTCACCTGTGACATCTCTCATGGCTTCCCTTCATGTCCCCCTTTGATCCCTTTTATATGGTCATCACCTGCTGCACCACCTCACCCATAGACTACGAAGTAGTTTCCTGGTTAGCTATCCAAGTACCCTTCCTACAGAGCGGCTATGCCCATGCCATCTCCTCCCTTTAAAGTCCATGATTGACCATAAAATCCTCCATTTGGCCTTCAGAGTCTTTTAACCCTTGCCCCTTTCCAGTCTTCTTACACTTCAGTCACCTCCACATACTCTGTGATCCAAAGACACAGGGAAGCTCACTGTTCCTCATATATAAACCTTCATCTCTGGGCTCTGGGCATATTCACTGGTCATCCATGAATGGAATTCCTTCTTCTTCACCTCCACCTCCTGGCTTCTCTACCTGCCTTCAGGTCTAAGCTAAAATTTCACCTTCTACAAGAAGCTTTTCCTTATCCCTTAAATGCTAGTACCTTCCCTCTATTATCTCAAATTTATTTTTGTCTATATCTTGTCTTCAGGATGAGTCATTTCTTCTTGTCTTTGAATGCCTAGCACTTATCACAGTTCTTAGCAGATAGTAGGTAATTAATAAATTCTCATTACCTTTATATTCATATGCCAGAATATTTTACATATTATTTAATTTCATTGTCACAACCCTGAGAGGTACTGTTAACTATCCCCATTTGACAGATGGGGTAACTAAGGCTTAGAAATTGCCCAAGCTCAATTCAATTTAACAAGCACTTACTAGACACCTATTATGTGACAGGCACTGTGCTAGGTCCTAGAGGTGAGGTTATTGTTATTCAGTCATGTAATACTCTTTGTGTGGGGTTTTCTTGGCAGAGATGCTGGAGTGGTTTGCCTTTTCCCTCTTCAACTCATTTTATAGATGAGGAAACTGAGGCAAAACAAGGTGAAGTGATTTGCTCAGGGTCACACAGCTAGTGTTTGAGGCCTAACTTGAACTAAGGAGGACGACTCTTCCTGACTCCACACCTGGCACTCTATCTACCTGGCTACCTAGATGCTCTAGAGGGGAGTCAGGGATGGAGGTGGGGTTGGTTGGGGTAGGGTAAGAAAGGCCATCAAAGAGCCTCCATTCCATCAGAAGGGAAAAGCACAGAAAGATAGCTAGGAATGACCTTCTCAGGCACCACAAGGATCCTGACTATCAAGATCAATGTTCATTTTGCAATAATTCCCAGGGCAAGAAAGTAAACTAATAGATTTAAGCCAAGTTTTCAGTATGAAGGACCAAGTGCATGCTCATGCTACAGCACTGTGGGCATAAATAGCCTATGTTACAGGTGATTGGTAATGCACACGTCCCAATCAGACATCTTCTACTCCAAATCTCAGTTTCTTTTAGTTAAAAAGGGGAAAATTAACCAAATCTAATGACTCATTAATTCCTGCTGCTGCTCTGGCATTTTGAAAACAAGTATTATTCTGATACTGCTGTCTGCTGAATCTCCTGTCCAGCTCCTGACCCAGACTGAGCACACCCGAAAGGGTGGGGGGAGGGAAGGTCATCTTAGATGGTCCTTCCAGGTCCATAGCTCCTACTAGAGGCACTGAATCATCAAAAGACACTTCCCAACAGTGTATACTATGGCTGAATCTTGGAGCAGAATGTCAAGTAATAATATCTAGCATTTATAGAGCTCTTTAAGGTTCGCAAAGTGATTTATATGTTATCTCATTTGATCTTCACAACATCCTTGTTATATAGGAGCTATTATCATCCTAATTTGCAGATGAAGAAACTGAGCCTGAGAGAGGCTAAATTACTTACCCAGAGTCACATAGTTAATAAATGTATGAATAAGTATTTGAACTCAGGTAGGTCTTCCCGACTCCATGTCCAGTGTCATACTCAAGATAGTACCTAGTTGAAAAAGATGACCCTGAGGGAGAACAGTCACTCACTAACACTTACTAAGAACCCACTATGTTCTAGGAATCATACTAAGGGTACAAAGAAAGGCAAAGACAATTCCTGTTCTCAGAGCTCATAGTCTAATGGGGGAGACTACATGTAAACAGCTATGTACAAACAAGATATACACATGACAAATTGGTGATGACCTCAGAAGAAGGACATTAAAATTAAGGGGGATCAGGAAAGGCTTCTCCTAGAAGCCAAGATTTTAGCTGGAACTTCAAGGGACCTGAGCAGCCAGGAGGCAGAAATGAGCAAGAAGAGTATTCTAGGCATGGAGAACAGCCAACATCTGGAGATTAAATGTATTACTTGAGAAAAGGCAAGGAGACCAGTGTGGTAAGATTATTGGAATTTGGCTGACTGATTGGAATGAGTCAAATCTGGCCTGCCCTGAGTGATGTGAGCTGCTGATGTCAGCAGGAGAAACTACTCTTCACAGGCAATTTTGAAGGACCTCCCCTTTTGGGGGAGGGAGAGTAAACGCTCACTGAGGGGAGCTCAGTCTCTTTCAGAGTGACTTTCTTTCCAGTGGTGTGGACAGCAGGAGCAAACACCCCAGGTGGTGAGTTAACATATGAGCCCCGCTCTTTTGAATTAGCTGAACTGGAAGAGAGTTTGGGAATTGTATAGACTTAGGTTAGAGTTAGGAGGATTATCCATTTTCCTTTTTCCCTATTCCTTTGTCTTTGATTTTATTAATTTCATCTTTGCTATTTATTCACAGTAATAAAACCTGATTCATTTGTGGAAAAGAGGCTGCTAGGCTCCTTTCTTATTGGCTTGGGAGAAATATCTAAAAAGGCAGTTTGGAGGGGAGAGAGCTTTGAACCTAGAGGCCCCTCATTATTTACAGGACCACAATATTACAGTGAGCCACTCAATTAACTCTCCCTATATTAAATTTGGCTTCCCATACCAGTATCAGGGATTATGAGAAAGGGAGTACGATTTAAGATTGGAAAGGTTGGGACCAGGTTATGAAGGGCTTTGAATGTCAAACAGAGGGTTTTATATTTATCCTGTAGATAATAGGGAGCCACTTGAATTTTTTGAAGGGGAGATGGCATGTTTGACAACTGACTGGAGGATGGACTGGAATGGGGAGAGATGTGTGGCAGGAAGACCAACCAACAGGTTATTGCAATAGTCTAGGCATGAGGTAACAAGGGCCTACTACATGATGGTGTCAGTATCATGGGAGGCAAGGGGGTGAAAACAAGGAATGTTACAGAGGTAAAATCAATAGGACTTGGTATTGGATATGGAGTGTAGGAGAGTGAGGAGATAAAGTTGACATCTAGATAGTGAGCCTGGAAGAATTGGTGGTATGCTTGCCAATAATAAGGAGGCTTTGAATTGGGGACATTTGGAGGGGAAAGACAATGAATTACATTTTGGATATGTTGAATTTAAGATGATTATGGGATGTCTGGTTTAATATAGCTAGATGCAAGCCTGGAGGTTAGGAAAGAGGTTAGGGCTGGATAAATTAATTTGAAAATCATAAGCATAAAGATGATAACTGAATCCATGGAAACTTATGTGATCACTGAGTAAAATAGCATGGAGGGAGAAAAGAAGAGGGCATAGGGCAGAGCCTTGTAGGACACCCATAGTTAATAAGCATGTCACTTGCTTTTCTGCCTCCCTTCCCCCAAGCAAGAGCATCAGAAGATTATGGTTACACATACACACACACACAAGGGTAGATAATTAGGGACTAAAACTCACTAGATCCATGCTTTCTTGCCATGAGAATATTCCTACTTTACACCTTTCCTCTCTCCTCAAGCAATGATTCTCTTCATTGAAAAGGATGATGTCTCCTCTCCTGATAGTGCTATTTGTCCCATAAATATTAATGGATTTGAACCATGTTCTCATCCTTGTGAATACTCTCTTCATTAGTGTGGACTGCAGCTGGTTTTGACTTTCATATCCTATGAGATTCTTGTCCCTGTCTTTCCATAGATGTTCCCCGTAGGATCTGTCCAATGTGCTGAAGGCCTTCCTAGAGGTTTTTCAGCATTTTGGGTTTTCTGTGCAGCACTAGATTCTCTATATCCTTTCTTCTTCCTACATAACCAACCCACCTTCTTTCTAAGTCATACCTGTCCTTGATATTGTGCATGAAATCCCATTATTTGTCATTATTACTGATATGTTACAGTCTACTAATACCTCCCAGGTGTCTTTCCAGTGACCTCTGTGTCACTTATAATTTTTATTCCTCTGAGATCCCAATGTTCCATGATTTGCAAAATAACTGATAAAAATAGAAATGACAATAATAATAGCATACAACTGTACAGTGCTTGGGGTTTGCAAAATGCTTTCTATAAATTATCTCATTTGATCCTCACAACAAGCTGGGTAACTCATTTTACAGTTGAGGAAACTGAGGCTGAGAGAGGTTAAGTGAGTGAGAAATGAATATCTCTTTCCAATATTTAATAATGAATTATTGTATCAGAACCAAGGTTTCCCCATTTTCTACTTATTAATCCAGAAACCAACCAGTGTGGGAAATTTCTCTTATATATTTCCCAGTTCAAGATCTAATTAAAAGATATTCTAAGTTTGGTCTAATGTATATTCTTGCTCATTGTATTGCTCAGACAGACCTGAGAAAATATCAATTCTCCCTATTATCAAGAGAAGTGATGTAGACATTGATGTCACTTTAGCCAAGATTTGAGTGACCTAAGCCAAGTACTGCAAGATACCCAACCTCCCATTTTGTTAACCAATCTTAGAGGTGATTAGGGATTCCTCTGGAGCACCTCCTCTTTGAAGGACATATGAGCTGTGGCCCCACCACTGTTAGGGGTCTGTGGTCTGAGAGAGATAGCCAAATGACTATCCTTACATTAATAACTTACTGGCCTTATTAATAAAGTAATTAAATTACCCAGAAATTGTCTCTCAATTTTTATTGTCACAAGTGACTTGTTCATAGTCACAAGCTAATAAATATCTGAAATAAGATTTGAACTCAAGTCTTCCTGACTCGAAGTCCAGTGCTCTATCCACTGTTAGGATGCCATATAGCAATGCTAGGAGAATATTGGTTTTGAAAGATGAGTGTGGAGGCAGGGAGAAACACAGGACCTTTGAAAACCTTATAGATTGTTCCTACTGCTGCCTAGTCCATACTTCCCCCAATTTAATTCTGGGCCCAGCTCTTTATCCTTCTACAGTCATTGTCAAAATTATAGATACTGATGTACTAACTCAATAGGGTATCCATCCAACTGCATTTCACAATCTGTACAATCTGTAGTTTCCCCCTTATAATTGATCATTTCTTTTAACATAACAGGCAAACACTAGAAAATTACAAAGCTGACTTGCTCCAGATGAGTTAGTGAAAAGAACACAAGTGATTTCAACCACCACATTTTAGTAATTCATTGTATTTAAAAGGTGAAAAGGTATGTGCCATTCACTGTATTTAACCAAAGTTTTGTTGGCATTTATTACTTTCTTTGTTTATGTAGTTGCAGTCAATCTGTATAGTGGAATTTTTTCTTTGTTCTTTACTCTATGCCTCTTCATACAAATCTTCCCATATTTTCTATTCATCATTCCTTCCAGCACAGGAATATTCCGTTACACTTATATACCACAAATTGTTCAGTCATCTTTAAATGATTGGATACAATGTTTGTTTCCTATTTTGTATTACAATTTGTGTTTGTATAAATGGTTTTGCACATATAGGTCTTTTCCTTCTGTCAATAAACTTCTTGAATATATATATATACATATATATATACATATACATATATATATACCCAGTAATGGATTACTAAGTCAAAGGGTATGAATGATTGTGTCAATTTTCTTGTATAAGTTTGAATTGTCATTTCCAAGAGTTAAACAAATTGGCAGTTCTTCCAACAAAAATTAAGATTCTTTCATCTCTGACCATTTGGCAATATGTATATCTTTTGTTCAGTTGGTTTTTCTGATGGTATCCTTTACCTGATAAAAGCCTAGAGTATTCTGATGCTGAATGTCATTAACATAATATCATCTGAAAACAGAAGAATCTTCACTTATAAAAGAGTCTTTTGGGCTTTCTGCAAAATATCATCCATGACCAAAGGATCATAGATTTAGAATCAGAAGGGGCCTTAAATCCCTCATTTTATAGATGAAGAACCTGAAGTTAAGAGAGGATTGATGATGTGCCTGGGGTCAAATGGCTAGAAAGGGTCTGAGGCAGGATTTAAACTCTGGTCTCCTTGATGCCAAGCCCCACGCTCTACTTACTGTAACACCCTTCCAAATCCATGACTCTGGAGAGTAACTCTGGTGAGCAGACATCTAACTGTTTTATGGTTCATTTGAAATCACAAATCAGAAAACTGTTCAACAAAGTTTTCTTTGTGGTTACATTAATCAAGGAATCCTAGATGATCTTGACACAGGCATAGAAAAGATGCTTGAAGGCTGTATCTGACTCAAGCTGGTCAAATATTTTACTAATGCAATCTGAAACAGAGAATCTGAGATAGTTGCTTAGGCAACTCAGAAGTTAAATGACTGGCCAGAGTTATCCTGTGATAATGGCATGGATTATGTTAGAAGCAAGACTTGAATCCAGGTCTTCCTGATTCCAAGGCCAGTCCTCTGTCTACCATACCACATTTCCTTTCCAGAAATATAGTAACATGATAGTTATTACTATTTTTTCATCTGAATCTACTTAGGCACCTGAATATGAAATCCTTGGGGACAGTGGGATATTTACTTCAGAATATATTATTCTGGGGGAAGCTAGGTAACATGGTGGATAAAGCACTGGCCCTGGATTAAGGAGGACCAGACTCAGGCACTTGACACTTGCTAGTTGTATGACCCTGGGCAAGTCACTTAACCCTCCTTGCCCCACAAAAAAGAAAATATTCTCTATGGATTACTTTACTTTCTTTTGAAAATGGTTTATACAGTAGTCCATCTATATCTAACTATGTGTTGTACATATGTAGCTTAATTCAAATAACCAAAAATTGTTTGGGACAAAGTCATCCATGGACATTCCCCAAAGGTCTTAGTATAGCACCAGAAGTTGTGGCAACATGAATCCAGTGACATTTCCAAGTTGACAGCTTACTTGGCAGCCTCATGGCCAGTGGCTTTCTTCACTCTCCTTCCCCATGTCAACAGATGCCTTGGCCCCAGGAGTGGGAAGAAAGGAATTTCATTTTTTATGAAGTATCAGCTACATTAGTAATGACCTTAGTAGTACTGTAGTTTTCCAGATTCCTTTCTGTAAAACATTGTCTTTAGAGAATCTCAAAATCATAGATTTGAAAAGGACCTCCATAGCCATATAGTCCTGTTGAACTTGAACAGAAATATCCCTTATGACATTCCCAATACATGATTATGTGGCTCCTCTTTGAAGGTCCTCAGTTATAGAAAAAACACTGCTACCTCCCAAGGCAATCCATTCTGCTTTTAGATAGTTCTGTTAGGGATTTAAAAATTTGTGTTAAGCCTAAATCTTCCTTGGTGAAACCTCTACCCATTCTTCCTAGCTCTTTCTACTGGGACCAACTAGAACTAGCAAGTGCTACATTTGGGGCCAAAGGACCTAGGTTCATATCTGATTTCTGACATTTACTACCTGTAAGACTCTGGGCAAGTTTGCCAGGACAGTGAGGTGCCTAGAGATTGTGCCTTGGGATGATCAGCTACTGTAAAGGAACAAGGAAATACTGGCTATCTTCAGGAATTTGAAGGGCTGTCTGGAATATAAATCAGACTTAGTATCATAGATTTAGAGACAGAATGAACTCAGAGGTCACATAGACCTCTTAATATTACAAAGTATGATACTTGAAGCATAGATAGGTAACCCTCCGCAGATCCTACCATGGCATGGTCTCTGAGCCTTTTGCCAACCTGATCCCTCTCTACTGGATACATTCCCATTTTGTTACTGCCATTCCTAAAATATAGTATCCAGAACTTAAAAAAGGACTGCAGATGGTGTCTGACAAGGGCAGAATACAGTGAGCTCAATGAAGCCCAAGATAACATTTATATAAAGCCTTAAGGTTTGCAAATTATTTTATAGATATTATCACATTTGATGCTCACAGTAATAGTAAGCTAGGTGCTATTATTACCCCAATTTTATAGGTGAGGAAACTGGGATTGAGAGCAGCTAAGTGATTTGCACATGGTCACCCAGTGAATAACTGTCTGAGACAGGCTTTCAATCCAGGTATTCCAGACCCCAAGTTCAGCATTCTATCCACTGTGCCACACCGCCTTGAGAGTATATTAGCTTTTTTGGTGACCATGTTACACTACTGACTCATATTGAAGTTGTAATCCAATAAGAATGCAGATCTTTTTCACATGAAGATTTTCTATCACTGTCAATTCTGTACCTGTAGAGTTGAATTTTTGAGCCCCAAATTAGAAATTTGCCTTTAGCTTATTAGATGTTCCCCATCATTTGAGTCTAACTCAACTCCTTTTGGTCATTGGTACATTCACGTACTCCTTCCACATTGTGAGACCAATAGGATTTGGCAAACATTCAGAACTCTCCCACACAGACTGATGTCTTTGAAAAGTAAGGAAGGACAAGAGAGGCAAAATGTATGAATGATTCCTTGGGGGTCATTGCCTAAGGAAGGGTGTGATTTATTTGAGTTCCTGAGTAGCCACTGGAATTACCATTACTCACTTTTGCCTCCATGAATGAAAGTCTTCCATTTTGCAGAGGTTTTGTGGTAATATTACCCAAGTAGATTTGTTCAGTTATGACCCAATAGCAAAAGGTGGGAACAACAAACATGTCAGATGGATGACTTCGTCAAAACCCAAAGTTATCTTAACAGGCTAGGATACTGGGCATCATCTAGTAAGCTGAAATTGAGGGACAATGTAAACACTTATTCTTTGGCTCAGCTAATCAACTTTACAAATATAACATGGAAGGGGTGGAGCTAGGCAGCCATTTTTCTGAAAAATATGATAGTTTGTATGTTTTTAGAGGGCTCGAAACTTTGCAGTGATTTCTGTGCATTATCCTATCTGATATGGGAGTTTTAGTGGACAAGTACAACATGATTCAATAGCATAATACAGAAGCACCCACTCCCCCAATAATAATAATATGGTCTTTCTGTGATGCTCATGCTATTCTCCACATAGGGCAGACTGTATCCAGTGAAGCAACTGGGGAAGAGAAGACTGAACCTGAACCTGAACCTGAACCTGAAAGAGGCCTCAAGGGAACACAATGGCTACTTTGAAGGAATTACTAGGCTGGCATACAGAAGAGGGAGAAGACTTGTTCAGCTTGGTCCCAGAAGGTAGAACTAGGAACCAGAAATAATGGATGGAAGTTACAAGGAAGCAAATTCAGGCCCCATGTAAGGAAAAACTTTTGAACAATTTGGAATGGGGTGCCCTGGGAGGAAGCGAGTGCCTCTTTCTTCATTGTAAGTTTTCTCTTCTCTTTCCTCCCTCCTTTCATTCGTCCTGCCTTCTCTTTCTCCTTCTCCTCTTCCTCCTCCTCCTTCTCCTCTTCCTTCTGTCTCTGTCTCTTCTTTCTTTCCTGGGTCTTCCTATTCTGCAGCTATTCCTAGGCCCAATTCTATCACAAACTGGCACAGAAGCTTTGATCTTCTCTATTTCCAACCTGGGTAAGTTTACCCCTCCTTAGGCAGCCCTGATGACCCTGCACTCCTAAGGATTCACCAAATTGGTTGCAGTAGCCCCCCTGCATCCCAGAACTCCCAAGCTGAAAGGATCTGTCAGCCTCAGCCTCCAGTAGCAAGGATTATAGGCACGAGCCACTACTCCCAGTCTCACCTATAGGCTTTCAAGCAAAGGTCAGAGGATCACTCGTCTTGGTGTTTGAAAGGGAATTCTTAGCCAGACAGGGATTGGTCCAGATGGCCTTGGGGGTCCCTTCCTTCCGTGATCTGCTGGGTTAATTCTAAGGGAGCTAGAACTTGGAAACCCTGCTTAACCCCTTATGAAAGAAACATAAAGACTTGGTTTAGCAGACCAGATGCTATTCGAGATCCTGAGCTTATAAAGAAAAGCATCATCCAAGAGTATCCTCAGATGCTTCATTATTCTTCAGAGATGAAGCTCAGCAAGGGAAAGCTCAGGAGCCCTGGGACCTCGGCTCTCCGCTTCAGTGGCTCACTAAGGTAGAGGAAAGTCAACAGGCAGGAGCCTAGAATTTAATGAGAAAAGGAGACCAAGCCCTGCGTCATGCCTGGGTTATTGTCCAGGGATTGATTCAGAAATAAAAGGCTCAAGTTTCAGCTGGTCCCAAGCTACTGGAAATTTTGCACCCACAAAGCCCAGCATTTGCTGATGCAAATCTGGTAATTGGGCCCTTAATTACCCTATTTGCACACACAAATGAGGGGAGTGCGTGTGTAAAATTAGAACCTACTCCTGAAACTTTGGCCCCAAAGAATGGAGCCCGCATGCTTTTGTCAATAGTTAAGTTGATTAGAATTTTGTTTATTTCTACTCGTGTCAGGCCACATGTATTTTTCACTGCAGCCTGATGTCTATTGAGTTAAAAGCTTGGTTTAAGAAAAAAGAACAGTGGACACAAAACCCAGAGAATAACTGGCATGGGAGTGCCAAGAATCCATTCATTTCCATCAGCAGATACAAGGTTGGCCTGAAAAGAAATATTCTTTGCAACCTCGTCCACTTGGACAGACCCAGCCGTCCTATAGCCATAAAAAAGACAGAAGGGCTTTTTGAAAGAAGACTGGATGTGAATTTCCCAGCAGCGATTACGGCCTCTCAGAAGGACCCGGGCATTGAATTCTCTCTTTTCCTTAGGGCAGGTAAATGAGTCAGTTCTCTCTGAATATCCTCTAGCCAGCCATTGTTGAAGCATTTCCCTTAAGAAAGGATGCTCCGTGAATGAGAGGCATGTGGTGGGAGCAGTCCCTGCCCGTGTGCTGATGCTCCAGCCTCCTGGACAGCTGCCACACTTCCTCGGGGTGTTTTGTCCCAAACCCAGGAGCATCAGCCACTGATCTTAGAGATTTCTGTCTCCTTCCTCCTCTTGATTCCAGGTCATTTTCCATTCCAGAGTTTTCCCTGCCAATTTTCAGCTGAAGGACCTAGACTGGTCTCTGTACTTTTAATTTTTTAAGGATCTTTTTGTTGACTTCCTAATAAAAACAGAAGTAGCAGGTTTGGTTTCTCTTCTAGAAAGGCAGACACCTCAGGATCTGATCACAAGGAGTAAGGGTTCCCTGCAGTTGATAATCAATCCAATAATAGTGATGGGGTGCCTATTGTGTGCCAGAGACAATGCTAGGTGTTGTAAATACAAAAACAAAATGGAAGCAGTTCCAGGGGTCATGGAGCTCCCGCTTCTTATACTCTGTGACACCTCTCTGGCCTTTACCTCTTCACTTGTAAGAGGAAGGGGCTGGGGGCAGGAGGTGGTGCAGGGGCAGCTAGGTGGCTCAGTGGATAAAGCATTGGCCTTGGATTCAGGAGTACCTGAGTTCAAATCCAGCCTCAGACACTTGACACTTACTAGCTGTGTGACCCTGGGCAGGTCACTTAACCCCCATTGCCCCGCAAAAAAAAAAAAAAAGAGGAAGGGGCTGAACTTGATGACCTCTAAGATTTCTTCCAGCTTGAAATCCATGATCCTATTATCCTACTTCTTGTTGTTGTTCAGTCATTTTCCAGTCATGTCCAACTCTTTGTGACCCCATTTTGGGGTTTCTTAGCAAAGATCCTGGAGCACTTTGCCATTTCTTCTCCAGCTCATTTTACAGATGACGGAACTGAGGCAAATGGGGTGATGTGACTTGCCCAGGGTCACACAGCTAAGTAAGTTTCTGAGGCCAGATTTGAATTCTGGAAGAGGAGTCTTCCTGACTCCAGGCCCAGTCACCTAACTGCCGCTGATTCCATCAACAGACACAATAAATACATATCCAAAGATTTGCAAATACACATGTAATAAATGTAAGATTCCATCCTAGATAATCAATGATCCTACTATGACGAGTACTGCCAAATTCAGGCCAGAGTCATGTCTCAGGAATGATGCAGAGTCATGAAGCCAAAGTCAGGAATCAGGGTGTATAGGCCCCTGTCAAAAAGATAGGTCAGGGGCAGCTAGGTGGTGCAATGGATAAAGCACTGGCCTTGAGTTCAGGAGGATCTGAGTTCAAATCCAGCCTCAGACACTTGATACTAGCTGTGTAACCCTGGGCAAGTCACTTAACCCTCATTGCCCTGGAAAAAAAAAAGACATGTCATCAGTGGGAACTGAACAGATAGAATCTGTATTCTCTTTGTCATTTCAGTCTCCTTATTAAGAGTACCCAGACCTAATTACCAGATCTCAGAAGCAAGGTCAAGGAACATATATACAGCCAGTCTGCTCCAACTCCATCTCCTCCAGTGAGGGTTAGAGCCAGTTACTGAGAGTTTGTTCCTAAGACTCTAACAGTGGTTGATGAAATAGTGTGGAGTGAATAACAGTGGTGAAAGTGACTTGCCCAGGATCACACAGATAGTAAGAGGTAGAAATCTTTAAGAGTAGGAACTGGGGGGGGCGGGGGAGGCGGCTAGGTAGCTCAGTGGATAAAGCACCCGCCCTGGATTCAGGAGGACCTGAGTTCAAATCTGGCCTCAGACATTTGACACTTACTAGCTGTGTGACCCTGGGCAAGTCACTTAACCCTCATTGCCCTACCAAAAAAACATTTTTTAAAAAGTTAGGACTATGGGACAGAGAGATAAAACAAGAGTAGGACCTAGGGGGCAGCTAGGTGGTGTAGTGGATAAAGCACCGGCACTGGATTCAGGAGGACCTGAGTTCAAATTTGGCCTCAGACACTTGATACTCACTAGCTGTGTGACCCTACACAAGTCACTTAACCATAATTGCCACACACGCACCCCCCCCACACACAAAAGAGTAGGAACTGTTTGAATTTTGTCTTAGTATCTGTAGCTTCTAGCATCATGCCTGGCATACAGTAGGCACTTCATAAATACTTTTTCAGATGATCAATACTTTCTGATCATTTAATCTCTTAAACATTCTTCTCTTAACCCCTAAAGTCCTACAATTCCCCCTCTAGATTCAGCTGCCTCCCTTTGTTCTCCTAACTCTCCTGGGTGACATTGGTCCAAAGGCAGGATATGATAGTGAATCCAAACATGAACTACTTTTCTGAGGGAGAGTTCCAAGGGATTGAGACTCTACCCTAAGAAAGCCTTCTTGGGTTCCAGCTTTACCCTGGGTAGACCAGAGGTATCAAACATGTGGCCCAGCTAGCCAAGTCCCACAACACTCCTGAGTGTTGCCTAAACCAGATTAAAACATAAATGGAAATTGTTTAGCAAAATAAATAAATATACAACACAATATGGATAATGTTTTCGGTGGGTTTTTTTGTTTTTTTGTTTTTTTGTTTTTGGGGTGAGGCAATTGGGATTAAGTGACTTGCTCAGGGTCACACAGCTAGTAAGTGTCAAGTGTCTGAGGCCAGATTTGAACTCAGGTCTTCCTGAATCCAGAGGCAGTGCTCTATCCATTGTGCCACCTAGCTACCCCCACAATATGGATAATGTTAATTCATGGCTTTCCAAGTCAAAATACAGCCCTTAGAGGTTCCATTGAGTTTGATACCACTGAACTAAAGAGATAGATTTACTCCTTGAGAAACAGACTAGGTTCTAGCAGTGTTTAAATGCCTGCTGAAGTCTTCAGAAAATGAAAGTTTCCCCTTTGTGGCAAAAAAGAAGATAGAGTATTATTTTCTGGATAGGCTGTGTGTATATAATCAGTGTGCCATAGGGGCGATAGCTGACTGAATCAAGCACCCCACCCCACTTAAAGTAACTAACAAGATGCTACACCCTGATACCTGTTCACAGGTGAGAAATTCTCAACTGTGAATCAGTTGATTAAATGCATTAGGATAGATGGAGGAGACTCAAGCATACTCTGTGGGGCTTGAATATAATAAATAGCAAGCCAGGTCAGGACCTAGGCATTTGAGTGGCCTGCCAGCGTAGAGAAGAGAGAAGTCTAGCTGAGCCCTGAGAAAGAATCACTTGGGAAAGGGGAGAAAGAAAAGAATTTCTATGTCCTTTCACTCACCCACCTTGACCAGAGGATGAGCTTGTGGACTTTCAAACATCTTAGAGATTTTGGATTTCCCATGAGCTTCCTAGCTATGTCTCCTGGTCAGCTGATGACAGTGTCTGCCTAGGGAGTTGAGGATGAACTAGAGACACTGAGAAATGGCAGCTCCGGGACTCGATGAGATGCCCAGAAGAAAATGACACCGTGCCTCTGGGGAACATTGTGCAGGCTCTACAAAGGAGAAAAGCACTTCTGCCCAACCACAGTCTATGTTTTTCCTTTGCCACATGTCCTCCTCTCCAAACTTGAACCCTCTTTCCTTTGGACATTGTATATGTCTATGGGAAAGTGTGCTTCAGAGTTTGGAGGGGGGAGGCCTTCTATACAACAATAGTAAATACCTGTTTTTAAAAGCCAACAGTATGGCTGGATAATAATCATTGAGGGAGTTGGGAAGCGCACCACTTGGGGCTTATGAGCTATCTTGCTAGAAAATCTGCCCCTAGTCCTCTAAAATCCTGAAGGGAGAAGAAGCTGGCTGCCCTTGGGGAAGCCCTCCTGTCAATGAGAATGGAAATCTGGGAGAGTAGTCACAGAATCCACACCATAGAAGAAATCATTTGCACTACCTCCCCTCCCCTCCCCCCCATTTTATTGGTAAAATACCTACTAAAGGTAAAGGGGAGAAGGAGGTTGGGGGGGTGGTAAGTTTCTTGGTCTAAATGATATATTTTGGAAGGTGCTATTATTGTTTTTCTATCACTAGAATGCCATTTCTTAAATTATTCATCCATTCATTGGAGCAGCATTTATCTAGCTCCTATTGGTGCTTTGTATGCATGGGCATACAAAGAAAAATAAGAATCCTTTCTTTACTTTCCATTCTTGAGGTGGGGGCAGAAGGAGGAGAAGAAGGGAGAGTGAACACAAACCTAGAAAAGTAAATGCAGACTATTTACAAAACAGATATAAAGTAACATGGAGGGGGGAGGTTACTACCAACTTAGTGGATCTGGTCAGGCTTTCTACAGGAAGTGGCTTTTGAGTTTATTTCTCTAGTATACTTTTTAAGCAGTCTAATTATGCCCACACTTGCCTAATGTAATTACCCTTTAACTACTGATTAATTTACTCAGGGGCAGAATCTAATACACCTTTACTATGTGCAAAAAAAAAAATAAAATGCAGGTGGCACTGTGGCAAGAACCCTGGTTTTGGACTTGGAAGCCCTGCTTAGCATTTAGGTGGACACTAGCTAGGTGACCTTGGACAAGTCTGTGAACCTTAGTTTTCTAGATGTCAAATGGGGTTACTAACATACCATCCATCTCATGGGGCTGGACGTGGATCAAATCAGAGCGCAAGCGGGATGTGCTTTGTAATGATGGCTTACAAACGACACACCTCTGATTGGCCCGTTGCGATTTTGCTGCATGAAGATGTTGGACAGTAAAATGAGAGTGGCTTCCACGTGGAGCTTATGGGATGGCTTGCTATTTTACAACTTTACTTGATGTTTTCAAACAGCACCTGTGAACTTCATCCTGGGCACAAACAGGACCGTGTTTGCTTTTTCCCACTTGTCTTTTTCCTTTCGAGTCCCTCACCTATCCTCAGTGTCATATTACAAGTGCTGATAATCCTAGAAAGCTTTGTTTACAAAGCACTGGCCATGACAATCCTCCTGCATATTCCTGTTAGGACAAGTCTAGCTCTTTGAAGTTGCCTCCATTCAAAGCCCAGCCAGTGGCCAGGAGCCGAGCTACCTCCTGGTCCTCACGGGCTCATTCCTCCCACTGAGCTTCAGCTGCTCACCTTTGAGGCCAGCAGGGAAAAGGCCACAAATTTCGCATAACCTCTCACATAATCTCTTCCAACTACTTCCATGCCAATCAGCAAGAGATGCCATTTATACAGGAATAGAGATTCCACCCAGGATTTTATTGGTATAGGGCCATGGTTCTCAAACTTTTGGTCCCACCACCTCTTTACATTCTTTGTGCAAAAACTTTTTAATTGTATATAATCAAAATGATCTATTTTACATTTTGTTTTACTCTCTATATCTTCTTTAGTCCTAAATTCTTCCTCTGCCCACAAATCTGACAGATAAACAATTCCATGCTCTCTTAATTTGCTTATGGTATCACCTCTTTATATGCTTAAAAAAAATAAACATCCCTACCCACCCACATAGTTCCCCCACCCTTAAATGTGGGCTATATCCAGGGATGTATTTCTAAATATTCAAAAACCTACTCTCTGGGGGCAGCTGGGTGGTACAGTGGATAAAGCACCAGCCCTGAATTCAGAAGGACCTGAGTTCAAATCCGACCTCAGACAGTTGACACTTACCAGCTGTATGACCTAGGAAAGTCACTTAACCCTTATTGCCCTGCAAAAAAACCAAAAAACAAAAAAAACAAAACCCAAAAAACTCTGCTCTCTGAAGAAAAAAATTGTTGCATGACACACTTTCAAATATAATCAGCATATTAACATTTTCTCCATCACTGTCTTTAGTCTAAAAAATCAACAAAATAAATCAAGCCTTGATTTTAATTCCTACAATACTGCTGGGAGGCAGGTGCCATTGTTGTCTCCATTCTGTAAATAAGAAACCTGAGGCTCGGCAAGGTTAATTAACTTTCCCAGGATCACATAGCTAGTGAGTCCCTGGAAATGGAGCAAGGAAAATGTCATGGAGTAGGTGGCACGCGAGATGGTCCTTATATGATGCTATAGGAGAAGAGGGAGAATGTTGTAGGTATGAGGGGTGAACTGTGGGGCTGGATGAAGGCAGAAGAGGGCATGAGAGGAGGGGAGCAAGGCTACTGGTCCAGTTTCACAGGACTACCTGAAGGAGAACAGTGTGGAATCAAGCTGCAATGGAAGGCTGGAGCCCACTTTTGAAGGATCTTATGTCAAAGGGCAAAGGAAACCAATCAATGTGCATTTATTAGGGATCTCCAATCTGCCAGGCCTGGTGCTGGGTGCCGGGATACAATGACAAAAATGCAACAGCGTGGCCCTCAAAAGCTTGTTTTTACTGGAGGAGATGTGTTTACAGATATATAGATTGTATAAGAAATAAATGGGAAGTAATTTCTAGAGTAGCATGAGAAACCAGGAGGAAATCAGGGAGGCTGTTGAGCTGAGCTAGAGAGAAAACAAGGGCTTTAAAAGAGACAGCAACGAGGAGGCACGGGGTTTCAGGCATGGGAGACAGCCTGTGCACAGCAGAGACAGGATGTCGGGTAAAGGTCAGTGAAAGAAATCAGATGCTGTGCTTCCAAAAAGCCAGGGAAGTCTGGTTTCTAGGTACAAGAAGCTGTCCCTGCTATTTTTTCATTTCCTTTCATCTCCTTCTCTTGGGGTGACCTTTAGGTGGAACAGCTAATGGTAAGAAGCCATAGCGACTATGGCAGTTAATAAGGGCCTCTCAGCCTCTCCTTTACCAGGAAATTCGGTGTTAGAGGGTTCTCAAGCACAAATCCCACGTGTCGAGTGGCCTGACACCCAGCTCATTTCCATTTAAAGCTACTCAGCCTCTCCTATCACAAAAGCTGAAAAGCCTCAGAAGATCCACTGTTGTTGACAGGCTGGAAAAAGCAAAGTCAAATTAGGCTTTGAGCAAAGGGGAGTTTATAACTTAGAATGAACCTTTATTAGTCGGGCTGTATAGGCAGCTTGGGATGATCAGAAGGTTCAGGGGATTTGGAGTCAAAGGACCTGTGTTTAAATCCCAGCTCTCCTTGTTGCCTGTGTGACCTTGGACAAGTCATTTAACTTCTCTAGAACTGAGGTTGGACTTGGCCTCAAAAGTTCCCTCCAGTTCTAAATTATTAATCATATGGGCAGCTAGGTGGCTCAGTGGATAGAGCACTGGCCCTGAAGTTGGGAGGACCTGAGTTCAAATCTCACCTCAGACATTTACTAGCTGTGACCCTGGGCCATCTCCAGTTGTCCTAATGTGTATCCACTAGACCCAGATGGCTGTGGAGGAGTGAGGTTAGTGACCTGGTACAGCTCTCCCTCACTTAAACCTGATTCACGGCAGGTCATGACATCACCCCGACGTTATGGTCCTCTTCGGGAACAAATGACGAGCAACAACCATAATCCTATTTTGTTTTGAAAATGAAAAAGAAAATGCTGATAAAAGACTTGAATATTTACTTCTCTGATTGTGTACTTACATAGAATTATATAAATTACATACAGTACTTATATTAATTTTGAGAAATGAATGGTTTCATATCGTCAGTCTTTGTTGATTTTGCTTTGTTAAAAAAAAAAAAGAGGAGACAAAAGAGATGCTAAGTATCAGGTGCTGAGGCCGACTCAGAGGTGCCCAAGGGGTAAGAGGCTCATAGATTTAGAGGTGAGAAGGAGCTTCGAAGGCATCTAGTCCAGCTGTCTCACAGTGTGCCTTGTTTCACTCTTGCAGACTAGCAGCTCCTTGAGGACAGGGGCTGTTTGGTTTCTGTCTGTCTGTCCCCAGCGCCTACAATAGCAGCCTGCACTTAGCAAGGTTCTGGATCATAGATTTAGTACTCGAATGGATCTGAGGGACTATCAAGTCCAACTGCCTCATTTTACAGATGAGGAAAATGAGGTCCAGAAGCAAATGTTTCACAAACTGACTACATACTGCAGCATTTGTCAAAAAGATGTGATTTAGGGGGTGGCTAGGTGGCGCAGTGGATAAAGCACCGGCCCTGGATTCAGGAGTACCTGAGTTCAAATCCGGCCTCAGACACTTGACACTTACTAGCTGTGTGACCTTGGGCAAGTCACTTAACCCACATTGCCCCTCAAAAGAAAAAAAAAAAGATGTGATTTAATTTTGACTTCCCTTGAAGTCACAGATTTTTCTTAGAAACATCCTTCTTTGATCATACATTGACTCCAAAGTCCAGCCACAGTTCAGTTGGCATACTCCGGCATGCAACTGACATGCAACAAAGGTGAACTTGGCATCCAAGCCATTATTTTGCCCAGTTCCTCCAATGTCTAAAGTCTAGTCTGTCCAGATTCTGCAGCAGCATAAAACAGCAGTCATTGCCCACCCTTAAAGACAAGAGATCCACTTATCTTCCCAACTGCCTCTCCCAGAGGTCAGCAAACAGCTGTGCCCAGACAGGCAGAGACAAAATGGTGACACACCCAGGAGTCCCAGCCTGCCACAAATGCATGGCCGTGCCCCTTCTATTAGTCCTACCTGGCTCAGGCTCCTCACACCTTCCTCCCCAGGCTCTCTCCATGGTAGCTATAACGGATAGGTCACTCTGAGTTCACTAGAAGTGAGAATCCAACTTGCAGCTTTCCCGAGCTGGCTTGAAGCAGGCCCAGCACAGACTGGTTTAGTCCTTAACGACATTATTGCTTTACAGCGGTTTCCTTTCTATCCAGGGAGCCCCATTTCCTTGCCTTTTCTACTTTTAACCCTGAAAGCACAGAGATCCACAAAGGAGTTCCATGTTCCCAAGAATGTAAGGGCCCAGAACCATCTCTCTGGGACCACCCCCTAAGCCACTAGCTCAGGGAGAAATTCATGAATTGCTGGATTAAATAAGCATTTATTAAATGTTTGTTGTGTGTAAAGCATTATGCTAAGTGTTGGAGTACAAGTAATAGGGCAAGATCACATTCTGATAGATGGCCAGACACATGGGAGGATTCAGCTGAAAGCCAGATGGCAAGGTCCCATGATCCTTACAATGAATTGGCAAAGTAGATCATTCAATAAACGTTTATCGAGAACCCTCTGTGCTAGGCACTGTGCTAGCACGGAAAGAAGCAAAAGACAGTCCTGCCCTCAGGGAACTTACAGTCTAATGGTAATGCCTCTTCTTTAATGTCATTTCCACTGATGGAACCATTTTACCATTGAAAGATTGGACAACACCAGCCTTTGTTGGTGAGAACTTTCTTTTCCAGGTCTTCTGTATGTTAAGGCGAAATGGGGCTTGGCCACTAATTTCCCTGGCTTGAGGTTACAAGGGGAGAGAGATCCACCAAAGAGCTTGTTCTCTGAGAGACAGGGCTCTTCCACACTCTTCCCTGGGGGAGAAAGGAGGGGCCCAAGTTTCTCTCTAACTGGCAACAGAAAGCATCTGGTGTTTGCTGGTGTCATTACAACAATCCCCATTCCTGCAATG
This sequence comes from Dromiciops gliroides, assembly GCF_019393635.1. Taxonomy (NCBI): domain Eukaryota; kingdom Metazoa; phylum Chordata; class Mammalia; order Microbiotheria; family Microbiotheriidae; genus Dromiciops; species Dromiciops gliroides. Next base: position 26,093,597 of record NC_057865.1, on the reverse strand, counting down.
AGAGGTTTTTCCTGTGGCACGCCTCCTAAGCATGGTTCCAAGGCAGAGGGTCACTGCTGCTGTTTTCTAGCAGCTGAGTTTGAGTTTGAGTTGCAGTTTAGTAGGGCTGACCATGCCTGTGGCAGCTGCTGCTCAAATCCCTGTCAAATATCAAGCTTTCTTGGCCACTAGGCCATAGATGCCATGGCACCCTGTCCCACTAGATTTCCAGTGAATATTTTTTCATGAAAATGGGTGCATGTTATGAATTTGGGAGGCATTGTGGTACAATGGAAAGGACTTTCTCAGTGAACTTGGCATGATGGGGTCTGATTTCAAATCTTGGCTCTGCCTCTTACTATTTTACTTATTATCTCTCTGGTCCTCAGTTTTCTCACCTGCAAAATGAGCGATTTGAATGAGAGGGCCCAAGGCCCCTTCCAGTTCTCAGGCTGCAATCTGACAATCCTATTAATTCAATAGGTTTAATACAGATGAAAGACAGCTGTAGATTTGAGAGCAGAAGCCCTGGGTTTAAAACTCCAACCCATACGCACTTTTGTGACCTTGGGCACTTTATTTCCCCAGGTCTCAGTTTCCTCATCTATAAATTGAAGAGACTAGATAGGATGCTCCGCACAGTGCCTTCTAGCTCTAAACTTAAGGGATTCTGGGAGCATGGAAATCATCATTCTTTAGTGATATTGAAAGGCATGTGCACTACCATATGGAATGTCCTTGAATCCTTTTCACAAGCACAGAAAGAGCTAAGAAGGAAGCAGGGCAAAAATAGGGTGCCTACCCCCAGCTCGGTTCTGTGCTGGGTACTGGGGAAGGTCTAAACAGAAGTCTGTCTTCTATTTACTTCAGTAAATACGCTGCTTAAGAAGCTTACAATCTAGATGAACCAAAGCCAAATTCTCTGAGCATTCAATGGGTTTCTGAGACATTAACAAGACACAGGTCACTTATAGTAGCAAATCATATGCTTGAATTAAAAAAAAAACAACTCACTATTGATTGAGCTAGCCAGGTTTTGTGGTTTGGGGTCTTCATTGTATAAATTTTACATTAATTTAAATGCCAGATTCTGGTGCATTGGTGTGTATAGAAATCATTCTGTCTCCTGATCTCTCTCATAGCTGCAATGGCCAGTGTCCAACAGTAGCCAGAGGGATTATTGAATGTTCAATGTAATTTCAAACAACAGAAAAGACCCACATGAGGTGTGAACAGTTCAATTTATGAGGTCATCACTTGGAGAGGGCAAAGGATCACAGAGTTAGAACTGAAAGGAACCTTCGAGACCAGCCTCCTCAATTGACAGATGGGGAAATCAAGACTCGGGAAGGTTGTTATTGCCTAAGGTCATTCACAAAGAGCAGAGCGTAAATTTGAATCCAGGGCTTCTCTCCCCTAATCCAAGGCACTTTCCCCGAACCTTGGTTCTTTATATTGGGGACACATATACACATACTTTTTAGGGGAGTATAGAACCTCAGAGATCATTTAGACTAAGACTAACTCCCTCATTTTACAGATGAGGAAACTGAGACCCATGGAGGTGAGGTGAGGTGAGGTGAGGTGAGGTGACTGGCCCAAACTCACACAGAGAGTAAACATGGAGGCTGGATCTAAACTTAGTTCCTCTGATCCAGAGTTAATTCTCCTTCTGCAGTACATAGTAAAAGGCTTCCTAGGAGGGAATGAGCCAGGTTCTGCAAGGATTAATAAGATGTACAGGAAAGATGCTTCAGGCCAGCCAGGGATGGGAAGGAGCAATAGTTTCAGTGCCTGTATTGAGATGGGCTACTTAGAACAGAAGCAGATGGGCTCTGCATCAGGAAAGTTGGGCCCAATACCAGAACAGCTTTACCAAGGATGGGATGGGTACATTGGCGGTTGTGGTTGTGGGTGGGGGTGATGGGGATCAGTTTAGAATATCAGAACAGAAGCCACACAAAAGTCCGGGATGGCAGGAGGTCATAGTGAGAAAGGATCCTGAAAAACTGGTAAAATAGAGTAATGAAAAGCCAAGAGTCACAAATGAGAAATGAAGAAGTTGGGAAGAATATCAGACCAAGATGAATGGCAATAGCCAGGATCTCTCCTCAAAACCAGAACCTTCTGGGCATCTCCCCTGCCCCAGGAAGCAACAGCTAATCTTGACTCTAAGAGAGCCTAGTTCTGCTTGGGCAGTATCCTCAGTGTCTTTGGATATGAGGGGCAGTGCTAGATCCTTGGGCCATTTTATGCCATCACCATCCAATCTAGCTTTTAGGGCTAGAATGGAGACTTTACCTGGGACCCTGAAACAACTCAATCCAAGCTGGTTAATTTTCAGCATTAGCCCATTGTAGAATGTAAGTTGTGGCATCCATCCATCCATCCATCCATCCATCCATCCATCCATCCATCCATCCATCCATCCATCCATCCATCCATCCATCCATCCATCCATCCATCCATCATCTATCATCCATCTATCATTTATCTATCTATCTATCTATCTATCTATCTATCTATCTATCTATCTATCTATCTATCTATCTATCTATCTATCTATCTATAGCATATCCTTCCACATTTCTGTAACTACCTTGGAAGGGGCAGATCTACCAAGCCTTACCTGGCTCAAGATAGTTCAAAGTATATTACAACATGCTATAATGTCTTGCATTATGTTCTCAATAAATGTCTGTTGAATTAAAATGAAATAGTTTTTTCTTAGAAAACCCCACAAAATTATAAGAGAAGAATATCCACATTTTGTTTTCTGAAGCAATGGGTATTTTCCATTTTTATTACAGTTTTTGAATAATCCCTTCCCCTCCTCTCTTGACTTTGCATGTAAAATTCCATTTCATCCTCCTTAACAGGGAATATAGTTGAACTGTAGCTGTATTCATCTAGTGTCTGTGAAATTCACATTCCTGAAAATGTGGACCCCTCTTGGCCTCCATTTCTTTATTTGTAAAAAGGGGAGATTGAACTAGAGGATGGCTGGGGTCCTTTTCAGCTCTCTATCTATGCTCCCATGATCCCATGTGTGTGCCTTCATACTTACATATGAATGTAAATGTTTATAAATCCATTTTTATCAAAACTCAAAAAAGGGATGATCTAAATAGAGATGACATCATGAACAATGGTCACATTGAAACACATACAGAGATAGAGAAGAATAGAAAATGATTACATGCCTGGAGTAAAACCTCATCTCTCTTCTTTTAAAAATTGTTTAGTATTTGACTGTACTGTGGACGCTTTATATAAATGCATCCCAACTTTACTCAAGTCCAGACCTACCTCCAGAGAGTGTTTATTTCAATCTTCTCCACAAACTATCTATTTCAGCCCTTTTCTCCCTGTCCATCCATCTGCTTATTTTAGTTTCTTCTGCCTCGCTGCTGGATCTGGTAACGAAATCCCATCTCCCTCCTTTCTGCCCTCCCCCGTCCACTGCTTTAAACTCTCCCCCACAGCTCTGTCTGTCCTCTCTGTCAGTGGACCGGTCCCCCTTCTGTTCAGATGGAGCCTCGCCCACCTGTCCGGGCCCCATCTGTTCGCGAATGAGTCCCAATGTCCCACAAACCTGGTGGAGGAAATTCTCCTCCGAAGGATTGACGTCACGAAGTGTTCTCCTGAGGGTTGTGCCCTGACGAATTACTTACGCTGAGGAAGAATAAAGGGCATTTCAGCATGGAGGAGAGTTTAGCCGAAGAACAGCAATAAGGAAATTACAGCCCTCTCATACCAGCGCAGTGGAGGAAATGGGTTCGGGCATATGTTGTGCTCACAACAAGATGAAACAGGAGGGAAACTGGGAGTTTAAAAAGAGATTACTTCCCTGGCCCAAAAGGAAAGACAAAAACATTCAGTTCCACAGCGTAAGAACAAAGGAAATAAAACTAACGTTGGAAATTCAAGATGAATAAAAAATTGACAAAATTCTATGAAGATTCTGCCACTTTCTAAGGGCAAACGAGATAGAGTCGGAAGGATGTTCAGAGACCATCTACTCCCCTCCTTTCTCCTCATTTTATGCATGAGGAAGCAGAGGTATAGAAAGGTTGAGAGGTATGCCTGTGGTCAAGCTCTTAGTAACTGGTAAAGGTGAGATTTGAATCTAGCTCTTCTGAGTAAAAAGCCATTGACATGAGCTCTATCCCTTGCCAATTTGTATATTATGACAAGGCGACCTTATTTTTAAAAATAGCTAATGCTCTTTCCTTTTTCTTTGATGCCATTAAAAATACCAGTGTCAAAGAACTGGGGGTGGAGGGATCAAGGAAATACTCCCTTAGAGTGCAAAAGCAATTCTTATTTGGGAAAAAGAAAACTCTAGCCCTCTATAAGGCAGTTGTAGCCAAAAGGACAGAAGAGTCACCATTTCCCAGCATAATAAAAATGGATTTTGTTCCTTAAATGAACTGAAACTGATATTTAACCCAGCTTTATGTACTGATTTACACAGACCCAAGGGCCAGTAAGGAGACAAGATGGGCACAGTTGGCTTTGGTGAGAGGGTCATTCATGCCAGGAGATTTTTGTCTTTTCTACAAAGGTTGATGGCAACCGAGATACCTAAATTCTAATTATTTTATTGGAAAGTAGCACTCCTGTTTATGATGCTGGCTCCCTCCGCCTCCCCCCAGTCACTGCAAGGGACAGAGGGACTCGAAGCCTTGTTTATCTGGCCCCTCCACAATATTGTCAGGATGCATTTCCATTTTCCAAGTGACTGCCGCCCCTGTGCCACAATCTGTGCTCATTTCTCGAGCAGCTAAACCCTTTGACACTGTGGTTTTTAATTAAAATTACATTAAAGTTAATCAGCCAGAAAGGGGCTGCTCGGGAAGGCAGGTTTGATTGCAACCTGCAAAGGGCACGGAGGCTGCCAACTTGCTAAAGATGTGCCGGCAGATGCCAGGCTGCTTGCAAGGGCCCCATGCTTACAGAGCTGCTAGGGGAGAGGTCAGGCCTGTTTGCATGGCCAGTGCTAGTTAGAAAGTTAAAAATCAGTTTATTATCAAGCTCATGGTGTCGGACTATATCTTGACTGGCCCACAATACCAATGAAAAATTGTCCTCAATTCCTTAACCCTGTTGGGTTTAGTTATTATTGTTGGTTTGGGGTATTTTTGAGGCTGTGTTTTCAGAAGAGTTAGTCTTTTTTTAAAAAATGAATTAGGCTTTTCTCCTCCACCCCTGAGGGCGAGAGAGGGAAGAGATACTGTTATTTTTAAGATTGTTTTTATTTTTTTCTCAGTTCTTTGGTCTTTGCTAAAAGGGGCTTGCGGGATCATAGCTTTCGAATTGGAAGGAACTCTGATTTGTAATCCAGTCTCCTCATTTGGCACAGCATACGATTGAGGGCTAGAAGAGTTACATAATTTTCCAAAGTTCACATTGTGTAATGTGTAGGGAGGTTTGGCTCATGCCTAGATCACCTAAGATGGCATCACTCACATAGAAGATGCTCATGGACCTGCTTCCTGGAGACTGGAGAACTGGCCCATGGGTGGGCGTCCTACAATCGATTTGCCACACGGTTGGGAGCAGCCCTTCTCCATTTGCTACTGAACCAAACTGCCTCTCTAAACCTGCCAGCCTGAGCCTCATGGGAGCTTTGCTTGCATTCCTGTCAGAGACAAGGACTCCTTCACTCACACCATGTGGTAAGGGGCGGGGGGACCAGAAGCAGCCTCCTTCCTTCTGCCCACTTCAGGCTACCTGACTGCAAGAAATGACTCTGGGGTTCAGGCATCCTCCATGTCTTCTCTGCCATTGGCTCAAGTCCTTACTGGTTGTGTTCTCCCAACTTTGGGGACCCAGCGACCAGCAACACAGCTTCATTTTGTCACTTAGCAGCACATATGCTTTTACCAAGGGATATTTACTTCAAAGCTATTACAAGGACAAACATACAATATTTTCCTCCAAAACCTGTTATTTTGGAGGGCATAATCCCCATACACTCCCTCTGCCAACTAGGTCTGAGACTCTGGCGGGGTGAGCTGGACGCATGCATGCATCCATGCATTGTAGGGGGTTGCATGCATGTGTGTATGTGGGGTGCATGCATGCATGTATGTTCATGTGTGTAGGTGGCTATAGGTGGGTACATGCATGCATGTGTGTGTGTGTGTGTGTGTTGTTGGAGAAATCTGGCTCTCAGCTTAGCTCAGCTCCCTTATGGTATTCATTCTACTGAATTCACATCCAATTCCCCAGTAAAAAAGAGGCCCTGGACCTTTGTTCTCAGGGTTTCATTGCTGAAATAGATACTCAGTCTGGATGCCTGAACTCCTGGATCTCTGTGGCTCAACCTTCTAGGTCAGAGACCCTACCCTCTGCACCTTGAATAGAACAGGATGAAGCAAGGGATGATGGAAGATGATGCCCCTAGTCCCCACCCTTCCTACACCCTTCCTACAGGATGTGAGTGAAGAAGCCTTTCCCCCTCAGAGAAGAATGTAAGAAAAGCTCCCATGGAGTCCAGTCCAGCGGTTGTAAAAATGCAGAGATGTCTGCATTCTCAGCCAAGGGAAGAAAGCTGCTCCAGCCATGTGGTAAGCCAACTGGAGAAGTCCACATATGCTGCAGAAGCAGGTCCCACATGGGCAACTCTGTCTTAGATGGTCTAGGTAGGCACCGGCCCCTAGAGCTGGGATTTGAACCTGCATTCTCTAACGGCAAATCCATCCTTCTTTGAAGTTCCTTTGGAAAACGACTGCATCCAAACAATGTTCCTGTTATTAGTGCACAGCTCAGAGGAAAGCAAGGAAAAATTGACTTTAAGAGATCTGTTTGGGGGCAGCTAGGTAATGCAGTGGATAGAGCACTGGCCCTGGAGTCAGGAGTACCTGAGTTCAAATCCGGCCTCAGACACTTAACACTTACTAGCTGTGTGACCCTGGGCAAGTCACTTAACCCCAATTGCCTCACTAAAAAGAGAGAGAGAGAGAGAGAGAGAGAGAGAGAGAGAGAGAGAGATTTGTTTGCTGCTTGTCTCACCCTTATTTATATTCTAATAATGCTGAGATCCATGATTCAGTATTTATTCTTGCGAATTACTGATGCAGAAGGTATCATTAGATTCTCTTCACCATCGCTATTTCCATTTCTCTAGGTCTTTTCTAGGAGCCATGGAGTCTAATCCTCTCATTTTAGAGATGAGGAAACTGACGCCCAGAAAGTTAAGTCATTTGCCCAAAGTCATACAAGTTGGAAGCATCAGAAGTAAGATTTCAAGTGAGGACCGCTGATGTCAGAAACATAAATGTTCAGAGGAAGTGAAGGAACCCCAGCCATGCTGGGCAGACCATTTGTGGTAAATGATGGGAGGACCTGGACAAGAGCCACGCTGGATGGTCCAGCATGGATGGGGTTGTGACTGGCACTGCTGGAAGGACTTCCCGTATTCATTACAGAGCCACCAGAGGATTTGAGTATTTTCTGAAGCTGTGTAGCCAGGGTTAGCACTGAAGACATGAGTGCTAGATTCTGCTGTAGGAGTGTCATGTTCTCTTGGGTTCAGGGATATTTGTGGGGATAGTGAGAGATCAGGTGCTAGGTTCATCCTACACTGATGTAGGTGGAGTGATCTCTCTGCTCTCTCTCTTGCAGTGAAACACCAAATAACACATCACCTTCACTTCTGTGTCCCAGGTTTCACTTTTATTCAGCCATACCCACAGGGATGCCTATTCCACTGGGTGCCATCTTCATATGTGTGAGAGGTGGGTGCCTTTGCCTCCCACACATACTCCCAATGAGTATTCTACTTGGGGTGTTAGCAGGGGGAAGACATGTAGACCTGTGGATATATTTGTAGGGCAGCCACATTAGTGGGCCTCAACTTCTCCATCCCTTTGGAAACTGTCAGGGGAAGGGCCAAGTCTCCTCTTCCATATATTCCCATATGCCTGAAAGCCAGTCAATACAAACCTTCTAATGTCCTACCTGTATAAAGTACCTGAAAATAGAGATTTACTCTCTAGGGAAAAAATGGTAATTGTTCTGTGAAGACTAGTGCTCCTGTATAAAATTCAGCCCGCCTTTCCATCCTTCTCCCACACTACTCCTTTTCACTCATCCCTTCATACAATTGCACCAAACTATTTTTTGTTCTCCTATCAAAGAGATGATATAGTCATTGTGAGAATCATTGACTCTGCCAGCAGAGGACCCAGCTTTCAATCCCGCCTCTGATTCCACCAGGAGCACCTGGGGCAAGTCCCATCACTTCACTGTGTTCCAATATCCTCATTCTCATTGGATGAAATGGCCTCTGAAGTCACATCTGGCTCTAGGTCTGTGGTCTTATACTTTCCCACCTCCGCTATTACTATGCCTGGAATGTCCTCCTTCCATCGCTCCACTTATGGAAATTCTACACATTCTTCAAGGCTCAAATTAAATGCCACTTTTTCCATAAAGTTTTCCCAGATCTCTTCAGCCAGGAAGGATTTCTCCCTACTATGAGAACTCATGACAAATCCATGAACTACTTTGCATTATATTTATGTACATACTTTGGGGGTGGAGCCAAGATGACTGAGAAAAGGTAGGGACTCACCTGAGCTCTTTCAAATGCTCCTCCAAACAACTTTAAATAATGCCTCAAAATGAATTCTTGAGCAGCAGAACCCACAACGGGATGGGGTGAAACAATTTTTCAGCCCAAGAAAATCTAGAAAATTAGCAGGAAATGTCTGTCACATGGGTGAGAGTGAAGCATAGTCTAACACAGGATGCACAGCATAGGCCAGGCTCCAGCAAACTAGCAGCAGGCCTTGGGGTTGAATGAATCAGCTGTGGTGGCAGCAGCTTCCAGAGTTCTCAGCCCACAAGAAGAAATGGGGTCAGACAACTGGTCAGAAGGAGATTACAGGGGCCCCTTTTTTGGCAATGGGCATAGGACTTTATTACATTGCCTTCCCTTGGATCTGGGTCATAGTCCCAGGGTGAGAAAGACTACTAGCACACCAGAGCTTATGGCCACAGGGAGTAGGGACACTGGTCACAGTTTGTGGCCTTTCACAAACCAGAACATGGGCCAGGAAAATAGTAAACATGCCTCTCCTTAGATCACACCACCTTGGAAGAACTGAAAACTCACAGGCGTACAGAAATAGCTCTGAAAACAGCTGCATAAAAAAGCTGAATTTTGAGATAGTGCCTTCTCAACTATAGGAGCATAACTCAACTTTAGCATAAAGTTCAAAGTCAAGAAATATATAAACATATTTGTGTCTAATTGTAGCCACCTTTAGGGTGGGATGGGAGAGAAGAAAAAAAGGGAGGAAATTACATGATAACTTTATTATATATTTAAAAGGAATAGCAAGTTATACATAATAGATTTGCAGTTTTGTGTACAATCTTTATTATACCACGTTATGGAAATACTTGTTTTATTCCACAAATTAAAAATATTTTTTTAAAAAAAGAAATGGGCCAGAAGAATAAGCAAACAACAACAACAACAAAGACCACAGAAAATTACTAGGGAAAGTGGCAGGGGAAATCAAAACACTCAAAAAAACCCCAAAGAAACAACAAACAAACTTAAAAAAAAAGACAACACTATAAAAATTTACATGCGAAGCCTCAAAGAAAAATGCAAATTGGTATCAGGCCCAAAAAGAACTCCTGGAAAAGCTCTAGAAGGATTTTAAAAATCAAATAAGAGAGGTGGAAAAAAAGTTGAGGAAAAATGAGAGTGATGCAAGAAAATCATGAAAAAAGAGTTAGCACAAAAGAGGCACAAAAAATACTGAAGAAAATAACATCTTAATAGACAAAATAGGCCAAATGATAAAAGAGGCACAAAAATCTACTGAAAAGAAAAATTTCTTAAAAGGCAAAATTGGCCACATGGGAAAAGATGTACAAAAATTCATTGAAGAACTTCTTAAAAAGTAGAATTGGCCAAATGGAAAAGGAGGCATAAAAGCTCATTAAAAATTAGAAATTAGAATTTGAAAGTGGAAACTTCCCATAAAACCACAAAAAAAATCAATAAAACCAAATCAAATGAATGAAAAAATAGAAGAAAATGTGAAATATCTCACTGGGAAAACAACTGACCTTGAAAATAGATCCAAGAGAGATAATCTAAGAAGTACTAGACTTCCTGAAAATTATGATAAAAAAAGAGTCTGGATATCATATTTCATGAAATTATCACAGAGGTAAAATAGAAATTGAAAGAATCCACTGATCACCTTCGTTAAGAGATCCCAAAGTTAGGGCAGCTAGGTGGCGCAGTGGATAGAGCACCGGCCTTGGAGTCAGGAGTACCTGAGTTCAGATCCACCTTCAGACACTTGACGCTTATTAGATGTGTGACCCTGGGCAAATCACTTAACCCCAGTTGCCTCACAAAAAAAAAAAAAAGAGATCCTAAAGTGAAAACTCCCAGGCATATTATAGCCAAATTCTAGAGCTCCCAGATCAAGGAGAAAATACTACAATTAGCCAGAAACAATTCAAATATCATGGAGCCACAGTTAGGACTAAACAGGGTTTGGTAGCTTCTATATTAAAAGAGGGATTGGAATTTATATTCCAGAAGGCAAAAGATCTAGGATTATAACCAAGAATAATCTATCCAGCAAAACAGTATAATCCTTTTTTTGGGGGGTGGGGGGAGAGCATTCAATGAAATAGAAGACTTTCAAACATTGCTGTTGAAAAGACCAGAGCTGAACAGAAAATCTGACTTTCAAATATATGACCCAAGAGAAGCATAAAAAGGTGAACATGAAAGAGAAATCATAAGAGACTTAATAAGGTTAAATTGTTCACATTACTACATGGGAAGATGATACTTGTAAGAACTAAAAACTTTCTCATTATTAGGGCAGTTAGAAGGAGTACAGACAGAGAATATGTGTGTGAGTTGAATATGATGGGATGATATCTAAAAGAATAAAATTAAGGGATGAGAAAGAGAAATGCACTGGGTGAAGGGGAAAGGGAGAGGTAGAATGGGATAAATTATCTCACATAAAAGAGGCATGAAAGAGCTTTTATAGTGGAGGGGAAGATGGGGAAGTGGGAAACTTACTCTGTTTGGATTTGGCACCCTTAGTTAAGTATAGAAATCTCTCTTATGCTACAAGAAAGTAGGAGGGGAGGGGGATAAGAGAAGGGGAGTATGATAGAAGGAAGGGAAGATTGGGGAAGCAGTAATCATAAGCAGCAAAACACTTTTGAGGATGGACAGGGTGAAAGGGGAGAGATAGTAGGATAAACAGGAAGAAAGTAGGATGGAGAGAAACACAGTAACAATAATTGTGAACAAAAATTTATTGCATTTCTCTGATAAAGGCCTCATTTCTCAAATATATAGAAAATTGAGTCAAATTTATAAAAACAAAAGCCTTTCTCCAAATGACAAATGGTTAATGGATATGAACAGACAGTTTTCAGATGAAGTAATCAAAGCTATCTATAGTCATATGAAAAAATGCTCTAAATCACTATTGATTAGAGAGATGCAAATTAAAACAACTCTGAGGTACCTCCTGACACCTATCAGATTGGTTAATATGACAGAAAAGGAAAATGACAAATGCTAGAGGGGATGTGGGAAAATTAAGACACTAATGCAGTGTTGATGAAGGTGTATACTGATCCAAATATTCTGTTGAGCAATTTGGAACTATGCCCAAAGGGCTATAAAATCATGCATACCTTTTGACCCAGCAGTGCTACTAATAGGTCTGTATAACAAAGAGCTAAAAAAAAGGAAAGGGATCTGTATGCACAAAATAATTATGGCAGCTTTTTTAGTGGTGGCAAACAATTGGATATTGAGGGGATGCCCATCAATCGGGGAATGGCTGAATAAGTTGTGGTATATGAATGCAATGGAATACTATTATTCTATAAAAAATGGTGAGCAGGAAAGATTTACACAAACTGATGCAAAGGGAAATGAGCAGAACCGGGAGAACATTGTTCACCACAAATAGTAACAGCAAAGTCATATGATGACTAACTGTGAATGACTTGGCAATTTTCAGCAATACAGTGATTCAAGACAATTCTGAAGTACTTATGATGAAAAAAGCTATCCATCTCCAAAAAAAGAATTGATGGAGTCTGAATGGAGATCAAAGCATACTTTAAAAACCTTATTTTTAAAAAACAAAACAAAAAACACTTTATTTTTCTTGAGGTTTTTTTTCTTTCACAACATGCAAATATAGAAATATGTTTTGCATGACTGCACATGTATAACTTATATAAAATTGCTTGCTATCTCAGGGAGGAGGGAGAAAGAAGAGGAAAGGATAGAAATTGGAACTAAAATTTTTTTTAAAATGTTAAAAATTGTTTTTACATGTAACTGATGAAAAATTAGACATTAAATATGCACATAATTTCACTTCATCATTCATATCCCCACAGATTCTGATATTTATCTTTTCATCCCTGTTATTTATTTGGAAGATGTTTCTTTTGTAGAGACTTTTAATACTTCCCCAATACAAAATCTTCATATAGTTAGATAGATAATTATAACATATAATTGTAACACCATTGGTATAGTATAATAAAATATAACACAACATAGTATGATATATAGATGCATTTAAATAAAGTTAGGGAGTGATAATTTTGTTTTTAATAAGACTGAAAGGTAAGTGGTTGCTCACTACATAAATTAACTAATGCTCAACTCGGTGCTAATACTTTCCCTAAGTTTCCAAACTAACACTAATTAACATGCCAACATGCCTTCTCCAATGCTTCTCTCCGTTTGGGAGTTCTACCTGTTACTCCCAAGTGATCGCCTAAGCAAAGCTAAGGTTAATTCTTTCTGCCATACGGGTCTAGCCTAACAAGTTGTTGTTTTGGCCTAGGCTTGTGATGGCATCCACGAAGGTATCTCCCAATGTGGAAATTCCCTTTGCCAATACAATTCAGCAACTATTGTGTAATTTCCATTCCTTAGAGAGTTACCTGGGACTCTTTGAGGTTTAAATGACTTGTCCTGGGTCACAAAAATCATCCTGAATCCAAGGCTGGCTCTCTGTCTCTATGCCATGCTACTCTCACAGATGGTTACTTATGGGGTTGTTTCAGAAAGATTTCAAGGGAGATTTCCCTAAGTTCCAAAAACCTTCTCACCACTGCTGTCTACAAATCCCAGGTGGGCTTCCATTCTGTGAGCTAAACTAAATAAGCACTTTGGTCCTTGTTGACATGCCATCATTACTCCCAACTGTGCCCTGTGTGCCCTCCCACATGTTCCCTGCACACTACATCTACAACATTGACGTTCCGTGCCACCTTGCTTTGCCTAAACGATTCTCAGTGCCATGAATCCTCTCTACCAATTGAATTCTCTGCCACCAATCTCTCCTCTACTCCAAGCCATGCTCCCTTCAGTGCCCAAAGTGATTGTCTTCTAGCACATGTCTGATGCTGGCCCCTTGCCCTCAAAAAACAACTGCAATGACTCCCTAGGATCAGATAATAAATCCTTTGTTTGGCATTTAAAGCTCTTTGCATCCCGGCTCCGTCCTCCCTTTCCAGGACTTTTACACGGTCCTCCCCAATCCAGCCACACTGATGTCCTCGCTGTCTGCTTGTCACTCTCAAAACTCCAGCCCCTGGATCCATTCCCTGGCATGAGCTGTGCGGGTGCCTTGAGCATTCTCCCTTCTTATTTCCTACTCTTGGTTTCTCAGGCTTCCTTCAAGGCCAAGGTCAAATCCTGCCTTCTTCAGGAGGTGTTTCCTAGTGTCCACCAATGCTGGTGCTTTTCCTTTACGATTGCTCTTCATCTACACCATGTACTTGGTTTGGACAGCATGGTTTGCATGCAGTGCCTTCCACTCCCACCCCTCATTAGAAGGGAAGGCCCCCTTTAGAATGAGAGCTCCTTGGGGGGAGGGGGGCTCTTTTTATCTTTCTTTGTATCTTCAGTGCTTAATAGCACCTGCCATAGAGCGAGAACTTAACAAATGTTCTTGATGGACTAACTGCCTAATGCAACACAGAAGAAAAGATTGAGAAATGAGGCCCGAGAGTTAACGAAAGAGTGTCATGAAAAATATTTTTAGTTTCCTGGTAATTCAGTGGATTGGCCTTTTTTTTTCCCTATGTGGCATTTAGCATGAAGATGAATTCTATCAAGTTATTTCAAGAATGGAAGCGTGTCAGAATTAGATAAAAGCCTCATTAAGAATGGATGTTCCTGAGGGTGGAAATCACTTCTGATTGGTTAACAAGTAATAAGAGAATGAATATTATAATGAGAGGTGGGCTTATACTAATGAGGGTCTGGGGGACACGACTCAGATCACAGTCTTGGAAAAAGAGATTTATCGATAACCATACCACTCCATCTAGGGTAATCTAGACAAAAGAGGAATCCGCTTCTACCCAGACCTGTTTGACCAAAACTCAATGGGTTCCCGCCTCAGACACTTGACACTTACTAGCTGTGTGACCCTGGGCAAGTCACTTAACCCCCGTTGCCCCGCAAAAACAAACAAAAAACCTCAATGGGCTAGAACCCACAAATTCACTAAACTGAAATTGCTTTACTTTTTGATTCAATCTAAACTTTCCCAATCGGGCGCCTCTTATCCGATATTTCATTTCATTACCGTCCCTGCACTTCAAAGGCTGTCAGAATAGCCTCCAGAGGTTGATTTCTAAGTAAGGAAAAGAAAGAGGAAACACCTGAGTCTTCATTCAATATAGGAGAGAAATCATCATTTCTCTCAAAGGTTTATGAAACATTTTGCATATGTTATCTGATTCAATCCTCACAATAATCCTCTGAGACAGGTGCTATTCTTATACCCATTTTACAGGTAAGGAAACTGAGGCAGAAATTAAAGTGACTTACTGTGAGTCATGTAGCTAGTAAGTGGCAGAAGTGGATTTGAACTCAGGCCTTCTTGACTCTAGGCCCTGTGATCTTTCAATGGAGAGGGCCACCCAGCTGTGTCCAAGTTGTGAACTTTGTGTTTCTGCCAGCACTTAGCCCAATTCATTTTGCAAGGTAGGTACAGGATAAATTGCTTATTTAATACATAATGAGGCATCTCAGAAATCAATGCGACTAAGAAATGAACCAATGTATCTGATCCCCAATCTCAAGCCAAAAGGAACTGTAACGATTGGAATGACGCCCCCTGCTGGAGACTTACTGTAGAAGAGTTCCACCCATGAAGTGAAGGTCTTTGAGGGCAAGACCAGGAGTCTTTTCTTTGGCATCAGGAAGTGACGTTGGGTAGTGGGAGGAAGAAGGAAGAGAGTAGCGCTTGGTCTGACACTCTTTCCTCTGGACTCTGGTGGAGAAGGGAGCTAGAAATGTGCTTTCCCTTTAATAGATAGGAATCTAGGCCTTTCTCTCTCTCTTTACCAGATTCTTATTCTCCTTAATAAATGCTTAAAAGCCTAACTCTTGCTAAAGGTTATAATTTATTGGCGACTACTCATTAGATATTTTAGACAGTTTAGCTAGAATTTTAGCCCTTAACAGGACCTCAGAAAACTTCTGGTCCACACATCTCATGTTACAGCTATAGGAATTTAGGCCCGGGAGCTGAAGTGACTTGTCCAGAGTCACACAGGTGGTAAGTGTCAGAGAAAGGGACCTTCATTATTCCTTCCTCAGAGTTAAATCAACAAGGCCTTAGGGATGTAGGGAAAGTCATGGAGGAAAAAGTGCTTACGTGACGCTTTCTAAAGCATGAGTGAACATTATTGACAGAATCAGCAGCTCGATGGAAGAGCCTGTTTGTGCTGGTGTTAATAAACCTGGCATATTTTCAATTTAGATCGACAGTCCTCAATCTGATGTTTGTCAGCAGGACTAGGGTAAGTCACAAAATGCATGGGAGAACATCCCATGTTTATATTAAATTAGCCACAAGGAAATGTTAACAGATGCTCTCTGATTGAATTGTATGCCTACAAAAAACCTGCAGCATGTTTCAATGCTGGAGCTGACACAAGAGTCAATGGAAGAAAGGCTTGCTAGGCTTTCCGTTCCCAGAATCCCACCAATGGGTCAATTGCTCATCCCCGACCTGAAAGCATGACCATCATTGCCCTAGGTTCAGGGTTCAAACTGGCCCCTTGGCAGAGGAAATGACAGGACCCTTAGATAACTAGAGCTGACATTTCTATGATGCTTTAAGGGAGTCAAAGCACTGAACTTATGTTATCTCCTTTGAGTCTTACAGTAACCCTGGGGGATAAGTGGTAGAAGTTATATACCCATTTATAGATTAGAAAATGGGTTGAGAGAGGAGGTTATGAAACTTTCACATAGTCACACAGATATGAAGCCCTGGGGGGGAATTTGAATTCAGGCCCCTCCATAATCCGGGTTCAGGTCTTTTACCCGCCGTACCTCCTAGTCTCTTGTCTCGTTATGGATTCCCCGCTGGGCATCAAGTCGACTGTTCTGCTAGTCCAAGGCACCCTCAGTCTAGTAACTAGACCCAAGCCTCATTCCTCATGGCCAATTCCCTCCCCAAAGCCTCCCAATTTTTTGTTTGTTTGTTTGTTTTTTTGGTGAGGCAATTGGGGTTAAGTGACTTGCCCAGGGTCAGTCACACAGCTAGTAAGTGTTAAGTGTCTGAGGCCGGATTTGAACTCAGGTCCTCCTGAATCCAAGGCCAGTGCTCTATCCACTGCGCCACCTACCTGCCTAGAGTGGGTTCGAATACCACCTCAGATACCTCCTGGCTATGTGCCTCTTGGCAACTCCCTTAAATTATCTCAGCCTTAGTTTCCTCAGTTATAAAATGAGGTGATTGGGCTTCAGAACTCTGATCAATTGTGACTTCCCAAAGACTCCAGGTCAAATATTTCTCCTGCCCCTCACTAGAGAAATGGTGAACAACAAGTAGGGAATGATGCCAACCTTGTCAAACATGGCTCCATTCTGAATGACTGTACTTAACCATGCTTTGTTGATACATTGGTGGCAGTTTCTATTGGGGCAAGAGGGAATCATTGAGAATTGACAAGAATGGAACCAAAAGGGCATTCATTTTTTAAATAAAAAATATAAATATTATAAAAACAAAACAAAACAATAAAAAGTGGAAATTTTAAAAATATAGGAATTTGGAGCAGCATTAAACATAGTATGTACTTAGATGAGAAAATGACTTTCTTGTACCTCCAATTGTAATGCCTTGAGGTTCTATAACACCCATTACTGTATAATCCTCTTCAGAGAAGCCCTGATTTTAGTAAATTTTTCTTTTCTAAGAAACACAAAGAGACATAAATGAATCTCTGTGAATATTTTAAATTTATTTCTCTCTCAAAGTACTGATGGGCTTTTAAAAAACACAGGTGATAGATTCCTGGACCTGGAGTCAAGAAGACCTGAGTTCAAATCCAGCCCCAGCTACTTACTAGCTATGGAACCCTGGATAAGTCACTTAACCACTGTCTGCCTCAGTTTCCTCATCAGTAAAATGGGGGATAATAATAACACCTACTTCCCAGGGTTGTTGTGAGGAGAAAACAAGGTAATATTTGTAAAGCCCTGTGCAAATTTCTTTTTTTTGTTTGTTTTTTTGTTTTTGTTTTTTGCAGGGCAATGGGGTTTAAGTGACTTGCCCAGGGTCACACAGCTAGTAAGTGTCTGAGGCTGGGTTTCAACTCAGGTCCTCCTGAATCCAAGGCTAGTGCCTTATCCATTGTGCCACTTAGCTGCCCAAAATATTTTTTTTTCGTTTGTTTTTTTGTTCAGGCAATGGGGGTTAAGTGACTTGCCCAGGGTCACACAGCTAGTAAGTGTCAAGTGTCTGAGGCTGGATTTGAACTCAGGTACTCCTGAATCCAGGGCTGTTGCTTTAACCACCATGCCATCTAGCTGCCTCCCCCCACCCTGTGCAAATTTCAAGTACTATAAAAATGTTAATTATTATGGTTATTAATCCCACATGGTTTTTTATCATAGAATTAAAAAGGTGAAAAAACTGAGTCTATTGACCTAAGATTGGAAGAGAAGCAGTTCATAAGGAAACACAATCTTCTCTGGCTTGGCCGTTTAGCTTATGCTTAAGTATTAAGTGCCTACTATGTACCAGGGACTGTGCTAAGCACTGGGGATACAAAAAGAAGCAAGAGAAATTCCCTGACCTCAAGGAGCTTACAGTCTAATGAGGAAGACAACATGCAAACAGATTCATACAAACCAAGCAAATACAGGATAAGGAGGAAATAAGTAAAAGGGACTTGAGAGGGTTTAAGGAAGGCTTCCTGCAGCATGTGGGTTCAGATTCTGTCTCCTACAAACTAGCTACTTAAACTGAGCAAAGTCCCTTTATCTCTAGTGTACTGGAAACCCTCTAGGACTATACATTGAAGAAGAGGTGTTGACCTGCATGGATAGGGGTTTCTTCCCAATTCCCAAATGCTAAAATTTTTTTTTAATTTTGAAGCTTATTCAAAAAGTTTTCAAAAACAAACATCTTCTTAACACTAATACAGTGCTTTGTACCAGGGCAGGGCACTTCAGCCCATTTGCAACAACAACAACAACAACAACAACAACAAAATCCATTTATTTCTTTGTAAACAAGATATTCTCTACAAATGAGCAGTACCAGTTGTAAAAGAAAACTTACTGTTAACAGCTTGGAACTGCGTGATGATATTTCAATATAACCCATGAAAATGGATTGTCATTCAGAAACAGATGTCTAAAATAGTATCCTGAACACAAGGGAGTGTTGTACTGGATAGAGGACTGGATTTGGGGGCAGAATTAGCTAGGCAACCCTTGGCACCTCAGTTCCCATATGTGTAAAATGAAGGGATTGCACTCAGTGCCCTCAGAGGTCCTTTCCAGATTTAAATCTATTATCAGTAAATTCCTAGAGATGTCTTAGAATTGTTTTCTTCCTTTATTTCCTGACAGCTGAAATCAACAAGCATTTATTAAACAATTTCTATGTTCTAGTCAGGTACTAAGCACTTGTGATACAAAGAAAGACAAAAATAAAAACAAAAAAACAGTCCTTGCCACCCAACAGCTTACATTCTAACGAGGGAGATAATTTTATAAACATGTATGTTTGAGATATATAAGGAATAGATGGAAACCAGTCTCAGAAGGAAGGCAATAGCAGTGGGTAGTACTTGGAAAGGAATCCCATAGATGGTAGGATTTGGGCTGAGTCTTGAAGGAAACCAGGGTAGCCCAGAGGCTGAGGAGAAGGAAAAGAGAGTATTGGAGGCATGAGGGTTAGCCAGGACAAAAGGCACAGAGTCAGGAGATGGCATCTTGTCTGAGGAACAGCGAGAAGGTCAGTGACACTGGATCTCAGACTGCAGAGAGGAGACTAAGGTATAAGGAGACTGGAAAGGGAAGAAGTGACCAATTATGAAGAGCTTTAACTGCTAAATAGAGCACGTTATGTTTGATATGGCAAATAAGAGGAAGCCACTAGGGATTATTGACAAAGAGTGGGGCATGGTCAGACCGATGGTTTAGGAAGATTCCTTTGGCAGCAGAGTTGAGGCTTGACTGGGATGAGAAGAGACTTGAGGCAGTTACAGTAACAGAAGATCATTACAGTAGTACAAGCTGGAGATGATGAGGTCCTACACCATGTAACTGAGTGGGACATATACAAGAGAGGTAGTAAAGCTAGAAATGATCAGACCAGGTTGTTACATGGACTGCCCATGTGGAGTAAGTACAAATGGGAAGTCAAGGATAGCAATTATATTTCTAGCATGTTTCACCAAGATGTTAAGTATCCTCCACAGTAATAGCAAATTTGGGGAGAGGATGATTTGGGGAAAGATAATAGGTTCAGTTTGTGACATGTTGTTTCTATAGGACATCTGGATCTTATATCTACTGGACTGACACCTGGTTTGCGAGGTCTAAAAGGCAGTTGATAACGCAAGACTGGCGGTCAAGAGAGAGACTGTTGTAATTGTGGTTCAGTTGTTTCCATCATGTCTGACTCTCTGTGAGTCCATCTCTTTGTGACCACATTTGAGGTTTTGTTGGCAAAGACACTGGAGTAGTTTTGCTATTTCCTTCTCCAGCTCATTTGACAGATGAGGAAACTGGGGCAAACAGAGTTGAGTGACTTGCCCAGGGTTGCACAGCTAGTAAGTTTCTAAGGCCAGATTTGAACTCGGGAAGATTAGTCTTCCTGACTCCAGGCCTGGCACTCGATCCATTGTGCCACTTGACTAAGAGAGAGATTACAACTGGATAAATATATCTGAGATTGTTTGAATAGAGATAATGATTGATCCTATGGAAGCTGATGAGATAAATGAGTAAAACAGTATAGAAGGAAAAAAGAAGAGGCCCCAAGAAAGGGTACTGGTGGACACCATGGTCAGTGGGCATATCCCAGCAAAGGAGACTGAGGAGGGACAGGTAAGGTAGGAGGGGGACCAGGAGAGAGTACTGTCATAAAAAGCAGAGAGGGGAGAGTGTCCAGAAGAAAAAGGAGATCCACTGTGTGAAAAGTAGCAGAGTTCGATGAGAATGAAGACTGAGAAAATGCCATTAGATCTGTCAATAAAGAGGTCATTGGTAACTTTGGAGAAAGCAGCATCTGTACAATGAGTAGGTTGGAAACCATATGAGATGACATACAGGAATGAAGACTAATGAAGTGAGAGAAAATGTTGGCAATGAGCTGGCTGACATATCCCTTTATCAGGTAATTCCTGAAATGAAAGTGTCCCTTCAAAAGCAAAATAGAGCCACCTCGGGCTTTCTGGGTAATTCAGAACAAGTGCCAGAAGCTTGACTCATAGACTTTTCACACAAAGATTTTGATACTTGGATGGAGCAATGATTTCTTCAATGAAGATACTTCCCCCAAAATTGTAGGTTGCCCACCCGGCCATCCAGCATGATGTCTCTCTTCTATGGCTGCTCATAAACCCTCCTCAGGAACTCCAACTGCAGTCCTTTCCAATAGACAATCATCATCATGATGACAATACTCATGACAAACATCTATATTTTGCTTGACAGTTTTCAAAGTGCTTTATATATGTAACGATTGGAATGACGCCACCTGCTGGAGACTTACTACAGGACGCTCCGCCATGAGGAGAAGGCATCTGAGGGCAAGACATGCGGCTCTTTGGTGTCAGGAAGTGACATATGCTTGTGGGAGGAAGAGGGGGTGAGGCTGCTGCTCTTGCTCTTCTTCCTCAGGACTCTGGTGGAGAGTGGAACTAGAAATGCGCTCTCCCTTTAATAGATAAATGAATCTAGGCCTTTCTCTTTCTCTTCACCAAATTCTTATTCTCTTTAATAAATGCTTAAAAGTCTCAACTCTTGCTAAAGCTTATAATTTATTGGCGACCACTCATTAGATATTTTAGACAGATTAGCTAGAAATTTCCCCTTACACATGTTATCATATTTGATTTTCACAACCACCTTGTGATGTACGTGTGGTGGCCATTTTACTGGTGTGGAAACTGAGGCTTGGGGAAATGAAGTGCCTTGCCCACAGCTACTAAATGTCTGAGACAGGATGAGACTTAGCCACTAACTTCAGTTATGTTGACATCATATCACCAGAGTACTAGGGCTGTCCATCATTTCCCCCTAGTTTTTACCACAGGACTGGCCCTCCAGTCATGTGCTAACAATCACATTTTCTTTTAGGATTGACAAGCATTAACTATATAAATATATAGCATTTGTACATATAGCATATAGCATTTGTACATATTAGCAGCATTCCTCTTTGCTCCATGTGTAACTTCACAGAAAAAACACAGAAACCCTGTCACCTGACAAACAGGAACCATCTCTCAGAGTAAGGGATGTGTGAAGCCCCGAAGATGATGGGGCAGAAGAATAAATAGGGATCAAGTCTGGAAATGGCAGCTCTTGTAGCAAACTCAAGAGATTTCTCTAATACGGATCTGGCAAATCACTTCTCTGAGACCCAATTTCTTCTCTAAGGGAGAAAGGAAGGGGATAAGTCTTTATATAGCACCTACTATGTGCTAGGCACTAAGTACTCTTTAAATCCATGATCTCATGTTCCAACGAGTGTAATCAACTTAGGAACATACTATTAACTCCCTTCCAGCTCATATATAGAATATTCACAATGGAAACATATTTTTTTTTAGTTCATGAGCCATACAAAAGCAGGTCGTGGGACAGATTTGGCCGACAGATCACAGATTGCTGGCTCTTGATCATAGAATAATATATTCTATGAGCAATATTACTGGCAGTCAACTTCAAATCACTTAAAGTCTTAATATCATTCATAATAACGTAGGATCGTTCCAGTCTGTTCAGCCCTGTTGGTTGGCACACGATGCTGGTGAGGTCATAGTTTTGATGTCCACATGGGGCAATTTGTGCTGCCCTGCTCCACTGCCACAGAGCATGTCTAGGCCCGCACATGACCCCGATTTCAAAGGAGACCAACCAGGGTAACAGAGTGGAAGCCTCAGCCCTCATCACTTCAGCCCTTGCTCTGATCCATCTGAAGACTCATTTGGTCTGTGTCAGGAGAGGACTTCCTGGGCAGCACATGGCGTAATAAGGGTGGGTGGGGAGGGCCCCTTCAGGATACAGGATGACACATTTTACCTCAGTCCAGAATAGCCACAATAAAACGTTTAGTCTACTTAAACATGAAAACAATGCTCAGCTCTAACCAGCTCTAGACAGACACCCCTCCCTCCCCACTCACCTCCTCCATCACCCAGGAATTAGCCATCCTGCCTTTGGGGAGAGGGGGTGGTGATTGACTTGACCTGTCATAATTTTTGAACAGCAGCGCTAATGATGAGCCAGTGTGACCCGACAAAAACCTTCATGGAAAAAACAGGAAGTGATCGCCACGCTCGGATGTCCATTTCAGGATTCACCAGTGGAGATTTTCCATTTCCCAACAAACAAAAAAACCCTGAGGGTCTAAAAGATGGCTTAGAAAGTGCAAAAACAGCTCGCTAAGAGAGTGAACGGGAGGCAGTGGTTATCAGAGGTGAAATTCCTTTGAATTTTCAGCAAACCTGCAGGGCTCTGAAGCACTCAGCTGGATCTCTGATTTCTGAAACAATATCACATTTGGAGCCGGTCATCAACCAAATTCATTCCCAAGAGCATCACTGCAATGGCAAATAAGGATTGTAATATCTAATAAGTCAAGATTCTCCAACAACCACAATAAAGAGTTCCTGTTTCCATAGCCCTTTTAACATATAAAGCACTTTCTTTCTGAACAACTCTATGTGAGTCAGTGGTACAAATACCTTATTTCACAGATGAGGAAAATGAGGTTCACATTAAGCCCCTCGTTCGGGGTCAGAGAACAAGTGTGAGAAGTGGAGCATCGATTCGTGTCTGCTGCTGAAGTTATATTAGAACATGCTATCTCAGGGGCAGCTAGGTGGCACAGTGGATAAAGCACTGGCCTTGGATTCAGGAGGACTTGAGTTCAAATCCAGCCTCAGACACTTGAAACTTACTAGCTGTGTGACCCTGGGCAAGTCACTTAACCCTCATTGCCTCGAAAAAACAAAACAAACAAACAAACAAAAAGAAGAACATGCTATCTCTGGAGGAAAAAGAGATGCTCAGGGAGAGTTTCCCTGGATCACCTCAGAAAATAGAATTTATCTTTTTAAGTCATATGGGGAATGTAGTCCTGTGAAACTAGTACTACTGGATAGACTGTAGAGAAATGTCAATCTGTAAAGTATTTAAAATATGACTGTTAGTGCTCATGGTTTGAATTCTGTTTCAGCCAATTATTCAAACAACCTGATGATTAGCATAAGCTTGGAGAAGCCTCTCCAAAAACCCCAGACCCGCAGGATCAGAAAGTCCCTCAGAGTCCAATCTGTACCTGAAATCATTTCAATTCAACATACACTGACTCAGGGTCTGAACTGAGAGTCAGGAAGACCTGAGCTCAAGGGCTGACTCGTGACCCTGGGCAAGTTGCTTTTCTATCGCATCGCCTCTTCTGGATACTCTCCAATTGATTAAGAAATGTGTCATCTACAAAAACACAGAAGTCCAGACAGGTTATGACCAGGGCAGGTCACAGCAGGACTGTCACCTCCCTTGTTCTGCCTCCCCTGCCCCCACCCCCAATGCCTCCCTTACAAAGCTCTTTCCTGTTCCACCAGCATTATTACTCTGGCAGATATACTAGCCCTTGACCTGGGGTGCTCACAGTGTTAAGTGATGGCATCTGATCGACTTATCCCAGAAAAGAGCTATGAGCCCAAAGGGGGTCTACTCTACTTCCCCTCCTATTACTGCTTGGGCAAGAAACAAGCTTGAGGCCAGACCCCTGTGTGCCTGTTCTCTGGTCCCCCCTGTCAGTATTTCTCTCCCTGGTCAGGGCAGCTGCAGGTCTAGTTTCTGACGCCTCACCCAGACTCTCCTGTGGGCGATAAAGCCCCACTTCCCTCACAGCAGCTCAAACGGCAAATGGAAAGTGACTGGTCAAGTATAAGATGCCGTCGGAAGAACGGGACCATGGGCTGGCTCAGCTGACAGAGCTGTTCACACTTTCCTGGTACAGCTGGGAGACATTAGCTTGATTTCCCCAGATTGGTATGTTTTCCAGCAGGATGGGTTGGAAAAAAAGACACACACACACACACACACACACACACACACACACACACACACACACACACACACACAGTGCCTCCAAGGTAAGCCAGCCTTACATCTTACACATTAGAGGCTAAATCTCCAAAAGTCACTTTCAAAAATTCATGCCCAGCTGCCTGTTTTCCTAAGGTCAACAGTTCATCTGGAAAAAAGGAAGAAAAGAACAAGGAGAGAGAGAAGAAAGACAGAAAGAGAGTGCTTTCAATCATCCATCTTTGTTCAAAATCTGCCCCTCCAAACTCAAATAGATAGATGAGGTTTTTTAAAGAGGTTGTGTTCAGAAGGTGAATAAAGGAAGTCTTGAAATAGGGTGTGATTTGAGGGGGGGGGAAGGAAGAGGGAGGGAAGGAGTGGATTATGAGATGGGTAAGTATAATCTTCCTGTCCACGTCAGCCTTCTCTCCTAGCAGCACCTTGGTAAGTGGGTGGGGGTGGGGAAGAGAGAGGCAAGAGAAACTGTGAGATTTTAATAAGCACCTGAAATTTATTATCTTTTCGTCTACATTTCAGGAGAGTTTCAGCACCATACTAATTCGCAGTCCTCTGATCCTTCTCTCCCTCCCATACAGCTGCTGATCTCATAATAGATGAAAGTTCAATAGGGAAGGATTCTGATTTGAATGTGAATCTTTGCCTGAAAAGGGGCTTGAAGGATTAGCCTGAAATCCTTTCCTTTACTTAGATAAGAGGACATTTTACTTAATTGTATGGCTGGGAGGCAATGACAGGTAGGAAGGGCTAGATGCTGGAAATCAGGAGCCCCGAGTTCCAGTCTTCCCTCCCTTCTATTTTCTGTTTGACCCTAAATCACAACCTCTCTCTATGCCCAAGTTCTCTCATCCAGAAAATGGGTCTCACAACACCTGTCCTTTTCTTTCAGGATTGTTGTGGGTATTAAATCAAATGATTCATGCAAAGCACTTTTTGCCCAGGTGAAAGGGACATCTATATGTCAGCTCTTAGAGAGACAGTGCTGTATACAGATCTCAGATAGAATCTCCTACATTCACTAGCTGTGTAAGCATAGGTAAGTCACAACCTCTATGAGCCTCAGTTTTATCATCTAAAAAATAAGGACAATATCTGTTTTTACTTCACAGGGTCAATATACGACTCAAAAAGCATCTTACAAATCTTGTCTTTCCATCAATGACAATTACTTATATCTTATTATTAGGAAGTTGGCATAAAATTCAGTTCAGTTCAATAAACATTTATTAAGCCCTTCTTATATCCAAGGGCCTGAAAGCAGTGATTTATCCAATGCTTTGATGCCTCTTTGGTATATATGTGGACTTTTTTTCTGCCTTGAATTTCCTTGAGGCATAAGCCTAGTAGTGGGATTACTAGATCAAAGACTGAATAGTTCAGTAACTTTTCTTGAATAGTTCCAAATTGGTTCCCAAAATGTTTGAATAAATGTGCAGATCTACTAACATTGTATTGTTGTGAATAGGCAAATGCCCCTTATCTCATTGGTGTGGGCATTCCCTCGAACGTTTCAGAGGATAACCCAACCCAGCCAGGAGTAAAGGTATCATAGCAGACTGGAAAGATTAATGAACTTGGAATCTTAAGACCTGAGCTCCAATCTTAGTTATGCTTCTTTCTTTAATTCTTGATTCTTCATCATAACCCACTCCCAAACAACAGGCATCTCATCATTGCCCTTCTGGTAATTCTAAAAATTGGTTCTTTAAATATAACAGTGCCCCATGACATAGCCATGCAGTGAAACCAGAAGAATATTGATGTTAAAAATATTCACCTTTGTGTCAAGGAGAAGTTTGTGGTCATTTAAGGTTCTGTACTGTTTCCCAAAGACAACCCAACTCACTCTCCATGGATCTAGCTTATTGTTCATCTGAAGTGTTTGTCCAAGATCACATGCATAGAGATACCAGCTCAACAGGCTTTCTTTCTGATTAGAGATACCAGGCATTCTTTATCCACTTATTTTTTTCCTATGTGTACAGTTAATCTAAATTCTCTTGAGTGATGGTGGGTCTCATTTAGGAGATTCTGAAGTGCATGGAAGCTTGATATCATCAGCACAATATCATCTACAAACAGCAGTCTCTCTAGGACCTTACCCTCTTAAGGACTCACTCTTCCTTTTGATGCCTTCTGTAGACATCTTCTACAATGGTGGCAAACAGATGTGGGGATCTTGCAAGCTTCATTTTGCTTCTCATTTAATATTAATAATTAGAATCTGATGTTATCTCTGTTATGTCTTTTAAGAAATCTCACATGATTTTGATATATTCATAAAAGATATGCTGAAAGAAAGCCTTAGCATTTTGTTCCACCAAATAAGATGCTTTTTTAAAGTCAAAAAAGAATAACCAGATTATCTTATATTCTTTATTCTTTTTACTCAGTTGTGTGACTCTAAAGACAAAGTCCATTGTAGGACATCCTTTGCAAAAGTCTGTCATTTCTTACAAAGACATTGTTGGTGGAACTTAGAATTGCTCTAACTTCTGCAAAACAATTAGAAATTATTCAAAAAAAGGCACTAACCTTTTCATATCCTTTAACCTAGAAGTCCCTAGGAGGTCAAAGACACCAAAAGAAATATGATATATACACAAAAAAGAGATAGAGGCAATTATAAAATATAAAATGGCTAACTTTGATTACTTGAAACTGGAAGGATTCTGCATAGATAAAATCCAGGATAAAAAGGGAGGTTGTCAAATTAGGAATCTTTCCCCCTCCCAATGAAATGTAAACAATTAATAAATATATAAAACAAATAGCCATTCACAAATAGATAAATGGTCAAAGGATATGAATAAACAGTTCTCAAAAGAATTGCAAAGTATTCACAACTACGGGAAAAAATGCTCCAATTCTCAAATAATAAGAGGGTTACAGATTAAAACAACCCTAAGGTTACTCCTCACATTCTGAAAATTGGCAGAAAAAAAAGACAAACAATGGCAACAATCAATGTTGAAGAGATTTCAGAAAGATAGGCACACTAATACATTGTTGGTGGAATTGTGAAATGGTACAACTATTCTGGAAAGCAATTTGGAATTATGAAAATAAAGTGAATAAAATGTCTAAACCCTTTGGACCAGAGACTATTACTGAGTCTATACTCCAAGGAAGCCAGAGATAAGAAGAAAGTCCCAGTATCACCCCAAATATTTATAGCAGCACTTTTTGTGGTATCTAACAATTAGAAACAAAGTAGATGCAAACCTATTAGGGACTGACTAAACAAATTGTGATATATTAATATAATGGAATATTACTGTGGTTTAAGAAATTATGTATATGCAGGAGCAGTTAGGTGGCGCAGTGGATAAAGCACTGGCCTTGGATTCAGGAGGACCTGATTTCAAATCCGGCCTCAGATACTTGACACATATTAGCTGTGTGACCCTGAGCAACTCACTTAACCCTCATTGCCCCACCAAAAAAATGGAATTATGAGTGTGATGAATACACAAGCATGGAAAGATCAACAAGAATTGATAAGGAGTAGAATAAGCAGAGCCAAGAAAAGAGATATGTGCAGTAGCTCTAATATTAATGGAAACAATAACTGCACAGCAAAAAATAAAAAGTAAATGTAATAAAATAATAAAGATCAAGCAAAGACTCCAATAAGAGATATGAGAAGATCTCCACAACTTACACCTTTGCAGATGTTGGAGATCCACTGATGTTACACTTTGCATGTGTTTTGGGACTTTTTCAATATCTGGATTAAGTTGTGCTGACATTTTTGTCAGCCACTACTATTACCACTGCTGCTGCTGCTAAGACTATTTCAATATGGCCCTGAATATGCTAACAGTTTAATGTTCTAGTTATAATTTACACATGAAGAAACAGATGCATGAAGTGATTTTTCCAGGATTACACAGCCAGATCTCTGGATTCCCAGGGCAGGACCCTTTCTGTTGTCTTACACTGCCTAGAATTGCTCCCCCGAAGATCCCATTTCTATACTAAGGGGTCAGTCTTCTCCTTGGGGCAGTAGTCATCTCATATTACCAAGCCATCCCCTCTCTTCCAAAGGGGAGGTATTTTTACTACTTGGCTGTTATTCTGCTTGCCAGCACAGATGAAACACTCGTCAAGGCCCCAGGTTCTTTGGCGATGGTATGTAAGCTGGATCCTGGACAAGTTTCATTTATTTAAAACTTGGGGTTGGGAAAAGAATCTCACAAGATGTAACACCTCATTCCCCTGACGGTCTTGGGGAGGGGAAATAAATCATACACAGCAAATATCATTTACACTATTCTAACACATTCATCGCACATGCACCTAAATCCTAACGAAGAAGGGAGGTTCAGAGAGATTCAGATAAAGTCATTTGGAGAATAGAAAGTACAACCAGGAACTCATGCAAAAGCTACCATCCCTTCCAATTATTTCTATAGATACAATTCTCCACATTGGGGTGTGGGTTGGGGGTGGGGGTGCTGCCTTTTTTCAACTGTGAAACCAGAAAGACCAGGGAACCTTCAGTTTTGGGAAAAATTCAACTTCTCAAGCTAGAAATAAGTGCTAATAACAATATCCTCCATTAAAGTCCTCCTCAGATGCACCCCACGGCACGTAGGGGCCATTGGCTTTTTGAAAACTCTGCTAGTACCCATAAAAGGTGATCAGTCTTGAATGACTTGAGGAAAGGCCCAGGAATGGAATCACGTACTTTAGTGGTTCCTATCTAGTAGATTTTGAGCCACTTTGCGGTTCACATAAATGCTCCAAGGGGTCTGGGCTAAAATGTTTTAATGATACTTGGAAGGTGGCACAGTGCATAAAGCACTGGCCTGGAGTCAGGAAGACTCATCTTCATGAGTTCAAATCTGGCCTCAGATACCCACTAGCCTTGTGACCCTGAGCAAATCACTTCACCCTCTTTGCCTCAGTTTCCTCATCTGTCAAATGAGCTGGAGAAGGAAATGGCAAACCACTCCAGTGTCTCTGCCAAGAAAACCCCAGATGGAGTCATGGAGCATCTGACAGGACTGAAAAATGACTTAACAACAAAGCAGCAGCAAACAATTGCAGGATATTATGAGCAGTATATTAAATTACCCTGGGAGTTCACAACACATCTTGTTGTTGAAAGGAATTCACAGAATAAAAAATTTGTTGGGAACCACTGTCTTACTTCCTACAGACTTAGCTTAAGATGCCTGATGAAGCGTGCTGCCTACTTCCTGATAGAGAGGTAATGAGCCCTAGATGCAGAATGAGTCCTACATCCCCGACATGGCCAGTGTGGTCATTTGGCTTGTTTGGTGATGCTTCTTAGTCACATGGATCTTGCTTTTCTTTCTCTTTTTTGTTTTTTTCCAATGAAAGGGATGAAGAAAAGATGGAAGCTAGTAAAGATAATGCCCTCTCCTCCCAAAAAGCCCAAAGAGGATCATTGAAGCTTTTTAAAATGCACAAAACAGAACAAAATGAGATTCAGAAGGAAACACAGAGCAGTAGAACAGCTTTGAAAACAATAGGTTGAATTAGATATGCTTTTTTAAATTAAAAGCAAGCTGGATGTGATTGAGATTTCTGGTCTGACTAATGCTCCTCTTTTTCTGTTCTGCTTTGTAGAGGGGGAATGTTCTTTTTATGCTAAATTCAAGTTCTTTTTAAGAAAAAGGAAATTTAAAAGAAAAAAATCTAACTCAAGCATAACCTTTTATATGAAGTCTTTCCTGACCACAACCCACCCTCTAGGCCTCTCTAGGGCCTCTCCTTCCTATGCTATTTTTTATTTGTTTTAGTAATTCTTTATATTTATATAGGTCTGGGCTTGTCTCCCTTGAGTGAGTGAAAGCCCCTCAAAGAGAGCGACTGCCTGATTGGTGTCTCTGTAGCCCTAACACCTGTTGATTTTTTAAAAGCATTTATTAAGCATTTACTGTATACTGGGCCCTGTGAAAAGAGCTGGGGATACAAATACAAGAAAAATACAGCCCTTGCCCCCGATGAACTTATATTCTAAGGGAAGACAACACACAAAAAGGAAGCTGAAAGGGGTGAGAAGGAAAGAGTAGTAGGCATGGGGACATGATGGAGAAGTCTTGTGGAAGGCAGCTAGCTGCTGCTCTGGCCACCCTCCTTTAATGATACATCATAAATAGGTAAATGATCATCCATCATAAGAAGACTAGCTTAAGTAAGTCCAGAAGTTATCGATCCCACTTTTCAAAAATGAACACACTATGACAATAAAAAACCAGAAGCAACTAAGCAGTATTTTAACTATTCAGATTAATCTTGCCATATACTATGGCCATTAGATCATTTTCTGTACAATTCATATATATCTAATTATTTCCTGACTGTATTCCATGGATTTATGACTACTTTTTCAATGTCCTAAGGTTCCTATGGATTATCATCTGATATTCTAAGGGACTGATCAATTTCCAACTGCCATACTGGGGCTTTGTTATAAATTTAATGAATATCCTCTTCAATCATTCAAGGCTTTTTTTCAAGTGTGTTGAGTATCATTAAGTCAACAAGTAAGGACTAGTCAATAAGCAGTTATTAACCATCTAATAGTATGTGCCAGGCATTAAATGCTAGCGATATAAAGACAAAAAAATACCCTGCCCTCAAGGAGTTTACGACCTAATAGGGGAGATCACATGTATATAACTATGTAAAAACAGGACATATATGGGACAAATTGGAAATAATGTGAGGGAAAACACAAACATTAAGAGGGACTAGAAAAGGCCTCTTGCAGAAGGTGGGATTTTACCTGAGACTTAAAGGAAGCCAGGGAGATGAAGAGGCAGAGATCAGGAGAAGTTGGCTGGTTCTTGTCCTTCATTCTCTAAGAGGACCAAAATGACGTCACTATGTTAGGATCAAAGTACAGTATGACCAACTGCAGATGATCAGACCAATATGAGCTCAAAAGGCTCTACCACAGTTGGGCACAAATCGTCCATATGAACCTTTGGAGTGGAGACATCTCTAAATTTTTGCATCTCACATTTCTTTTGAGCCACTGCAATTTTTCTTCGTTCATAGAGCACAGCACTTACTTTGATGTGGGCACAACTTGCTGGATAGTCCTTTGCCAGTGTCTCACAATAGACTCCAAAGTTCTTCAGAGAGACCTTCTTCTGACTATCCTATACCACCTACCAGTCAGTTATAGCCAGATCACATTATCCCACTTTATTGATTAATATGTAACAACCTTGTAGCAATACTTGAATTTCTTCCCAATGTAAGTAGAGAGGAAGCTAATTGTGAGATCAGAACTAAAGGGCAGGGTTTTCCCCTAAAGCAAGAGTTTTAGGGATCCCTTGAGAGTGAAGAGAGAGAACATGTGGAGTGGAGGGAGGTAAGAGGGAGCATGACAGCAGCTTTGGGGACATTACTCATGCCTCCTCCTGGAATACTGGAAAGGCTAAAGTGGCACAATACAAGATTATTTGTCGTTGTTTGTTTATTTCTCAACTCTAGTGCTCACTCAGGGGGCTTGAGTATGGAGGGGGAAAAACAGATACACCAGAACTGGCTGCATCTCCTTCCCCCTACCTTATTTGTGACAGATATAAATCTAACCTTTTTCTAGGCATGGTCTTTTATTCTGTCAAAGACTGCAACACCTGATGGTTCTAAATGTGTTTTTTAGAAACAACTGTGATTGACCCTGTCTTTTGGCCCTCGTTTTGGATTAGCTCTGGGAGCCCTACAGAGAAGAATGACTTTGCCTCAGGTAGGACTGGGATCCTTCATCTCCCCACCCCCTCCATTGTTATAGTTTCTGTCTCTGTCTCTGTCTCTCTATGTCTCTCTTTCTGTCTTTCTCACTGGGGCATTATCACAAGCCATTCATATATTTCATAATGAGGATCCTAATGGCAGAATTACCATGAACCTAAATATTTATTGTTTGTTTGTTTGTTTGTTTTGCAGGGCAATGGGGGTTAAGTGACTTGCCCAGGGTCACATAGCTGGTAAGTGTCAAGTGTCTGAGGCCGGATTAGAACTCAGGTACTCCTGAATCCAGGGCCAGTCCTTTATACACTGCGCCACCTAGCCGCCCCGAACCTAAATATTTAGATATGCCTTATCAGACCACAAGTCCAACTTGCTATGGACCACCCCACCACCACCACTACCACCACCACCGCCACCACCAGGGGATACATTGGGTAGAATCAAAAACTTCCCTGAAATTGATACATGGAAGAGCAGCAGGAGATGTAACCTATCAGAAATTTCAGCCTTTTCAATTCAATTCAGTAAACATTTCTTAAGCACCTTCTATGTTCCAGGCATTGTGCTAAATGCTGGGGATATAAAAAGAAGCAAGAGATAGTCTATGGCCTCCAGGAGGAGATAATTTCTGAAGGTCTGTAGTTTCTGTTGCCTCCCCATGACACTTGATGATATCACCTCTTCCCAGTTGGTCCCTCTAGAACCCCTGCAAGCCTCTGTGAATTTATAGAAGTGATAGCCAATTAGTCTGTAATTTACATAAAGGTCAGGTCTTTACATGAGATTACATCCGAGCTGGTAAATGTGACTACATCTAGCTCATTTAAATAACTTCACCCAGATTTCTTTCGACTTTTGTTTCATTATCCTCCATCCTTTTCCTCAGTGGTCTTGATCTAGTTTCCAATTTACTAACTAAACTTATTAGGACTCAAGTTTAGAAAAATGAAAGCTGGGAAAAGAAATTCAAGTCAAGTCAACACAAATTCATGGAAATACATTAACTTACCACAAAAAAATTGCTTTAGGTTAAATATATAAATAGAGCCCAAAAAAGGATAAAATCAAGGGTGATGGGTCCATGCCAGGTTATAACTTTTATGCTTTAGCATGGAGAGACTGGGATCTACACTCGGCTCACTCTGATGTAATCATAGATCCTTAATGTATAAGTGACTATTCTCATTTGAGCAATTTCAGACTCTGGTTTAAGCTACAGGGATTTTGTAACATACCTAAACTGGAGGGTAGTACTTTCAAGGATCTGAAATTAAAATTATACATTTTAGTAGAAAGATAAACACCCTCAATAGCTGTCAACAAAGCAAGCTTTCATTGGAATGGATTACCAGGAAATCTGCATTGCATTAATTTGCAATTTGCCTCAGAATTACTTTGACAGATCCATGATCTCACCAATGAGGCCACTCCCACCTACAAGCTCTCCTCCTGTACCTCTATTTTCCATGTTTTCCCATGAATCCTTTCTAGGGGATTTTTCCAATCAATGTGCTGGAGACTGACTTGTACCATTCCATCAGTACTGACACTGATACCCTCACAGGTACACTCGAGCTCAGCCACTCATCAAGCTTTGGTTCTATTCATGCCACCCATGTTCTTTTCCTCGTCCTTTGTGGAGCAAAGGGGCTCAAAACTAGGCCACATGTCCATCCCCATCCATTAGGGCTTAGTCATCACAAATCTCCAAGATATTAAGGCTAGCTTTGTAAGACCAGCATTTAAGATCAAATCCCATTCAATCTCAGGGCTCAAAGTGCTGGTCAAACATTCCAACCCTGACCTGGCCTCAATATCCTTTTTTTTTCTCTCCTTGTTCCCTTAAGAGTTCTGCACCCAAAGGTCACAAATGGCTCCTCAGATTTCCAGAGGATCTATACCCAAACCTTATCCCCATCATATACATTCACACTTCTATTCCTCTAGCTTATACAGTAAGGTTTCAAATGAGTTATTCTCTCTTGCTTAAAATATCACAAATCACTCTTGGTCCAAACCTAACTCTCTCCTCCATGCTGTTCTCCATATAGTTTGCATTTCCCTCTCCAAAAGCTCCATCATCAATACCCTAAGGGCAGCTTCCAACCATACTTGCTTTACCGATTATCATCATCCTCATCATAAGTAATAGTGGTAGTAGTTAGTGGTAGTGGTGGTGGTCATAGTTGTAGTCGTAGTAGTAATAGCATTGACGTAACACTTTAAGTGTTTATATAACACTTGCCAAGTGCTTTTACCCATTCCTTTGATTCTCACAACCCTGCAAGGTGGATGCCTACTTTAGAGTTCAGGAAATTGAGGCAGATAGAGAGAGGTTAAGCTGCTTGCCCAGAGTCACACAGCTAGTAAGCGTCTGAGTCAAATTTGAACTCAGGTCTTCCTGACTCTGAGCCCAGCTCTCTATGCACTGCACCACCTAGCTGCTTCTAGAGATGATCCTTTTTGCCTCCAGGTTACTTCTCAATTCTTCTAGTCATATCAGGTAACAATGAAACCCAATGGTCTTTCCACTGGTTATTCTCTCAACATCACTGCATGAGTAGTCCACCTCTTTTGTTGACCATCCCCTTTTTTTATGGTTTATCAAATATACTAAATGAGTAGGATATGTACGGACAGGAATCAAAGGAGCACTTAATCACCATCTAAATAATACCCAGAAATTATTTTTCACTCATCTTTCCTTAAATAGCTCCAAGAACTAAGGAAAAAGCCACACACACCCACTTTAAAGTATTCTCAGGTACAGAACATGCTGTTGAGTAAGAAGTGCCCAGTGTGTGTTACACCACTATCCATTACCCAACTACCTGAGTAGAAATGATTCGTTTTGGCAATTAGGAGTAATCAGCTTCTAATCCCTGGCTGTCTCCCCTTGCTACCTGACTTCCATGTGTTTAGCATACGTGAAATGAAGAACAACATCATTAGGAAAGTAAATGCTGCAAGAAAAAGCAAGCCATTCCCTGCTAAGCATAAATGCCTTTTGGATTGTGGCACCACAGAACACTTTTTCTTGCCTCCATTAGCATAGCCAATGTCATTGCTACTTGCTCTCAAGGAATTTATTTAAGACCTAGTTGAATAAGTAAGACTAAAGAAACCATTTAGAGAGCAAGAGAAGGGCCAATTAATATACTACCAACACCCCCAAGGGCTTAAGGTCAAAGACTTAACAGAGATAATTGGGATGGATCATGAGATAACTTTTAGAAATGACGTTTGAGCCGTCTTTTTAAAGACATGGAAAATTATGGAGTAGAGGAAGATGTCATTTTAGTCAGGAAGAATGTCATGTACGAAAGCATAGGGATGAGACTAGACAGCTACTGAATGGGAAATGTGGGGATATCTACTTATCCCTCGCGTAGAATAGCACAGATAGAATGGAGATAGGGGCACCTAAGTGTTGACTTTTCATGCAAAAACCTCTGAGACTAAATCCTATCTCTCAGAATCTGATTGGCTAATAGGCCAACTTCTCTGTCCCCTTCTGCTACCTTGAGTGTACAAACAAATGGGTTCTATTAGGGATTCCTGATTCCTATCTTAGAAAACACACAGAAGAGCCATTAGTCTCCAGAGCCAGATCAGAGGGGTAAGACTGAGGAAGGAACATACCAACCCATGCTGACAGACAATGGGGAGTGATTCCCAACACTACCAATAAGGAGGACCCTAGAACCCCAGTCTGGTAGTGTGCTAATAAATGTTTAAAAAACAACTCAAAAAATGTGCATGACATGTTTTTAAGTTTAATCTGAATCACTGGCATTTCCTCCACCACTTTCTTAAATCTAGATGTTCAGCAAAATAATAAACCCATCCCTGATTTGTAGCACTTTACATTTCTGAGGTATAAATGCTCACACTGAAAATTTAACAACAGGCTCTTGCTGGTTGATATGAACTAACTCCTGCACCCCTCTCCCCTACTCCTTTGCATGTTCTGATCACTGAACTCAAAGAGTGCCTTAGCACAGTGACTTGCACCTAAAAGGTACTTAATGTTAGTTGTAAAGTTCCCTTCCAAAAAAAAAGAAAAGAAACCTGCCTTAAATGAAGAGAGACAAATGACCAAATGAGATGAACAGCACTCACACTCTCCTGCTGCTGGCTTTATAGATTTTTATAGTGTGAAGGGAGATAAAGGCACCCCTGGATGCTAATCTGTCCCACTGGAATATCTATGGCTAATTCTCTACCCTGTCCACACCACCAGCTGCCTAACTCTCTCCATGCTACTGTGGTACAGTGGATAGAGCACTGGGCCTGGAATCAAGAGGATCTGAGTTCTAATATCACCTCAGACACTTACTAGCTGTGTGACCCTAGGCAAGTCACTTAACTCCAATTGCCTTAAAACATCCAGAGCCATCTCCAGTCATCGTGATATATATCTTGTCACTGGACCCAGATGGCTCTGGAGGAGAGAATGAGGTTAGTGACCTTGCACAGTCTTCCCTCACTTAAATCCAATTCAGTGCATCAACAGGATTCATGGTCCTCTTCGAGAATGAAGGAAAAAAACCCTGCTTTTGCCAGGCCGCTCTACTAA
The DNA here is from genome assembly GCF_019393635.1 of Dromiciops gliroides. Taxonomy (NCBI): domain Eukaryota; kingdom Metazoa; phylum Chordata; class Mammalia; order Microbiotheria; family Microbiotheriidae; genus Dromiciops; species Dromiciops gliroides. Next base: position 26,056,647 of record NC_057865.1, on the reverse strand, counting down.
CTCTCCTTCTGTTTTTTGTTAACCATACATGTCTTCATGGTTTTGCCTTCTGCCAAATTCTGGCATTTCTGACTTGGGGATATACATTGCTAACAGCAGACAACAAGCAAATTACCTCAAGGGAAGAAGAGAAGAAGGATAATGAAAAATAAAGATGATAAGATCTTCAGGATAGATTGGTGGGGAACCTTCAATGTTTGGCCACCTAACTGAGATATGGATATAGAAAAGGGGATAGGAACTGTTGTTCCATTTTGATTTTTGTTGTTATTGTTCAGTCGTTTTCAGTTGTGTCAGACTCATGGTGACCTCAGCTGTAGTTTTTCTTGGCAAAGATACTGGAGGGTTTGCCATTTCCTTCTCCAGCTCATTTTACAAATGAGGAAACTGAGGCAAACAGGGTTAAGTGACTTGACTAGGAACACACAACTACGAAGTGTCTGAGTTGAGTCTTCCTAACTCCAGGCCCAGCACTTTATTCACTGTACCACCTAGCTGCCCTTTATCTTTTTACTCTCCTTTAATGCACACAGTGCTTATTTAATAACTCTTATTGTGCCTAGAGGTCCTTGAACTAGACACTGACAAGAGATTTCCATCTTACTCTTACTCTACTAAACAAAATCCGAATATCTGCAAACAAAGAGGACCTCCCATTCTTGTTAGCAGAATAATTAAACCGAGATATTAAGAAACTAAATTGAAACTCTGCTCCAGGGTATCTCTAAGGCATTAATTTATCAAATATTATGCAATAGTATGTTTAGGTGCTTTTTAAAAGACAAAAACAAAAATGAATTTTTAAAAAGGCAGGTCACAAAATGTTTAAAGTAGAAGGAAACTGAGGAATCCTCTAGTCTAATCCTTGCATTTCACCAAGGAAAATGAGGCCCAGAGAAGGTGTGACTTACCCCAAATCAGTTCTACGCCCATTTGTTAAGCAAGTGTATTAGTTGCCATTGGGAAGTACGGGGGATATAGGATAAAAATGAAAACACATTTACTCTCTAGGACAATAAATTCTCCTGAGGGGATACAGTTTGCCCACAAAATGGACTTAAATACAAAGAATATACAGAGTGATTTCAAGGGGGAAGAGAATGAAGACAAGTGGGAGGAGCAGAATGGTCATGGGTAGGAGGTGGCCCCTGGGGTCCTATGAGGCAGGGCTGAGGAAAGGGTGTGAGAGACTGACTCTGAAAGCCTCCTTTACACACAAAATGTTTAATGTAGTCATTGACATAAGAAGATGGCATAGTCAAGATGCTGGGCTTTAGTGGTATTGACGCACCCTGAATGTGGAAGATGTTCCTTGAAACTGAAGTGTGTCCAGTTTCTCAACCTTATTTAATTATTGCAGTTGTCATTGTTTGCTTTCTGAATGCAGGTTTTTTGAAGTCCAAATAATGCCTCATGTCTTACCAATGTTATCAATGCATTTTCATGTTTTCTATGCTTTAGATCCCACCCTAATCCTGTCCTTCAGTCCCCACCAAAAAAAATTGCATGCCTCCCTTATTATTTTATATCACTATATGAATGGCGGATATGTATTCTATGAGTACATTTTCTATGTACTGGTTTTAAAAAATACCAATTGTACCTAACTATAGCATACAGTTGTCAGGAAAAGAAATTTACAACTAATTCAACAGTAACTCCTTAAGTGTCGAGCACATAGTATAGCTGTTGTATATGCTGTATATGCATAGCACATGTATATGCTGTTTATTCCAATGGAATGTAATCTCCTTGTGGGCAAGGACTGTTTCATTTTTGTTTCAGTGCCTGGCAAAGAGTAAGTGCCTAATGGATTCTTGCTGATTGGTTGGTGGCACTGGATGAGGGCCTGGATACATGAGGAGACAAAGACAAAAGTGGACCAATCCTTGCCCTCAGGAAACTTCCATTTGATGGGGAAAATACAATATTGACACAAATAAATATGGGAAAAGGACAAGTGAGGAAAGAAATAGAACCAAAAAGTTGGGGAATCAAGGAAGATTTCACAAATGGCAGCCTCTAAGCTGAGCCTCGAAGGCAAGAATTCAAAGAAACAGAGAAGAGGAGGGAGTGCATTGTGGACATAGGGGATAGTCTGGGAAAGGCAAAGAGGGTGGAAAGGGAAGAAACAGATTTAGAGAGAATCTAGTAGTCTGGCTTTGCTGTCCTAAAGGGAAGGACAGAATAAGACCGGAAAGAAGAGTAGAAGTCAGATACTAGAGGGCCTTAAGTGCCAGACTACGGAGTTTATCTTTTATCCCATGGATTTTTTTTTTCAGGGCAATGAGGGTTAAGTGACTTGTCCAGGGTCACACAGCTAGTAAGTGTCAAGTGTCTGAGGCTGGATTTGAACTCAGGTCCTCCTGAATCCAGGGCCAGGGCTTTATCCACTGCACCACCTAACTGCCCCCTATCCCATAGAATTTTGAGCAAATTTGGTCGGACCTGCATTTTCGGAAGATTGCTTCAGTAGCTAGGTGGAGAAGTGTTTGTAATGACAAAGCCTGGAAGCAGAGAGACCAATTAGGAAACTATGGCCATAGTTCAAGTGACAGGTGATAAGGGCCTGGAATTATGACTAGAGAGAAGAGGAGAGTAGGAGAAAAATTATAGAGGTAGAATTCTTATATAATGTAAGTTCCTTGAGGGCAGGGATTATTTAGTTTTTGTCTTTGTATCCTCAGCTCCTAGCACAGTGCCTGGCTCACAAGAGTTGCTTAAAAAATGCTTATTGATTCAATTGATTGAATTTTGGCAATGGGTTGGATACAAGGGAGAAAGAAGAGGTAAGACCCCAGAATGCAAAACATAGTTTTTGGCAACCACAATTTGAAAAGGAGAAGGAAAATAAAATATGGAAGAGCACTTTCTCAGTACCTCATTATTGGGAATTATTAAAATGTAGAGACTAATCAGTGAATGCCAGATAATGTTTGAAATAGGTAAGAAGAATTAGCAGATTCGTGAATCAGGGTTCTATTTTTATTTCTAGTCATTAAAGGTGGTCATTCATCCCATGCTTGGTTGGCAACTGTGAGCACCAGAAAATATAGATTCATGAGTCCCCGGTGGGGGCGGGGGAGGGAAAGACAGGTGTATTTAATTAAATATGCTAGTGAGATAAAAAAAATCATTTACTGATGAGTACAAAAGGCTTTTGTGATGGAGCGGAAAGAACATAAGCTCTGATATCAGCAGAGACTAGGATTTGAGATCTCTGGTAATTAGAAGCCTGGTAGAGTCAGAAAACACACTGGATGTAGAGTCAAAAGATAAGGGTTCAAATCCTGACTTTGTAAAATGGGGATACAAATGAAATCCCATATCTCCCTGCCAAGGCTGTCTAGAGTAACAAATGGGAGAACATGTGTAACATTCTTTGCAAACTTTAAGGAGTTACGTGAATATTAGCGATTATAATTATTAATGAGGGCTGAACATATGACTTAAAGACAAGTGATTTTCCCACTGATGTGCCAGCTATCCTACATAGATGCAGAGCTGGAAGGGATATCAGAGGTCATTTAGTCTAGCCCTGTCATTTTACAGATGAAGAAACCAATGGCCACGGAGGTTGTGATTTACACCAAGGTCACCCCAATAATCAGTGTCACCGATGGGATTGGAAGACAGTGTTCAGTGTTCATTACATTGTACCATGCAGTGCTAATGGATTTGTTAATTCTTCATTGCTGTCAACATTAGTTGATAAACCACACACATGGGATGCGGATTTAGTTTCTGTGATTCAGAGATGAAACCAACATATAAGGATTACTCCCCTTTCCCTAAAGGATAAAACAGCAATTGCAAACATTATCATACAATGAGCAAGATTAAGCATCAGCAACTTTTGCTAGTTTCCATGACAGGCTGATGGAAAACCTAGGAGAAAAGGAATTTTGAGACTGATAGAGGCTTGCTTGTTGTGCTCCTCACACAATATTATGCCTACTATGCCCTTGGTGTGCAGTAATGGCAAACGTATAGGGAATTCTGGCAGTCTTGGACAGGAGGGAAAACCTATTAGAATACTGATAGATTGGAGATCAGATGATAAGGAGAAAAAGTGACAGGAAAAGTTAGAATGACTCTATTTGTAACAAATGATACATTTCCCATGATGCCAAGCCAATGGGCAGAATTTGGAGAATTCCAGTTTCTAGGGTTCAGGTTTCATTTATCTATCCATTTATTCATTCAACAAATATTTTAGCTGAAGGAAATACTGAAAAGAAATAGCCCCTGCCTTCATGGAGCTTACAAATGACCAGGAGAGAACATAGGACCACAGAGCAAGACTAGAAGGAACCCCTGAGGCCACCTAGCCCATTCCTCACCTTTTACAGATAAAGAAACAAGCCAGTGATTTTTTTCCATTAGAACACACTAAGCCTCAGTTGCCTTACTTCCAAAGCAGGGATAATAAGCCTTGCACTTCCCAACTTATAGAGTTTCTGTATGAATTAATTAAATAGATGTTTTATATTAAGCTCTGTATGAGACTGAGCATGCTCTGTGTGTAAATGTCCTATGTGAGGAGTATGATCCCAATTCTTATCCTCAGGGAATGTGGGGCCCCCAGAACTCTACTCCATCTCCCCCTCAGGGTTCTAAACAATTGATCTATCAGTCAATCAACAAATACTTCTGATGAACTTTCCATGGACTGGGCTCCATGTACTGAGGATACAAAAGCAAGTTTTCACAGGGAGACAATCTGTACACATATAAATAAAAAATAATTGCAAAGCATTTCTGAGGGGAAATGCAGGGATGTGGAAAAGACTCGTGTAGAAGGCATTACTTGAATGGAGCTTTGGAGAAAGGTATGGGGTCTAGGTGCAGGGGCAACTTGGTGGTACAGTGGTTAGACTGCCAGGCCTGGACTCAGGAGCACCTGAGTTCAAATCCAGCCTCAGACACTTACTGGCTGTGCGACCTTGGGCAAGTCACTTAACCCTGTTCACCCCAGTTCTCTGTCTGTAAAATGAGCTGGATAAGGAAATGGCAAACCACTCCAGTATCTTTGCCACAAAAACCTCAAATGGGGTCATGGAGAGTTGGACATGACTGATTGACTAAACAACAAAGGAAGTCTAAGAGGCAGGAATCTAGCTTGAATTTTCCTGAGTCTTGACTTATCTACGGACATGCACAGATAGTTAGCAAACATCAACCTTTCCATACACAGTCATGACAAGAAGCCCCAAAGGAGGTATTCTCAGTCACTGAAAATGGTATGTGAACAGTTAGGACTGGCTACAAGAGCCAGTAAATTCACACCCCTTTCCAGCATATCCATATGCAACAGTTTTCAAATATTGAAGGGTAACCTGAATCCAAACCAAATGATTAGATGGGCAAAGGAAAGAAGAACAAGGTCTTCTACCCAAAGGTGTTTTATAAGTGACTCATCAACACTGTCAGTGGTTAGGTGTTGTCAAATAGAAACAGCAGTGCTTTTTTGTCTTACTCATCAGGCAAGTCTGGCAGTGCCTGCAGAGTTGTGGGAGTCATTTGATGTGATGATTCACTGTATCAATAGAATTGTTCAGGTGGTCCAAGCCTGATTAGCTAATGAGAAAGGGACCTTCCTTGATAGTAGACATACTCTATTAGACAGGTGGCAGCCCTGGCACATTACAAAATGCTGCTCCCACAGCACTGTGAAGTGGGCACCTCAAGATTCTGTGACATCATCATCATGGGAATTCCCCCAGCCCCATTAACAGTAGACTACAACCTAACTCTGAGTGATCAGATAGCCTTGGGGGGTTACCTGAGGCTTCAAGAGGTTGTGTCTTGCTCTCCCTGGGCATACTGCCTGCCATTCGATTTCACTAAGCCTCAGTTTCCTGATCTGTAAAGGGTAGCAACAAACTAAATGATTGAGACTGTACTAGATGAGGCAGCCTGGAGTGGTGGAGAGAGCCTGGGACTTTGACTTGGGAATGTCCTGGGTACAAATATCACCTTTGACATTTGATATATGAGCAGGGGCAAGTCTCTAAATTTCTCTGAATCTTTCTTTATCTGCAGAATGGAAATAATCACATCTATGGTACATGCCTCACAGGGTTGCTGTATGGACAAAACTATATAATGTATGTAAAGTAGGTACCTCTGGGTACAAAAGCACGACTAAAATTTAAGAGTACATTGAAGGGGGGCAGCTAGGTTGCTCAGTAGATAGAGCACCATCCCTGGATTCAGAAGGACCTGAGTTCAAATCTGGCCTCAGACACTTGACACTTAACTAGCTGTGTGATCCTAGGCAAGTCACTAAACCCCAACTGCCTCACCAAAAAGAAAAAAGAAAAGAAAAAAAGAAATAGAAAAGAAAGTAGATAAGAGTACATTGAAAGACCAGCACATTTTTGTGTCAATATACCTGATCCTTCTAGCTCCAAAATTCTATGATCCTATTTGTTCAAATGGCACTGTAATTTATCAAGTGTATGGAACTCACTACTTTCCTTTAATAGTTACAAAAGAAAGGGAATTTTCCAAATCACTAAAAACTGAGCATTTCCAGAGTTGGATGCAATGGGAACTATCCATGGGGTATTATAGAAATACCATAGATCTAGAAATGGTTTGTTTTCTCCTAGGAAAAAGTTAGGCAAAAGAGGCAGCTTTCTTGTTTAAATGCTTTCCATTATTTAAGTTTCTGTTGATGTTCATGGTAGACATGAATAGACATAGAGTAGACTTTCAGAGTAGACAGAATAGACATAGGGATGCCTTTATCCAGAATAATAATAATATGCAACAATTGCTTGAGGTACTTTAATTTATGTGAGTTCTTGGTGGATGTAATTTCAATCACATGTATCTCAAGAGAACAGAAAACCTATAGGCAATAATAGAGTGGGTTTGCCAGGACTTTGGCCCAGATACTGACTCCCTAGACAGAACTGGATTCTTTTCTCCCCAAACTAGCTCCCATTTTAACAGCCTAGCCAAATCAGCCTACCCCTGATCCAGTTCCTGGGTCACCACCCTCGAGGGTCCTAGTGTTATCACTTTGTTCTCCCAGACCCGCCTTCCTATTAGGGAGGTGGACACCCCCTCCTTCCAATTTTGCCAAGCACTGGTTGGCTTTCAAAACCATAGCATGAAGGATTCTGGCAGCAGCATAGAAGGATGAATGGGAAGAAAGCATAGACTGGCTATACCAACCACCACTCCCTTTCCTATCCCTAGAGGACTCAGCCCTAGTCCCTTTTTCTTCTCACATTGTTGCCATCTTCTAGCATTCACTAAAACCTACCTTTGTCCTGAAGATACACCATTCCTTGGGCCCCTTTCCAAGACTGGAGAGTATGCCTGGGTTGTGAAAGCAATATAGTGTTTGGAATGTTCAAACCCTACTCATGCTCACTATGTGTGTGGCCTTGGGTAACCACTCTGCACCCAAGTTTCTTTTTTTTAATCATAAAAATAATTTTCTAGAGATTGTTTACAACATTTGTGTTTATAAGATTTCTAGTTCCAAATTTTTCTCCCTCCCTCCCTTTCCTCTCCCCTCCCCAAGACAGCAAGCAATCTGATATAGGTTATATATGTACAATCACATTAAACATATTTCTGCATTGGTCATGTTGTGAAAGAAGAATCAGAACCAAAGGGTAAAACCTCAAAAAGAAAAAAGAAACAGTATAGTTCAATCTGCATCTAGATTTCACAGTTCCTTTTTCTGGATGTGCAGAGCATTTTCCATCAAGAGTCCTCTGGAATTATCTTAGATCATTGTATTGCTGAGAAGAATCAAGTCTATCACAGTTGATCATCACACAATGTTGTTGATACTGTGTACAATGTTCTCTTGGTTCTGTTCATTTTATTCAGCATCAGTTCATTTAAGTCTTTCCAGGTTTTTTCTGAAATCTACCTGCTCATCATTTCTTACAACATAACAGTATTCCATTACATTCATATACCTCAACTTGTTTAGCCATTCTCCAATAGATGGGCATCCCCTCAATTTCCAATTCTTTGCCACCACAAAAAGAGCAGCTTTAAATATTTTTGTACATGTGGGTCCTTTTCCCTTTTTATGATCTCCTTGGGCTATAGACCTAATAGTGGTATTGCTGGGTCAGAGGGTATGCACAGTTTTATAGCTCTTTTGGCATAGTTCCAAATTGCTCTCCAGAATGGTTGGATTAGTTCATAGCTCTACCAGCAATGCATTAGTGTTCCAATTTTTCCACAGCTTCTCCAACATTTATTATTTTCCTTTTTTGTCAAATCAACCAATCTGATGGGTATGAGGTGGTACCTCAGAGTTGTTTTAATTTGCATTTCTCTAATCAATAGTGATTTAGAGCATTTTTCATATGGCAATAGATAACTTTGTTTTCTCTGAGTTTATTTATAAAATATGGGGGTTGGATTAAATTACTCCAAAGATACATTCCAACTTTGATCTCACACTTCTCTTACACCCTTTGACCTATGTTAAGGGTTAAAATTCTAGCTAGTCTGTCTAAAATATCTAATGAGTGGTCGCCAATAAATTATAAACTTTAGCAAGAGTTAGACTTTTAAGCATTTATTAAGGAGAATAAGAATTTGGTAAAGAGAGAGAGAAAGGCCTAGATTCCTCTATCTATTAAAGGGAGAGCACATTTCTAGCTCCGCTCTCCACCAGACTCCCAAGGAAAGAGAGCGAGACTGAGCGCCAGTCTCTTCCTTCCTCCTCCCACTAGCCCGCGTCACTTCCTCATGCCAAAGAAAAGACTCCTGGTCTTGCCCTCAAAGACCTTCCCTTCATGGGCGGAACGCTTCTACAGTAAGTCTCCAGGAGGTGGCGTCATTCCAATCGTTACACCTATAAGGAAGGGACAACCTGTTCCTTGCTCCCCAATGCAGCTTTTAGACCTTCCCTCTGAGGTGATCACTTAGCAACAATTTCTCATTCTGCCCAGATTCTTAATAAGTCATCTCTAGATCTCTAGGTTGCTCTCCTGACTCTCCATCATGCTCCAAACCTGGCTACAATACCCTCCTTTTCACACCCAGAATGCTCTGGCTTCCAAGTTACTCAGCCTCCTCAGCCCCTGTTAATGCCTTCTTCAGTGTACCTCAACCACACACATGCTCCTCCCCACCCTCAACCAAATTTGTCTTGCTTAGAGGGCTGGGCAGTGATTACTCTCAGGCTTGTGAAAGGACACAATGGAAGATCCTAAATAAGACCTAACTACACTAGAAATTGAAGGCAAAAAAACAACCAACCAACTCAGGCAGTTACCATTACTCATGAGGTCTAGAGAATTTCCCAGATACAGAGACTTAAAGATCATCTAGGGGGGCAGCTAGATGGTGCAATGGATAAAGCACCAGCCCTGGATTCAGGAGGACCTGAGTTCAAATTGGCCTCAGACACTTGACACTTACTAGCTGTGTGACCCTGGGCAAGTCACTTAACCCCCACTGCCCCGCAAAAACAACAACAAACAAACAAAAAACAAAATAAAGATCATCTCATCAGGGCTCCTTGTTTTCTATCTAAGGAAACCAGCAACAGACTGTCTTTTCAACTTCTGTATACAAACTTCAGACGTGAGGTTCCCTAGGCCCTTTCCCCTTTCTCAAATGGCTGATCCTTCTTAAAGAAGCAAATCCAACCTGTCAAGTCACCACACCCCCCCCAGGGGTTCCTCTTAACTGGATTCTTTTACAAACAAAGCACCAAGATGCCTCTCTACTGCCTAGGGAGAGAAAAAAAAGAAATACTTCCTTGAAAAGCCTGAAAGCATCCAACCAGCCCACTCTTCCTCCAGATGCTTTCAAGCTTAGTCTTGTAAATAGATTTAATAAAAATTCATCAGCCTGAAAACAGCTGCACTAGCTTGAAAATTTACCAGCTCTTCTCACACTTGGGAGGACCAGAGGGATGATGCATCTGCTAGCTGGGAGCAGAGACGGCCTGAAGAAAGAATGTACTAGCGATGAGAAATGGAAGTTTGTTTCTCAGAGGGATGGGTTTCCTCACCCCATAACATCTCTTCCAGGTCCAGCCCGATGTTCATTGGTGTCTCTATATGTGCTCAACTGAATGGCTTATTTATTGATTTATTTTATTTTATTTTGCAGGGCAATGGGGGTTAAGTGACTTGCCCAGGGTCACACAACTAGTAAGTGTCAAGTGTCTGAGGCCAGATTTGAACTCAGGTACTCCTGAATCCAGGGCTGGTGCTTTATCCACTGCGCCACCTAGCTGCCCCTGAATGGCTTATTTAAATGGCTGAAGGTTTAGATGTTGGGGTTTCACAACATAGTCACTGCTACCAACAACTCAGTTCAGACTGTGGGACGTCATACTCTGTGCTGTCTTCTCACCAATCAGTCAACAGTCAATAAACATTTGTTTAGCACATCCCATGGATCTCAAGGGGCTTGTATTTGACAATCCCTGCAGATAACTCATCCATTTTCTTTCACGATCTCCAGTAGGATGTCCCATCGCCGTCTCCATATCAGCCCTCATTCTTGCTACTCAAACCCTGATCTCTTCCTACAATCCCTATTTCTGAGAGCTCCCCTAGTCTTCAAGTGACCCAGTCTGAAATCTCAGAGTCATCCTCAATGCTTTCCTCTTTTGCCGCATGCCTAAAGTGGTCGGAAACAGCTTGTTGATTCTCCCCCCTCAATCTCACATCCAACCTCTCCTCTCCTCTCCTCTCATGCAGCCAATGCTCTTGCTCAAGGCATCGTCACCTCTCACCTGAAAGACTGCAAATGTTGCCTCCTGAAGGATCTTCCTTCATGCAGGCGTTCCCCTCTTGAATCCATCTTTTGCACCACAACTGGATCTATATTCCTAAAGCACAGACCTAACCAGGTCACTCCCCGACTCAGGAAGCTCTAGTGGCTCCCTTTTGCCTGGCAAATAAAATACAAACTCTTCTGTTTGACTTTTCAAACTCTTCACAATCTGAACCCAAACCCAGCTGACCTTTTTTCCAGGTCTGTCACATGTTAACACTCATGCATTCGACTTTTCAGCTAAACTGGCCTACTTACAGTTTTCCTTACACAAAATTCCATTTCCTATCCCCATGCCTTTGCACACGGTGTTCTCCATTCCAGGTATGCCCTTCCTTTCCACCAGTCTTGTGATTTAACTGATATAAGGAACTCCCAATTCAATAAGCATTTATTAAGTACCCATGATGTAGGTAGGTACTGTGGAAGGAAGGAAGGAAGGAAAAGAAAGAAGAGTGAGAATGAAAAAGAGAGAGAGAAAATTATCTTCAGTCATTTTAATCATCACTCCTTTTCCCAAAGATGTCTGTTAGTCCTCTCTACCACTCCCACCCCCACCCCAAGATCTAAATCTAGATTTGAATTGTTCAGGAAGCCTGCTCCTGCCTCTATCACTTCCCTCTCTCTTCTCTGTTTTTCCTGGCTACTCCCTTCACCATATTCAAACAATTCTACTCTCAGGCTACCCTGTAATCTTTCTTCTGCTCTATACTTTTTTGGTTTTCTGTCCCATATAATTTAAAATGGGCTGCTTCTTTCTTACTCACATTAACATTTTCTTCTTAAGTTCCAAGTAATTTTTTTTTGCAGGGGCAATGGGGGTTAAGTGACTTGCCCAGGGTCACACAGATAGTAAGTGTCAAGTGTCTGAGGTCAGATTTGAACTCAGGTCCTCCTGAACCCAAGTCTGGTGCCCTATCCAAGGCGCCACCTAGCTGCCCCACTTCCAAGTCATTTTGAAAGCCTTCCCAGTTAAACTAGATTTGGAATCTAATTTTCCAGTTATTGAAAGTCAGCACCAACTTTTCCTTATAGGTCCATATTAAGTCCAACAAATGGTAAAGAAGTGAGGTGACAAAAACGTAAGTCAAGTTGAAATTAACCATACATAAAATGTGATCTGTGTATCTGGGGGTGACTACTTGCTTTATGCAGGAGCAATCTGTGTGTAACTCAAGGGATTTTCAATGTTGCTCAATCCCATTGTACCAACAAAGAGGCAATGTGGCCTAATGTAGTGAAATGAGCTTGAATCAGCTTGAGAGAGCTGGTTGTTAAATTTTCAGTGTGACATTTACACTTTGGAAATTGGCAAATGCTACAAATCAGGATTTGAATATTATTTTGTTGATTCTCTTGACTGAAGAAAGCTTTGGAGAAACTTATAATGTAGATTAAACTTAAAATGTGTCTTATGGACAAAGATTGGTTGTTAAACATCTACCAGCCCACCCTGACAGGATGCTACATTTAGAGTCAGGAAGAACTGAGTTAGAATCTCACCTCTGACAGTTACTAGCTGAATGTCCTTGAGCAAATGACTTAATGTTCCTGATTCTCAATTTCCTCATCTCTTAAAAAAGGGAGAGTAACAACTGTGGTCCCTTGGGAAGTTTTGTGAGGCTCAGATGGCAAGCTTTGTGTAGACAAAGCTCTTTGCAAACTTTAAAGTGTTATGTGTGTTGGTAATGAATGCCCAGACAAACTGTGGTACCTGAATACAGTGGAATATTATTACTGGGATGCAAGAAGGGACCGACATGATGAATACAGAGAAGCATGGGAGGACTTACATGAACTGATGCAGAATGAAGTCAGCAAAGCCAGAAAAATAGTCTACATAATGACTACAGCCATAAAAAATTAAGAAGGAAGAAATGAAATGAAATCCTGCATGATTAAAACAATCTAGCTTGGCCCCCATAAAAAGAGGAGAAAATGTACTTCCTTTCATTCTTTGCAGAGGCTGGAGTCTATGTGTGTTGAGGTTTATGTATACTGTGAGACTCAAGTAGGGGAAATGGAAGGGAAAGAGGAAGAGAGATAGAGACAAAAAGCAAGGGAGAGAGGAGAGTAAGAAAGAGAAAGGAAGAGGTACAGATAGAAAGAGGGAGAAAGAAGAAGAGGATATGAAGAGGAAAAGGAGGAGGAATCATGGACCTCAAAGGCCTTCTAGTCCAATCCCTTCATTTTTTTGATGAGGAATCTAAGGCCCTGAGAGGTTTGGCCAAGGTCACACAGGTAGTAAAGGTCAGAAGTAGGATTTGAGCTGAGGATAAAGCACTGATCCTGGATTCAGGAGGACCTGAGTTCAAATCCAGTCTCAGCCACTTGACACTTACTAGTTGTGTGACCCTGGACAAGTCACTTAACCCTCATTGTCCCACCAAAAAAAAGAAAAGAAAAGAAGCAGCAGTAGTAGTAGCAGGATTTTAACCCAGGTCATTTAACTTGATTCCCAGTAATCTTTCCCCTGCATCATCATGAGGTCATCATTTTTGCACAGCGAAAGCCTGATGATGCATCTTCATCCACACCCTGTGAACTCTGAGACTAGCACTCACGTTTGTTTTTTTCATCTTAGAAACTTACATGACAGCATCACAGAATCATTCATTTAGAGCTGAAGGGGCACTGAGGGGTTATCTCAGCCAACTCTGTCATTTTACATATGAGGAAACTGAGGCCTAGTGTAATTAAGTGTCTTGCCCAAGGCTACAAAACCAGTAAATGCCAGAGGAAAAAAAAAACCAGTAAGATTCTCTTTCCCCAGCCATGACTCCCTGGGCTAGAAGCAACATCTGGCACATAGGGCAGAATAGCTTTTCTTTTAAAATTGTTTAAATGATCCTTGAGGCTTAATTGACTCAAGAAAATAAGGGTCAGGCTCTTGACTTATCATCCTAGTGGCCAAATTACAAAAGTGAACTACTAAGAAGTCAGCACTTGTTCTCCCTCAGGCTTGACCAGAAAACTAAAACAGCCACCACAGAGATGCAACTCAGTCACTTCTGTGTTCTTGCTGAGTATTCTTTCCATGCTATGGCCAAGGAACTCTCCTTTTGTTAGCTACTAGATGGTTTGCATGTGTCTCATTTGTTTCCATGTTTGAACCTGAAGTATCAGACCAGTCTGCTAGACCAGTCCCAGCCCACAATGGCCCCTCTATCCCACCTCTCAAAAAAGAAAACATGTTACACATACACACATATATACACATACATATACATATATACACACACGTATGTATACATGCACATTCATATGTAGGTATATATAGGGATATAAGTATGAGTATATATATCTATATGGGTATATATGTGTATATACACACATATAACATACATATATAAATCACATGATTGATTTTCTTAGTTTTTTATTCTTGAATTCATGACTTGAACTTGAGTTGGTGATAAAAACAGAGAAAAGAAGATTCTGGGGAAGATTTGATCAACATCTGTCACAGTGTTTAATTATGTTAGCAGCAACCATAAAAATGCATTAATTATTTTTACAGTCTGGATCGGCTCGTCATGAAATTGTGTAGATCACAGAGCACCAGGAAGTTTTTGCCAGGAAAAAAAAAAGTTATTTTCCAACTATCACAGGAACTCTGGGTTTTAATTAAGCAACCAGACTCGACAAAGTGTATATTACTGTAAGATAACATATCTTGGGGGCACTGAGAAACTCGAGTCTGCTCTCTGAAAGTTGCTCATAGTTTGTACTGTCATAACGTCATGACAAAATGTCCTAAATTCTAACCCAAAAAAGACTTGATACCTCTGCAAATGGATGAATCCATTAACCTTTCCGCTTGGGGTTCTGAGTCTACATTCACTGGCTCTCCTTGTTCTGACACAACAGAGCCCTGCGTATTCTTTCTCTGGGAGATCCATGACCTTGCATTATACCAGGTACCATCACCTTGGTCAATGGCGATGCAGGAAGCCAACAAGATGGGATGTGACACTCCCAATGTTGCATGGGATGTGAGACAAGGCAGCTAGTCAGAACTGGCCAGCATTAGACACCAGGCTTCAGAAGAGGAGGAAGGTTGCCTGGAACTGTTGGCCCTAAGGATGATTGTGGAAATTTGGGGATTTCAGCTCCATTGACATTATGCCAGTTTCATCTTCAACTTTGACCAACATTTATTGACTTGTTAATATTTATTAAGCTTCGAACTTAAAAGAGCATTTGTTTCATTTAAAGAGGGTGCCTGAAAGGAGTGAAAAAAGGCTGATACAGCGATGAAACACAGAAGGGAATACAAGATGGATCAAAATTACTCGTTAACTTGAAGAGAAAGTGTAATGTGACATGAGGCACCAGGTGGCACCAGATGGCACCAGAGAAGATAAAGTGCTGAGGCTTGAATCAAGAAGTCTTGAGTTCAAATTTGACCTTAGACACTTACTAGCCCTAAGACCTTAGGCAAGTCACTTAACATCTGCTTGCTTCAGTTTCCTCAACTGTAAAATGGTACCTACTTCACAGAGTTGTAAGGATCAAATAAGGTCATATTTGTAAAGCACTTATCAAGGTGATTGACACATAGTAGGTGTTAAATGCTAGCAATGATGATAATGATAAAATAACACTGAGTACCTTAGAGTAATGGGAAAGGGTGGCTCAGTTTAAACCCCACCTTTGACATTAGCTATATGACCAGAGGCAAGTCACTGTTCCTTAGTTTCCCCATTTTTAAATAGGGATACTTGTTGGATGAATGAAAAGCATGTGGAAAGCATTTACTAATTGGGAGAGTACATGGAGCAGTGGATCTGAGTTCAAATTCTGCTTCAGATATTTACTAGCTGTGATCTTGGGCAACTTATTTAGCTTAGATGAGGATAATAACAACACCTACTGTCGTGATCGTCAAATAAGATAATATGGGACAGCTAGGTGGTATAGTAGATAAAGCACTGGCCCTGGATTAAGGAAGAACTGAGTTCATATCCAGCCTCAGACACTTGACACTTACTAGCTGTGTGACTCTGGGCAAGTCACTTAACCCTCATTGCCCTGCAAAAAAAGAAAAAGAGGGGCATCTAGGTGGCGCAGTGGATAAAGCACCAGCCCTGGATTCAGGAGTACCTGAGTTAAAATCTGGCCTCAGACCCTTGACACTTACTAGCTGTGTGACCCTGCAAGTCACTTAACCCCCATTGCCCAGCAAAAAAACCAAAAAACAGAAACAAAAACAAAACCAAAAAAAGATAATATGGAAAGTATGTTATATACACCATATAAATCCTTGATACTATTATTATTCTGCCAAGCACTAAACTAAAAGTTGGAGACACAAATGCAGAAGAGAACTAGTCCCTGGCCTCAAGTAACTGACATTCTCATAGGGGGAGATGAAACATAGAGGGGAGTGGTAACTAGGAAGGTGTGTTTTAGTCTGGGAAGGCAAGGTGGTCAGGGAAGATGAGAGACATGGTCTTTTTGGCAGAAATTATCATATTAATTTTATTACAATCTCAGAGCCAGAGGTGCAAAGTGAAGTCAAATGAAATGATATATAATTTATAGCACTTTATAAGCCTCAAAACACTATATAAAGGTCAGGTCATTATTGAAAAGGGACTTACATGGCCTAATAATCTGTGGTATCTCCCACTCTCAGGAGAAAGTATCAGTGCATACATGAGTGCCAGTGGTATGCTGGTAAATGTTTAACAACCATCTGGCTGGGGGGGAGGGATTGTACACAAGACACACTTTGAAGTACCATTGGCATTAATGGACACTTTCTTAGGCCTAAACAACTAAGAAAAAAATAAATTAAGCCCTGGTTAGTCCTGTTTGACAATTTCCAAGGCATAAATGCTCACTGTGATTATTTAACAATTGGCTCTCTTCAGCTGACCCAAGCATACTGGTTTATGTTGTTTTGTTCCTGTCCATGACAGAGGTGTATTTTCTCAAAATCATTTCTGCCAATTGTCATAGAATTACATGCTCTTAGTACTGGAGGCTGATTTTATTTTTGAGGCAATTGAGGTTAAGTGACTTGCCCAGAGTCACACTAGCTAGTGAGTATTTGAGGTAGGATTTGAACCCAGGTGTTCATTATTCCAGGGCTGGTGCTCTATCCACTGAACCACTTAGCTGCCCCAGAGGATGGCTTCTGGGGTTGAATTCATATGCCAATCTTCAATCTGGGCAAATTGCCTGATATTTTGCAGTATCTTCCCAGCCAAATGTAGGCTTCCAGAGGACAGAGACTTTCATTTGTCCTTGTACCTCCAGTTGCTAAAGCAGCTAGGGGGCACCATAGTGCATAGAGCACTGGGCCTGGCATCAGGAAGACTCATCTTCCTGAGTTCAAATCTGGCCTCAGACATGTTCTAGCTGTATGATTCTGGGCAAGTCACTTAACCCTGTTGGCCTCAGTTTCTTTATTTGTATAATGAGCTAGGGAAGGAAATAGCAAAATACTCCAATATCTTTGCCAAGAAAACCACAAATAGGTCACAAAGAGTCAGATATAACTGAAGTGACTCAACAACAACAAACCCCAGTACCTAGAACAATGTTTGGAGCATGGTAGGTGCTTTATAAATGCTTCTAAATCAAGTGGAGTTATCCTGTTGACAATCAAACCTCTAAAGCAAGTTCTATGTAGGTTGTTACTCTAAGACAAAAGAATATACAGTGAATTAGAAATGAACACCATGTAAAACGACTTTCAGAGCACACTGACATCATACATTTGGAGCTTTATATTCTGCACAACGGATCTTAAAATAATGTTTCCATCAAAATCAAAGTGAGGATTGCATTTGATGTTACTTAAGTGAAATGGCAACAATGAGCTTATGAAGGAAATAAAAACCAACCTAACGACTATAAGTCAAGTCACTGAACATTTCTTGTTGTTCAGTCATTTTCAGTCATGTCCAACTCTTCATGACCCCATTTTGGGCTCTCTTGGCAGAGATACTGGAGTGGTTTGCCATTCCTTCTCCAGCTCATTTTACAGATGAGGAAACTGAGGCAAACAGGGTTAAATTACTTAGTCAGGGTCACACAGCTAGTAAGTGTTTGAGGCTGGATTTGAACTCAGGTCTTCCTGACTCCTAGCTACCCAAACATTTATTAAGCACCTACTGTATGCTAAGAACTGAGTGAAATTCTTGGGATACAAAGAAAGGCAAAAGGACAGTCTCTGCTTTCAAGGAACTCAAAGTCTGGGGGAGACAACATGCAAATATCTATGTACAAACAAGATATCTGCAGGACAAATTGGAGATAATTAACAAAGAGAAGGCACTAGCATTAAGAGGGGTCTGGAAAGGCTTCTTGTAGCCAGGAGGCAGGGATGATGAGGGAGAGCACTCCAGCCATGGGGGACAGACAGCAAAAATGTCTGTGGTTAGGATAGGGAGTATCTTGTCCAAGGAACAACAAGGATGCCAGCAGCACTGCCTAGTAGGATAGGTGGGGGAAAGGAGAGGGAGAGGAATAAGATGTAAGAAGACAGGGCTATTGGCGTACACGTGGCAGGGTTTTTGTTGTTTTCTGCCTGGGAAGATTATCATTTTCTTTCTCATCTCTTCCTTCACTGCAGATCCTTGGCCTATGAGCCATATGAACCATCTGCTAGATTTTGAAAGGGGTCTTGGTGAAGAATGGATCAATTCTGCCTCATGGGTTGCAGTTCTAATACATGAGCCAAGTCAACTGCATGAGACACAATAGATTTGCTTTCTGTGTTTGCAGATGGAACAATATATTCTCAAACGATAGAACCTTAGACTCTCTCAGAACAAGGCAGTTATGCCCTCGCCCAGGCAGGAAGAGGTGGTATCATTTAAAACCACATTTGAGGACATTCGTGGAGCATAAACATAGCATTGTGACAGCCACATCGGTTCTGATAGAGCTGTTTTTAGCAGTTTCTTTACCTGGGGAAAATCAATCGAGGGCAGGCCCTTCCTCTTCACTGCTCTACCCCAACTAGTGCTATGGAGAGGAGAGCTCTGGGAGTAAAGAATGAGGGTATAGCAGCAAAGGATGAGGTCAAGGTGAATTCTGGAGTCCTAGACTTTCAGCGGGCAAGGCCAGGCCCTTCCAAGACGTCAGAGTATTTCCACAATCTACACATTTTCACAGAGAGAGGCTACTTCGGTCCAGATACTCTGGGAACAGAGGCTGAACTTGCCCTGCTACTGTGGACCTCATCCTTACTGAGGAGAGAAAACATGACAGAGCCCCCCCCCCCCCCCCCCCGCCAGAGCTCTAGTGATAGGGCAAGGTCTTTCCAGAGAAGAGGAGGAGTGCTTCAGGCTTCCAGGGAACATCTGGGATGAGGCACCCTCTGGTCCGGAGTCAGAATGGGGCCTCGACTGACCAGGTGCTGCTCAATGAGCACAATGTCCAGTCCATGACATATCCATCTACCACTTATAGTTCAGGGACAGTAGGACTGGGAAAGCAGAGCTGCCTATCCCTCCCTCATTCACGCTCTTCTGGATCTTTTTCCTAACCTCCTTGCGAATATGGCTGATGAAGTTCCCTGAGAGCACTTGGCAGGTGGAGGCCGGGGAACAAGACCCTTTTTTCTGGAGAGAGGAGGAAAGAGAGTGTGCCCTTCTAGGTTATCAGCCCCAGGGGCACAGCTGCCCTACCCTAGTCACAGCTCTGAGCATTTACCTGTTTTGGATGTTGTGCTTTGCCCCAAAGTTCAGGGGATCCCAAGAACCAAAGCAAAGTAAAACAGTGAAGCAATTATTCAAACCAACCAACTGGTCACCAGTAACAAACTATTCCACGGCCCCCAGACACTTTCCCCTGATTTTTCCCCACAGCACCCTTGTTCTGTTCTTCCATTCACCAGCGTACACCTGACTTCTCATTATTATTGTCATATAGGTGATCTTCAGAATGTTCTAGATGGCTACTAACCCTGAGTCTCTCAAATCACCGAGAGCACTAGCAGCTAAAAATTCCACTGTCCTGCCTTGGGCCCTAAGAGTAAACAAGTAAGATGGGGAGGCTATGGATGTCGTGCGATAGATACACAGGACTTATGCTGCTTAAAATGAACAAGGCAGATGCCATCCAGCCCCCTCTGTCAACATTGTAAATGTTGTTTGTTTTTTAAACTTAAGGAATGAGTTCCTTTCGCTTGGGGTTTCATTTGTTTTCATCATCATAAGTGACATTTTCATAGCACTTTAGAGTCTTCAAAGAGTTTTATTTATGTTAGGATAGAAGTTTCCACCTCCGCTTCAATTAATATAATCTCAGACTTCCAGGCACCTCAATAGAGTCAGTCAATCAAAAATGCAAACTAGGTGTGAATAAATCCTTAATCAATCTGAGAGGATTATAGGCTTTTGGCTATTGGATGAAAAAATAGATTCCACACAGGAGATACATTGTGATTGTTGGTGAAGATCAAATCCTATCTCTCGGGCTTTGTATAACAGCAAGCCAACTGGAAGTCAAGTAGTCAAGCAAAGAACGAGTCTAGTGTCACAAACGTTCCCGTTCAGAGGACTCCATTCTGAGAATCAGAGCCCAGACCCTGAGAAGAAATCGGTCTCTTCTTCCTCTCCCCCCCCCCCACTCCTGAACATGTCATCAGAGAGACTGGACCAGGAGCAGATAGTGCATCTAGCAAGCATGAGAAAGACTGGGCTAGGAGGAGATATCACATTCAAACAGGAGCAATAGTTGTCTAGTTGTTTTTGTTGTTTGTCCTTCATTCTCAAAGAGGACCATGACATCAGGAGGTGATGTCATGACTTGCAGTGAATTGGATTGAAGTGAGGATGAGCTGTGAAAGGTCATCAACCTCACTCTCTCCTCCAGAGCTATCTGGGTCCAGTGGCAAGATGTACATCAGGATGACTGGTGATGGCCCCAGATGTTTGAGGTGATTGGCATTAAGTGACTTGCCCAGGGTCACATAGCTAATAAGAGTCAAGTGTCTGAAGCTGAAATTGAACTCACATCCTCCTGACTCTATCCACTGCACCAACTAGCTGCTACAGTTGCTCAGTAAAAGGCAACTTGATAACCTTTCATGGTAGAGAAGTATTGACTATAGACTCTAGAAAGAAACTGGGAAGAGAGCTATGCCTAAGGGTAAGTTCATGATGATCTTACAAGGGGAGAAAAAGAACTTTGAGTGATCAGGGGTTGTGAATTACCCCTTGGCCAAATGCACTCTCTACAGTTTGTGCCCATTCTCTCCATGGACCTTGTACATAACTGTAGGTGAGTCCTTAGTCTTTTGTGGGGGAATGTTTTTGTAACTACCAGTCTTGATATGCCATTTAGGATATTCTTTGATAGAAGCTAATGGTGATCACTGGCTGATTATCAACAGAAAGCACACTGGTAGAAATTTATGATCAACAGCATTAGAAACCCACCTCTGAGAGTGGTAGCAGCCATCCTCTGAGAGATCCAGCCCTCCAGTATAAGCAGGAGTTAGGTCATATATGTGTGTGTGTATATATATATACATACATATATATATATGTGTGTGTGTGTGTATGTATATATATGTATGTATATATATATATGTGTGTGTATATATATGTATATATATATATATATATACACATATATAAATGTAGCTAATATTCGTGCTCAGCAGCTAGTATCTTTTCCTCTCTACCTCTACGGTTGCCTTTTATTATGTTGCTTGCATTTTAGATATCTCTATATTTTTGCATACTATATCATTTTTGCCTTTGCACAGGACTTGACACATAATGATTCTTTAATTAATTCTTCTTGATAGATCCCAATTGAACCTGTGTAAATAGTTTATGGAGAACCCAGGTTAAGTGACATGGCATTATATTCTGCTATGGAGATGCCAATCCACCCACCCACTCATCCATCCATTCATACATACATACATCCTTCTCCCCATCCATCCTTCCTTCCATCCATCTATCCATTTATCCATCCATCCATCTATCCATTTATCCATCCATCCATCCATCCATTTATCTATCTATCCATCCATCCATCCAGAAGAATGTGCTAATCTGTATGCCCAGAGGAGGACGACCGGGATAGGGTAAGGAATTGAGTCCTCATCATACAAAGATCAGTTGAAGAACCTGAAGATGCATATCCTGGAGAAGTGAAGACTCAGGTAGAGCATAATAACTGTCTTTAAGACTTGGGTTCAAATTCTGTGTGATTTGAACTGTGTGATCCTGGACAAGTCACTTAATCACTTTATGACTGTTAACTCATGTATAAAATGAGGGGGGTTAGACTCAATGGCCTCTGAATTCTCTTCCATCCCTAAATCTATACTTCTATGAAAGATGGAAGGAATAGACTTTAAAATGAAATGGTTACTTGCTTCAGTTAGCAAAAAGAGACTTTTTCTCCATTTGACTCCTCTACCACTGGAAAAAAGAAAGAAATTATAGCAAATATACATGTTCAAACAAAACAAATTTCCACACTGACCATGTCCGAAAATATGTCTCGTTCTATACTCTGAGTCCATCACCTATCAGTCAGTAGGTGTGTAGTATAAACTTTTTATGTTTGGATGTAAAGGGGGAATGAATGAGTAAAAATTTAAAGGAGACAAGTTTAGATCTTAAATCAAGAGAAACTTACTGATAAGAAGTAGAACAGACTGCCTGAGGGTGGGAGTGGTATTTTGTTCTGTGCTCCAGACAACACTGGATTACCACCTGTCAGTAGATTGGAGAGGGGGATCTTTTTGGTTCAGAGTTAGACTAGACAACCATTTAGGTCTCCTCCAACTTTGCAGCCCTGTTTTATGACCTGGTAGGGACAAGGGGATGAAAAAAAGCTGTTCTGACTTGGTAACATTCAGAGTTTCCAGCTTCAAAATTCAGAGCTACACATGAAAACTCAGAGGAAGAAGAAGGAGACCCAAGGTCAACTCTTCTCCAAGGCACAGTACTCAATGAACAACTTCTTCAGAGACTTGTGCCAAACCTCTGACCCATGGATAGGCAGCAGTATTCATAATTCTATTGAGAAATGGGACTTTCTATGGGATACTCTTTATAATAGATTCAAAGGCATGAATAAAACCCCTTAATTTTCAAGTATCTTTTTTAAATTAATTTTTGAAAGAAAATACCTTGTAAAGAAAGGTGTTTTTTTAAGGTTGCAGCTCTTACATAGAAGGATAGAGTTTCCATGGCCTGTCTTGTTAAAAATCTTCTAGTACTCATCTGATGCACACTTATTTATGGATTTTAGACTAAAAGCTCCCTTTTTGCCAGTTTTCTTCACAAGCACTTAGCTCAACATCCTCATTAGGTGGTTTTTCTCTTTTCTTTTTTTTTAGGTCTAGTCATGCCCTTGGTACTCTCCTTTGTTCCTTGTTGCAAAAGGAAGGGCTTTAAAGGATCTCTCTCCACTAGTTCCACCTTTTTTTTCTTTGTAATTAGCCTTATTTGAGGACTAGAAAGGCAGAAGACCAGAAAGAAATACAAAAACTGTTGAACAAAGGATATGATGTTCTTTACCCCAACCATGTACTATAAAGATCATGTACAACCTGGGTCAGATAACTTGCATATCTGCTTTTGTGAGAGAGGAGGCAGAGCAAGGTGGGGAGGGGGGAAAGAGAGAGGGGGGGGGGAGGAGAGAAAGAGAGGAAAGAAAAGAGAAGGAAAGGAAAGGGAAGGAAAGGAAAGGGAAGGGAAGGGAAGGGAAGGGAAGGGAAGGGAAGGGAAGGGAAGGGAAGGGAAGGGAAGGGAAGGGAAGGGAAGGGAAGGGAAGGGAAGGGAAGGGAAGGGAAGGGAAGGGAAGGGAAGGGAAGGGAAGGGAAGGGAAGGGAAGGGAAGGGAAGGGAAGGGAAGGGAAGGGAAGGGAAGGGAAGGGAAGGGAAGGGAAGGGAAGGGAAGGGAAGGGAAGGGAAGGGAAGGGAAGGGAAGGGAAGGGAAGGGAAGGGAAGGGAAGGGAAGGGAAGGGAAGGGAAGGGAAGGGAAGGCAAGGGAAGGGAAGGGAAGGGAAGGGAAGGGAAGGGAAGGGAAGGGAAGGGAAGGGAAGGGAAGGGAAGGGAAGGGAAGGGAAGGGAAGGGAAGGGAAGGTAAGGGAAGGGAAGGGAAGGGAAGGGAAGGGAAGGGAAGGGAAGGGAAGGGAAGGGAAGGGAAGGGAAGGGAAGGGAAGGGAAGGGAAGGGAAGGGAAGGGAAGGGAAGGGAAGGGAAGGAAAGGGAAGGAAAGGAAAGCTCTAACTCTATCTAGAGAGAGGGGGGGAGGAGAGAAAGAGAGGAAAGAAAAGAGAAGGAAAGGGAAGGGAAGGGAAGGGAAGGGAAGGGAAGGGAAGGGAAGGGAAGGGAAGGGAAGGGAAGGGAAGGGAAGGGAAGGGAAGGGAAGGGAAGGGAAGGGAAGGGAAGGGAAGGGAAGGGAAGGGAAGGGAAGGGAAGGGAAGGGAAGGGAAGGGAAGGGAAGGGAAGGAAAGGAAAGCTCTAACTCACATAGCAGCTGTATTGAGGTACATTGGGAGAATATGTACCACAGTGTAAGAAAAAATGCATTGTATTTTTATTTAAAATTCATTTTACTTTGAAACTAAAAAGAACATTTTGAGGATGGTTATCTGAAAACAACTTTTCCCCCTTCCACCTCAAAGTGTAACCCATGCTTGCTTTAAAATAACCCTTTTTAAAAAAAAAAGAAAGAAAAAGATATATATTCCCTTCGATGGGGAATAGCCAGCATAACATTTTTGCTATAACTGTGCCTCATGTCTTACCCTACAGACCATAAATAATGACCTATAATTTTGAGGAAAATCATAGTGGATTCAATGGATGCATGAGTTTCAACAGTTAGAGGCCTTGAGGAAAACCTGTGACCTAGCTTGAAACAACAATTTTATACAGGTGAAATAAGAATAAAAATGAACATCAGTCAATCAGCAAACATTTGCTAAGCAATGGATATACAAAGACCCTCCCCCCAAAGTAAAAATTCCTGCTCTTAAGAAGGTTCCATTTAGGGGCAGCTAGGTGGTGCAGTGGATGGAGCACCAGCCCTGGATTCAGGAGGACCTGAGTTCAAGTCCGGCCTCAGACACTTGACACTTACTAGCTGTGTGACCCTGAGCAAGTCACTTAACCCCAATTGCCTCACCAAAAAAAAAAAAAAAAAAAAAAAAAAAAAAAAAAAAAAAGAAGGTTCCATTTATTAAGGGAGACAACAAATGACTATATAAGTATATACAGAGTTTAAAAAAAAACGGGGATAGCAATTGGCCCAGGGATTTCATGGCAGTCAGGAACTCCCAGATGAGGAAACTTTCTCCTCATGCAGGTCAGCACCTTTTCTGTAATTTAGAGTTGTAAAGAGTGCCTAGAGTTGTCTAGAGTCCTGAGGTTAAGCGACTGGCCAGAGGACACATAACAAGCATCTGTTCAAGATGGGTCTGACTTGAACCCAGCTCCTCTTGGCCAGGGGGCCAACTCACTATCCATTCTTCCATGGCTGCATCTCTAAATAAAGAGAATAAGTACAAATATATATGTAACCCATATGAAGCTTTGGGCTGGCTTATTCTCCTAAGCCACATACTTAATAGAAAGACTTTGGGGGGGGGGCAATGAGGGTTAAGTGACTTGCCCAGGGTCCCACAGCTAATAAGTGTCTGAGGTCGGTTTTGAACTCAGGTCCTCCTGAATCCAGGGCCAGTGCTTTATTCATGGCCCCACCCAGCTGCCCCCTGAAAGAAGTCCTTAGTGAGGCTCCATCTTGCCCTTGGGATCCTAAGCACACCACTGGGGGATTGAGGGCATCTTCTTTGACGGCATCTGCTTCAAGTTCCTATTCTGGGCTGTTCTCTCCAAAATTGACAAAAGGACCCATTATTGATTTTGAGTGGAAAGAGTGAAGCTTTTTCAAAGGCCTGGGGTAAATCCTTGCCCTGCCCCTTTACCTGAGTCTCTACAAATCTTGAAGCATTGTTATTGATAGATAGCATAGTATCATAGAAATAATTCTGGCCTCAAGGGAAATCTTGGTTCAGATACTGCCTCTAACACTTAGTAGCTCTTTAACCATGGACAAGTTAAAGTTACTTAACTTTCTAGCCTCAGTTTCTGTATCTGTAAAGATTGGGATAATAATACTCGTAGTTCCCTACTTCTCAGGGTTGTTGTGAGGACGCATTAAGATAGTGTAGGCAAAGTGATTCACAAATCTTTTTGGGGGGGAGCAAGGGGCAATGAGGGTAAAGTGACTTGCCCAAGGTCACACAGCTAGTAAGTGTCAAGTGTCTGCGGCCGGATTTGAACTCAGGTCCTCCTGAATCCAGGGCTGGTACTTTTATCCACTACACCACCTAGCTGCCCCATGATTCACAAATCTTAAAGTTTTATGTAAAGCAACTATTATTATCAATCAATTCACAAGCATTTATTAAGTGCCTACTAAGACACCCCCCAAAATAAAGCAGTCCCTTTCCCCAAGGGGCTTATATTCTTTTGGGGGAATCAGAGGAGTTTATATCATAAGGGATGATATCAAAAGGTTGTGAGACACAGAGAAAGAGAAACCCTATGAAACCTAAAAATCATTTTACTATAGGAAATTGTTTTTATTAGAATGAATCTAAGTGCTTTTAAAAAGGTGTTGCCGACTAGACCCATACTCTCCGGCTCTCTTGTGGCTAACTAGGACACATACAATTAGCTGGCTGGGGTTAGGAGTGTAGTTTGTGGCTAAGGATTCAGTTCTCTGTTTGAGACTAAGTGGCCCACAAAGGGTTTGAGCCTCTAATCTTGGCCTCATTAAAATGATGCTCTAACCCAGCGGTACCCACTGGTGTGGGTCTAGACCCACATTTGACACATAGCCTTTAACCAAAGGATACACATGCCTGCTGAGTACCCTGGGCTGAGCTAGCAGAACATTCTAATACTGAAAGAGGTCATAGGGAACTGTGCATCTCATCTGCCTCAAGTGCTGCTGCTTTAAGAACTTCAGCATTAAAATTGGAAAGCAAAGAACCTTTCCTTCAAAGTGAAGAGCTGGTAGGAAGTAACTCCCCGGGAGGAGAGATTGTTTCTTTCCTTTTATTGTATCCCCAGCTCTTCCAGAAGTTAAGTGACTTGCTCAGGGTCGTGCAAATAGTATGTGTCTGAGGGTAGATTTGAACTCGGGTCTTCTTGACTCCAGGCCTAGTGCCCTATCCTGACATATAGGAGGCATTTACTAATATGTAAGAATATACATAGGGACCTTAGAGAACATCAAATTCAACCCCCTCATTTTACAGATGAGGAAACTGAGGCACAGAGATGAGTATACGGACTTGCCCAGAGTCACACAACCAGTAAGTGTCTAAAGAAGGATTTGAATGCAAGTTTTGCTGACTCTAAGTCCAGTGTCCTATGGACTATCCCATGCTGTGGACTGTTAAATTGGACTGAATACCTACTGCCATCTTCCTAGTATGGAATAGGGGAAGATAAAGCTGACCCAGACATGTACCACAGAGAGCCAAACAGAGGCTAAGGAGAGCCAGGAGGTTTTTAGCTTCAAATCGATTCTGTGGCCTGCTGGGAGGCCCTGAATCTAGATGCTGAGAATGAATAAAGACGTGGTGATCGGTCCTCTGTCAAATTCCTAGCCTGTACAAGAGTTCTAGTTCTAGGGTAAAGGAAAAGGTTTAAAAATGAAAGAACCACACTGGGCGGGGGAAGATATGGTGAAATCGAGTTTTTATTGAGAGCAACAGAAGTAGGGCTAGAAGGGGAGAGGTTTGGGGTGAGAATAGGTCCAGTGATGGGGACAGTGTTTTGGGGTTTTTTTACTTTATTTTTTAGAGACAGGGTCAAGGCCAGTGTCAGGAACAATAATAGAATTAGTGAATGGAGATCACTTAGGTTTAAATTAAGTACATAAGTAGTTTTAGGTAAGCATTAGGAAGATGGAGAGGAGTTTAGATTGGAGTTAAGATAGTCTTAATATTTTAGGCTAGATTTTTAACCTAAAGTTGGCTCCTGACCAATGACATCAGACAAGAAAGAAACTGGTCTTTTGGAACTCTAAAAAGCACATATGCATGCAATGTGTTACTGCAAAATGAGAAGGAATCCATGAGACATGCAGGAAAATAAGCCCCATCATCTTATAGACCTACTTTCCTTAGTGTGTGAGCCTTTAAAAATGTCTTTTTTACATCCCAGGAGAATCCCAGACGGTCTTCAAGAAGAAGCTGGGTGAGCCCTTCCTTGTTGGGCATGTCATAAGGGCTGATCCTTTTGTCTCTGGGTTGGACAAGATGGTCAATGAGTCTCTTCTAACTCAAATTCTATGTTGCTACAATTCCCACGCTGAGTAGACAATCAATTAAGTAATAAGCATGAATTAAACACCTACTGGGTGCTAGATAGTTTGGCAAAGTAGATCAAAGGCAGGTTTTAAAGACAGGAAGACCTAGATTGACTCTGACACATACTCATATGTAAGCATGAGAAATTCAATTAACTTCTCAATGTCCCAGGGAACGTTATAAGACATGATTTACCAACAAGCTGCTGATTTGAATCAGTGGAAGGCATTTCTATACTAGAATTCCCCACCCAGAAATCACAGGTCTAACTTTCCCTTCCCCCATCCCTCTAGCTCACATGTGTCATTCCTTTGATACTTTGAATTACTGAAAGAATGCCATGCATTTTAGCAGTAATGCATCTATTGTCACAAATGGAAATGAATGACAAGAACCAAAGTCAATCACAGATCTCCTCTGACCTGTCTGCCTTCTTCATATGGTCCTGGCTGACCTGCATCTCCACCCCCACTCCAGCTCCCCTGAAGTTATATTTAGCTCCTCATTGTTTGCTTTCCCATCTGTCACAGAATTTTTCATGGTTTGGTTTCCTATAAGGATTCTCCTTTGTGAATTTGCTAGCACCCCACCTTCGTCTATCTTGTGGACTCAAGACGAAGTTTTCATTGAGAATATGAAAATAAAATGAAACCCAGGATGACGTCACTTTGATTTTCAGATGCTTGACTATTTGGGGAAAGGCTGGGAGATTAGAAAAGCTACAGATGGGCCTAGGGATGAGACTTTATTTTCTTTGTATATATATATTATACATATATATGTGTATATATATATATATATATATATGTGTGTGTGCGTGTGTGTGTGTGCGTGTGTGTATACACACACGCACACACACACACATATATTTAGATGCACAACTTGTTGTTTACCCCAACATATTCCTCAATGGCAGAGACTATTTTGTTTTTTTCTTTGCATGCCCAATCCCTGGTATATAATAAGTACTTAATGTGTCAATTAATGGATTATTGTTGACCTAAATGAAAATAGCTTTAACTGATTATTCTGTTTTAATGGAGATATTTTGAAAGGAACCATGATTTCATTTATGTCACCTCTTTTCCACAGTACTGATCAAAACCTACCCCATTCATATCCTCTCAACATGCTTTACCATTAATCCTCCACATGGATTCACCCAGTTCACTGAAGGTGCATAGCAGTTCAATGATCACAGGTGGTAGTAGTAAAAGGATATGAAACTGTAATGTCTTTTAGCATCATCTTCTCTGGTGCAGATCGAAGGAGATCATGTATATAAATATATGTGTGGGAAAAGATTGTTGATCAGGGATTCATTTGAGTCCCCCCCAAACCACTTGATGAAATTAGAGGATATAAGGGGAAGGTAATGGAGAGCAAGGGGGTGTTAAGATGTTTCCCCTTTCAGACTTGGAGTGGTTGCATTTACAGCTTGTAAAGGGCATGAAACCTTGAGTGCCTCACACCCTGAATGACCTATTCACAACTTATAAATGGTACAAAAATGGGAGTGGCCCATTCACCCCTTATAAAGGGTTCAGCTCTTTCAGACTTTGGGGGGGGGTCAGTGAAAAGAAAGTGTTCATGTTTTGCCTCCTTTAGGAAATGTGATTATGTTCCTTAATCACCCTGATGGAATAACATGGTAGCTAGCCTTTGGTGACTGAAGAGTCAGATGTACACCTGGTGACCTGAAGAGGCATGAGTGAGGGCTGAGCAGGCCATTTTCTCTATCATTTAAGAAGAAGATCTCAACTCTTTTGCAGAATAAAAGAGGAGGCAAAGGGAGAATTTCCCTATCTCCCCTCCAGGTGACACCAGCGTCTTTTACTGTAACGACTCATGCAGTATCTGATGCCATGTTTGGCAGAGAGTGGGCCCAGAGAGCTAAGCTGTGTCACTGCAGAAGCAGCATGCAGAGATCATGGAAAGGGGTGGGGGAGGAAGAAGCATTTTTAAAAGGCCTACTATGTGCTGGGCACTGTGCTAAGTGCTTTGACAAATATCTCATTCAATCCTCAAGAGGAGGTTGGGGCTATGATTATCCCTTTTGCAGTTAAGGAAATTGAGGCAGAAAGAAGTTAAGTGACTTGCTCAGGGTCACACAACTAGTAAGTGTCTGAGGGTAGATTTGAACTCAGGTCTTCTTGACTCCAGGCCTAGTGCTACATTCACTGTGAACATTAGGGCCTTATGCACCAGCCATGTGAGATGCCTTGGCAACAGAGATTCTCTCGCATGTCTATCTCTACTTTTCAGTGCCTTTTCCCTTAAGTGGCATGTCCTTCATCACAGAGCCCATATACATCAAACAGGGCACTTGAACCCAGGGTTTCCTTTCTCTGAGGCCAGGTCTGCATTGAAACCTTAAAGCTTTTTACAGACCTTAAAATATTATGGAAATACTAGCTTAGTAAAAAAAAATAGAATAACAGACTACAACTAGAATTTCCTTATATTTTAATCAATTCTAAACTTCCCAAGCACAGGGATTATGCTTTATCTAAGCTTTGTGCCTCTCTTGATGCCTAGAAGAAAGATCTGCGTAGAAGAAACATCTGATTCAATAAGCATTTATTAAGTGCCTGCTGTCTACAAGGCCAGGCTCTCTGATGATTATGGAATTTATTTTAGAGGTTCTTCAATACACTAGAGGTTTATGCATTTAGCACCTCTTCCACAAACAGGACCACCTGGAAGACACCCCTCACACACATTTATAAAGAATCCTTATCTTTTACTTAGAATTAATAATGCACGCCCATTTGGGGGTTTTCTTGGCAGAGATACTGGAGGGGTTTGCCATTTTCTTTTCCAGCTCATTTTAAAGGTGAGAAGACTGAGGCAAATGGGGTTGAGTGACTTGCCCAAGGTTACAGAGTCTCTGAGGCTAGATTTGAACTTAGGAAGATGAGTCTTCCTGACTCCAGATCCAGCTCCCTATCCTCTGCACCACCTAGCTGCCCTGACACATATGCAAGGTCCAGGAATCGAACCCAGGGCTCCACATATGGTAGGTGAGAATTCTACCACTGAACTAGGCATTCAGGGTGTTATTTGATATTAATAGGGAGGGCATGAAACTACTGTTATTATCTATGGAAATGTATAATCTTGAGGCAGCTAGGTGGTGCAGTAGATAAAGCACTGGCCCTGGATTCAGGAAGACCTGAGTTCAAATCCGGCCTCAGACACTTGACACTAGCTGTGTGACCCTGGGCAAGTCACCTAACCCCAATTGCCTCACCAAAAAAAAAAAAGAAATATATAATCTTGATACATGTATAAGAGAAACCTTCTTGTAGGAGAGCCTTGACCTTATAAACAAATGATGAGTTGGACCCAGAATTGAGCAGAAGATCAAGGTGAGCTGTCTTTGGGAAACTGCACAGTGATTCCAAAGACATCAAACTTCTCCTTGAAACAAAGGACCCTCATCCTTAACACCAAGAATTTTCTAGTGGCTAAAAGTCAGGTAATACTACAGTCTCCAAAGAATTAAACTAGAGGATCACTCAGACAGCAAAGGAAAGATGTGGTGGCCATGAACAGGCCATGACATGTGCAAACATTTCAGGGGAGCTTTGCCATAGAAACATTATTTGGAATCTACTAAGCCAAGGAGTTTCAGAACTTCACCATCAGGATGAGTGATAGATTTGTATGGCAGGAACCTCAGAGGAGGAGATGATGCTGGGTGATGGTGTAATAGGAAACAAGGAATACTCCAATTCACTGCCCCCCACCAGTTAGCTAGGGGATAAGAGTAAAAATGGAACCAGTACTAGAAAGAGGGACTGGGGATGGAGCACCATCAGGACAGTGCCAGGTCTCCCTGAGTGCCAGAAGATGGAAGGAGTGAATGGCCAGCAAGCATTCATTAAGCAATTACTATTCAAAGCACTGTGCTAAGTGTTGGTGAATGCAAAGAAAGGCAAGAAGTGATGATTACATTCCAGGGAGTGAGACAATATGTGCCAAGGTTCATAGAGCATGGAAGGCAGGCCACAAAATGGAGGAAGGTTCTAGAAGGTAGGGAGACTGGGAAAGGTTTCCCTCAGAAGGTGTCCGTTTCTGACAGAATTCTTCAGCTACATCGGCATTCCTTGACAGAACAAAAGTTCTCTGCCTGCCTGCCTACAGCCATCCATCCAATCCCGCCCTGCTAACAAGGGAATGGAAATTCCCATTGTAGGTCTAGCTCAGTCTCTAAGGGTCAAAGCAGCTCTATCTCTGCCTTGTAGTAGCCTGGAGGGTTTGGGGGGTGTCTTTACTTCTACTACATCAGCTTGAACTTCTACCAGGTGTATTGTTAGGGATTGGTGACTAGCATCCCAGTTCTGTTGAACCACTTTACATCCATTAGCTTTTACAAAGAAATATTCACTCCAAAGCTATAGCAAGAACCAAAGGATGAATATTTCCTCTGAACACTTTGGGGGGACTCTCTCCCCTAGAGAAAGTAGGGAAAGTGGGCTCAGTCTTAGCATTGTCTACATAGCAGTAGTTTAGGCGAGACCTGGACTTTGAGTACTGGATCAAGCCCTGGAGAGGTAGAGGAAGGGGTGAATGGCTATTATAGATCCGCTCCACCATTTAATTCCAGAAGAGGGGAGCCACGTGACCATGCAATGGGAAGCCCTGAACAATCCTGGCCTTCTATAGAGAGAAGGGGGATGCTTGGGCCACATGCCATTCTAACAGCTGCCTCTCTGGCAATTCCAAGTTGTAAAGCCCCATGTCCAGCTAAAAGCACCCTTCTAACAGCAGCGGGGAGAGTTCGAGGAGGCATCAGCCTATTTACAAACCACGAGCTCGAGAGGTCTAGGAGCCAGACTGCCACAGCAGAAAGCCAGCATTTCTTAAGTATTAATTCAGTGCTAGACACGGACAGTGCTAAGTGCTAGAGATAAAAAAAGAAAGCAGAACTCGCCTCTGCCCTCAATGGGCTTATGTCAGGAGACAAAATACAAGTCAGCAGGTACCCAGACCACCAATTGTTGGTACATACTACACACAGAGTAGAAGGGAAGGGGAGTTTCCTGGCAGGGCCTGCCTCTTAGCAGGAAGAGCATCTCAAATGTGGCCCCAGAGTTGCAAGTATGAAAGTGTGGCAAGGGATTAAAGTGATGATATGGGGAGCAAAAAAAAAAAAAAAAAAGATTTCGTTTGAGGCCGTTATGAATCCTTCAGATTCTGCAGAGCCAACGGACAAGGTGTTGCTTCTCTAGCACCACCAGGAACATTTCCCTTACAGAGGGAGTCCAAGGCCTCAGGGCATGTGGTCAGATCTAACCGCTCTCTAGTTCTCTCTGAGGACTCGGACAAGGAAAGTGCTCACATGGAGCTCCGAAGAAGCCATGCAAGGACACTCTCAAAGTTTCTGCAAAGAACTCTGGAATCAATTTTGAGACATGGGAGATGCTGGCACGGGAGCACCCAGGATGCACACCGGCATCAGAGAAGGTGCTGTGGTCTGTGATCAAGGCACAAAGGAAAGCTGAGATGCCCAAATGTGGAGCCATCCCTACTCCAAATGTTCATGTGGACCATTTGTGCCCGAGCTGTGGTGGAGCCTTCTGAGCTGGCATTGGTCTGATCAGCCCCAGGGGAACACGTACATTGAGTCTGACATGGTGATGCCATGTTGTTCCTCTTCCAGCACCAAGAACAAACAATAACAATAGTTCTCTTGGATGAAAATGGGGTTCGTTAATATATTAAAAGGTTGTGCCCCTCACAAGCCCAGGTTCAACTTCCTTTTGAGGGAGTCCACACCAAGGGCAATGTTATGAGTCTGTGACACTGTATGCTGACCATGGGGAAAGGTGGGACTCACCAAAGTGAACTGAATTCACTGTTTGGGGGCCACTGTGGGACCTTTATGCATTTTTTAAATTTTCTACGAAGTGAAAGAAAGTTTATTCTGGACCCAATATGTGCCTTGTTACCTTAAGTACTTTTAGGAAAGAGCTTAGGGACCCTTTTATTCACATCTGTGGGGACCTAAACATAAGCCATTTTTAAACCACAATCTTGAGATTTCCCAGGGGCAACTCTGGGGTGGGTTCACAATGAGCCAAAGCAGAAGATATTGGGGGACATCCCCAGGACTGATCATAGCTTGGAGCCACTCCTCCAGCTGCACCAGATCCATGTACACCCAGCACTCGGCATGCTGAGCCACGGGCTACAATGTGAGCCTGGTTGCTTTCTGGGGTTATTTTCATTTACACCATTGTAGTTCTTGTGAACAAGCCAACAAGCACTTATCAGGCACTAGTTATTATGTGCCAGACACTGTGCCAAGCTCTGCTGTCTATCTAATTCTAGATCTGCTTACTTTACTCTGCATCAGTTCATATAAGTTTCCCATGTTGCTCTGAATTGTCCAGTCATTTTTAATAGCAATAGAGTCTGCTAATACATAATAATATGAGTCCTTTCTCTCCCTCCCCCCCACGCCCCACTCCAGAAAGTTTAGATCTGTCTGGGACAAACTCAAGGGAACAAAAGAAATAGAGACAGATTCTTTTGTCTAGCTCAGTGCAGGGCTGATGGGATCAGACCACACCTAGGTACTGGACTTTGCCTTTGTCCTTCAGTGAGGGTCTTTTACATTCTTCTCCCTGACGTCCTCAGTAAAGTTCATTATAAATCATGTCAACCAAGGGAACTGAATGATGCTAATCAATTAGCTTTGATCAATGACTAATGACCCACCTCTACCAAAAGAGGATGAAAAACTTTTGGAAGAGGCCAACAGCTCTCTCTCTTGGCCCTCCCTCTTAGGACAGCAGGTCTGTCGGTCTTCTGAACTCTTGGAGACCACATGCTATTTCTCTTGAGACCGAGTGGGTCTGCTGAAGCTCTCTCCCTGCTTTCTCTACCACGGGGCCTGAAACTATGAGAAGTTAGGGAGACACACAGTCAATCCTTTTCTGGTATATATAATATGAAGAAAATAATAATATGCTTAACCAAAGCTGGTATCTGTACTAATAACAATTAACTTAAAAATTAATAATAATAATTAACATTTATAAAATACCCACTATGTGCCAGGTACTGGGTCAAACACTTTACAATGATTACCTCATTATCCTCACAATAGCTCTGGGAGATGGGTGCTATTATTATCCCCATTTTACAGATGAGGAAATAGAGGCAAACAGATGTTAAGTGACTTGCCCAAGGTCACACAGCTAGTAGGAATCTGAGGCCAGATGTGAACTCAGGTCTTCCTGACTCCAGGCCCAGTGTTCTAACCACTGTGTGGCCAGCTGTCCACATTCAGAGACCATAATTTGTTCATAGGCTCCTCAATTCATAGACACCCACTTTGTTTCCAGTATTCCGCTTCCATATTTTAAAAGAAAAAAGGAATTGCTACAAATATTCTGGTATGCACAAGGCCTTTGTTTCTGTCTTTGGCCTCATGGGTGTATGCATCCTTGTGTCTCATTTTGATCTGGGTCCATCACAGGCTACTTAGGCACCAAACCCCTTAAAGAACTCAGGGGGAAGTTTGATATGAAAGATTTGTTTGTGACAATACCTGTGTTGTCTGGCAGATCTGAAGACAGAACTTAACAAAGTGGAGTGCTCATCCTAACTAAAGTAGTCACTCATCTGTGCTTCATTGCCTTTTCCTGTCACACCAGCATGACAGCACTCAGGGTGGAGCTGGGGTAAGTGGTTCCATGTCCTTTGATAATACAAGATGGGGCCCGCATTCTGCTCTTGGCCATTTTCAAGCTCCATCAAGGGTGGAACAAGACATCTCTGTATTCCCAGAGATTTCCAAACTGTGGCTCGTACATTCTATTATGCACTCAGTCCATCTTGTCCTTTCGGAACGGAGTCACCAGGGAGTACAATTAGCCGGCCACTGTCCTTTCTCTTTCTTTCCAGGCTCTAGATTGCCACTTTGTTTTTAGCCTGAATTATTGTTTTGCCTCAACCCCCCTCCCACTCCCCAGTCATTTAACATCCTTCTTATCTAACAGTTCCTTCTCTGTTCTTAACTAGTGTGAACATTTTACACAACTAGATAATGTGAATACTAGCCAGTACATTTTCACTTCTATGGAATTATAGGGACTTTAAGGGATTTTTAAGAATACCATATATTTTATGCTTCTATCAGACGAAAATCCATTCCCTTAATATAGGTTTCTAGTAATAAGAACCTTCCTTCATCTCCCTGAGTCTGGTATAATCAGGAGTGTGCTGGTAAATGTTTAACAACCAGCTATTTAAAAAAAAAAAGTATCTGGGGGCAGCTAGGTGGCACAGTGGATAAAGCTCCGGCCCTGGATTCAAGAGGACCTGAGTTCAAATGTGGCCTCAGACACTTGATACTTACTAGCTCTATGACCCTGGGCAAGTCATTGCCACAGCAAAAAAAAAAAAAAAAGGAAAGGAAGAAAGAAAAAAAATTATGAAGGATGCACTTTACGTTTAGTCTGCATTATTAGCATTTTCTTAAGCCAAGACAATTAACAAACCAATAAAACAAGCCCTGATTTGTAAGCATTTGTTGATTTCCAAGATATGTGATCACACTAAAATTTTTACAATCTCCTTGGCAGGTATGAGCTGGCTCCAGTACATCTATAGCCATGAGATGCAAATACTCAGATTGAAATAGGTCAAAGAATTTTGAGGAATTAAAGTCCCCTTTCCAAAAAAATCCTCTTTATCATGAATTGACTGATTTTATCTATCCAATGGCTTTGGGTTATCTTGAGACCATCTCCTCTTTTGTTGCTAGCCAGTGATTTTCTTGGTCTTGAGCTCCCTATGACAAGAAGCAGCCCTGTGATCACCAGTAGTCCTGGTTAGGAAGGATTCTCTGACTTACCAGCTCTCACTCAAAATCATTCCTTGGTTTCTTGCATGCTCATGCTTCTCTTCATTGGAGTACAGCAATGCTGAGACCATTCACTCACTTAGCATACCACTACTGGCTGACTTATTGCTATTCAAAAAACAAAGGTCAAGAGGAAAACAAAAGCCCATCCTAGCAGGTTTAACATGCCAAATTTCTTGGTCTGCCTTGGCCCGACTCAAATCTGGCTTGGGTTTCTGTATTTTAAGTTCCCCAGAAGAGTGCTGACTCACTGTTTCCCTTTAGACTACCAGCATCAAACTCAATGAGGGCCATCGGCCCTTACATAAGGATCCCTGTGGGTTGACTTACTGACTTAGTGACTTAGAAAACCACACATTTATGTATTTCTTCTTTTTTTATTAATATGTCAACACGTTAAAATCAGATAAGAACTACATTTAAATCTGGTTTGGACTGAACTTGGGAGTACTGCGGCATGCACGGGGCCTGCTGGTTTCATGTGTGATCCCTCTGCTTGGGCCTGAGGCCTCTTGTTTAGCAGTGTCACACCCTTGCCAAGGCATGTGACTACCCCTATTACCAGAGATCCTTGGGTGGATTTTTGGGTTCTCAGTGAGTATTTACTGTCAATAATATTAGCTAATCACTAAAATAGCAGCTTTTGTAATGGTTCTGAAGGTGGATTTAGGTACCTCAATATCTCATGTACAGCATCTTCTGTTACCTCTGGGATAAGATACAAAATCCGCATCATGGGATTTCAAGCTATCCATTATCCCTCTCCAGTCTTATTTCATATTACTTCCTTTTACATACTCTTCACTCATGTTATAGCCCTTCTCCATTTATTACAGTCCATCTCCCACTTCCGCCACTGGCCCCCCATGTGTGACCCGTAGGAGACTCCTCATCTCTGTCTCGTAGAACCCCAGCTTCCTTCAGGGTACATACAACTCACACGTCTCCTCTTCCACAGTAGCTTTCCTGATTCCCTAGTTATTAGTACAGTATCCACAGTGAAAATACTATACATTCTTCATATGCACAGTATGTCCCCAAAGTCTTAAAGCAGTTTTAAGTTGCAAGAATTAATAACTTAAAACTCTATTTTTTGGAATAATATATATCTATATCTCTACATACATTTGTATCTATGCATATGTGTGAAGTACATTCATGTATCCAGGGATCTGAGTGGGGATTCGTGTGTGTGTGTGTGTGTGTGTGTGTGTGTGTGTGTGTGTATGTGTGTGTGTACAACAGTATCCCCACATATATGAATGTGTACAATAGAACAGAAGCAGACTTTCCTGACCTTGGAAGTGGACCTGAAATTAGGAAGACCTGAGTTCAAATCTAGCGTAAGACACTGGGAGTTTCCAGCCTTTCCTCAATCATTGGTTATCTCTAAACTTCAATACAATTATTAAAGTCTATTCATTTCTACAGACATTTATTAAGTGTTTACTGCATGCTAAACATGATGTTATGTAAATGAAAACAAAAAGCCTTTGGACTCCAGGGGTTCATACTCTGGGAGTAAATAGCATGGCAAGGAGAAGTCAATATAACACCTATAATGATGTCTAACATTCACTGAATTCTTTAAGCTTGACAAAGGGCTTTGCATATATTACTGTGTGATCCTCAATAACCTTTCAAGGCAGGTGTAATGGAATTTATTAATTTGATCATTGACAATGCTATGCTATGGTTTAGTAAAAATACAGCAATTCAAATAGTTAAAGAAGAGAATCCAGCTTTCCAGACCAGAGTCCAGAATCCAGTTTTTCCAAACCAGAATCCAGACTGGAGTCCGGAATCCAGTTTCCTCCTGATGACATCTTACCACTTCAAGAAGACAAGAGAACTCAGAGACTTTATATGTTTTGTTAGTTTTTACTATCTCCTTTCTGTTATAATATACACTATCTGTAACATGTACTCTCTGCAGAGGCTCTCCCTTTGCAAGACTAATGTCAAAGCGTCGGTTCATGAGGACAAAAAAATCGCCCCTCTGGACAAAACTTTCCTCTCTTCCTTTTCTATATTGTTGTTCACATATTATTAGTTAGCAATAGTTATTATATTCTTTTTACTGTTCTGTCAAGGAAATATTTTGTTTCTTGAGGAACAAAAGGGGGGAATGTGGTAAAAAGTTTTAACAGTCGGTTAGATAATGGAGAGACGCCAGTTTTTTTTTTTAGGACCACCCTTTTGGGGAGGAGACCAACAGCATGAGCTACGCACACCAGTCCACCTGCGACGCACGCCAGATTGCCTGCTGAGCACTCGACTTCCGGGGTGCGAGCTTAAAAGGCAAGGAGAGAACGGAAGTGGGCCTTTTTTCCCACTCCGCTGGTCTCCTGGCTGCGCTGCACAGACAGACACAGACTGGAGTTTGACTCGGCCCGGCTCTCGGTTAACAGCATGTGCTTGACTCGGTCTCTCGCCCCAAAGGTGGCCTTCCGCTTTGGTGAGTTTTATACAGAATACAGACTAAGCTTACACTTAAGACGATTTGCATTGTATTTCTACTTTCTTATCCTTCTAATCAACATCACCTTGTGACTACCATACAATAAAAGCTCTAAGTAGAAAACCAGAAGCTTCTTCCATTTACTAGTCTGGGAGATAAGTTAAGGGAAAGGTTAAGTAGGGAGATTTGTGATCTAATATCCAATTTTAACCTCACACAGGTGATATTGTTATCCCCATTTTACCAGTGGGGAATCACAGAGCTAGTGAACGTCACAGAGGAGGGTTCAGCTAGAGGGTGGCTAGCAAAGCCCAGGATGACCAACCCCATGGGAGGGTAATTTGAAGTAGAACAGCCAACCACCACTTGGAAGGGCTAATGGGCCTAAGGGTTGGAGGGATTCTGGCTTCTAGGAGTGGTGGTGATCAGAGGTTGGAAGGAGTTAGTATCTGACCAGAAAAGAAACAGGAATGAAGGTGGGGGGTAGGGTCTGGGGAAATTGGGGTCAGTGAGGAGGAAAATCGTCCCATTGGGTGTTTGCTCTAGGTGGGGTATTCCGGGGGCCCCAGAATGGGCTCTAGGGCAGTCTGGGGTGAGAGAGGAGGAAAAGAGAGACAGACAGACAGACAGATAGACAGACAGACAGACAGACAGACAGGCAGAGACACCTAGAGATGGAAAGAGAGAAGCTTTTCCCCATTTCTAAGCTGGGAATCTCAGAGATGCTGTTTTCTCAGGCTACTCTGGTGGGAATTAAGGACTTATACTCTCTTGGGAATGTATGTTAGAATGTGTTTTCCTATTATTCTGTACTGCTTTGCTCATTATTTTTATCCTGGTGTAATGTTTTGCTTTAAAAATGCATGTTTCCTATCAGTTCTCTTCATCTGATACACACGGAGTTTGGCCAGTTTTAGTTGAGGTGGGAGGGGAACCTGAGCCAAATGAGGCACACTCACCATCCACATTGGATGTGTGTGAATCTAGTGTTGAAAGGAATAAGGCCTCATCCTCAAAGGGCTGTATTTAATAAATGGAGGTGGGAGCTAGCTAACTAATAAGTGAATGAATGAATGAACAATGTGTTGTCATTTTAATGAATGAAAATATATCTCAGCCTACTCCTGGATTACCTTAAAACTCAAGATGATGATTAATGAATATGATAATAAGTCAAGTAACATGATAAGTGGTGATCTATACCCATAATCCCTTTTACATTTAAAAACCTGAGCCAGAGAGAAGAGGCTAGGAAATATACTCTTAGTTTTTAACAAGTAGAGGACTTGATCTTTTAAAAAATATTAACCATGTATAAAATATTCTCAAAGCTAGAAAGGGACCTAACAGATGTGAAAACGGAAATCTGAGAAGGGGAGGCACTTGCCTGAAGTCAGACAACAAATTACTTTTCCCAGTTTGGGGCTGACCCTTGACCCAGTGACCCCTCATTTGGGGGTCCGTGGCAAAGAAACTTTTCAAATCTTCTTGCTAATGCTTCTAGCTCATTTCCCTTTTATATCAGCATTGTTTTTATTTTAATGAAAACTCCCTTTGCTTTTCACTCCCTGCAGCAGATCCCAGCTCCTGTTCAGAGGCATAATGAATGCATATGTTTAAAGAGCAAATTGTTCTCTTTCCCTTCTTTTCTAACTGCCAATTTCTTACCCCTTACTTGCAAAACCTGGTTCAACTCCTGAAAATGCGTGTATAACTTTAAAAAAAATCCCTAGCCTTTGTCCTCCTCCACTTTATTTTTTTTAAATTTTTTAATTTTTTTTAGTGAGGCAATTGGGGTTAAGTGACTTGCCCAGGGTCACACAGCTAGTTAAGTGTCTGAGGCCGGATTTGAACTCAGGTCCCCCTGACTCCAGGGCCGGTGCTCTATCCACTGCACCACCTAGCTGCCCCCCTCCTCCACTTTAAACCAACTTCTTTCATATACTCCAATTTCAACTATATTTGGAGGAGCCGACACCTTATGAAGACCCTAACAAAATCCTTTAAAGATCCAAGTACTTAGTCCTTTATTCTACCAATAATAACTTGTCATTTACTCATATTCACCCACCATTTTCATATTAGTTTACAGTAAAGTCACTGAGATGGTCAGATGTAAGAGTTGGGAATAATCCTTAGATTGGAGTACGCTCTTAGACGGATTTCTATTGATCCTAGAAGTCTATGAAACATTGTTTTTAGAACTTGGGGCAAAGCATCAGAGTAATGCCAGGGTCATCCAGCCAGTGACTAGGATACTTTCTGTTGCTTTAGTAGTAACAGAAGAGGAAATGTATGTCACAGTGTAATCACCTTAATCAAGCATATATCACCGTAATACAGACATGGATAAGGCTTGCTGTTTCTTCTTTTAAAATGAGTCTTTTGGTTCCAAAACAAACTGAAGATGATGATGGGTTCTCCCGCCCCCCCCCCATCACCATCTCCATTAGCATCAGGCCCCTGATTACAGAAGCCCATGTATGATCATTCCCTTCTACTCAACACCTCCGACCCCACCTCCTCAAGCCCAGGAGCAAGGGGAGTTGCAGGCCTGGTGTGAACTGACACCGTATCTCCAGCAGCTGCTGTGTGATACATTCCCCAACCTGGCAAGGTCCCTGCCCTTGAGACTTTGCCACCTTAATCAAGGTTCCCACCTCCTTGCTTCCTGACCCACTAGTTCCATAGCATCTTCCTTCCAACTGGGAAAGCAGACTAATATCACCTTCTGCTGCTGCTGCTTCTGAGCCCTGATTCATGGCCCAACCAAGTGGCTTTAACAGATTAGTCTTGGCTTTTGCCTTAGGAAGTAAAAATGTTACCTTTGACTTGAGGCCTACCCAAAATGACATAGTTAAACATCAGAACTACATTAAATAAAAGATATTGAAGTCAGCCATAGAGACACTCTTTATATGGCAAAGAAAAGCCACTTGAATATCATAGGACTACTTGACATTTACCAAAAATCCAAGGAAAAACTGGAATATGGTATTTGGAAAAGCAAATGAGACAGGCTTGCAACGTCAAAATAACGCATCCTGCACAACTGAGCTCATCGTTTTCCCCAGTCATACGTTTCTCTTCATGATATCTATTAGTCAGTCACATGGTGCAGCCTGTACAGCCTTCACATGCTTTCTCATTCATGAGATTTATCTAAAAGTTAAGTATTCAATGCTTTTGGAGCCAGACTTAAGTCAGCACTTGATCTCTTTGTTCTAGAAATAGAAGCCAGGGACGGGGGTTTTGCATAAATTATCAAGACTACTCAGTTTCCCAAATTCATTTTGCTAACATGCTCCTGTCAAATGAGACTAATGGATCTTGTTCTTCTTGGCCTCAGAGGGGAGAACTAGGAGTGGTGGGCAGAAGTAGTAGGAAGATAGGTTTATGCTTGATATCAGGGAAAATTTCCGGACCATTAGGTCTCTCCAAAATATGAAACAGGTTGTCCAGAGAAGTGGTTTGTTCCTCCTCACAGGAGGTCTTTCAACAGTCAAGATGACTCCTTATCAGGCAAGCTATAGAAGCGACTCCTGTAAAGGTTCAAACTAGACTAAATGTCCTTGGAGGTGCCTTCTCACCCTAAAGTTCTTTGATTTGATGGTGATATTGCTCTTACTCTGGTTTGAGGCTCAG
The DNA here is from genome assembly GCF_019393635.1 of Dromiciops gliroides. Taxonomy (NCBI): domain Eukaryota; kingdom Metazoa; phylum Chordata; class Mammalia; order Microbiotheria; family Microbiotheriidae; genus Dromiciops; species Dromiciops gliroides. The sequence continues at coordinate 26,013,557 of NC_057865.1, read as the reverse complement.
ATGGCACCTGACTTTTCTTATATACGGTCAGTAGACGATATGAATTTCATGGTTGACTTATGCAGAGGTCTGTGTTTAGAATAGCTAAGAACAAGACAGAACAATGGCAGTTGTGAGGCAGTAACTCCATGGAATTCCAGTCATATTACATTTTTTGGGCCGTTAAGTATGGAGTACTTAAGTGTTCAGCCTGTCACTGTTACTGTCTGACTGCTTTAGATCCAAAGAAACAAAACAAGAGAAAAAAGATTTTTGTAAAAAGCCAACATCTGTTTTGATTGTATCAAACATGGTAGGAAAAGCGTCTTCCTTTACTCATATCCTGTTTGTCAGTTTCCTATCTAGGTGTCAGGTTTAAATTTGGAACATGTAAGAGGCAGCAAATTCATCTCAGGCAAATGAAAAAAAAATAGAAGGAATGCAAAGTCTCCTATTTGCCATTTGAAGATAAAACTCTAATTTGTAAGGAAGAGATTTTATTTTTATTCTAAAAGCTAATGAGATACCTCTCTTTCCATATATATATACACACACATACATACACATACACACACATATACAGTATATGTTGTAAAAAATATTTGATGCTCTTGAGTTTCACAAATAAAATAAGACAACTTAAAAATGGAATTATTAGATTATGATCTGGTAGCAAAGAATTAAAAATGAAGCGGATGCCCATTGATTGGGAAAGGACTAAATAAATTATGGTACATAAATGTTTGTTTGTTTGTTTTTTAATTAATTAATTAATTATTTTTGCGGGGCAATGAGGGTTAAGTGACTTGCCCAGGATCACACAGCTAGTAAGTGTCAAGTGTCTGAGGCCATATTTAAACTTAAGTCCTCCTGAATCCAGGGCCAATTATGGTACATAAATGTAATGGAATATTACTCTGCTGTAAGAAATGATGACTGATGGGCAGCTAGGCAGCGCAGTGGATAGAGCACCGGCCCTGGAGTCAAGAGTACCTGAGTTCAAATCTGACCTCAGACACTTAACACTTACTAGCTGTGTGACCCTGGGCAAGTCACTTAACCCCAACTGCCTCACTTAAAAAAAAAAAAGAAAAGAAAAAAAAGAAACGATGACTGATAAAGACAGAGAAACATGTAAAGCGTTATCTGAACCGGGGCAGAGTGAACTAAGCTGAACCAAAAAAAACCCCAATATATACAATGACTACAAGTACAACTGTAAAACAATCACAAATGAATGTTACAAAGTTACAGAAAACAAGCAGGACTCCAAAGAAGAGATCTGAGAGAAGATTCTCCCAACTTCATGTTTTTTTAGAAGTAGGAGGTCCATGGGTGTCATATATCGTATAGATTTTGGGGCTTATTTATCAGTTTTGCTAATTTTTTCTCTTTTTCTCTTTAAAAATACTATTTGTTTTGGGGCAGCTAGATGGCGCAGTGGATAGAGCACTGGCCCTGGATTCAGGAGGACCTGAGTTCAAATCCAGCCTCAGACACTTGACACTAACTAGCTGTGTGACCCTGGGCAAGTCACTTAACCCCAATTGCCTTACTAAAAAAAAAAATACTATTTGTTTTATGAGATGGTTCTCTGGGAGGAGGGAGAGGAGAAGGGACATTGGGGGAAATTTTGGTGATTAAAAGACAAACGATATCAACAAAATGGATTTTTTTAGAAAAAAATTATGAACCGTATTAGTAGATTCATGTTTTTAATGATAGGAAGACATAAAGGAAAGCAAAAAGAATCACAGTCAAATCAATTGTTGGTAGACGTGCCGTAAAGATTTCTTTCATGTTTTTTAACAGGGCTCTTTAACAAGGTCTATATAAAAGATGTACAAATAGTATTACCATTAGAATCATAGATTAAGAGCTAGCAGGGACCTAGAGATCATTTACTTCACTCCCTTCATTTTACAGAGGGGAAAACTAAGTCCTAGAGCCATGAAGTTTAGTGTAGTAGAAAGAATGGTAGAATTAAAATGAAAGAACATAGGTTCAAATCCCAGTTCTACCACTTGCTGTGTGACTTTGAAAAAACATTTCATTGATGAGCCTCAGTTTTCTTATCTGTAAAATGAGAGGGTTGGACTAGATAATCTTTAAAGTTGCTATGACACTAAATGGCTTACCTAAGGTGGTGCAGTGGTTAGAGCTTTGGACTTGGAGTCAGGAAGACCTGAGTTCAAATCCATACTCAGAAACTTCCTAGTTATGTGACCTTGGGCAAATAACTTACCCTCTGTTTGCCATTGCAGAAGGAAATGACAAACCACTGTAATATCTTTGCCAAGAAAATCTCAATGGAGAGATGTCCATGGGGTCATAACGAGTCAGACATGACTGAAATGACTGAACAACAACAACAAAATGGTCACCCTGGTGGCCAGAATTCCAACTCAGGTCCTGACTCCAATTCTAATGTTTTTGCCATGATAACAGTAAGAAGAGAAAGTGAGAGATGTAAAGATGAAATGGCATGCCCCAGCCCTGACAGAGGATGACCAGGCACTCAATCCCAGGTCCGTCCTATGGGTCAGAGCCCAGTGTGCAATCCCCCATACCACGCTCCCTCTAGGGGACATTCCTATTGAAACATATCAGCATTTGTGTGCAGTCATTTGTAGATTTGCAGTCAACATACTTTCACAATTAGAAATTAAGGAGGTGACATTACTGTGAAACACAAAATAAGCTTTATTCAGGAAGCAGAGAAGTTGGAGGAGAGCAAAGCAGGAATAATGATGTAAATGATTCCAAATTAGAAGGGAGCCAAAGTGAAGGCACATCAGGAGAAACCACAAGAACATCATTCAGGGCAGATGAAAAATGAAGGCATGAGGAAGACCAGGGGAGGGGGAAGTGTGTCTAACAAGCAGCCCAACAACAATAGCATCACCTCTCCCTTGAGCCCCAAAGAGCTCAGATGTATTCAATTGAATTTCAGGGGATGAGTTTCTAAATCTAAGTGTTATCTTAATGGAGCTTCAGAGATTTCCCCAATCCAATGAGGGGATTCTCTCGGATTTCCTAATTCCATGAAAGATTAATTCATTTGCAAAGCCCTTACACTTGAGTCATTTGTAATAGAATGTATATTCCAATAGACTTCATACAGAACTCTAGTCTTGCTTGGTACAACCATTGTTTCATGAAATCAGCCATAAGATGTAAACATGGTTAACATTTTGAAGCTATGTCATTTGAAAGCACTCCTTGAACTCGTTTGACCAAGTTTTGCTTTTCTTTCATTTCTTAAAATCACACCTGTGCTCAAGCATACACTCTCTTCCTCTCTCTGGTAAGCACAAGGTGTGGAGACTGGTGCCATAGATAATTAATCTCTATTGCTATCTATAGTTTCATAGTTAACACAGTCTTAGCAGAAGTGTGAAAACACATTCACACCTTGGAAAATGGATGATTAACTAATCAAATGACAATATGAATGTTAGACAGAATTACAGAAATGCCAGTAAGCCAGAGCTATTTATGATTATAATATTCTATTTAATTTTTAAGGGTGGGTTGTTTGCCATAATCTGTTTCTCAAACATCCAGTGCAGATTCTCAAACTTTTTAATTGCATCGCTCCTCATAGGGAATGAAGAAAAATACACATTTGCCTTAATTAAACATTTGAAAATGTGATCTGAAGGCAGAAAGGAATCTACAAGACCTGAGGCAGGGTGGGACCAGGGACAGGCTACATGTGGCCAACCAATGTGCTATTTTCTGTCTTTGGTGTGTGTGATGTCCCTTGAAGACCTACCCCCCACCCCAACATAACTGATAGGCTAGCCAACATTTAGACCAGAGATTTCGATTGTTCTGTTTTGATAATTTCATGTTTAAACAATCCAAATGGGTGAAAGCATCAGATTCCATTGTTTGTTTGGTTTTGCCAGTTGTCTCTAATACATGGTTTGCCTCAAATAACTTGGTGTTTTAGAAAGATGAATGCCAGTGTTGGAGAAACATCCCCAAGGCACAAAGTCATGTGAGTTGGACTTGGAAGGGATCTTAGGCATCATCTGGTCCCAACCCATCATTTTATAGATGAGGAAACTAAAGGCCAAGAGAGAAGTGATGGGCCCTGGGTCATACGATGGGTTACATGTGAGAGATGGAATTCAAACTTAGCTCTTCTGACTCAGAATCCAAGGACCTGGATGGAATGACACCTGATATTGTCCTTTTGGGGTAACCGCCTTGATAACAGAAACAATTATTCCAAAGATGCTGCTCTTGAGTAGACTACGTTTTGTTGGTTCTCCCTCTGCTTCTCTCTAATCCATGCTCCTCCTCCTCTTTCCACCAATCTAGCTCAGGCCTTCCTCTCTCACTTGGGGCATCTTCAGTAGCCTTCTAACTGGTCTCCCTGCTTTCAATTTCTCCCTTCTTCAGCAGGTGCACCTCAGAGTTCTCGATGCTTCCTCAATGCTCAATGTTCCTCCCCTACTCAAAAAGCTCCCGAAAGCCTCAGGACAAAATCTCAGTTTTACTGTCTGACACTGAAAGCCTCCCACAGTTGGGCTCGTCTGACTCTTCAGCCTCATTTCACATCACTCTCCTTCACACCCTCTCTGTTCCAATTAAACAGATCTCCTTCTTGATCCTCAGAACTAAGCACTGTCTCCCGCACCTGGAGTTCTATCTTTGTTGGGGCTGGGCCCCATTCTCTCCCCATACCCGCTGTTTCCATCTGACACCTGCTCATAGGAGCAGTCTTCCCTCATCACCCGTGGTGTGAATGTGGGTTCTCTCCTCATATCATCCTGTGTCTATGTACCTGTGCACATGTGCTGGATCCCTTTATAGGATGAAAGATCCTTAAGCATGTGGAAGCCTCTCAGCACAAGGTGAGGTAGAGGAACATGGAGATGTCAGCTGCATAACCAGGGAAGAGATTCAGCCCAAAAAGTCCAGCCTAGGAGCACCATACAGGGAAGCCTACAAGTGCATGGGTCAAGAAAGAGCCAAGAGGGGGCAGCTAGGTGGCACAGTGGATAGAGCACTGGCCCTGGAGTCAGGAGTACCTGAGTTCAAATCCGGCCTCCTCAGACATTTGACACTTACTAGCTGTGTGACCCTGGGCAAGTCACTTAACCCCAATTGCCTCAGCAAAAAAAAAAAAAAAAGAAAAGAAAAGAAAAGAAAGGAAAAGAAAAGAAAGAGCCAAGAAAGTTTAGATCCTAGAGTTCTATACCCCTGGCAGAGTGTGTCCCAGGAGTAGTCCAGGAACACTTGGAGTCTGCAGCTGTGTTGCTTTGGCCCCAGACTGGAATGATGAAGGGGAAGGGTGAGAAGAAAATGAACTATTGTTAAGTACTTACTATGTGTTAGGCACTGTGATATTCGTGTATTTTATTTACAAATATTAACTCACTTTATCCTAATAATGACCCAAGGAGGGAGGTGCTATTACAAACTAATATAAACAGAAGTTAAATAATATTTTAAATTACACTTCAAGACCACACAGCTAATAAGTGTCTTAGGCTGGGTGTGAATTCAGGTCTTCTTGACTCCAGGCTCAGTGTTCTAGCAACTGAACCATCAATACCTCAATAAGGCCTCATAAGCCTACAAAAATGATACTGAAAAAGGCTATAGATCAGAGTGAGCCATAAGGCTCTGAAGTTGGTATTTTGAAGACCTAAGACATCCCTGAATTCCATGGAAAATACAGCATTCATTATCAGAAGAAACAATATAAGGACCCCAGATAATATAGCTCAGAACCAAACAATTCCAAATTCTATTCCTTCCAGAAATGTACAGAGCTTAATTGTGACATAAAATCCCAACACAGAAGTTAAGTCTTGAAAAAAAATGAGTAAACAAAGTCAACAATGATAAATAAGTATTATGGATGTCCAATAACAAATTCCAAAAATAAAATATCTCCACATTTATAAGCAAAGCTTCAAACAAAACATAGCTTAACAATAAGCCTACCACAATTCCTGGAAGAAATGAAGCAAGAATTTAAAAAGTATTAAAAATAATATGAAGGAGGGGGCAGCTAGGTGGCACAGTGGATAAAGCACCAGCCCTGGATTCAGGAGTACCTGAGTTCAAATCCAGCCTAAGACACTTGACACTTACTACCTGTGTGACCTTGGGCAAGTTGCTTAACCCCCATTGCCCTCCCCCCCAAATAATATGAAGGAAATGTGAGCTTTAACGGAAAGAACTAAAAGGAAAATAATTTAGTACAGGAAGGTTAAAGTCTTACACAAGTGAAAGATTCCTTAAAATTAGAATGGAGTTAATGGAAATCAATGACTCCAAAAGACAATGTGAAACAGAACAAAACCAAAAGATTGGAAAAATGGAAGGGAATTTTAGGTATTTGCTATAAAACAAAACAATTGACCTGGGAAACAAGTCAGAGAAAGGGATAATCTAAGAATCACTGTACTGACAGAAAACCACAATTTAAAAAAAAAAGAAGTCTATTTCAAGAGATCGTGAATAAAATCTTTCTACACTTGTTAGAACCAGAGGGAAATATGAAAAATAGAAAGAATCAACCAGTCGTTTCTTTAAAGAAATTCCCGAATGAGAACTTCCAGGAACACCATAACCAAAATCCAAGTCAAAGAAAAAAGTAACACAAATAGCCAGAAATAAAAAGTTCGAGTACCAAGGAGCCACAATCAGGATTACACAAGACTTTGAAGCTACCTCATAAAGAAGAAAAGAACTTGCAACAATACTTCAAATGGCAAAATAGAAAAAAAAAAAAGGTAAAACTGAGTATAATACTGCAAGTTGAAAAAACAGACCTTTAAAAAAGATAGGAATTCTAAGTATTCCCTGATGAAAAGATCAGAACTGAGTAGAAACTTTGAAATATAAAGGTGGTAGTTAAGAGAAATATATAAAGGTAAATATATTTGAACAGTTAGAAAATCTGAAATGTAATAAATGTTTTACATTCCTATAAAGGGAGAAGAAATATATCCCTTCACAACCTTGATGTCTTCAAAGATCTTAGAGAGGGTTACATAAGTCAGAGGGCCTGAGATTTTTTGATATGGGTTAGACAGACTTAAGAAAGAAAAAGTAGGGTAAAGGGAATACACTAGCTTAGAAAAGGGGATGGAGGGGATGCAATTATTTTATAAAATAAGGGTGCATCAGAGGAAAATGAAAGAAATCACGAAGAAGTGAGGGTGGGGTGGGAAGAAGGTATCACATTAACATTATATTAAGATGAACCCAACAAAGGAAGGTTGGACTCATGCATATACACAAAGAGCTTGTTGTAGAAATATATTATACTCAGGGAAATGGACAGAAAAGGGATGAGGAAAGGGGGAATTAAGAGGGAAGGTCCCATCAGGGAGGAATTATTGAACTGCAAAACTAAAATCATTTTGAAAGGAAGTATGAAGGAGGACTTAAAAGGAAAGAAAAGAAGGGTAAGAAGGAAAATGTAATCAATGTATAGGAAGAAAGAGCATCTCAGTCAATCTCTTAGAAAATCATACCAAAAAGATAAATAAGAAAGAAATTAAGGACTTGAATAGAAATTTAGAATAGTTAGACTTGATAGACCTCTACCAAATTACTAAATGGGAATAGAAAAGAGAATATATGTTTCTCTGCTGTGGAAGGCAACTTTACAAAAATTGACCATATATTAGGGCCTAAAAACCTCATAAAGATGCAAAAGCAAAAATCTTAATACATTTTTACTTACCACATTGCAACAAAAAGAATATGATATAAAGGGTTAGGTGGTATAGTGGATAGAGTGCTGGGCCTGGAGGCAGGAAGATTTGAGTTCAAATCCAGCTTTAGACACTTATTAGTTGTGTGACCCTGGGCAAGTCATTTATCCATTCAATTTCTATCAGTTTCCTCAACCATAAAATAAGGATAATAACAGTACCTATCTTGCAGGGTTGCTGTGAGGATCAAATAAAATCATATTTGTGAATCACTTAGTACAGTGCCTGACATAGTAGGCACCATATAAGTGTTTATTCCTTCCCCCCATCTCCCTTTAAATAAAATGTCAGAGGTAAAACAACTTAATCCTAAGGAATTGGTGGGTTGAGAAAAAAAATCACAGAAACAATGGAGACTTTATAAAAGAAAATTACAAGAAGACAACATAACACAACTTTGGAGATGTAGCCAAAGCAAATGCTTTCATCAACAGAAGAGAGAAAGAGGGGGTGGCTAGGTGGCACAGTGGATAAAGCACTGGTCCTGGATTCAGGAGTACCTGAGTTCAAATCCGGCCTCAGACACTTGACACTTACTAGCTGTGTGACCCTGGGCAAGTCACTTAACCCCCATTGCCCCACAAAACAAAAAACAAAAAAAAAACAAAAAAAAAACAAAAAAAAAAGAAGAGAGAAAGAACAGGTAAATGAATTAAGTATGCAACCTAAAAACAAAAACAGAAACTAGAAAAGCAATAAATCAAAAAATCACAACTAAGTACCAAAATTGAAATTCTAAAAATAAAAAAAGACAAAATTGAAAGCATAAAAACAAACAAAAAACCTTTTTGAATTGATAAATAGAACTAGGGACTGGGTTTTTGGGGGGGTGGAGGGTGGGGAGAGGAATGAACTACAAACTAGTCTTATTTTTTTAAGAGAGAGAAATCTAAATGACCATATCAAAAATAAAAGAGAAATCACAACAAATGAATAGAAGAAATTATTAGAATTTATTTTGCCCAAATATATGCCAACAAAACTGACAACTTAAATGGAAAGGATTAATTTTAACTAAAACAAAAGATATCTAGATTAACAGAACAAGAAATAGAGAATTTAAATAACCCAATCTTAGTAAAAGAAATTGAATAAGCCATAAATGAACTTTAAAAGAAAAAATTAGCACCAGATGAATTTATAAATTTATAAATACATTTTATCAAATATTCAAAGAATAATCAATTTATTATTACACTATTTTGTTTTTTTGGTGAGGCAATTGGGGTTAAGTGACTTACCTAGAGTCACACAGCTAGTAAGTGTTAAGTGTCTGAGGCTGGATTTGAATTCAGATCTTCCTGAATCCAGGGTTGGTGCTTTATCCACTGTGCCACCTAGCTGCCCCCCAGTATTACACTATTTACAAAAACAAGAAAAAGGTACCTGCCAAAATCCTCCTCTCATATACAATAGTATATTACTAATGAATATCAATGTAAAATTTTAAATAAAAAGTAAGCAAAGAAGTCATAAAAATACAAAAAATTATATTTTAATTAGATATTAGTACTATGACCAGATTGGATTTATGCCAGGAAAGAAGAGCTGATGTAATATTAAGAAAACTATAGGAAAAGAGAACATATTATTGATGAAAACAAAAAGCACCGCTTATACCAATAGATTCAGAAAAAGCTTTTGATAAAGCACATTTGCTATGCCTGTTAAAACATTAAAAAGTAAGGGAACTTTCCTTAATATGATAAATATTAACTATCTAAAACAAAGAACCATCATTTTATGTAATGAAGAAATGCTGGAGGCTTTCTGTTATCCACACTACTATTTGATATAGTTCTAGAAATGTTAGTTTTAACAATAAGATAAGAAGAAAATATTGAGTAAATAAGTCAAAGAGGAAACAAAATTATTGCAATTTGAAGATGAAGGACAGCTAGGTGGTACAGTGGATAGAGCACTCGGCACAGAGTCAGGAAGACCTGATTTTAAAACCAGCCCCAGACACTTACTAGGTATGTGACCCTGAGCAAGTCACTTAACCTTGTTTGCCTTAGTTTCCTCATCTGTAAAATGAGCTGGAGAAGGAACTGGCAAACCATTCTAGTATCTTTGTCAAGAAAACCCCAAATAGCGTGCTGTGGAATCATAAACGACTGAAACGACTGAACAATAACAATCATGGTCTACTTTTGTGCTGTTAGTAGAATTTTGAATTGATCCAGCTATTTTGGAAAGCAATTTGAAGTTATACTCCAAAGAATCATGAATTATACATACCCTTTGACCTACTCATGTCACCAGGCCTATATCCCAAAGAAATAAAAGAAATAAGAAAGGGACCCTTAGAGTGGCTCTTTTTGTAGTAGCAAAGGGTTGAAAAGGAAAAGGTGCCCATCAATTGTAAAATGGCTAAAAATCTGTTGTATAGTCATGGGATAGAATATTATTGTAGCATAGGACGTAATGAATAGGTCATTCTTAGAGAAAAATGAGAAGACTTTTATAAACTGATCCAGATTGAATTGAGTAGAACCAAGATAACCATTTATTCAATAACAACAACATTGAAAAGAAAAAAACAAATGAAGGTTGAAGAATTATGATCAATGTAGTGATTAACCACAGTTCAAGACTGACGATGAAGCCCAATATAGTCTCCTGAACCAGATACAGAAGGGTTTTCAGGTGATAGAGATTACAGCAGCAACTACTCCAGGCAAGCACAGTTTGAGCTGGAAGTCACAGTGCATTGATGCATAATATCCATCAGTTGACAAGTATTTATTAAGTCCCTTCTCTGCCCCAGGAAGATGTTTCCTTTTTGTCAAAAAGGATGAGTACAGAACTTCACATCCAAACACAGTGGGATTATCATCTACAAAATAGTAACTCCTTTTGTTACCCAGTTTTGGAAGAAAAAAATGTATCTAATCGTGTTGCAAGAACTTTCATATTCACACACACACACACACACATGTAAATTTTATCTTTTTATCTTTACAACAACAACCCTAGACTGCCACAGTGATCAATGTGCACATTTTTTTTTTCCAGCCAAAATCACACATTTCCAACAGAGCTAGGACTGAAGAAGAGTCAGGGCTAAAATAAGTCTTATCCTGATTTAGGTAACAATTTTGGTATTCCAGCAGGTAGTGATCAGTTTTAACTTTTAGGTTCACCAAAAAAGAGCACCAGGTTAGAGATGTCCCAAAATCACAGAATCTTTGAGTTGAGTGCTTCAGTCCTGGGTTCCATATCTAAGGAAGGTCATTGATAAGGTGGAAAGCATCCAGAGAAGGGTGACCAGGATGATGAATGGCCTTGGGTTCATGTCATATGCTAATTTGTGGAAAGGGAGCAGGGTAAAGAACTATTCATTTGGAAGCAGCAGGCCGGGGTTTAAATCTGGGCTCTGTCAATTACTTACCTATGTGAGCTTAGGAAAATCGCTTAACCTTATTAGGCCTCAGTTTCCTTATCTGTAAAAATGAAAGAGTTGAAGTAGATTACCTCTAGGGTCCCTTCTGCATATAAATCTGTGACCCGAGAAAATTAATTTGAAGGCCAGAAGAGATAGATGATAGTGTTTATTGAGCACTTACTGTGTGCTGGACATTCTGCTACGCACTGGGGAAAAAAATACAAGCAAAAAGAAAAGAAAAGAAAGAGAATCCCTACACTTAAGGAGGGTATTTTCTAATTGGGGAAGGCAAAACATGAAAGAATAATGGCAAATGGGGTGGGGCAGGGACAGGGAAACTATACTCACGCAGGGGAAAGTGTATAAGAGCCAGTAGAGAAATGGGCATGGCTGACTTGGGCACTTTCTCTAAAGCTGGTTCATTTTGGGGATTCACCAATTAGAGGAGTAGGCTGCAGGGCCACAAGCATCTCCAGGGTGAGAAGGTAGCTGGAACAGTGATAGAAAAGTCCAAAGAGCCAGAAGCAGAGCAAGAGAGAAGTGAGCATTGGAGGGTGGGGTGGGACAAGAACCACTGCTATCTTCAAGCATTTTAAGGGTTACCATGTCAAGGAAATATTAGACTTATTCTGTCAGAAGAGTGAACTACAAGTCACCAGTGGAAGTTTTTCTGGATATAAATAAACTTTATTAGCAATTAAAGCCATACAGAAGTTGAATGTTATACCTGAAGAAATGGCGGGGGGCATCTCTTCCCTGGAGGTCCAGCAAAAACTAGATGACCCCTTATTGTATATACTGTGGAAAGGATTCTTATTCAGGTATGGATTAGACTCAATACATTGCTTTTGGGGCTGCTTCCAGCTCTGAGATTCTGGGAAAAGTCAAACCTACTGCTCTTTTCATTAGATCTAAAGTTAAGGTACCATATAAATGATTAGATTAACAAGCAGTTATTTGGCTTCATTTTTTTTAAAGTAGTCCTGGGAGAATGGGATATGAGAACTATTTGGATGGGAGAGGGGCTATATATATAATTAAAGCAATAAGGGGTAGCTTGGTACAATGGAAAGAACACCAACCTTGGAGGAAGTTATGAAGCAGACATTAATCATGTGACTTACAGCAATGAGGGACACTTTTCAGTACCCCAGACAAATCTCTAAGAATATAAATTGCAGAGGAAGTACTGACCTGCATTGGTAGAAGGTGTTTTCTTATCAATGAATTCACAGGGATTTCCTGAAAGAAGAAAAAGAAAGATATCAATAATATATTATAGGGGGCAGCTAGGTGGCACAGTCGATAAAGCACTGGCCCTGGATTCAGGAGGACCTGAGTTCAAGTCCGGCCTCAGACACTTAACACTTACTAGCAAGTCACTTAACCTTCATTGCCCCACCAAAAAAAAAACCCAAAAAACAAACAAATAATGTATTATAGTTGAAATTATGGAGCTGCATGACATAGGAGGCAGATTGAGTGACTTGGAATTGGGAGAGTTAGAATGAGGCAGCTAAGGGACAGGAAGAGCCTGGTTTGAATCCTGCCTGTGACTCCCAAGAGCCGTTCGACTGTAGAGAAATGACTTACCTGCCACACCTCAGTTTCTTTGAATTAGAGAGTTGAACTCCAAAGCTTCTGAGATCCCTTCCAGTTTAAAATCCATTATCCTATGATCCTGCCTCTGATTTAACAGGCATCACTTAACCTCTCTGAGACTCAGCTTCTCCATCCATAAAATGGGAATAATACCTATAGAAGTACCAAAATCATTGAAAGGTTCACGTACGCAAATAATTGTGCAAAATTTATAGGCTTAGTCATCTTTCATTTTCCAGGTAAATGTCAGCTATGACTGTTGTGGTTAATAGTATCCCATTGCTGGATTAGGTGGCTTCTTTGTACCTACTTAAAAGGACTGTTTTGAAGCTCAAACAAAGCAGTGAAAAATCTATAAGAGCTATATGTACATACTAGTTGTTATAACTATTGATTAAAGCTCCGAGCAAATAAAACCTGCTGAATGAAAGCAGGCTCAGCTAATCCTTTCTGGCTCCTCCATAGCATCTCCTGGGTTTTTGACCCCCACCTGTGCTTGGAATTTCTTTTATGACCTCAGTCTGGTACAGATTAGCCTCTTCTATTATACTATTCACACTTTGGTGTCAAGATAGGATTGTGCTCATTATGTTATCATTACTCTGAGCAGTGGCTGCTGTTTTATAATAGACCCAGCCTGAATCGCAAATTTCTGAAATTCATGCATCCTTATTGTGCACTATCTAAACCAGAGGTATGGGATTATTTTGCTCAAGTTCCAAATTAACATTTATAGATAGTGATTTAAATTCTGCAAAAATATATTCTCTCAGTGGATCACCATAACAATCCAGTGAGGAAGCTACTACAAGTATCATTAGTTCCATTTTATAAATGGTGAAACTAAGGCTTAGAGTGGTTAAGTGACTTGTCCCACAGAGGGAAGTACCAGAGACAAGATTCTAAATACAATTTCTCATTCACCAGTTCTCTGAAGTAAAAAATGCTAATTTTGCTGATCAGATTTGTGAAGTTATCTAATATTGCCTTTCTTTACAGCACATGTAAATTTATAGTCATATGCAAATTATTTTCCTGGTTCTGTTTACTTTGATCTGCATCTGCTCATGTGAATCTTCTAAAGTTTCTCTGAACTCTTTATAAGATCAAAGATTTAGAGATGAACATTCATGTTTTGTAGTTTCTTACTGCATAATAACATTCCATTATATTCATATAACACAATTTGTTTAGTGATTTTCCCCAGTGGATGAGGAACTCAGTTAGATTGTATATATTTAGCTATCATTTCTACGCACTTTACTCCCAGATTTTTTTTTTTTTTTGGTGAGGCAATTGGGATTAAGTGACTTGCCCAGGGTCACACAGCTAGTAAGTGTCAAGGGTCTGAGGCCGGATTTGAACTCAGGTCCTCCTGAATCCAGGGCTGGTGCTTTATCCACTGCACCACCTAGCTGCCCCAGATTTCTTATTAATTCTAGTCTCTCTTCCTAATCCCATACCACTACCACCTCCTCAACAACCAGACCTTTCAAAGATTTAGTGGAAACAATCTTTCCCTGAAGTCCTTGGCACTTGGTTCAGTAACAGCAAAGAATATAGTTTCTCATAAATGGAAATGACCCTAAAGAAGATGCATTATCATTTGTGCCTCCCAGAACTACTGAGCCCTTCCATCTGCTCCATGCTTACATGATAACCTTCCAATATGTTTGATCGCCCCTATTAGACTGTTAACTCCTTGAAGGCAGAGATTCCCTTGCTTTTCTATTCCTTCCCCTGTTGCTTAACACACCTCTTTGCACATAATAAGTGCTTTTAAATGCTTTTGTTTTTATTGCCACAGTTTTCATTTCAATTCATTTCCATATGGTTCATTGTTGAATTAAATTAAATTTATGGATAGCTACTTTCTTTCATGTTCTTTGTTACTACAAAAAGCAACATAATCTCTTTTAAAATTCAACTGAGTATACAGACTGGGTCATGAAAGAAGAAATAGAAAAACTGCGTTAGAGTCACATAGCTTTAAATGGGACATCTTAGTATTGAGGCTCTCTGAACTCAGAGGAAAACATGGCCTTGGTGGCCACCCAGAAAACACCACAGAGCATAAACAAAACAAAAAAGAGAAAGGCTTCCCAGAGGTGAGAGGTGATTTTTTCACACCTTTCTTCACATCTGATAAGTGAGAGTTCACAGTGCTAAATTTCCTTTGTTCATTTAAAGAGTGTTTCACATACAGTTCACCCTGATTTAAACATATTGCTGCAGGTCTGGAGTGTTTCTATTTCAGTCCTACAGTTAGAGGCAGCCCTTATGTGCCAAATCCAGAAAATTGGATATGGCTTCATAGCTCAAGAGAATAATGTTGTCTACATGGGGATATATACTGTAAAAGATAAAAGAAAGCTAAATGTTTTAGCTGGACAAGGAAAAGATATCAGCATCAAAGATGCCTGCCTACCTCACAGGAACAATGCAAGAAAAAAAATCTCTCCGTTTAATTTATTAAGAAGGTGTTGATATTTTTAATTAAACTAAATATTTTCATTTACCCTCACAGATACACTCATCCTTCCTATTACAAACCACGTAATCAACAGAATACCCAGATACATGTGCATTGTGACCCATCATCTCTCATGCAATGATTTTCAACAAATTTACCTCCATAATGCAAATGTACATAACATAAATTATGATGAGTTCTAGCTTTATCTCATATTATCTCCCCAAAATACTGTAATATAATCTGTCCTAGTCAAATTAGCCTCTTGGCTGTTACTAATATGTCCTGAACTGCCTTTGTCCAGTCAATCTCTCATGTCTGGACCATACTTTTTCATCACCTCTGTCTCTTGAGGATTCCTTGCTAGCTAGATGGAGAGACAAGACATTTACACAGCCCTTACTGTGTGCCTTTCATGCTAATGCCTTCCCTCTAAGATGATCTCCAATTTGTCCTGTATATACCTTGTTTTGCTTAGTTGTTTGCATGTTTCTCCACATCAAATGGTTTCTTAAGGTCAGGGAACCCCATGCCCTTTCTTTGTATCTTGGGTGCTGAACCAGGTGCCTGTTACACGGCAGGTACTTCATAAGTTTGTGGACAACCTTAATAGCAAGTAAGCCAGTTTGGTCAGCACATAGAGTGTTTGAAGGGGTATAAGGAGAAAGTCTGGAAAAATATTGGAAGGAGCAAGATAATGAAGGCCTTAAGTGCCCAACTGACATCTTTGTATTGTATCCTAAAGGCAAGAGAGATCTCCTGAAGACTCTTGAGCTTGTGACATGCGTGGCAGGCATGTGCCTTAGGAACAGGGATTTGGGAGCTGTTTAAAGGATGAATTGGCAAGAAAGGAGGATCTAGCTACAAAAATCTCCGTGGGAGTCTGTTATAACGGTGCAGATAAGAAGAAGCTCAGGCCTAAGCTAAGGGGTTGCCACAAGAACAGAGAGGAGGGAATAACAAGAACTATGGAAGTTGAACTGACAGGGCTCTCCTAGCAGCCACCTGGATATGGGAAATGAGGTAGAGTGAAGAATGAAAACTGCTTATGTGATTGAAAATATGGCCGTGTCCTTGGTAGAACTAGAGAAGGTTGAAGAAGTGTGGATTGGGCGGGAGGGGGCAGCTGGTAAAATAATGAGTTCTGTAGTTCTGTTTGTGGGGATGTCTACTTGGAGACATCCAGGAAGCAGTTGGTGATGCTGAAATGGAGCTCAGGAGAGAGATAAGAACTTCATAGGGAAGTTTGAGAGTGGTGTGTGTAGGGATAATAACTGAACAAGTAGAAGCTGATGAGGTCACTAAGAGAATATTCAAAGAGAAAACAGCCCGCCCCTATTGGCAGGACACAATGAAAACATCTTCAATTCAATTCAATAAACATTTATTAAGCACCTACTATGTGCCAGGCACTGTCCTAAGCCCCGGGGATACCAAGAGAGGCAAAAGACAGTTTTTGTCCTCAAGAAGCTTACAATTGAATGGGGGAGTCAAGTAAACAAATATATACAAAGCGAGCTCTCTGCAGGCTAATGAAAAGTGATTAACAGAGGGAAGGCTCGGATTTAAGAGGGGCTAAGGAAGACTTCCTGTAGAAGGTGGGATTTTAATTGGGACTTAAAGAAAGTCAGGGATATTAATAGTCGGAGTGGAGGAGGGAGAGCATTTCAGGCAGTGGAACAGGCAGAGCAAATGCCCAGAGCCAAGAGATGGAGGGTCTTGTCCGTGGAACAGCCAGGAGGCCAATGTCACTGGATCAAAGAATACATGTTAGATATGAACATGCAGAGGGGAGTAATGTGGAAACAGACTGGGAAGACAGAAAAAGGCCTGGTTCTAAGTGCTTTAAAAGCCAGAGGATTTTATATTTTACGGTGTAGGTAAGAGGGAGCCACTGGAGTGCACTGAATGGGTAGGGAGGTGATGTGGTCAGACCAGTGCTTTAGGAATATTAGTCTGACAGGTGAGTCGAGGATGGATTGGACTGGGAGAGACTTGATGCAAGGAGAACAATCAGAAAACTATTCTAAGATCCCAGGGTGGTGGCAACATCTGAGGAGAGAAGAGGACTTATATTAGACACAATAGAACTTGACTACTGATTAGATATTTGTGAGTGAGCGAGCAAGCGAGCGATCGAACAAGAGAGAGAGAGAGAGAGAGACAGAGACAGAGACAGAGACAGAGAGAGAGAGAGAGAGAGAGAGAGAGGAGTTTAGGACTACATGAGGCTGGGTGATTGAAGGATGGTGATACCCTTGAAAGTAATGGAGAAGTCTGGAGGAAGGGAGCTTTTGGGCAAAAGATGAGTCCTGTATGGGACATGTTGACATTAGGATGTCTATAGGACATTCTATTTAAGAGGTCCAAAAGTCAGCTGGAGATGTGAAACTAGAGGCAAGGAGAGAGGTTAGGGCTGGCCAAACAGGTCTGAGAATCATGTGAGCTGATGAGACCAAGCAAAATAGTATAGTATAGAAGGCTAAGAGAAGAGGGCCTAAGACAGAAGTTCAGGGATACCTATGTTTGGTAGATATGACCTGAAGTAGTAGCCTCGGTTACTTGATTGGTTTGTCCCCTATTCCTGAAATTATTGTCCATCCTGGTATGCACGTCTCTTTGTTCAAGAGCTCTGTGCTTAAAGAGGCTGTTCCCCTCAGTTGTTATTGTTCTTCATTAGAATTACTTCATATACATTTTATGTTCATTTACTGGTATATATCTTGTTTCCTTCTAGTATATTTTTTCTTTGTTCAAGGAAGGGGGTATCTTGAAATGATTGGGATGAAAAACTGAAAGGTACCAAAGGTATTTTTAAGCAAATAATTTCATAAATGAAATGACAATGTTGCGGTGCCATCACTATATCTAACAGTCAGTGACCTAGTACCAACATCCTCCTCTCTGGGCAGTGATAGGTTTGGGTTCAGACTGTCCTGAGCCACAGTCTGAGGAAGAAGCTTTCTGATGCTAATCCCCAGGCTCCCATGTGCACACTGGGGAAACCCTGCATCTTTTCATCATTGCCTTGATACTTGCTGCTCATAGTTCTTGACCTGAAGCTGGCATACCTATGAGGTATCTGTCCACTGATCTGGTAACCTAGCCTCTCAGTTCAGTTTGCAGATTGCTCATCTAGTCAGTCCCTACCTTCATTTTTGGTACATGAATTAGAACCCCATGGGTAACCTATGTCTAAACTTCTCACTTCCCCAACTTTTTCCTCGACAACATCCCTTGGATCCTACAGGAAGTTCAAATCTTAGTAACCTATCATTAAATTTGTCTTTTGGAAGACTGAGGTGTCATGGGAAATGTACTGGACCAATTTGTGCTTACTGCACAATACACTGGAAAGTGTAGGCTTTCCAGAGTGGCAATATCCCAATATCCCTTATTGTTTTTATAGGAGTGGGTACCTTTCATCCACTGTCAATGTTTGGTATGTATTAAGCACCTTTTTCTGTAACATGCCATGATCACCGCTGAGGATACAAAGGGGAGGGGGGTGGAGAGACACGGTGCCTGCTCTCCAAGGTCTCTCTTCTACTTGGGGGTAGAGGAGATGGGCCACATATTCAGACATACTTGTTAAAAGGTAGGGTGTGATAGGGAGAAAGGAGCGATCTAGAAAAGTGGTCTGAGCAGATTTGATAAGACAAAGAACAGTCAGCTTGCTGAGGGTGGGGTGGGAGGAAAGAGTGTACCCTGGAAGATTTCAGAGGTGACCTGAGACGCCTCGAGGGAATAACAGGATTCTGGCCAAGTAGAAAGCAGGGAGGGATTTCAGGGTGAATGGGTGGGAGCTGCTCGTAGTACAGTTGAGCAGGAATAGATGGTATGTGATGGGGAACAAAGTGGAAGCCGGTCAAAAGGCGGACTGAAGCCAGATTGTGAGGTGTCCTTAAATGCTAGCCGAGGAATCTGTATATTCCCTATACGTGTCGTTCTGTGTATATCAGCATGTTATACTATCAGTAGAGTCAGCCTCTGACGGTTTGGGCAGGAGTGACTTGGAAGGCAAACGGGGACAAAGCTTTTTATTGATCGGAGACATGCAGAGTAGCTGGGAAGGGCCCTTGGGGGGGGGCAGCCCATCCGTGGGGACGAAGCCCCTTTGTCCAAAGGGACAGGAGCAGAAAGGACCTCAGAGGTCATGGTAACCAATCACAACCACCAGGCGCTTTCTAAAGCCTGCCCTCCAGGTACCAGGCGCGGTGCTAGGCTCGGGGACACAAAGACAAAACGGCCCCTGTCCTCAAGAAACTTACACTCTATAGACGTAGACAGGTGTGATCCAAACCCCTGCTATCAGAGATGAAAAGGCTCCGGGGGATGTGTTCTACTTAAGGTCATAGAGGGTCTCGAACTGACGTTCTTTGCCTGTCAAGGTAGGGGCTCCTCCTACACTTTTAACAGGTGAGTGCTCTACTGCAAGGCAGGGGGAAAGGGGCGCACACCCCCACTGCGCATGCGCAGGGTCTGTCTTCAGCTGTCTCTTCCCTGACAGCCAGGAAGCGCGAGAGCGACACGAAGCCGTCCGCGCAGGCGCGAGTCCGAGGAGCGTGGCGGAAGTAGGCACCAGGGAAAGAAAGGAGAGGTCACGGGATACCATTGGACTTCGCCCCGCCCCCCTCCGGCGCTATGGAGACGTCATCGCCGTCGCCGCAGCCGGAGATGGAGCTGAACCAGGCAGGTAGGAGCGTGCTGGAATGGGGCGGCGGGGCCGTCAGCTCTGCGCCTCCGGCCCCCAGGCATCCGTAGCGCCGCCGCCTCCATGCTCCCCACGGGCCTGCTCTGTGACAGCGTGGGAGCTTCAGGCTGGAGTGGAAAGAATGAGCGGACCTGGGCAAGGGTCGCCTCACCTCCAACCCCGCATGCGCAGGCTCCGCCCCCTCTGCCCCCTACTGCGCAGGCTCTTTCTCCTCCCCTACTCCCCCTTCTCCTATGGCCCTGGACCTTTTGGTGTGAATGTGACATTGACGACCTTTCTGACTCTGTGCAAGTCCTGGCTACGGGCCTCAGTTTTCTCATCTGTCAAATGGGGATTATAATCCATTAATAACGAGGCGATTCTAGTGTAATAGAGAGCAGCAGTAGGCTTGGAAATCAGGAAGACTTGGGTTCAAGTCCTCCCGATCTCTGACCCGTTCTGGCTGGTGTGGGCAAGACACCGAAACCTCTAGGGTGCCTCCAGGCACCTCTCCAGACTGTAAGGTGCATCTGTGAAGGAAATTTCCCTCTCCAGGGCACCTCTCATCATTATCATTATAACTAATGTGTAGTGTTTCAGGTTTGCAGGGTCCTTTACAAATATTATTTCTTTTAATCTTCACAGCAACTCTGTAAGGTGACAGGTATTATTATCTCCATTTTCCAGGTGAGGAAACTGAGGCTGAAAGGTTATGTAACATGCTCTGGGCTATACTATTGATAAATGTTGAAGGTGGACTTTGAACTGGGCCTTCCTGACTCCCAGGTGCAGCACGTTGTCCATTTGCTCTGCTCAGCAGTTATTCCTACATGGTTGATATCATAGACCTGTTTCCCCCCAAACCTCCACATGTCTCTAGTACCATTTTAAGCTCAAGTGAAATCATTGACTAGTGTTTATTAAAGGCCTGCTCTAGCTAGGCAGGGAAGGCTGCCACACTGAGAATTCAACTTAGTAAAAGAAAACGCTAAATTGGTCCCAGCCCTCAAGTAGCTTCTGTGGGGGAAGCAACATTTACACATATAAGGAATATGGAAAAGACCGTGAATTCACCTGTGCAGAGACCTCCCTAGTGAGTTAAGTCCCTGTACCAGTGCTGGGCCGCGCCTTCTCTATAATTTATCATCTTAGAGTGGCCTGGAGCATGGAGGGGGCGGAGAGGGTGAGTAACTTGCCCAGGGTCCCCAGTCAGTATGTGTCAGCGGGAGGACTTGAACCCAGGCCTTGTGTATTCAGAGGTGGGCTCTTGACTGCACGGCTGCCTGTGTATACAGTATAGAGTAAATGCACATAAATGAGAAGGAGGAGGGATGGGTGGGATTGGGAAGACTCATGGAGGAATAAGTGGGTGAGCTGAGCTTTGGTTTCTGTGAAGTGCTCCATAAATGTCAGTTATTGTCACACCCCCTTCCTGTAGTCTGTCATACGGGTCCACCCTTGAGCTACACAGAAACTGCTCATGCGTGGGAGGAAAAGGCAAGACCTGCTATGTGGTGGTGGTGGTTCAGTGCTTTCAGTTGGTCCCACTCTTTGTATGATAGTCCTGTCGTTCCTTTCACTGTGTCCTTTGGGCAAGCCTTGTGACTCCAATCTGTGGTTTCTTCGTCTGCAGGTTGAGAGTATTGAGCTAATGAGCTGGCTCCTCCGTAAGCATATATCAAGCACTTGGGAAAAGGCACCATCCTAAACTCTGGGGAGCCAAAGACAAAATCCCCAAACAGTCTCTGCTTGGGTTCAAGAAGTATACATGCATAGGTTGGGGAACAGCATGTACACAGATAATATAACATGTATATGATAATACAGCATATATGTAGCTATATAGAGAGATAGATATCAATATCTATTTATGTAGATATCTCTATAGATCTATCACTATAAATTTCTACATAGATCTACAATTATATCTATCTATATCTGTATATACAAATACATTTCCATGGTGGTGAATGTGCTAAAACCTTGGGATCAAGAAAGGCCTTTTTGAGTGTTGGAGTTGAGCAGTGGATAGAGATGGGGATAGAGATGGGGATTTCAAGAGGCAGAGGTGGGTACTTTCCACACAGGAGCATAAATGATCCAAAGCCTTTTTTACTTAGAGCTCCTATATTTGCTATGTGGTGACTCCCTTCTAACTCAGAGGTAGTGGGTACGCTAGAATGCTTTGGGATGTTCTCCATCAGTACAGATGGCCCCCAGGCGGATTTGTAGCACTGGCTTCTCTTTCCAGCCTTTACTTTCAGAAATACAGCTCACCTAGGGAGCCGGGAGGGACCCACAAAGGCAGGCAGCCTATGGAAGATGCTGGATGGTGCTGAGGTGTGACTTTGGTTTACCAGCGATTTAGGTCCAAGTGTTGGAGTTCACAGGGACCCTTACAGACTGCTCACCCTTGCCCAGTGTGCTCAGCTGTGACTAGCCCAGGTCCCAAAGCTGGGTGGTGGCAGACCTGTGGCTGGGTCTGGATCCCTGTTTTTCAGTATCATTGTTCTTTTTGTGACTTAGCTGTGATCTGTGGGCATACTTAAGTTCAAGGGTAGACATTTAGAGAAACTGGCTCATCTGAAGATTTCATATTAAAACTTGGTCTCCTTTTGTGACATTTCATTAATATTAATAATAAGAAAAACTTGAGAGGCAGTGGACAGAGATCTAGCCATGGAATCTTTTTTTTTTCACTCATAAAAGTATTTTATTATTTTCTAGTTACATGTAGAGATGGTTTTCAGCATTTGTTTTTATAAGATTTCCACTTCCAAATTTTTCTCCCTCCCCTCCTTCCCCCCTCCCCGAGACAGCAAGCAATCTGATAGAGGTTATATATGTACAGTCACATTGAACATATTTCTGCATTACTCATGTTGTGAAAGAAGAATCAGAACAAAAGGGGAAAACCTTAAAAAAGAAAAGAGAAACATAAAAAGTAGAAACAGTATGGTTCAATCTGCATCTAGATTCCACAGTTCTTTTTTCTGGATTTGGAGAGCATTTTCCATCACAAGCCTATCACAGTTGATCATCACACAATATTGTTGATACTGTGTACAACGTTTTCCTGGTTCTACTCATCTCATTCAGCATCAGCTCATGTAAGTACTTCCAGGTTTTTCTGAAATCTACCACCTGCTCATTGTTTCTTACAGCACAATAGTATTCCATTACATCCCTATACCACAACTTGTTTAGCCATTCCCCATTAGATGGGCATCCCCTCAATTTCCAATTCTTTGCCACTACAAAAAAAAGCATCCATAAATATTTTTGTACATGTGAGTCCTTTTTCCTTGGCCATGGAATCTTGAAGATCTTGGTTCGTCTTGCTCCTGACCTTTATTGGCTATGTTACCCTGGGCAAGTCACTTAACTTTTAACGTCTCAGGCAGCTCTTTAGGAGCTGAGTGTATATGTAAGTATGTATGCATATGTTTGTAAGTCAGATTCCTATTGTAGCTGAAATCATGTACATCCGCAATGAAAATAATCAGAACATTCGAGCTACAAGGTTAGTCAAAGGATAAAACAGAATTGTTCTGCCAACAGAAGTATGGGTTCCTTAGGAGGATGGTGGTGAGGGAGATCGAAACTCCGGTGCTGATTCCAGGAAGGGAGAGCTCCGGAGTGCTTTAGTGTGCTTCTAGCCCGGGTCTGTGACCTTAGGGTTTGGGAATGACCAGAAGACGAGAGAGATGTAAAAACAAATCTCTCAAATGAGCTGAATGATAATGCACTAGATTTTTTATTACTCACCACTAAATGGCCACGGTATTGGTATGAAATTATAAAAACTGTTCAACTTCTGCGTTTTACATGTTTTAACCCCGGAAGCACAGTTATCATCGGAAATACATTATTTTGGCTAAAGCATTTTATTACACAAGGTATGACTTACTAATAAGGAAAGCAGTGAATCCATGTATATAAAGATCCACATTTTTTTCTGAAGCCCTATTTATCACTCCTTTTTTACATGACATCTACACCGCTCACTTTTGTTGTTGATCATTGGCAAGAACTCCAACGTAAGAGGAGCAGAAGGAAAGCAAAGATGCCAAGCAGGTGTATCCTTCAGAAATACCACTGAATTAATATGCTCACCTAGAGCCACAAAAGATCCTTCAGCTTAACATCTGGTCCTTCTTTTAAATGAGCATTGTTGAATTTTAGCACCCACTGTTTGGAGGCTTGCTGAACCAGGAATAGAAAACAGTATGTTGCTGACTGTATCCAAACATTATCTAATTCTACACTTAAGTAGTTTCCTATTTTATTTTTGATGTTATTAAAAGGATATTCAAGATCATACTTAAGATGTTTTTCTGTGATTCCATCTTCTAAAACATGTTTTTTTGTTTTGTTGACCATCTTCAATCATCTTTTGTTGGCTTATCTATTTTTCTCAAATCAGTATTTGGGATAATCTAATTTTGCATAAGCCCTTTTCCATTTTGATATCAGTTGTTTATTCCTTGATGGTGGACTTAGGCATTTGGCTATGTTATTGCCCTTTTCCTCTTCATTTAATATTTCTAAACATTACCATAGTGCCCCCTTATGATGAAATATGACTGAAAAGTTAATCATGAACATTCATTTTATTCTCCTGTCTGACCCTTCATGGAGATGTTCAAGTTGACAATCCAAATCTCTTATGTGCTTATTAAAAGTACATACATGAACATTTAATCATTCAATTACACAGTTCAAGAAATAATCATCAAGTGTCTCTTGTGTGCAAGATATTGTGCTAGGTGCATTGAAGGATTTAAAAAAGCATACTTTACAATGAATTTCCATTCATTGGGATGTAACCATCATTCAATGGATTTCTAACATTTTAGGCATCTATACTAGTTATATCTTGTTCCAAGAATGCAGCAGGACTCACTACTTTAAGGATTACATGAAGACTTTGTTTTCAACAGAACAAACTGCTCATTTCTTTGGCAGTGAAAAAATAAAGTAGTAATTCTCTTTAAAAAAATTTTGCACATGTATAACACATATGTAACACATATAATCTGCTTATCGTCTCAGGGAGGAGGAAGTGAGGGAGGGAAAGAGGGATAGTATTTGGAACCCAAAACTTTAAAAATATTTATTATTAAAATAAAATATTTCTTTAGTAATTCATTTAAATGAAAAAAAACCCACAAAGCAAAATATGGAAAATGCTGTTTAGTGGCCATTTCTCACTTCTCATAGAATCTAAGTTCACATTAGTCAAATAGTCATTAAAATGACCTAAGTGCTAATTGACCCTGTAGGAGGTCTTTGCTTTATTTGACTTCTGCAGTTTGTTTGAGGTTACTGGCAAAGTATGGTTATAGGAGGCATCTAGAAATCAAATGATTGATCTAATTACTTAAAACTGTTAAAGTAATTAACCTGTAAATAATACGCTAAAAGAAAGATTGGCTTGTAGTTGACTCTGGCCAGAATATAGTGGCATGATACCCAGGTGAGCTCACCCAAGAGAATGTTGAGCTGCCTCTCCCCTACTCTTTGAGTCTGTTATCTGCACCCTTCTACTGTTAGCCCACTTTCTTCTTCTAGTTGGGGAGTCAATGTTTCATGTTCTGCCAAGGTGTTTTGTGAAGTAACTACAGCTTTGCGAAGTAAACTTGTCCAAAAGAACATGTGATGACAGTGACCTTCCTCTTGGGAAGGGTTCTGACTGATGAGCTCCTGGAACTCCTTTTGGGTGTGCGCTGAAATTGTCACTCATTCAACACATATTTATGTATGGGATATAACAAGTAAGACAGGCCACTGCTCTAGAGTTACTCAGTATAGAAGAGCCAGAGATTTGTTTCCAGGCTAATTAATCTATTGAGCTTTCACTAGTGTATCTATTTTTCCTTAATAGTGGGGCTTTTTTTTTTTCCTTAAATGACATAACAATTTGTTCTCAAAGTCACTTTTGGTATAAACAGAAAGAGTCATTAGAAACAGAAATGAAAGCTCAAAGTGTCTAATTATCTGATAAGGGGAAAAATACATCAGAGAAAGCCAGCAGAATCCTATAAGCAATTAGTGTTTGGGGATGAATCACATAGTTAAGGTGATACACACTTGATTTGGTGGGAGATTAGTGATATAAGAGAGCAAAGAGGTCCTTTTTGTGTCCTTTCAAATAACTTTTCTTGATTTCACCTGATTAGTAGGGTGATGACCATAGAATTTTGAGTTAGAATGGACTCAGAGGCCATCTAGCTGAACTTACTTTACAGAGGAAGAAACCAAGGCTTAAGGAGATATGAAGTGACTTGCTTGGATCATTATTGTGAAGAAACTGGAGATCTTTAGCCAGGTGCATGGAAAATTTACTGGGTTGTAATCTCTGTTTTTCAGCATTTGAAGGAATATCAAGTGTAAGAGGTGCTAGGGCTGTTCTGCCCTTCTGCAGACAGAAATAGGAGCCATTGGAATTTCTGGAGAGGCAGATTTCAATTGAACATAAGGAAAACAATTTTTAAAATAGAATAACAGGGGCAGCTAGGTGGTGCAGTGGATAAAGCATTGGCTCTGGTTTCAGGAGGACCTGAGTTCAAATCCGGCCTCAGACACTTAACACTTACTAGTTCTGTGACCCTGGGCAAGTCACTTAACCCTCATTGCTCCACATATGTGTGTGAGTGTGAGTGTGTGTGTGTGTGTGTGTATGTGTATATGTATATATACATATATATATTTATATATACATACATATACACATACACACACATACACACATAAATAAAATAACGGCCAATTGGAGACATCTCCCATTACCTTAAGTCTTCAAATAGACATTAGACAACTGATTTGGGGGGAGGTTGTACAGAGCGGATTCCCACTGGATTCTCTGTCGTACAGAGGTACAGACCGGGTTAAATGACAGATAACATCCCTTCCAATATTGAGATTTGGTGACTCTGCTAATAGGTGGTCTCTAAGGTCCTTTGTTTTTTCACTACATCACTAAGAAAATTACTAAAAATCAGGTCCTATTAACTGCGTCAGTAGCTTATTTTTATACGGGTTTATGTTTCTAATCCATTTGCTTTCGATTGGCGCTGTACAAATTAGGAGAGTGATTTAAGGTCATTCTAACCTGTGATTACTAACTGGGGATAACTATGATTACTAAAGAGGGGGATATTGATTATTGAGTAATATAATTACCCCCTCCCCCCCCCCAACTCCTAAGATATTTTTGTTTTTAAGTAGAGAGAATGAGGGCAGAATCATAAGGTTGGTAGAGAGCTACAATGAATTGGGAGATAATCTAGTTCATTCTATGTGTTTTATAGATGAATAAACTGGGGTCCAGACAAATTCAGTCAATTTGACCATTGACTACCTTCCCTTGTCTTTGAGATTTTCAGCACCACTAGCTAAAGAACAGTAACAAAAATTTTCACAAGGTCACCATGGCAAGACATTAACTTAGTGAAATGACTTGGAATTTTGAGGCTTTTGATATAAGGTGGGATTATAGAATGAGAGTCTTTTGAAAAAAGTTCACTGTATTCAGTAGACATTTATTAAATGCAAAGCACTGGGCCAAGAACTGGGGAGGGGTGGGGGGTGGGGGGTGGGGGGGAGGTTGAGGAGGGAAGATAAGGCGGGTGAATAAGGTACTTCACTTTCAAGGAGTTATTTGGCAGGCTGAGTTAAGTGGCAGAAAGCACTCTCAGCCATGGTCACAACACGCTTCCTCGCTACATTGCAGTTACGAGTATCTTACAGATGGTATTTCATTTGAGGGTCATAACGACCTTGTGTGGTTGAATCATCAATATTATTGTCTACATTATTATTATTATTATTGTCTCAGAGGAGTTCACTTTTTAATGGAGCTGCCCTAACGTGGGATCATGTGCTTTGAGAAACAGGAGACTTTGCTCCCTTGAAGGTCTTCTGATGGAGTGTGAATGACCTCTCTGGGGAGTGTTGGAGAGGAATGGCTATGAGGTCATCATGAGCAGGGATGGCACATAGGTCACATAATTAGTAAAGTAGTGGACTCACACTTGAACCAAGGTCTTGTAACTCCAAGTCTTTCCAATGTCTTTCCATTTTACCATGCTGACTCATTGCAAATAAAGTACCTTTAGAGGGAAGAGGGAAAAAATATCGCTTTTGACTGAAATGATCAGGAAGTGATGACCTGGAATCCATTCACCAATCAATAAACATTTGCTAAGCACTGGATCAACTCCAGTTGATCTGGGCCAGATCTAGTTCAGGGTTATCCAGTAATAAGTTAAGCCTTAAGATTAGAATGCATTGAGACAGTACTAGAACATAAAATACAATAAAAAAACCCCACAACTTTGCTTTTATTAGCAAAAGAGGATCTAAGTCTTAGTTAAATGCAAATAAATGTTACTTGCTCTCCTTTCCATTCACTGCCTACAAACCCACTTCACCAAGACAGAAGCCAGTTGGCAATGATTGGTCAGAAAGGTGTTAGGGCTAGGCACTGGGCATTCTGATCAAAATTCCAGAGCACCAACTCTCCATAGGCTGGGATTTTTTTACCTTAGTCTCAAGGAAGTCAAAGCCCCAAGGACTGACTTTCCTCTCTCCATAAAGGGAAACTAGCTCAGCCTCTATAAAACAGTTGTGCCTCCTACCACAACTCAAAATCCCTTCTTCCCTGGCAAAATCTCTTCTTTCCCTGAAAATAATTTCTCTTTCCTCAAATTTCTCAGTTAAACTTTGTTTGGATTACTTTACATCTATTATATTGTGCTGTGTATTACCTTTATTTATGTCTTGTTTGTTGTTTGTCCTTCATTCTTGAAGAGGACCATGACATCAGGAGGTGATGTCATGACTTTAATGAGGGAGGGGTGTACAAGGTCACCAGCCTCACTCTCTCCTCCAGAGCCATCTGGGTCCAGTGACAAGATATACATCAGGGCAACTGGGTATGGCCCCAGATGTTTAAGGCAGTTGGGGTTAAGTGTCTTGCCCAGGGTCACATAGCTACTAACTGTTTGAAGTGAGATTTGAACTCAGTCCTCCCAACTTCAGGGCCAGTGCTCTATCCACTGTGCCATGTAGCTGCCCCACATGTATCTCAACCCTCTGCTAGATTGTAAACTCCTAGAGAGCTTGGTGTTTTATTTTGTTGTTGTGTCCCCAACACCTAATAAAGGGTTATGTCTAGAGCAGACATTTAATAAGCTTTAGTTGAATTGAGGTGAAAATTAAATTGGGACCAGAGTTTAGAATGCTGGTTTGAAAAATGGGGCCCTCATGCCTTAGAGAGTGGGGAACAGTCAGAATGTTTGAATGAGAAAAGAATAGAATCCTGCCTGGGCTCCAGGACCCCTCTGTTCTTCAGTGTGATGGGCATAATGTCCTGGGCTCTGAATTTGCCTTTGAATGACCTCTGGCTGCCAGGTGAAAGCAAATGCTTTGGTAGCCACTTGTGAATATGGTTTTGAGTGGGTGCTGGCCCACAGGGTGCCTCAAACATGGGGCAGCTCTGCTAGGGGCCCTGTGAGGCCGGGGTGGGGGTGGCAATATATGTTATAGAACTCAAGATGTTTTGAACATAATGGTTAGGAAGTATGCATTGTTAGAGCACTAAAGGTATCTTTGTATTTTGGAATCGTTGATGAGAAATAATGTGGGTAATAGTAACTTCACAGATAATCTCCAAGCCAAGAGAGAAAAACCCTGTACTTATAATTTCTTCTGTAGAAATGTTTAGTTATGTATTATAGGATATGGTTAACTGTTCCCCTTGGATCACAGCTATTTATTAAACAAATATATATTGGAACATTTACTATGCATGTAAGTATTTTGCTAACCTTTCTGAGTCATTCAAAGAACATGGAGCTAGACCATGTTCTTGAGGACTTTATAATTTAGCTGGTCAGAAATATCATGATATTATTTCAGAAGATTTTATACTCAGCAAATACAAAGACTATAGCTTTAAATTCTTTGCTGTTCCTTTGTAGGACTTGCTGGTGCTATGAACATAGCAGTCACTCAGTAAGGGAGCATTGAGTCAGGTTGATAAAATCGGTGGTCATTTTTCTTTTCTGTCTTTTTAGTGTGGTGAATGTATGATCTAGTGAGTTAGATTCTAGTTTCTGTCTAGCCCATGTGAGTGCTTTAATAATCCTTTAAAATGCCTTATGAGGTTCAAGAAACTTACAGCTTGTATATGTAAGTGGGGCCTGTTGTCAAAGTGGTAAATTCCTTTCTAGCTCAAATAGCCAAGATTAATAAATACCCCTATAGATCCTTGAATGTTATAAGTAAAAGGCATTTTAAATTTCATTAAGTAGGCACCCTATAGAAACCATATCATACATAAATCATTCACTTTCCAAGGAGGTATTTCCTATTCCTCTCTATTTTTTTATTCATTTGGATTTGCTTTATTGCATCTTGATTTCTCATAAAGTCATTAGCTTCTATTTGCTCTATTCTAATTCTTAAGCAAAGATTTTCTTCAGGGAGTTTATGTACCTCCTTTTCCATTTGGCCAATTTGGCTTTTCAAGCTGTTGACTTTGTTTTCATGACCCTGCTACATTACCTTCATTTCTCTTTCCATTTTTTCCTCTACCTCTCTAACTTTCCCTCTAATTCTCTCACTTTATCTTCAAAGTTCTTTTTGAGTGCTTTCATGGACTGAGACCAATTCATATTTTTCTTGGAAGCTTTGGATGTAGGAGCTTTGACTTTGCTATTATCTTCTTCTGAGGGTATATTTTGATCTACTTTGTCTCCAAAGAAACTTTTGGTGGTCTGCTGCTTTCTCTGCTTGCTCATCTTGCCCACCTATTTCTTGGCTTTTAACTCCTTCTTAATGTGGAGCACTGCTTCCAGAATTCACTATCCCAAGCTACAGGGGATTCCAGATGGTACAATTATGCTCATTCTCAGCTGGCCTGGCCTATAAGTAACCACAGCCTACTTTGTTTTTAACCCAGAAGCAGAACTCTGATTGAAATCTTATTCTCTATGGTTGAAAGCTTGGTGTGCCTGTGCCCCTCCCCCACTGGGCCACTGCCGCTGGAATCTGCTTACTGGTTCAAAATATGGTCACTCTGCCTTAGCTCCAGCAGAGACTGCAGTTATTTCTCCCCTGGGCAACTGCTGGACCCCCTGACTTGTTTGTAAGCTGAGATTCAGAAGACGCTGCTGAAGATTCTGATACTGCCGGCGCAGCCTGTGAGGGGCTCTGAGCTCCTCTCTCACCCCTGAACAGCAGATAATCCCAGCCACCTAATTAAGCCGTCTTTGGCTGGAAAATAGTCTCACTCTGTTCTTTTGTGAGTTATGCTGCTCCAGAAGTTGTCTTATGGCATTTTTTTTTTGGAGGTATGCAGATGAATTTGCTGGGAGCACAGAGAGTCACAGCCTTTCCTCAGCCATCTTGGCTCCACCCCCTCTCAATCATTCATTTTCACTGAGTTGTCCTTTCATAGTCTATAAACAGACTATCAAACCTACCTAGTTGAGAAAGTAAGGAACTAACTGATGAATTTTTAGGACAGAATATAAGGTATGACTATAATATAATGAAATAATTTAACTTTTTTGAACAAAGGTATTAAAACTTATACTTGCAAATGTGAAATATCCTTCAAAGTACTCATCTTGGGAAGCTATACATTTATTCCTACAATGTTGTTCTTGTTCAGAATGTCTTTCAACTCTTTTGGAGAAGAACGTTATTCTTAAAGCTTTTTTTTTTTTTTTGGTGGGGCAATTGGGGTTAAGTGACTTGCCCTGGGTCACACAGCTAGTAAGTGTTAAGTGTCTGAGGCCACATTTGAACTCAGGTCCTCCTGACTCCAGGGCCGGTGCTCTATCCACTACTCCACCTAACTGCCCCATATTCTTAAAGCTTTAGAATAGAGTCTCTAACTCTCATGTTCTTAGAAGTGGCTAGAAGAGGCAGTGGATAGAAAGCTGGGCCTGGAGTCAGGAAAAACTGAGTTCTAATGTGGTCACAGACACTAGCTGTGTGACCTTGAGCAAGTCACAAACTCTGTTTGCCACTGTTTCTTTAGCCACTCAGCATTGTTATGGGGATCAAATAAGATAATATTTGTTATGTGCTTAGCAAGATGCCTGGTGCATAGTGGATGCTATGTAAATGCTTATTCCCCCCACATTCCCTCCCCTCCCTTTCCCTTTCCTTCCCTGTATCCTCAGTTCTTTGAATCCTGGAATACTCTCTCAGATGAAACTAAATTTAAAATTCCAAAGCCACCAGTAATTGAGAGGATAATAGACAAATAGTTAAGATATAAGCAAGCTATCAATATGCATGCTAGAAGTGGCATCTTGTGATTGGACAAGAGATGGGTTGGTCATGTGGTGAGCAGAGAAAGTCTGAGTGGTTCATCACACCTGTAAGGTACTAAAGGGACCAAAGGGTTCCTGTGCGTTTGGTAGATGCTTGAAGAATTTGTTGGGTAAATGAGGATGAGAGGCACCTATAATCTTAGCATAATGGTTTTTTTTTCAGGTTTATTGATGATTAATGCCACCCCACCCTCCATGGCCTGTTCTTCAAATGTGTTGTCTGTGGAGTGTCTCAACACTGAAGAGGAAACAGCTTGGTCTGGGAGGGAAACATGAGCAATCAAAAGTCAAGTGGGCAGGACTCAGGGTTAGGAACTTTCTGCTAAATACTAGATGGTGTGACAAACACAAATAAATCATTGGATAGAAATCATAATGCTTATTATACGCGTTTCATAGGTCATTCATTATTTTCATTTCTTCTTCACCAAAATTTTTCAACTCTTCTGTGAATTCTTCATCCCTTCCCATTAGACAATGTTTGTAATATTCTTATTGGAAGTCAATAGGAAGATTGTGTGTATGTGTATATGTATAGAATAGGATAGACTAGACTAGACTAGAGTGACGGCTAGTCTCTCCAGAGCATTGCTATGATTCAGTAATGCGTTCAGACATTACATTCGTGGTGGAAAGCAAAGAAACTCTTCATTCATTTAAATTCTGGCCATAATGGAGACTGGAAGATGTTTCTGAAATTGACACTGTGTATTGCATAAGTTGGTTTCCTGCTTCAGTAGACTTTTAGATTTGTTGTCTCTCCTTGGCTTATCTTGGTTAATAAAGCAATGAGGGTGGAAGAGGAAGTTTTCAACACCTTTGCAATCTGCAAAATCTGGGTCCCAAGAAGATACTGCATCTAATTGTGTGAACTAGGTGGTTAATAAGAAGAGCCTATGTGACTAAATAGATGGAGCACAATATTTAAGAGACATATGATTTAGCTATTTGACCCTGAAGCTTTGCATGAATAAGGGCACATATGCCACATTGACATGCTTTCCATTGCTTAGAGAATGACCATGTTGGAAAAGTGGGGGTTTTTAGGGAGTTTCCCTCTGCCTTTTATTTGTTGTAATAACTTTCTTTTAAAATGGATTTACAAAGCTTTCATGTATCTTTATGTACAATAAGATCTAAGGAATTATAATTCTATTTGACTTAAGCATATGTGGCATAAAACAGAAGATGCTGCTGCAACTTTGGATTTTGGGTTTTGCTCACTCAGAAGAGTTAGTTCTATAAATGAGTCAAATCTGTGTTTCTCCCTACTCTTCAGCACGGACCTCAGTTTCCTCATATGTAAAATGAAGGGGTTAGATTAGATGGTCTCTGAGGTCAGAGCTATGATCCCTTGACCATTGTAAATTTCTATCCTAGTTTAATTTTAGTTTCTCTATACTATTTTCTTTTCATCTGTTGCTGTCAGAGATGGATTGTGGTGCTGGGTCATAGGAGAAGCACCTTTCCATTCCTGTTGCAAATACCACTGGAGGGAGAGAAATATGGGGATGTTGGTCCCTCTAGTCTGGACTTTCTTCTTTCCCTTTTTCTTTGATTCCCTCCTTCCCCCAACAAAGATCAAAAGTAGAAAAAGATCAGAAATATAGTTATACTGTTGTACACATCATTGTTGTTCTCCTTGTAAAGCTCTTTGGTCTGTCTGGCTACTTTGATTTTGCCAAGTGGATAGATTTCGAGCTCTTCAAACCTGTGTCTTGTATCTGCTACAGTAAATCTCCTTGAAACTATTGCTACTGAGACTCTGGCTGCCGAAAAAGAACAGGGAAGGAGACAAGGATACCTACAGATACAAGTGGTTGCTATTAAGAGTGTTTTGAAAAATTTCTAGAACAAGGTTGATGATATTTTTCTAGTTTTTCTACTAAAGTGAACTAAGAAATATCAACATTAGATAGATTCTAGCTTTCAGTGGCAACATTATAGATGTACCTTGGAAGTAAAACAAGATTCTATCTAAAAAAAGGGACATGAATACTGAGGCATGGTAGCTGTATTAGGTGGTATCTGGTTAACTGAAAAAAAAAGTTAATATTAAAATGTCATTTGAAATCTGCATTTTCTTTCATGTCTCACCTTTTTTCTAACTCTACTATTCCTGAATTTGATTCACTCTACCATAACCATTGTGGATTTTTAGCAAGTGTTATTATCAGTAGCCTTATAATCCAGTACTGCCATATTGCAAGAACACATGAGCCCCAAAGCAAAATGTGAGCTAACAAATTCAGCCAGTGAAAAAGGTGAAAATTGACTTTCAGGTGATGATAGAATGGTGAGAAGTTAGAGCTTTGGAAATTTTCCCTTGTGTTGTCATCCTTGTTCTCTATTTCAATGTGAACTGGTATGAGTATACAGTAGAGAAATCTCAATATTGGAAACTTTTTAATACAGACACTTACACATGCCTATCACATACACACACCATTGACGTCAAGGGAATTCAAAACATACAGTTTTGTTAAGGAAAATAACTTCTTATTTAAGAAAACGAAAACCAACATTTTGAAAAACTTTTAAAGTTAACTTTGAAATTTTTCCAGTAATTTTTATGTGACCTTGCATTTTATTTTGTATCTACCATCAAGTCTATATTCTATTCTTTGGCAAAAAAACAAACCCAACTTGGATCACCCCTATATCTGCTAGATAGCTTCATCCAGATGTCCAAAAGGCACATATAACTCAACATGACCCAAACAGAAATGACTATTTTTTAGCGTAAACATGTCTTCTCTTTAAATACCTTATTTCTATTGAGGGTATCACCATCTTCCAGTCATCTAGGTTTTTTTATTCTCCCTCAACTCATCTGCTTTCTCTTGCCTCTCCTTCGATAATCAGTTGACAGGTTTCATGGATTATTATGTATATTATACTCTCTTCCATCCCACATCCTTGGCACCCCTGGAAGAGTCCTTTCAGGGCAGCATCCCTTATCACCTTTCTTCCCTGATAGAAAGTAAACTTCTTGAGGACAGGTGTGCTCTGGCACCCTGTCTTTCCATCTCTACACACGAGCAGACACACACACACACACACACACACACACACTCACTCTCTCTCTCTCTCTCTCTCTCTCTCTCTCTCTCTCTCTCTCTCTCTCTCTCTCTCTCTCTCTCTCTCTCTCTCTCGTTTGTCTTGGTCTCTCCAGTGCCTGGTGGGATGTCAGTTGGTCACATAGTAGACTGACTAAATTCTGGTTGTTTCTAGGCTTTCCCCTGTCTGGCCCATTCACCACACGGCTACCCAATTGATATTCCTATTTAAATCACAGGTCTGACCAAGACCCTTCTCTCACCCAGAAGCTTCAGGGGCTTCCCATTGCTTCTAGCACTCCATGCAAGGTTTCTCTGTGTGATCTTGAAAAGTCTTCACAATCTGACTATCCTTCTTTTCCAGACATTTCATATTATTGCCCTATATTCTACTCTCTTTTCCAACCCAACAAGCATGTTTCCTATTCTCTGTACAGGTTTTCTACCTCCTAGAGACACTGGCTCTCTCTTTGCTTGGCTGCCCCCTTTTCTTCCTCCCCACAACGGGCTCTTTCTCCTCCCTTTTTCCAAGGTTCAACCCAGCTGCTGTGCTACTTCCTCCATAAATCCTTCCTTGAGCTCCCCCCATGCCCTCTTTCCTCCCAAATTTACAGTTTTCTTTGTATATGTTTATGTATGAGCCCTCTAAGCAGAACCCAAACCTCTTAAGGTCTGGGGCTTTCATTTTTCCTTTGGATCCCCCAGAGCCAAGCTTGTATATGATGTAATAAATACTTGACTGAATTGGAACATAAACTTTATGATAGTCAAAAAGGCAAACTACAAATAACCATGCAAAACAAAGGACAGAATCTCATACATGTCACTGCTTTTAGCTATACAGAGCCAAAAGAATTAAGAATGAACAGGCAGCTAAAATGCTCTTGTTCTGTCTCCTGCCTTTGGCCCTGACTTCCTTCTTTCCCCTCCCTTTCCCCCCCAAGCATGGTTGTAGTTAGTTTGTTCCAGCTCTGCTTCTGCTGATTCATTCTGTGTCTCCTCATACATTTCTGTATTTTCTGGCATGAGTCACATTTTTCTTTCTTTCTTTTTTTTCATACAATCAGAGATTTAGAGCTAGAAGGAAACTGAGACTCGGTCATGTGGTCCACACCAATCATTTTATAAATGAAAAACTGAGGCCCCAAGAAATTAAGTGACTTGTCCAAAGTCACACAGGAAGGAAATAATGGAACTTAGGTTTGAAATCTGTTTCCAAATCTATAAGTCTTTTCCAGGGACAAAGGTGTTTTAATATTCCATTATGTAAAAATAGGATTTATTCAGCCATTTCCCAATTGTTGGGTATATAGAGTGCTTCAATTTTTTAAAACCTTTTTTTTTGCTATAATAAATAGAATAATGATCAATACTTTTTGCATATACAGTTTGTTTCCTATTGCAATCATAAAGTATAATTACTTACTGCCCAATTGCCACATTTGCGCTGGGCTGGGCTGTTACTGGTTTCCTTACAGTTACATTGCAATTAAATTAATTATTATTAATTATATGCAATTATAATTAATTTATTATTAATTAAATCAATTAGTTTATTTTTTTTGCCATTTTATTGGGTTCTATACACTCTGTTCCATGTAATTTATAAGGACCTTGTCTTTGTAACTCCCATAGCACCTAGTAAGTCCTTAAATGGCTTTTGAATGACTTCAGTTAGGACCATGTTTAGAAATGGGAAAAAAAATAATTGTTGTAATGTACCTGTACACTGTTTGTATGTACATGAATATTTTAAATGAAAAAAATCTGGAAACTAATATCCTATGTACTTCCAAAGCATCTCTCTTTCAACCAAGTACAGAGGCAGCTAGGTGCTGCAATGAATAGCATGCTGCGTCTGGAGTCAGGAAGATCTGAGTTAAAATTCAGCCTCAAACACTTCTAGCTATGTGACTCTTGGCAAGTCACTTCACCTCTGTCTGCCTCAGTTTCCTCAAATGTAAAATGGGGATAAATGGCATCTACTTTCCAGGCTTGTTCTGAGGCTCCAAGGAGATAATATTTTTAAAGTGTTTAGCACAGTGTGTGGCACATAATAAGCACTACAGAAGTAACTGCTAGTCATTTTATCTTTATCACCACCATCACCACCATCATTGTCCTCTCGTTGAAGACTTGAAATAGCTTTAAGATGGTGCCTCTGTTGCTTTTTTTGTTTTGTTTTGTTTTTATTTAAAGATGTTAATGCCCCTTTGTTGCTTTAACTAGAATACAGTAAAACCTCCTTAATTTGGACACAACTAATTTAGAATTTGTGGTAGGGATAAGACCCTGTCATAGGTCATACCTTTACAAACTATTATGCATGACAAATCTATGTTCATATTTGCTTAAAAGGAATCACTTACTAGAAAATTCTCTCTGGTACCTGTTAGTCCAGAGTTTTATTTCTTTGGACCATTGCAAAATTTTATTCTGTGATCTTCAAAATAATCTCTAAAGATCAAAACAGACTAAAGTTAGAAGGAGCTTGAGTGCCTGAGTGACATTTGAGTGTTGCTTTCATCAAAGGGATTGCCTAGATAAATCACTAGGTCTCGAGGTCCTGCAATAGTCATTTTCTCTAACTCGAGGGTCCAGTTGTTAAGTTAAAGGAAGGGAAAATTGAGTTGTTTAGTTTTTCATAGTTCCAAGCTTTTTCTCTTAAGGAAGTTACCTTTCCATTCCCTTCATTCCCCGCCCCCTCCCCCCACTTCCCATCTTAGAAGTATGAACACCTACTCCTCCCTTCTTTTCAGGTTCTAGGAACTTTGAGAAAGAAAAAGAAAATGTTTTGTGCTCCTGCCCCCTTTCCTGTATTCATAGCACTTCAGTTTAATGAGTTGAGGTTTCATGATGATCTCTGAGCCCTATATATGAGGATTTTCACTTTGCAGTTGGCCTTAAATGTAGTGAAGCCTGAAGGGGCTTAAAAATGTGCTGCAAATATTGGAAAATATCACTTGTATCAAAAACCAGTTGTAGACTGATTAATCTATGACAAGTCTTAGTTCTTATTTTTCTTTAACTGAATTCTGCTCTTCTCAAAAGATCTTACTTTAGAAAATCTAATTCATCCATTTGTTTGACAAAGCTAGCCTAGAATTGAAGGTAGCTTTCAACAAAATGATTGCTTTGTAATTTAGGAGTAAGAAAGGAGTTTTCTTTAAAAATGGGGTAGTTCACAATCTTTTCTCCCTTTTTAGGGCAAAGCTGTATCTATGGGGTTAATTAATTTGAATAGTTGGACTAGATTTGGGGCTCACTATTTGGGACAGATTCCAAGCAGTTCGGGGGTAAGCTCTTTTAGAGCCTTTTAGAAATGTGGCTAGATACATATTTTGAGCAGCCAGGTGACTTCCATTATCCCAGCTTGAAGTGATTCTTCTAAGTGAAATAACTTAGTCTGTTATCAGTAGAGACTTTTGTTTCCTTGATCCCTACTGAGGGCAACGATCTCCCCAAATCCTCACTCTTTTGTCTGGCACCTGAGCCCCAAACCTCCTGTGGAGATCTGCTGTAATCTGCCTGTTTTCTTTCGCCTTCTTTTTCTTTAGGAGATAGACTGGGTTTGGATCTTAACCAAAATCTTTGGTCACCTTCACCAGGTTTGTGTTTGTGATATAAAAACTAAAACAAAAGCACCTGTGTGGCCCCCTCACTCTGTGAAGGCTCCAGGCAGGCCTGGAGCTCTCAGAATAATTTCAGCATTGATTGAAATGGAAAGTTACTTGCATTTATCATCACCATAACAATGAAACCTATTTGAAGGTACTTTGAGTGTGACTTTGATATGTTAAAAGTCTAGGTGGCTTTGGTACTTTTTCTGTGGTCCTCCGGTTTGGAGGGTGTTACCTTAAAGCTATAAGTGGGCTACTGCCAGAGCTGGGCCTTGGCTTGTGCTGGGGATGCGGGACTGTGCTGCTGGGCCAGGATCCTTCCTTCTACTGGGGGTGAGTGCTAGGGAGGAGGTAAAGTATTGGAGCATTGTGCCAAGACCATACTCTGCCTCCTGCAGGTGGTGGCTCTGCTGGGGCTCACCCTCTTCCCCTTTCAGGGATGTGGCCACTGGAAGGGCAGTGGTGGTTTTGGTCCTTCCTGGATCCTCCTTTAGTTCCTTCCCTCTGAGATTATCTCCAGTTGACCCTGTCTAGATTATCTCCCCCATTAGACTGTAAACTCCTTGAGGGCCCTCACTATTCCTCAACACCCCCCTGCCCCCCCCCCCTTTTTTGGTATCCCTAGCACTTATCTTGGCATCGAGGTGGTGCCACAGTGCATAAAGCCCCAAACCTGAAATAGGGAAGACCCAAGTTCAAATCCAGCCTCAAGAATGCACTAGTTGTGTGACCTCGGGCAAGGCATAGAACCACTGTCTGCCTCAGTCTCTTCATCTGTAAAATGGTGATAGTAATAGCACCTACCCCTAGGATTGTTGTGAGGATCAAATGAGATAAGAGTTGTAAAGTGGTGAGCATGGCGCCTGGTACATAGTAGAAACTATAGAAATGTTAGCTGTTATTCTTGTTTTTGTTTTTTGTTTTTTTTTTTGCAGGGCAATGAGGGTTAAGTGACTTGCCCAGGGTCACACAGCTAGTAAGTGTCAAGTGTCTGAGGCCGGATTTGAACTTAGGTTCTCCTGAATCCAGGGCCGGTGCTTTACCACTGCGCCACCTAGCTGCCCCCAAAGCTGTTATTCTTATTGTGAAGGAGCACAGCGTCTGACATTACTTGGCATGACTGATACTTGACAAGCTGATTTAATTTATTCTAATGTAACAAGAGAATGGGCAGCTAGGGCACAGTGGATAGAACCCTGTGCTTGGAGTTGGGAAGATGCGTCTTGAGTTTGAATCTGGCATCAGACACTTCCTAGCTGGGTGACCCTGGGCAAGTCCCTTTAACCTGTTGACCTCAGTTTCCTCATCTATAAAATGAGCTGGGAAGGAAATGGTAAACCACTCCAGGGTCTCTGCCGAGAAAACCCCCAATGCGGTCATGAGGAGGTGGACACAGCAGAAATGACTGAATAGCAACAGCAAACAAGACAATGAGGTGGTTTGTGGTGCAATGATTGGAATGACGCCACCTACTGGACACTTACTATAGGAAAGCTCCACCATGAGGAGGATGCCTCTGAGGGCAAGGACATGGGGCTTTTCCTTGGGGTCAGGAAGTGACGTTTGCTCCAGGGTGCTGTCTATCAAGGCTACCAGCCAATCAACTTGAGGAGCCTCCCATATTCTGGGAGGGGACAGGAAGGAGGAAGGAGGGCCTGGGCGGAGACCTCAGTCTCTTTTTGGTTCCTTCACTGTGGTGGGAGAGAGGGGAGAGGGGAGAGGGGGAATTCTGTTCTCATTCTTTCTCTTTCTATCTTTCAATAAACCCTTAAAAACCTAAACTCGTTTTATCAGTGATTTTAGTCATTTTCCCCCCAAACTGGGGAAACAGATTAGAACCCACATTTAGCATTTTAAATTACACAGTGGTCTCTTCCAAATCACCCACAGTGTAACACTGGGATCCACAGAACAAGCTGGCTATGAAATCCCCCTCCATATCATATTTGGGGCCTTTTATCTTGGAGTAGGCAATATCCTTATTCCTCCCTGGGTTTCTTTACATTCCTAGAGGTAGATCACCCCCACACAGTTATATTCCAGTTCTCTCAGGATCTGAGGAATAACCTATCGTGGAAATTGACTTTCCTTATTCACCACCATGGTTCTTAAGTCCTCTTCCAGTGCATTTTTAATTTACATCCCCAGCAGCAATATTTTACATCCTTTGACAGTTTAGATAAACTTCTCTTATAATTTGCGCTTGACTTCATAAGGGTTTTGCCAAGATCAGATGGGATTGCACTTTTCACTAGTCTTTACAAAAGGACATTTTTTACTTAGAGGTCAGTAAGAACAATCCTAGAGGATTGTTCCATATTGATTCCATATTGATAAGGAATCAGTTATAAAAAAACCCAAAACAACCAAACCCAGTGATTTTTAAAAATCTGTGCCGACACGATTTCTGCTATGATATAATCAAGTGGTGGTGTGTACTTGTACTTTTTTTTTTTTTTAGTGAGGCAGTTAGGGTTAAGTGACTTGCCCAGGGTCACACAGCTAGTAAGTGTTAAGTGTCTGAGGTTGGATTTGAACTCAGGTACTCCTGACTCCAGGGCCAGTGCTCTATCCACTGCACCACCTAGCTGCCCCAGTACTTGTACTTATTACTACAATGAGAATGATAATCATGGCAATAGCCAGCATTTCTATCATGTTGGCTATCTACCAGGCACTGCACCAAGCACTCATTTGACCTTCAAAACAACCCTGGGAGATAGGTGCTGTGGTTATCCCCATTTTACAGATAAGGAAATTAAGGCACACAAGTTAAGTGACTTGCCCAGGGTCCCACAGCTAGTAAGTGTGAGGCCAGCTATGAGCTCCTGTCTTCCTGACTCCCACCTACTTTGTAGTACATCCTATGACAGGATTTGGGGTAGGGTGAAGGATTGGAATTCTTCAGCATGTTGATTTGTTTGAGAATATAGACCTTTATAGATTGTGTTATTTTAGAAAAAAATGAAATAATGCACTTTATTAATATCTTTTTCTTGCAGAAGACCATCTCAGACATGTAGAAAAAGATGTTTTGATTCCTAAGATTATGAGAGAGAAGGCCAGAGAGAGGTGTTCTGATCAAGTGCAAGGTAAGATTCGAATATTCATCTAAAGATCAAACACATTCTTTGATAATGTGAACTGAATGTAATCCTTAGCCTCAGAGTCAAGTGGTCACTAAATTAA
Organism: Dromiciops gliroides; assembly: GCF_019393635.1. Taxonomy (NCBI): domain Eukaryota; kingdom Metazoa; phylum Chordata; class Mammalia; order Microbiotheria; family Microbiotheriidae; genus Dromiciops; species Dromiciops gliroides. The sequence continues at coordinate 25,971,450 of NC_057865.1, read as the reverse complement.
TATGCATGATTTCCTTCTCACTAGAATTCTAGCTATGAGAACTTTAGGAAGGCTTCAATTTATATACAATTTACAATGTTCTCTAAAACCATGTAGTCAAAATAGTTCTTCAGAAATGCAGTCCTAGATATGGAGAAGAACCTTAAAAACCCCTTCTTCCAGTGATTGATTGTGGTAGGTGAGAAAAAGCAACATCAAGCCTTGTCATCACCTTTTAAAAATCCACTTTTATCAACAAAGTTCATGTGTGTGTGTGTGTGTGTGTGCGCATGTGCATATACATGCTTGCACGGCTGCACTCGAGTGTATATAGACATGTATAAAGAAGATATGGCCTGAGTAGTGGGTTTGAGTCAGGCAATGGAGTGCTGTGTTTTGGGTGGAGGTTGTCAATGGGCAATTACAACTTTACAAAACTTATGTGAAAACATGGGTTTATTACATGAGAAATGACCATGCATGTGGGACTTGAGCAAGTGCAAAGAGTTCACAATCCAGACAGAAGCCGAACCCTGCAGAGAAAAGGATCATTCCATGAGAGTTCCTTGGCTCCTTTATGGAGATCTGGGCAGGGAGAGCATTCATTAGGCCCCAATAAGTAAGATTAAAAAAGTGAACTTGTGAAGAATGACATTGACATTTTCTCTAAAGAGGAGAGGCTGAGTATTTTAACTTTGCTGTAAGGATGTTCTGTCTGCTGCTGGAGTTGTGCCAATGATGCTTTCAGGGACCTTATGGTGAAAGGGCTTACATCCTAATTTAGTGAATGCTAGTGAATACCTTTGTGCTTGAGCACCCACCTATGCAATAGTCATTAAAAGAATAATTATAGCAAGATAACAACTTGTTCCAGTACCACTTTTATCTGAATGCCACCATAAAAAAATGAAGAAAGGGGTAATAATAATAACTGACATTTGCATAACTCTAATCTCACATCCTCAGTATAAGGTTATCATCTGACTTTGGGTAAATCACTTCAACTTCTTGGGTTAGGATTCAGATCTCCTCTCCTGGATTATTGCTGCTGAAGATGAGGAAATCAGTTGAAAGAAACAAGTAGCAGTTATTAAAACCGTTGCCATTTCATTTGATTTTTCTCCAGGGTCAACATTTGTAAAATATCCATTTATATGATGGAGAGAGTTAGGTGTCCCAGCTAGTGGTAGCAGGTGGATGAGATGAGATGGTTGTGCAGAGCAGTGACAACTCTGTTAAATCTACAATATCGTTAATTCTCAGTCTAAGGAATTTTTAAAGTTTTATTTCTATGTATAGTGGCAAGGGCATTGGATTTGGAGTAAAATGACCCAAATTATTATTTTTTTAGGTGATAAACATTTTTCTTTGTAGTCTTGAGTTCCAAATTTTATCCCTCCTTCCTTCCCTCCTCTTCCCCTTTCCTCAGGTGGTAAGCAATCAGATACAGATTATACATGTACAATTATGCAAAACATTACCACATTAGTCATTTTGTAGAAGAAAACTTGAATAAAAGAAAAAAAATGAAAAACAGCATGCTTCAGTCTGTGTTCAATTTATATTAGTTCTTTCTTTGGAGGTGGATAGTATGTTTCATCATGAGTCCTTTGGGGTTGTCTTGTATCATTGTATGGCTGAGAATAGTTAAGTCATTCACAGTTCTTCATCAAACAGTATTGCTGTCTCTGTGCACATTCTCCTGGTTCTGCTCACTTCACTATATATCAGTTCATACAAGTCTTGCTTGTAATATTCCATCACCGTCGTATACCACAACTTGTTTAGCCATTCCCCAACTGATGGGCATTCCTTTGATTTCCCATTCTTAGCCCCCACAAAAAGAGCTGCTATCAAAGGACCCAAGGTCTGCTTCTGCTACTTAGTAGCTGGGTGACCCTGGGTAACATTCCTTACCTGTCCAGGCTTCACTTAGGTCATCTCTGAAAGGAGAGGGATGGACTTGTGGACTTCTGAGGTTGCTTTTAGCTCTTGTGCCATGACCTAGCAGGTTTAGTAGGTAGGGATGCCTCCCTGTGCTCCTGTCTGCCATTTGTTCTGGTCAGTACCAGACAGGCACCATCAGCTCCTCGGAGGAGTCTGTCCCTGCAGATGCTGCTGTAGTGGGGGCACTTGTTGCAAGGTCAGGGTCTCTCTCAACACCTCCTTTTCCTCTGGTTTTGATGCTCTGCTAATTGTTTGGCTCCAAGTGCTTGTTTTTTCTTGCTTCGTGTTCTTCTTTGTCAGCATCACACAGCTGTGTGACTGACTTCTGTGTCCCAAAACATCCTTTGAAAACGCTGTTGTCAGTCTGTGTGTTGCAGAATTGTGGTGGTGATCAAGTGAGGCTTACGCAGATGGAATGAGGCCCAAGACCATGAGTGCTGCTTCTGCCTTCTGAATTACAGCTGGGCTATGATAGCTTTTACCTGGTTCATTAGAAAGCACTTTATAAATGTCTGTTGACTTGATTTATTTTAATTCTGTGTGAATATTTATGTTCTGGTTGCATTTCTTGTAACAACATATTGTTGGATTCTGTTCTCATCCATTCTGTTATCCTTCTCAGTCAAATGGGTCAGATCTCAAACCATTCATATGCACAGTAATGACAGTTAGTTTTGTATTTTCCTCCATTACATTTGATTTTACTTTTTCCTTTCTTTGCTTCTGGCACCCATTTGAAAAGGAGAAGGTTGAGAAAGAGAAGTAGACTTTGTCCCCTTGCTCTTTGCTTAATTCAGTCATCTTATGTTCCCTGGCTGCCTTTTATCCATCGCTCAGAGCCAATCACAGGTTAATATGCTCTCTTTTCTCCCTCCTCTCCCCTCCTTTTCCCTTTCCCTTCCCTTCTCCTCTCCCATTCCTTCTTCTTTTCCTTCCTTCCCCTGCTGCTCTTCCCCATCCCTCTCCTTCCTTTACCTCTATATCAGGAGATAAATAGAATGTTTCATCATTAGTCCCCTAGAATAATTTGTTCCTAATAGTCATTAGTTCCTGATCAGTTCTTGCTCCAGGCTTATGTCAGTGTCAAAACAAAGAAGGAGGTGTATATGAGAGATGTTGCAAAAGTAGAATAATCAGTAGGACTTGGCAGCTAATCAGATGTAGGAGGTGAGAGAATGAGGAGTTGAGCATGGCACCCAGGTTGTGAGCCTAGGTAACTAGGAGCATGGTGTTATCTTCAGCAGTAGTAAGGAAATTAGGAAGAAGAGAGTACTTGGGAGAAAGATAACAAATTTAGTTTTAGATATCTGTACAGAAATCCAGTTTGAGATTTCTACAGAAGTTGTAAATGCATAATTGCAGGTCAGGAGAGAGGTTGGGGTTGAACAAGTGGATCTTTCATCTCCATAGATAATAGTTGAGACCATGGGAGCTGATGAGATCACTTATTTTTCCTCCTTCATTCTGGAAGAGGACCAATGACCTCATGAGTGTGATGTTTTTTTTTTAATTATGAAAGTATTTTATTATTTTCCAGTTATGTGTAGAGATAGTTTTCAACATTTGTTTTTATAAGATTTCTAGTTTCAAATTTTTTTCTCTTCCTCCCCTTCCTCTCCCCCTCCCCAAGACAGCAAGTAATCTTATATAGGTTATATATGTATGATAACATTGAACATATTTCTTCATTAGTCATGTCATAAGAGAAGACTTAGAGCAAAAAGGAAAAACCTCAAAAAATAAAAACAGCAGCAAAACCAAAAGAAATAGTATGGTTCAGCCTGCATCCATATTCCACAGTTCTTTTTTTTCTGGATTTGGAACTTTCTTGTACTGTTGTGTCGCTGAGAAGAATCCAGTCCATCACAGTTGATCAACACATAATGTTGATGATACTGTGTACAATGTTCTCCTGGTTCTGCTCATCTCCCTCATCATCAGTTCATGCAAGTCCTTCCATGAGTTCGATGTCTCGACTTGTGCTTGAATTGGATCTGAGTGAGGAAGAGCTGTGCTAGTCATCAGCCTTTCTTTCCGGAGTCCAGTGGCAAGACGAAGGTCCAGACAACTGGTGATGGCTCAGAATGCAGTGGGTGACCTTGGCCTTTCTAAATAAAGGTCTTTTCCAGGTCTCAGACAAACTGAGAAGGGCAACAGCCACCAACCAAGGGCTAAGTAAGAATTGAGACAAAAGATGACTCAATTTATCATCCCAAAGATATTAGCCTGGAAAGGAAAGATCCTTAGAGTTTTTGAAACTGTACTGTGCTACTTTCTATAATGCTTCAGCACACTTTTTAAAAATGTGCTTTAATCATACCTTTATTGGCTATATTAGAAGTATCTAGAGCTTCTTTAAAGGTTTTTTCTGAATTTTTCAAAAATCTGGTTGTGTTGTTCTTATACAAGATAGATGAATTCAGACATGGGAGGTCAAGAGACTTAGAAGTAAATCGTAGCCCATCAAGGTGAACTAGGTTGGCCAAGGTCACATAGGTACCATTAGGCAGATATGAACCCAGGTGTCTATCTTCTAAACCCAGTACTATGCCATTCTACAGGAAAGCATTTTTCAAAGGAAAAATGCATGTAGATTAGTCCAATTTTATGAAAAGCAAGATTTTAGAATCACCAATTTAGGTCTAGAGAGAACTTAGGAGTTGATCTTTTCTGTCTCTTTCATTTGATAGATGAAGAAATGGATCCTTAGAGAGGTTAATGACTTGACCAAGATCATTCAAGTAGCATATCAAAACCTCTATTATGTCGGCTCAATGTAGGAAGAAATGCCTCTCTCATCAGGTAGTTCATTGATGTTGACCTTGAAGTGATCCTGGATGTCCTTGATGGTTTTGGTGTCACTTTCAATCCTGTTGCACCAAACCAGCCTGCCCCCACCACTCTGTGTGAGTAGATGTCGTAGTTGAAGGTAGTTGAACAAGTTTACTCATTCAATGTAACCATGGCCTGGCCAAACAGATTGATTGACCACAAGGTTACCACACTGGAAATCCTTGAACTGCTCACAGCAGGAGAGCTAAGATCCCAACTTTAGCCAAGGAACCCAGGGAACTTAAGAGGCAGAAACAAAGAGGGGCAGGCAGAGAAAATACTTGGAAGTGGAAGGTAGAGGGTAATGTTCAAGGAACAGCCAGGAAGCCACTGTCTTTGGATAATAGAGTATAAGGAGGAGAATGAGGTGTAGAAACCAGACAAAGGAGTGGTGGGGGGGTAGGTGATGAAGGGCTTTGAAAGCCAGTCAGAGGATTCTCTATGTGATCCTGGAGGGGAGGTGACATTGACTTAACTGTGCTTTAGGAAAATCAATTTGATTGCTGAATGCAGGATTGATTGGAGCAGGGAGACTATAGTTTAATGGTTTTCTAGGCAGACTTTTCTGACCTGAAATGCTTTTCACCATCTAGTCCTTGTTTAACATTTCAGTGGAGAAGGTAAGCTATGCATTTGAGTGGAAAATATAAAACAAAGAGTCCTGTTTTTAGCGATAAAACTGTTAGTGGGCAGTTAGCACTGCCATTTACTGCTGCAGCTGAAGAATTTCTTTAAAAATGAACTAAAAACATAAGAGTTATCTGACAAAAACTCTTTGGCTTCCTCCAGTCCTCTCCTCCTGCGGGCCCCTGTGATCCTTAGTGAAGAGGATGGGCGTCTCTCTGGTGGAGCCTGGCCGCTGTCAGCCGAGCTTTCAGGAGTGGGCATTTGCTCCCCAAGGCTCTGTCACTGGGAACATTTCTGTCCCTTGGGAGCTGCCTGTTTTTGAGAATGACCTTTGTACCTGACAGACCAAGCCCTGGGAAGGGAGAGCAGAACTACAGCTTGGACTTGTGCTTGTGATGGTTGTTTAAATGTGTATGGACATTTCAAAGCAACACTGCTTTACGGCAAATTAAGTGTCTTATTATGACCTGTTCTTATCAGAAAAATGGATAAGAATAAGGGTGAAGTACTGAGTAATCCAAGCTGATGTATATGCTTTGGTGTAACTCTTTTTCTCCCAGTGACAAAAATGGCCAAGCTCTGGTAATCAGAGCAAACACCCTCCAGGTGTTGGAAAAGATTAACCCCTTGGCCCCTGCAGACAAGCCTTCCAAAGCCCAGCTGGCACTGACAGGTGCCATGCTGGTAGTCTCAAGAGGTTACCCTCCACCTGCTTCTTGCTGGGAAACTTCAGAAAAGGTTTCAGGTGAGCTAGGCAAAGGTTAAAATAGATCATCCTAAAAGTTACACAATCAGCTTCCTATTGCTTGTAGAGTTGCCTTACTCTTATGCCCCAATCAAAATGCGTCACTTAAATTTAGGTTTTTAATTTACAAGATGTTAGTAGAAGGGCTCACTTGAGTCATGGATGATACACATTATATTCACATTAACTTTAGAGAGGTATCATGTACTACCCTTGAAGGAGAAAGCAATAATAGCTTAAAATTGAACTTTTTTTGTGCGTGATTTTATATGGTGTTTGAAAACCTTATAATTACTTGTGATTCTTTAGAATTGTTAATTTCAAAATTGTTGTTGCCTTCAACAGACAGGTGGAAGTTTAATGGATTTTTTTCTGATTAAAAAAAGAAATATAATTTTATATTGCCTTTGCCTTTTGGTTCAGCTATAAAACTAGCTGAATAAGGATAAAAAGGAAGGAAAAATCTTTATCTCCATTGTCATAATCAAAGTAAAGTGGCCTACAGTGGTAAATCGCTCATCTTTAGGATGTTTTTTAGAGTACATCTCTTGGCTTATGATAACTAGGAAATTCTTTCAAAGACTGGGTGCTTGTGAGCTCCATTTCTACGCATTTGTTGTCTTAGAGGTGTTATAACTAAACTGAGCTTTTTGTTTTCTAATAGATCACTGATTTTCCAGGCCATAGAGCAAAAAGTACATAGTTTATGTAAGGCTGGATGTTTTGGGTCTGCATGTTACTAAGAATGTTCAACTTCTTTTCCCCAACTTGTGGGTTAAGAATGAACTTCCCTGGCCGTTGTGACAACTGTGCAGAAAGAACATTAGAAGATGCAATATATAGAATCGAGATATTTTTCTTCACCATTGTTTCTTTTTTCTGTTTGTAGCTCTTATTCCATTAAATAGTTATGTATGGGACCTTATATAAAGACAACAAGCTTGCTAATTGTATTGTTCTTGAATAAAGACATAGGAATTTTAGTAAGTATCTGCCTGCCTGCCTAACACCCAAGACTTGGTTTACACAGAAATCTTTCCTGGTTGATTTTTCTTAGCATTGCAGCCCAGCTGATCACAAGAACTGGGTCAGACCGTGAGCTCTACCACTGCAACTTTGGTTTTTGAAGGGAATGGAACAGCTTTTACAGGGACAAAGAGAAATGAAATCACTTTCAATGAAAGAAAGACGCCTCATTATAGTCACCAACAGCAGTTATTGACAGCTACACTTCCTATTAACAAGGAGCATTTAACTAAGAGTTTGGCTGTTGGATCTTTGGACTTGATCTAATTTGCTAGCATTAATTAGTTTCTTTTGAGCACAGACACTTGGTGCTCACAGCTATAGATTTGGAGGGCTAATTAGGATAGAAAATTGAACAGAATGGGGTAAGGCATTAACCTTCAACCATTACCAGCTGGGACTCTGATAAAGACCACAGTCCAAATGCTCTCTATTCATGTGAAGAGTACCCTAATGAATATCAATTTCAGCCAGGTTGCCGTATTCTTACCAGCACTAATTTTCCTTGTCATTTTTTTACTGTCTTCTATCATATTTTAATTATTTATACCCTATTGGTTTTTAATACCCATAGGTGACAGATTTGGTTTGAGTTGTACACATCAGCTATCTTATTTTAACAAATTAAAGTTCGTCTTTATCAATAGGTAAGTAACTATACATTGACTCTTAGCATGAAGCGTTGCTTAAGTCATTTTTTATGTATATGGCTAAAATCACTGTTGTAACTATTTTTCAGTTTGGTACAAAAAGCATCCCAGGAAGGTTTGCTTAGCATAGATGTGTTTTACGTTAATGTGAAAGAAAGGAACTTTTGTCATCTTAATACTATAGAGATAAATAAACTGGGGACAAGTAAATCGTTTTGCCCTTTTGATGTTTTGAAAACAGTGTGTTGAAATACCACTTGGAGGTGAATTGTTTTGGGCAATGTTCAAATTTTTTTTTGTTTGTTTAGATAAAGTTAACAATGTTTTCTTTTTATATTTTCTTTTAGAAACTTAGTTTTGGTTTCATTAGTGAAGTTATTAGCCTGAACAAGAAGAATCCTAGTCCTATTCATTTGTTATTTAACCTTGAGCACATCTTCAGCCTACCTTCCCCTCCCCGCTCCATTAAAATGTTCTTTATGAAGAAAAGGGTTGAAAGAGCAAAAGTTAAAAACTGTAGGAATTGCATTAGAAATTTGCCCTTGCTCTCATAGGCTTTATTTATTTATTTATTTATTTCTGCAGGGCCTACCTCTGATGCCTTCATGATATGGAGGTGACCCTGAATTCTGGAAAGATGTGTCAGCAGAGTGTAGTCACTAGCAAATGATACCATGCTGGAAAAAGGATCCGGCTGTCTTCAGTAGATTTTAGGTCTTTTCTGGGTACCATCCTACTTGGTGATGAATCTTTTTGGCCATGGAAACCCATGGAACAAAGACAAATGCGAAGTGGCTCTGTCTTATATGGCCTCTTCTGCTTATGCAACGATCATAGCAGAGATATATAAAAGGAGTCGTAAGATATGAAGAATCACAATTTTTGGATGGTTTATAAACATTAACTTTTCATTCTAAATAGGAAATTTTTGCCCAGTGAAGAGTGAGTAGCTTTAACACTGAAGTAATTTAATCCTATCAAATCTTGGCTTTCTTGCTATAATTGAAACCAGAAGACAAAAGGAAGTTACAGCTAGAGGAAAGGATGACTTACATGTTCTTTATGGAGAGGTAAATAAAAGGGTTGGAAGAATTAGACAATAAAGAAACATTTCATAGGACACTTTGGTCATCTCATATTGCAGTGACCATAATAAGTACTGATTAAGATCACCATGAAATAATTACAACTTAAGTACCATCATGTTGTGAAGAACTTGTTAAGTTCCTCCAAATCAACTTATAGACTTTGAAACTCATTTTCTTCAATGCAAAGATTGGTATAAAATGTTGAAAAAACATGGGTCATATATAAGGAATGAGATATACTAAATATTTGTAGGCTATAGAAACTTTGTGACTCTATATAATGAATATTTTTTTTTGAGTAGGTACTGGGTGTACTGAGCACCCAGTAACTACACACACACACACACACACACACACACACACACACACACAAATATACAAATGTCTTTCCAAGATAATTTATTACTGTTATGGGAGGTGTTCTTGAATCAGATATCTGTACAGATAGACAAGTAATTTGTTAGAACAAAGATCAAAATCACTTGAAGTTAAAATAATGGATGAGAAGGGAACAAAAGGAACATGGAAGCATAGTTATAGGACTAGAAAGGTCTTTACATGTCATTTAGCTGATTCCTCACATTTTAAAGATGAGGAAATGGAAGCCCAGAGATGCTAAGTGATTTATCCAAAGATCCACAGTTAATAAATATCAGAAGTGGGGCAGCTAGGTGGCGCAGTGGATAGAGCACTGACCCTGGAGTCAGGAAGACCTGAGTTCAAATCTGGCCTCAGACACTTAACACTTACTAGCTGTGTGACCCTGGGCAAGTCACCTAACCCCAATTGCCTCACTAAAAATAAAATAAAATAAATAAATAAATATCAGAAGCTGGTTATGAACTCAGGTCCTTGATCTCCAGATCTGTTGTTCAATCAATTTTTCAATCAACAAGCATTTATTAAGCTCTTATTTTGTTTGGCACTGTGCTAATTGCTGGGGATACAATGCAAGCCCAAACTAGAAAAACAGTTTATGACTTCAAGGAGTTTACAGACTGATGAAAAACACAATATGGAAATACATTGAGCTGGAGAAGGAAATGGCAAACCACTCTAGTATTTTTGCCAAGAAAACCCCAAAGAGAGTCACAAAGAGACATAACTGAAAAAAATGACTAAACAACAGTACCTTTGGGCAGCTAGGTGGCATAGTGGATAGAGTGCCAGGTTTGGGGTCAGGAAAACTAATTTTCCTGAGTTCAAATGGCTGGGTGACTTTGGGCAAGTTTCTTACCCCCTTTTGCCTCAGTTTCCTCATCTGTAAAATGAGCTGGAGAAGGAAATGGCAAACCACTCCAGTATCTCTGCCAAGAAAGCCCCAAATGGGGTCGGAAAGAGTTAGACATGGCTGAAAATAATGAATAACAACAGCAAATACATGATACGTGAAAGATGCAATTAGAAAGAAGGTTACATCAGAAGGAGAGAAGGCAACATCAGAAAGTCTTCCTGCAGAAGGTAGCATTTACCACTTACTCTAGAAACAGTAATCAAGTCAGTACTACATTGCTACTATAAAGGGTATGGCAACATACTTATTTGTGGCTTAATTTAAAATCCTTTTGTTTGTATACATCACAATTCGTTTCCCTACTAGTTTGATATAGCACTGAATAAGCAAATAAATTTAAGTAGAATTGGCATGGCCCAACCATGAGCAATGAATATGTTTTATTTTTGTGTTTGAGTATTTTATAGTTGTATTCATATTGTGCCTGTGTGTCTCTCCGTAGGTAGTCTCCCTGAATGATTTTGAATGGAACTTTTCGTTTCTTCCTGTTGGATGTTTTTTCTTGGTAATCTAAAGAAACGCTGATTATTTATGTGGATTTATTTTATATTATACTGCTTTGCTGGAGTTATTGTTTCAATTAATCTTTAATTGAATGTTTACAGTTCTCTAAGCATTACATTATATTATTTGTAAAAAAAAACCTGTCTCCTCTCTACTTAGGCTTTTTTCTCAATTTCTTTTTCTCATCTCATTAATCAAGCTTGCATTTCTAACACTATGTTATATAATAGTGGTGATAATGGATATCCTTTCTTTATCCCTGATCTTATGATGAAAAGCCTTTAGTATTTTTCCATTACTTATGATACTGACTCTTGGTTTTAGATATTCTGTTTACTCTTTCATTACTATGCTTAAAAAAAAAAAGATGTATTTTTCTACCTCTGCTTCTCTTGATATAATCATGTTTATTGTTGTTATTATTTTTATAGTCTGTTATGTTTATAATTTTTCTTCTATTGAACCAATCCTATAATCCTGATATAAATCTTTACTCTTCAAAGTATATAATCCTTTAAAGATATTACTGCGAACTCTGCTAATATTATATTATTACTTCATTAAGGAGATTGGCTTGTAGTTTTTGTTTTTTGCTTTGTCTTTCAGTTGTAAAGTATCAAGACGTTTGTATCACAGAAAAAAATTGGTAGTATTTCCTTTTCCTCTTTTTGCAACCAATTTATGTAATATGGGAGTTAATTATTTTTGAATGTTTTGTGGGATCTACCAGCAAATCCATCTTGTTCTGGTTTTATGTCTGTTTTTGCATTCATTTATGATTTGTTCATTTTTTTTTCTTGGAGTTTGTCTGCTGGCCACAGATCTGTGATCCTGGCCATTGATTTCCTCATCTGTAGAATAGGGACAGTGTACCTTATACCTTACAAGTCATTTTGTATTCTGTATACTTGACCATACATAGCACATTTACCTAAGATCACACAGCCCCCTTGACTCCAAATCCATTGTTCTTTGTGCTCTACTGATCAGTTTTCACTGTGCCATAAATACACAGGAAGATTATTCTGTCAAAGGCTGTCATTTCCAGGGGAAGAAGGGGCAGGGTGGGCATCATAGAGAAAGTTCCTGGAGGGGAAGGAAGCCAGTAAGAGGGAGGGGCTACAGTAGGAGTGAAGAGTGAAGAGCTTTCTCTGTCATTGTAGAAGTCTGGGAGGAGAGTCAGGAGTGGAATCCTAGGACGTAGGTGTAAATCCCTGACATTTACTACCCGTGTGACTTTGGATGAGTTACTTAATGTCATTGGTCCCCTTTTTCCTCTTTTATAAAATAAGTGATTTGGATTAGATGGTCCCTTACAGCACTAAATCTAGGATTTTATATGTTTAATAACAGGGAACAATACTAATGGTCTCATTAAGTGTTAAATTTTGTTGTAGTGTCTGTAAGTCCTAATAGGGATCAGAAAGAGTGAGCCCAATGAGACTTTGTGGAGATGAGACATAGATTGAGTCTCCAAGAATAGGTAAGATTCAGAGGGGCAAACGGAGGGCATTCCAATCAGGCAAGGGAAATGACTGAGTAAAGGCTTGAAGGTAGCTTTGAAAGGGTCAATGTGAGTGAGAGATTAGCAAAATGGTGCCAGAGTATTTTTAGGAGAGAATGGGAAATTTGGGCCAGTCAGTAGGACAAAGCCTGATTACTGAGGGACTTGGGGCAGATCCAGCCATGTCACCCCTCTGCTACTCAGTAAACTCCAGGGGAACCCTGTTTCCTTGAGCTTCAAGTGTGAAATGCTGTTTGGCCTTTAAATCTCTTCACAATTATTGCCTTTTGAGTTTACCCTCTTCCAATATTCTACAATCCAATTCTCTATGCCAAAAAGAGATTTTTCAGGGAAATTACCTTATGCTTAAAGGTACCATAAATAATGAATCAATAGCAGTACTTAATATCTATGCATTTAAAAACATAACATCTAAATACTTAGAGGCAAAGTTAATAAACTTTGATGGAGAAATAGCACAACTATAATGTGCCCCTTTTAGATCTAGACAAATCTAACAAAATGGTGAGCAAAAAAGAAATTAAGGACCTGAATAGAACTTTAGAAAACTTAGTGATGCTAGATTTCTGCCATTGGAAATAGAAAGGAATTTATATTCTTCTCAACTGTACATGACACCTTTACAAAAATTGACCATATATTATGGCATAAAGATCTCATAAAAAATGTAGAAAAGAAGAAATGTTAAATCATTATTTACTGATCATAGTACAGCAAATTTTATTAAATGAAGGGTCCTTAAAAACAGTTTAAAAGTAAGAGATTAAATAGAATAAATATGTAATTATCAAGAACTGATGGGTCAAAAATTAAATTTTAGACAATTTCATCAAAGAAAATTATAGTAATTAGACAACATATCAAAATAATGGATACAGTTTAAGCAATTCTAAAGGGAAAATTTATCTCTAAATGCTTTCATCAGCTAAAGAGAGAGAAAATAAGTATGAATCAATATGTCATTAAAAATCCCTAACAAAGTAGAAATTATGAAGATGCAAGAAAAGACGAATAAAATTGGAAACAAAAAGACCATTGAATTGAGAGATAAATCTAGGAGGTAGGTTTTTTTTTTGTTGTTTGTTTGTTTTTGTTTTTGTTTTTTGGCAGGGCAGTGAGGATTAAGTGAGTGACTTGCCCAGGGTCACACACCTAGTAAGTGTCAGGTATATGCGGCAGGATTTGAACTCAGGTCCTCCTGCATCCAGGGTCGGTGCTTTATCCACTGTCCCACCCAGCTGTCCCCTAGGAGTTTTTTTTTTTTAAACTAATATTCGCAAAATAGATAGCTAACCTGTTTTTGTTTTTTTTTTTTAAAGAGAAGAAAACCAAGTTGTGTCAAAATTGAAAAAAAGAGAACTCACAATAATTGAACAGGAAATAAAGAAATTTATCAGAAATTATATTGCCTTATTAAATGTTAACAAAACTGACTACTTATAGGAAATAGCTAAACTCTCTCAACATTCCCTTCCAAATGGTTGTAAATGCCTCAAATTAAATTTTGGAGTGGCAAATACAAGAAAAGGTTAAGGTGAGACATTTTTTCCATCTTAAGAAAATTTAGAAGGTTGGTAGGAGAGCTTTGTGACACTGGAGTGGAGGCCTGTCTAGAGTGTACACATATGACCACATTAACTTTGGGAACTCTCAGACCATAGCTGGTAAGAGGGCTGGACAGCTGGTCAGAAAGAGATTATAGGGGATCCATTGCTTGCACCAGTTATAGCTTTTGCTGATTGTTAGCACTTTTGTCCATATTGCAGTTCTGGCTTGCATTTCCAGGGTGGAGAGGAGTGCTGGTGGTCCTTCACAAAGGAACAGGAGCCCTGGTCACAGTTTCAGGGTCAAGAGGAGTGCTAGTGCTTGTGGCTGTAGGGCAACAGGAGCCATTACCGAGTAAAGACCAGAGCATAGACCAGGAGAGCAGTGACCACACCTCTCCCTGTATCATACCACCTTGGAAACACTGAAACCCTACAGACCCTCACCTAGCACTGAAAATAGCACAAAAAAGCTTGAAGCATGGGGCACTATTTCCCTAACTCTAGGGGAGCAGAGCCCCATTAAAGTTCAAAGTCAAGAAACAGGCTAAAAAAATGAGCAAACAACAAAAAAAGAACTTGACTATTAAAAGCTACTACTAAAAAAAGAAAAGCTACTACAATGTCAGGGGAAACCAAGACACAAACTCAGAAGATGACAATAATGTTTTAAAAATAGCTACAGCCAGATTGTACATATATAACCTGGTTGCGATCTTGTGGAGGGGGGAGGAAAAGGAGGGAGGGAGAAAAATTTGGAACTCTAAAATAAAGCAGATACTAAACACAAAAAAGAAAGAAAGAAAAAAAAATAGCTACAACCAAAGTCTCAAAGGAAAATGCTAATTGGACTTAAGCCCAGCAAGAATTCTTGGAAGAGTTAAAGAAAGAGATAAGAGTGGTAGAGGAAAAATTGAGAGAAGAAATGAAAGTTATATAAGAAAATGATGAAAAGAGAATTAGCAACTTGGGAAATGAGGCACAAAAAATACTGTAGAAAATAACACCTTAAAAAACAGAATTGGCCTAATGGTAAAATAGGCACAAAAAATTCACCGAAGAAAATGCAGAATAGGCCCAATGGAAAAGGAGATACAAAAATTCACTGAAGAAAAGAACAAAAAAGTAGAATTGGCCAAATGAAAAAAAAAAAAAGAGGTACAAAAGCTCACTGAAGAAAATAATTTCTTAAAAATTAGTATTGGAAAAACTGAAGCTAATAGTTCCATGAGGCATCAAGAAACAATAAAACAAAGTCAAAGGAATGAAAAAATAGAAGTTGAACTATCATAGAAGAAATTTTGAATTATTTCACTGATAAAACAACTGATCTAGATAATAGATTGAAGAGAGATAATTTAAGAATTATTACTAGATTACTAGAAAGTCATGATCAAAAAAGAGCCTAGATATATTTCAAGAAATTATAAAGGAAGACTTCCCTGATATCTTAAATCCAGAAGGTAAAATAGCAATTGAAAGAATCCACTGATCACCTCCTGAAAGAGATCCCAAAATGAAAACTCCCAGGGATATTATAGACAAATTCTAGAGCTGCCAGGTCAAGAGAAAATATTGCAAACAGCCTGAAGGAAACAATTCAAATATTGTGGAGCCACAGTCAGAATCACACAAGCTTCTACATTAAAGGAGCAGAGAGCTTGGGATATGATACTCTGGAAGGGAAATGAGCTGGAATTACAACCAAGAATAATCTATCCAGAAAAAAAAAAAAAAGGATATTTAATGAAATGGAGGACTTTCAAGCATTCCAGATGAAAAGATTAGAACTGAATAGAAAAATTGACATTTCAACACAAAACTCAAGAGAAGAATAAAAAGGCAAACTTGTAAGAGATACTATAAGGGACTCAATAAGGTTGAACTATTTACTTTCCTGTGTGGGAAGATGATACGTGTAATTCCTAAGAACTTTGTCATTATTAGAGCAGTCTAAAAGAGTTTTCATAGATAGAGGGCATGGTTGTGAGTCAGTTATTTGGGAATGGTCTTTAATAAATGAAAGTATGAGAAAGAGGGAATGGGGAAATTTTTCTCACATAAAAATGGAATGCAAGGAAGAGTTTTTACAGTGGGTGGGATGGTAGAAGGCAATGCTTGAACCTGTCATTGGAATTGGTTCAAAGAGGGAAGAATGTGAGCACATGCGCGCGCACGCACACACACACACACAAACACACAGAATTGTGAATAGAAATCTTTCTTACTCAATAGGAAAATAGGAGGGGAAGGGAATAAGCAAAAGGAAAGGGATGATAAAATGGAGAGCAGGTTAATGGAGGCACTGGTTAGAAGCAAAATAATCTTTTGAGGAGGGCCAGGAAGAAAAGAGAGAGGGGGAGAATAGAAGAAAATGGGATGGAGAGAAACACAGTTAATCGTACTGTCAGTGTGAGTGGGATGAACTCACTCATCAATTGGAAACAGCAGAATGGATTAGAACCTGGAATCCAATAATATGTTGTTTACAAGAGACATACTTGAAATAGAAAGACACACAGAGAATTAAAATAAAGGACTGGAGTAGAATTTAATATGCTTCAGCTGGAGTAAAAAAAGGCAAGGGTAACAATCTTGATCTCAGATAAAGCAAAAGCAAAAGCAAAATAGAACTAATTAAAAGATAATCAGGGAAACTACATTTGCTAAAAGGTTCCATAAACAATGAAGTAATTTTTTTTACAGCAAATTTCTTTGACAAAGATCTCATTTCTCAAATATAGAGACGACTGAGTCAAATTTATAAGAATACAAGTCATTCCTTAATTGATAAAGGGTCAATGTATATGAACAGGCAGTTTTCAGAAGAAATCAAAGCTATCTATAGTCATGAAAAATTGTTCTAAATAATTCTTGATTAGAGAAATGCAAATTATAACAACTCAGGTACTTCACACCGATCAGAAATGACAATTGCTGGAGAGCATGAGGGAAAATAGGTACACTAATGAATTGTTGGTGGAGTAGTGAAATACTTTAATCATTCTAAAGAAGAATTTAGAATTGTGCCCCATGGGCTATACAATGGTACATACCCTTTGGCTCAGGAATACCACTACTAGGTATGTATCCCAAGGAGATAAAAGAAAAAGGAAAAAGACCCATATTTACAAAAATATTTATAATGACTCTTGTGATGACAAAGAATTGGGAATTGAGGGGATGCCCATCATTTGGGGAATGGCTGAACAAGTTGTGGCATATGATTATGATGGATTACTATTGTTCTATAAGAAATGATGATGGGGGTGGTTTCAGAACAACATGTGAACTGATGTAAAGAGAAGTGAGAAAAACCAGGTGATCACTGAGCACAGTAATAGCAATGTTGTAACAATGATAAACTGTGAAAGACTTAGCTACTCTGATCATACAGTGATCCTAGACAATTTTGAAGGATTCATGATTAAAAAAACACTATCCACCTCCAGAGAGAAAACTGATGAATTCTGAGTGCAAATTGAAGTATAATCTTCTCACTTTATTATTATTATTTTGCTATATGGCTAAAATGGAAATGTTTTTCGTGATTTCCCATGTATAGTTGATATATTGCTTGCCTGTTCTGTGAATAGGGAAGAGAGGGAAAGAATTTGGAACTTAAAATTTAAAAAGACTTTTGTTAAAAATAATATATATATATAAAAGATATTGGGAAATAACTTCTATGAACTGATGCAGAGTGAAATAAGAACAGGGTATGTGGTTAATAAGAATATTATGGACAAAAATAACTTTGAAAGACTTTAGAATTCTAATCACAGAAGAATAAGGATAATAAAGCATGTCATTCACTGCCGAACAGAGAGGTAATGAACTTAAAATGCAGAAAGAGAGATGCATTTTTGGAAATAGCTAATGCAGAAATTTATTTTGCTGGACCATGAAGTTATATATTGTAGAATTTTTTTAAACATTACTTTTCCTGTACATTTTCTTAGTGGGGGTGGGGGAGGATAGTGAAAAGGACAGATGAACAAAAACATAAAACAGAAATCAGAACCTTTTTTAAAAAAAACACAAAAAATCATAATGTAAACTCTGTAAAGATTGTCTTGCTCATTTGTATTTATATCCCCATCATGTAGCACTTTGCCAGGAACATAGAAAATATTTATTAAATGCTTTAAACTAACTTAAAAATATTCTACCAGTGTGATATTGTATCATATATACCACACAAGCTTCTCTTTATAACCTTTGGCTCGTTTTTTACTTTGAATAAATAAAGCGAAGCAACATCTTGATGTCATGGAATTGCGAAGTATTTTGGGGAAGGATTTGAATGGGATCTTTAATGACACATTGTGGGAGATTTATGACCACTTGATGACCTTTTGAAAAACTGATCAAGAGAGATTAATTACGATGCCCATGCTTTTCCTTGATAAGCTTCTCTGTAACAAGGATAGGCATTAGAGATCTAGGAGTTTGTTAGTCATTATTCAGCAAATACTTATTAAATATCTTCTCTATTCAGGATGCTATACTAGTCACCAGGAGATAGAATAAGATAAATTGGGCCATCTGAGCTCTCAAGGGACTCAGAGTCTGACTTTGTGCAAGGCATGAATCAGGCACATTATTTAGCTGGATTGCTTTACTTCTTGAGCTTACTCAGTTGTTCAATTTGATAAGCATTGATTAAATACATATTACATTGTTTGGCCCTGCTGCTTCACTATGTCCAAATGAGATCTGATTGTATTCTAAAAGAATCCTGATTCTACCAATGCAGTCTTTAAGTCATGGAGATCGCCACATAAGAGTTAATGGCTGTTTCTTTTTAGGACCCATTTAAAGAACTTTTAAAAGTTGAATATAAGGAGTGCCTAGGAAACCCCAAGACTGATTTCAAACAAGCACCCCAGGAATTATAAGTCTGTCAAGATGCACAGAGCGATGCACTTAGAATCAGGAGGGTCTGGGTTGAAATTCAGCCTCTGTCCCTTAGCAGTTTGTGATAGTGCATGAATGGGCCACATTTATCCATTACCTAGGATTTGTGGACTAAGTCGGAGCTGAGCTGATAGCTGCAGGCGATTGTCCTTTTCATTTGACATTTAGCCTTCTCCTTGGGATTGTTGTTTTTCTATAGTGACTTGTCTAATGGGTCAGATTATAAGTTTCTTGAGGTCAGGGACTTGTTTTTATCAACGTGTTGTTCATGGGACAAACTCATTAAATCTTTCAGGAGGTGATCGGTGGATTTTTTTCAATTTCTATTTTAGCTTCTGCTTCAAGAATATCAGGGCAATTTTCCCTCACAATCTCTTGGAGGATGGTGTCTAAACTCTTGTTTTGGTCATGGTTTTCAGGTAGTCCAATGATTTTCAAATTATCTCTCCTAGATTTATTTTCTAGGTCAGCTGTTTTTCCAAGGAGATATTTCACATTGCCTTCTATTTTTTCATTCAATTGGATTTGCTTTACTGTGTCTTGGTTTCTCATAAGCTCACTAGCTTCCATTTGTTCAATCCTAATTCTTAGGCAATTATTTTCAGCAGA
Organism: Dromiciops gliroides; assembly: GCF_019393635.1. Classification (NCBI taxonomy): domain Eukaryota; kingdom Metazoa; phylum Chordata; class Mammalia; order Microbiotheria; family Microbiotheriidae; genus Dromiciops; species Dromiciops gliroides. Next base: position 25,952,160 of record NC_057865.1, on the reverse strand, counting down.
CAGTTTTTTAATCTCCTTTTCCATTTGGCTTTTCAAACTGTTGACTTTTTTCTCATAACTCTCCTGCATTGCTCTCATTTCTCTTTCCATTCCTTCCTCTCTTTCTCTACATCTTCGTTCTATCTCTCCTACTTTCTCTTCAAAGTCCCTTTTGAGAGCTTCCATGGCCTGAGACCAGTTCATATTTTTCTTGGAAGCTTTGGATGTTGGAGCTTTGACCCTATTATTATTTTCTTCTTCTGAGGATGTATTGTGGTCTACCTTTCCCCCAAAGAAGTTTTCGATGGTCTTCTGCTTTCTCTGCCTACTCATCCTGGCTTACTGTTTCTTGGCTTTTTACTCCTTAAAGTGTAGCGCTGCTTCCCGGACACACCATTCGTGCTACAGCGTGGTCCAGGGGGTGATTGGGCTTCTTCTCAGCCTGCCTGGCTTGTGAGTAATCACAGCCGCTTTCTCTTTGACCCGGAAACAGAAGTCTGATTGAACTCTGATTCTCTATGGTCGGAAGCTTGGCGTGCTTTTACCCCTCCCCCACTGGGCCACCACCACTTGATTCAGCCCACTGGTTCAGACCCAGGGTGCTTTGCCACAACTCCAGCAGATACTGCCTCCACTTCACCCCGGCTTACCTCCGAACCCCCTCACCAGTCCGTGATCGGAGCCTCAGAAGCTGCTGGTGCTGAAGACTCTGACATGTGCTGGAAGCACTGTCCCTGGCTGGGTCCGGACCGCGCGCTGAGCTGTTCAGCCTGATCAGTAGGTGATCAGAATCGCCCTCTTTTGTGGAGAAACAGTCTCACTCTGTTCTTATGTGCATTAGGCTGTTCTGGGTTTTGATTTTTACCGCATTATTTGGGCGTGAATGGACGGGTTTATCTGGAGCTTGTGGGAGTCACAGCCTCTCCTCCGCCATCTTGGCTCCGCCTCATTAAATCTTTTAGTTGTTTAAAAGCTTGTTTCAGATAGCCCACAAAGTAAATTTGTTTGTTTATATTTTATAGTTGACTCTTCTTCTTCACTACTTTAAGAACAGGTAATTTCTTTGTTGTGGGTGTTTCTCTGAGTCAAATCACAACCTGGTAGATAATTGGATTCAACTAAGTTGATCAGAGATTTATTAAGCACTTACTGTGTGCAAGGCTGAGGACACAAACACTTGTTTTCACTAAAGAAGCGTATGTCAAATGAGATAAAATGGAAAGCACTTTGCAGACTTAAAAGTGCTATTATTGACAGTCCAACCAGAGCAAGGGGACCAGGAACATGAAGCCGGCATCGTAGTGGGGCCCTCGGATGTAGGGACCCAGGGGTTCAGGCCCCTCATGGACTCCACTGCGGGGGAGCAAAAGCTCAGTCCGCTCAGGAACCTGGGAGTCCCGTTGGTGGATGAGACCCGAGGATAAGGTGTGGGGGTTAATCAAGGCTCTCCATGGGGTAGAGTTGAGAACTTGTGTGGGAGCACTGGAGAGAGGACAGGAGCAGAGAGAAGACAAAGTCCTTAGCTCTGAGGAGGTCAGCCCTGGGCTTTGGCCCACCGTGCCAGCTCTCTTGAACCCTGAGCTCTTGAGTCAACTCCTGCAGCTGCGCTCCAGAGTAGAAGTCGAGACGCCTTGATGAATCTTTCCCGCTTCTTCGAATCAGTGTTGTCCTCAGCATCATTAACCTTTTCCTCCGAAAAAGAGCACTACCGTCTTCCCAGGTTTTGGACCGACTCTAACTGATCTTTGCTAGGAGCTGCAGAGTTTTGGCCTGGGGAGAAATGTAAGCCCTGTCCCAAGGCCCATTTGGTATGACTCCTCATTGATGGTGATGAACGTTCTGTTGGCCCCCCCAACCCCCCATGTGAAGGGCTGGGGTGGAACTGGTGAGAGCAGCAGCAGAACTCTAGCCTTCTTCAGTCTTCTTTGGGACTCTTCCAGCTCCTACTCACTTTGGGCATTTCTGGCTTCAAGAAGGAACATATAAGATGCCGACCCCTACTACAGGTTGCTGAAGGAAAAGACTCTGTGAAGACTTGGGAGGAGCTGGCAGTCTCCATCGTGGTGGGAAAGGGGTCAAGCTTTGGGTATAGAGCTTGGGTTCTCCTCCTTGATAATGACACAGAGCAAACAGAAGTTAAACTGAACCTGATTATATACTCTAGGCCAAAGCTTCTTAAACTGTGGGTCGCAACACCATATGGGGTCATGTAACTGAATGAAGATTGTGAAAGATTTGGCAACAGTAAAAGGCTATGTATACCTATTTTATATACCTATATACCCAGGGTCATGTAAACTTTTTTTTTTTTTTTTTGTGGGGCAATGAGGATTAAGTGACTTGCCCAGGGTCACAGAGCTAGCAAGTGTCAAGTGTCTGGGGCTGGATTCGAACTCAAATCCTCCTGAATCCAGGACTGCTCCTTTATCCATTGCGCCACCTAGCTGCCCGACATAAACATTTCTTGGGCAAAAAAGGGTTGAGTAGAAAAAGTTTAAGAAGTCCTGCTCCAGATGAACTATATTTAAGGGATCAGATAGTTATAATTCCAGCCCAGTAACCCCTCTCTGAGGAGAAGAGTCTCCAGCCCCAACTTCTTCTTGTGGTAGAAATTAAAATCTCCCTTGGAGAAAGGTGAGGTCAAAAGAGCCTCCTTTTGAGCCACATATAGCAACACCCCCATGATACAGGCAGGGGGCAAGCCCTCACCAACACAACATGTGGCCTCACCCACCACATGTGGCTCACTCTTTCTACATATGCTGCATCCTCCTTCCATAGTTCAGTTCTTGAAAAGATCTCCTTTCCCTCCCACCCCCTTGAAAAAAATGGCTGCCAAATTGGGCTAGTCAGCAAGTCAAGCCTCTTCTTCCCTCTCACCTCTCAGAATCCTTAATGTAGCACCCCCTCTGAAGCCACTTCTGCACTTACATTTGGTCCTGGGTGTAACCCAGAAGGTTCGGGTTTCTAGTACAACTTCTCATGAGCCCCCATTGGTGTGATTCCCTTTTATCCAGCTAAAGTTAGTAAGATAGTGAGACCACTTGGTACAAAACATTCCCCCCAAAACCTGAGGTGCACTCTCCCACAAACATACATTGTAGTCATGGGGGGAATGTAATCAAATTTAGAGTATGATGATAATGAGTCACATTTGCAGAGAACATGTCGCTACCCATATGGCTCCTAGGATCCCTGCCTTTCTAGGATTCATGGTCAGCACTTCTTTCTGCCACGAGGGATCGTCTGAAATTCACATTTACTCATCTTGGTCTTGTTCTGGCTTCTGCTGCTTTCACTAGTGTTATCTAGTACCACTCTGATGATCACTGCCACCACTGCCATTTCACTTCAGTGGGGACCCCCTCCCCCCCCCCATACACACACCTGACACCTTCCAAACTCAAAAGATGAAACACTAAAAAGATAGAGTCAGTTCTTTATTCATGGCCATCATTGTCTGGGTTGGAGTCATAGCTCAATGTAGTCTTGCCTCCTCTCTCAGCCTCAAAGGAAAGAGACTACTGAAAGGCATGTCATTCATTTCATATATTCATTGAGTTCTGGCTCAGAAATCCCTGAGGTATCAGGTTTTTTTCCAGCTCCACAACCAATTGTTAGTTTATTTTTATTTTATTTTATTTTATTATATTTTTTTTGGTGAGGTAATTGGGGTTAAGTGACTTGTCCAGGGTCACACAGCTAGTAAGTGTTAAGTGTCTAAGGCCGGATTTGAACTCAGGTCCTCCTGAATCCAGGGCTGGTGCTCTAGCCACTGTGCCACCTAGCTGCCCCCAATTGTTAGTTTAAAAGATTAATTTAATTTAATTTTTATTCTGAACTTAAGCACCAAACACTGTAAGCATTTCTATATACATACATTATAGAACAGGAGAGAATTATATGTGAAATGGTAGGATTCTATTATCTATACTTTGCTTTTTCTTTTTCAATAGGCAATAAATTTAATATAATTTTCAGAAAAAGTGCTATTATTATTATTATTATTATTATTATTTGTAGTTGTAGTAGGAAGAGGAGGAGGAGTAGCAAGTAAATGTGATCTTCCAGAAATGCCTAAATGCCTTCCTCTGTGGTCAACCTTGTAATGAAGCTTTCCATATAGAATCAGCTAAGCTGGCCTTCAGATATCAGACCTAATATATTGCTAAAATCAGACTTTTTAGAAGAAATAAAAAGATGATTCAAAACAATTTAATACCAGTTTTGTGTTGTCCAACTACAGTTCCATGCACCATATGTTCCAATACTAAATGACATACTTGTTTTAGACGTTCACATATAGCAACAACTCCTGAGTTTTAGAAAAATCATTGGTTGCCAAGCTGTGTGATGTGACTGGTAGGGTGGCAAGACCATAGAAACAAAGTGACCTGTCATCACTGCCTGTCTTTTTCTTTCTCTACACTCACATATCTACTTCTACACATGAGCCGCTTTTCTGCTTATTATAATATTTTTTGTGGGCCTATCAGCTCATCAGTAATTCTAACTTAAATAAGACATTGAGTTAATATGGGGCAGCTAAAATGTGGCTTATGGGAGTTGCAGTGGTTTTTTTTTTTTTCAACTCAACTCCCACTCTGGATTTTTCTTCAGCTAATTGCTGCTAATACAGTTAACGCTCATTTCCTATAAATTTTGATGTCAGATGAGTGTAAAACTATAGAAATGTTTTAATAAATTACTATGTATGTCTTTTCTTTGTACAACAAAATTTCTAGTTAGTAGTGTGTATGTGTGTGCACAGATGAGTGAGTGAGAGACAGAGACAGAGACAGAGAGAGCCTGAGGGAGAGCTTGAGTGCCCACACTTGAATGAGTTTGGGGCCACACCTATTTCTTTAATATTCCTTATTTTCTAAGATTTAATTTTTTTAAGAATTAATTTTCTATTTGAGAGTTTACATAAGTTTGATGAGTAAATCAAGAAAAAACAGACAACGTCTTCCTCTCTATAGCTCTTGTTTTTTGTTTTTTTGGGTTTTTTTGGTCTTTTTTGCAGGGCAGTGAGGGTTAAGTGACTTGCCCAGGGTCACCCAGCTAGTAAGTGTCAAGTATCTGAGCTTGGATTTGAACTCAGGTCCTCCTGAATAGAGGGCCGGTGCTCTATCCACTGCGCCACCTAGCTGTCCCTATAGCTCTTGTTTTAAAGAAAAGTTTTCGAACACCAATAAAATACCAGGTGTCACCCCTAAACAAGCTAAGGAACCAGCATTTTTATTGAAGGAGAGATTGATGCTTAGTTGCCCTCCAGGGTTTGTATTTTACACAACACAGAAAGAAAGAACCTACTGTGAGCTGAAAGATGAGCTAGGGAGAATTTTGTCAATAAAAGTATGATCATTGGGAATATCTGTTTATTGAACAAGCATGTACCTGTGTGTACTCTTTCAGTAGTAGGACATAGCTAATTCTGAGCTTAATTATACTTTCTCATCATCTTAATGTGTACCCTGTCTCCAAACCCAATCATCACATTTTCAAGAATTAAGTACCTATCTGTCGTTTCCATCCCTAATCTCATTCATCTCCTCAGTTTCACCAGCAGTTATTCTACTCCCTTCCCCACAAAACCCAGTGACAGCCTCCTTTAGGTGACCTCTTTGTGTCTTGGTTTTGTCACCTTTATTGGCATCTTATTTGAAGCGAATTTTAGCCTACTTTGAAAGTTTTTGCTGTTAGCTCTCTGCCACAATTTCTAGCCTTTCATGGTCTGAGATGTTTGTTAGCTAATGACATTTTTCTCTTTTACACAATTACAACTCCATCTTTGCAGAATTAGGACATTTCTGTTTTGGTAAGAAAAACAATTATTGTTTTATTTCTGAGAAAAGTATTTTAAATATTGACTTTTGTACATAATAGGAAGAGGCGGTTATTACCCTTTGTGATCCATGTATAGATAATGATTTGAATACTTAAATGTATTTATATATCAGATATGGAACATTTGAATGTTTTAAAAAATATTTCTGCAAGGAGGGTTTTTGCATGTAGACCTATACGTTTTTCCTCTGAAGGATGTTGTAAAAATTTTGCATAGCAGTTTTAATGAGAAAATGTTTGTTATCCTATTTAGAAATAAAATTAAAATTTTTATGTTATAATTATAGACAATGCCCAAATAATTAGTCTTCTCAATTATTTAGAATGCCTTTATTTTTTAGCATATTAAATTGAAATATTAGCTGTTTTGTCTATCACTATTCAAAGTAGTTCAGTTTCTCTGGGAAAAATTAATTTTATTAAAATGTTAACTTGACAAAATTATTATAATGGTTACATATTTAAATCCTAACAAATAAATGATTGGAGAGCCAGCCTTCTCAGAATTCTGTAATATTTCTAACAATAGAATTCCTTGTTCTATTTCTTTATGATAGAAACTTGAAAGGGAGTGTTTGTCCTTATCTTACCATTCCTTATAAGAGAATATTTTATAAAGCACAGGCATTTGATGTGATTGAATGTGACTTGCTTTTCTCTAAAACTTATATTTTGAGGACATACTTTATATAGCCTCTTTAGATATACAGACTATATGAAGGTGATTTTAAGTCTTTGGTTTCAAAGTAACCCTTTTTGCGAGGAATGGAAATTCATCTCCTTTATCTCCATCTTGTGGTAGAAGCAAAGTGGAATGCTTACTTCTTTAAAACATCATCTAAGGTTTATCACCTTCCTTTTGTTCCAACGTGTCCTCTTCTGGCTTTCAGTGGTGTTTTTAATTGTTGATGGAAAACAATTCCAGGTCCAATTAATGTTTATAGTGAGGTCATTATTGTGCCTGATTATTTTTATTCCCCTTATTAAATATAACCAAAGGAAACAGGGGGGGGGGGGACAGTTTTAAGGCTACATAACCGAAATGCTTCATAAGTTGTTAACATAGAGCAAAGCATTGATAGTTAGTACGGGCCGTAGAATTGGAATTAATTCCATTTCTGCCTCTTACCACTAGGTATGTAATACTAGACGTGAAGTATTTTGAATAGGTGTTGAAGAGAATCATTTAATTAATTGCTTGCTTTCTGAGTAGCTATTTATTTCACAGAATCTTAGAATTTTAGTGCGGAAGGAAATTTAGAAATTACCTAATGCAATAACAAGGTGATGAAACAGAAACCTACAGAGGGTAGGTCATTTGCCTTGTATGTGAAGAGTTACTGGCAAAGCCAGGGATTCTAGAACCCAGGTCTTCCAGCTCCTCTTTTTAATTAAAAATTTTCATGATGTGATTTTTTTTTCTTGTAACATAAACCCATATATTTTGAGTTGTGTCTCATAGAACACAATAGTGTATACTTGGGGAGTATTTCAGGTTTTTGGATACTATTTTATTTTAGCATGCTTTCATATTCCTTTTTCTCAGAGCCTTAACAGTTGTTAGGTTACTTCTGTGATTTTGTATTACAGACATTAAAATTTTCCACTTGATATTGTGTTGAGCATGTATTGTCACAAAGTTGTAAAGCTATATATCAAGGAGATTTAATACTCACAACATTTGTTTCTCTAGATGTCTTCTATCTCCCCCCCCCCTTTTTTTTTTTGGTTAATCTGTCTTCGTGAACCATCTTTGACTTGCTGCTTTCTTTTTCTGTTCCATTTCTAATTTGTGGGTAGTTTTCAGTTAGGAAGAGTTACCTTTGTCTATAAAACATGATACTTATACATTAACATTTGTGTTTTGTCCATTTGCTTCCTGTAACTTTTGATTTTTCTTTGTGTCTTGGAGTAGTAGTAATAGCTCATCATTATATAGTTCTTATATTTTAAAAAGCACTTTACCTGAATTGTCTTTTTTAAGTAAAATAGGCTACTTCCTCTTTAACGTGACAGCCTTTCAATTATTTGAAAATAGTTATTTTGTCTCTCCTTAGTTGGCTTTTCAAGCTTAACATTCAGAGTTCTTTTAAGTATTCTTTATACAACTTGGCTTAAGAACTCCAGTTTGCCATCACAGTTACCCTTTCCTAGACACACTCTATTTTGTAAAGATTGGAATGACGCCACCTGCTGGAGACTTACTGTAGAAAAGCTCCCCATGAAGTGAAGGTCTTTGAGGGCAAGACCACGAGTCTTTTCTTTGGCGTTAGGAAGTGATGTCTGCTTGTGGGAGGAAGAAGGGGGGAGCCTGGCGCTCTGACTAACGCTTTTTCTTGGGGACGCTGGTGGAGAAGGGAGCAAGAAACGCGCTCTCCCTTGAATAGATAGGAATCTAGGCCTTTTCTTCTCTCTTTACCAAATTCTTATTCTCCTTAATAAATGCTAAAAAGCCTAACTCTTGCTAAAGCTTATAATTTATTGGCGACCACTCATTAGATATTTTAGACAGACTAGCTAGAATTTTAGCCTTAACAAGTAATTTGGTGAGTGTCCCTTTTAAACTGTGGTATCCAGAATAAACATGATACTTTATATAAGCTATGATTAGAACAGAACATACATACATGTTACTTCTTTTGATTAGGAATCTATGCCATCTACAAGTCTAAGATCCTGTTTGTTTTATTATCAGCATTATCAGCTAATATTACCTACCCTGTGCTCATGGAATTTATTTTTTGAACCTTATTACAGCATTTAATCCTGTTGAGTTGCATTTGTTGTTTCAGTTGAGCATTCTAATACTTTGATTTCTTTGTTTATCATGTTAGCAATCCATTCCTCTCAGCTTATTGTAATCTGCAGATCTGATCAAATGCCTTCTGTTGATGAAAATGTTGAGTCAGACTAGATCTAAAATAGTTTCATGGTTCCAGTCTCCCTTTATGTTGATCCCCATGTTTTGATGTGGTTATTCAGCCAATTGCAAATACAACCAACTTATTTGGCCATTTTATCCACAAGACTAGCATAAAAACAGCAGTAGTGTTTAATCATCCAATAAGTGTTTATTAAGCACCCATCTGTACTAATCATTGTACTAGGTACTAGAGGTTCAAGTACAAAGGAGCATTATCTGTTCTCAGTGAGCTTACATTCTTAACAAGAGATAAGTGCATATAAAATAGATAAAGCATATACATATGCATATACACATATAAATATCAATGTAAGCATGCATACATATAATAGTGTACATGTTGGGGAATACACACACACACACACACACACACACACTCTTAAACTAGAGGGAGAAGAGGGATGATTCCTAGGTGACTCCAAAGTGTGATCCTAGGTGATGTTACCTAGGTGGTACCAGTACAAAGACAGGCAGTCGGAAGGGTAGGAGAGATGGGATGAGTTCCATTTTGAATATATTGGATTTGAGGTGGCAGTGAGATGTATAAATGTCAATCCACTGGTCTTTGCTTAGACTATAAGATTTAAGGCACTCCAGCCAATCTGGTTTTTTTTTTTTTTTTTTTTGTGGGGGTGGTGGGAGGGGGTCATTTTTATTACATTGGTTCCTCAGCCTACCCATGAGTAATTAATATTTTTCCAGTTGTTTAGAACTGTCTTTATTGGTGTAAAAAGTGTTTCGTAATTGTATTCATATAGTTTCTATGTGTATCTTGGCAGGTAGATTCCCATATATTTTATACTGTTTACAGTTATTTTAAGTATAATTTCTTTATATACCTGCTGGATTTTTGTTGGTAATATGTAGAAATACCGATGATTTATGTGGGTTTATTTTATATCCTGTAACTTTGCTAAAGATATTGATTGTTTTAACAGACTAGTTATATAATTTGCTTATAGATCCATTTGGTCCTGGGTCCCCATAATTTTTCTTTCATTTTAGTCCAAAATGGGTTCATTTATATTTCTGCTTTTCTGCAGTTGTATATATTTTAAATGATATAGTAGATAGTCAGCTTTTGTGAAGGTGCCACGTATAGCTGAGAAAAGATAGACTCCTTTCTGTTTTCATTCAGTTTTTTTCCAGAGGGCTATCATATCTAACTTTTCTAAAATTATATTTATCTACTTAACTTCTTTCTTACTTATTTTATGGTTAGCTTTATCTAGGTCTGAGAGGGGAAAGTTGAGCTCCCCTACTAGTAGAATTTTACTAGTTCCTCCTGTAATTCATTTGACTTTTCTTTCATGAGTTTGGATGCTATTCCATTTGCCATTTGTTGCATATATGTTTAGTCTTGATATTACTTCACTGTCTGTGGTATCTTTTTTTTTTTTTTTTGGCAGGGCTATGGGGGTTAAGTAACTTGCCCAGGGTCACACAGCTAGTTAAGTGTCAAGTGTTTGAGGCTGGACCAGAACTCAGGTCTTCCTGAATCCAGGGCTGGTGCTTTATCCACTGCGCCACCTAGCTGCTCCCTATAGTACTTTTTTTTTCTTTTTAGCAAAATGTAGTTTTCTTTCTTATTTCTTTTAATGAGATCTGCTTTTGCTTTTTGTGAAAGTATAATTTATGCTCCTCCTTTTTGTACTTCACCTGAAGCATAATAAATTCTACTCCAGCCCCTTATTTGAACTCTGTGTGTCTTTCTTTTTCAAGTATTTCTTTTGTAAAGAATATATTTTTGGATTCTGATTTCTCATACATTCTGATATCCCCTACCATTTTATGGGTAAAATCATCCCATTCACATTTACAGTTATGATTGCTAACTTTATATTTCCTTTTATTCTGTTCTCTCTCAAAAGTCTGTTTTGCTTCTGACCCCTGCCTCCCGCTTGCTTTATGTAAATTTGCATTACACAAATTTGACTTTATGTAAAGAATTCTGAAAGAAATCCACATTCCCCCCCCCCCCCAAATAAATCATTTATACTAACTTTCTTGTACAGTATTGTGCTCCTTGGCTTGGCACTTTGTAGCATCGTCCCCCTCCCCCAAAGGAAAAAAAAAAAGCTAAAAAAAAGAGCTTCAGATGAAAGCATAAGGATGGGCAGGTGCAGAGACTGCTGCTAGCATTGCCAGATCAGAGGCTTGAATTGAGACCTTTGGCACAGCAAGGGGACACCTTTGCCCTGCTCCGCCCACCTGCCTGTGTGTCTGTCTTGGGTACCTTGTCCATGCTTGGGTACCATGTGTCTGTCCCTGCAATCCATGTGTTGCCCATCCTCTCCTGTCTGTATCCATATTCAGCTCCATGTGTCCTTGAATCATGGGCTGACCTCTACCTCCACAGGCATGCAGCCCTCTTTTCTCCTTCCCTCAATTCCCAGTGTCTGTGGGCAAATTCACATTACGTAAAAATTGCTTTACCTAGAAGTTTACAGATTGGTCTACTTACATAAAGTGAGGTCTATATACCCCCTCTCTTATCAACTCCCCTTCTCTTAGCCCTTTCTCTGTCTTTCCTGTGGGATAGATGAATATTATACAAACTGTGTATGTATATGTGTATATATCTATATGTATATTTCCCTTTTTTAACCAGTTCAGATAAGAGTAAGGTTCAGGTGTCACCTGCTCCTCCCATCCATTCTTCTTCTTTCCCATCTCCCAGTATATCTTTCTCACCCCTCCATTTTTATTTTGAGATCATCCTAACTTCATACACTCATACCCATGCCTCTAAGTAGACTACTTCTAACTATCCTAATGATAATAAAGTTTTTAGGGGTTACTTGTATTATCTTTCTATTTGGGGATATAAACAGTTTAACCTTATTAAGTTCCTTATAATTTCTCCCTCATTTACTTTTTCCTGCTTCTCTTGAGTCATGAGTTTGAATGTCATACTCATCAGGGTATGCTTAGAAGTTCCCTATTTCATTAAATATCCATTTTTCCCTTAAAGGGTTTTAGTCAGCTGGATTGGTTATTCTTGTTTGTAATCCTAGTTCCAAAGCCTTCTAGAATATCATTTCAATCCCTCTGTCTCTTTAGAGAGATAGCTTCTAAATCTTATGTGACCCTGACTATAACTACATGTTATTTGAATAGTTTCTTTCTGGCTGCTAGAACTATTTTTTTTCCTTGACCTGAGAGCTCTGGAATTTGGCTATGATATTTCTGGGAGTTTCATTTTGGGATCTCTTCCAAGAAGTGATCAGTCAGTTCTTTCAGTTTCTGTTTTGCCTTCTGTTTCTAAGATGTTGGGGATATTTTCTTGACATATGATATCTAGCTTCTCACCTCTTTTTTATCCTGGTTTCTGGATAGTCCAATAATTTTTTTTTTTTTTGGTGAGGCAATTGGGGTTAAGTGACTTGCCTAGGGTCACACAGCTAGTAAGTGTTAAGTTTCTGAGGCCGGATTTGAACTCAGGTCCTCCTGACTCCAGGGCCGATGCCCTATCCACTGCACCACCTAGCTGCCCCAGTAGTCCAATAATTTTTAAATTATTTCTCTTCAATCTCTTTTCCAAGTCAGATGCTTCTCCATTAAGATATTTCATATTTTCATCTATTTGTTTCTTAATATCTCATGGAGTCATTTGTTTCCCCTTGTTCAATTCTAATTTGTAAGGGATTATTTTTTCAGTGAGATTTTGTACCTCTTTTACCACCTGTCCAATTTTGATTTATAAGGAGGACTTTCTTTAGAATTTTTTGGTGTCTCTTTTACCAAGCTATTCATTCTCTCTCTCTCTCTCTCTCTCTCTCTCTCTCTCTCTCTCTCTCTCTCTCTCTCTCTCTCTCCCTCTCTCTCTTTCTCTTACAAGGCAGTGAGGGTTAAGTGAATTGTCCAGCGTCACACAGCTAGTAAGTGTCAAGTGTCTGAGGCTAGATTTGAACTCAGGTCCTCCTGAATTCAGGGCCAGTGTGCCACTTAGCTTCCCCTATTAATTCTTTTGAAATAATTTTCTTGCATTTCTTTCTCCAAGTTTTCCTCTATTGTTCATATTTGATTTTAAAAAATCATTGTTGGCTCCTAAAAAAAATTTCTATACCTCCTCTAGGAATTCTTGTTGAACTTGTGTCTAGTCTGTATATGTGTGTGTGTGTGTGTGTGTGTACACATATATATATGTATATAGTGTCATCATTGTCTTCTAAATATCTATTCCTTGTTACCACAATAGCTTTTTATGGTGAGATTCTTCTTTCTGTTGTTTGTTACTCATTTTTTCAGCCTATTTCTTGATATTAGACTTTATGTGTTACCTCTAGAGGTGATGTTAGCTGCAAAGAGTTCAGGTTAGTACCTTCCTGTTCTGTGCTCTGGGTCTACCCAGTTAGAATGCCTTCTCCCTCACAATCAATTCTCTTTGCCCCAGAACTACCCATTGAAGCCAGTCATAAAAATATAAGGAGTTGTTGGTTGTATTGCATAACTTTTTCTTTTTTTTTTTCTTTGTTTATTTAGTGAGGCAATTGGTGTTAAGTGACTTGCCCAGGGTCACACAGCTAGTAAGTGTTAAGTATCTGAGCCCGGATTTGAACTCAGGTACTCCTGACTCCAAGGGCCAGTGCTCTATCCACTGCACCACCTATCTGCCCCATAATTTTTTACTAACATTTAGATTTTTTAAAAATTAAGCTTTGTTTTATGGATTGACACTAGTGTAAAATTTATAGGTTTTTATGTTTGTTTTTATATAAGGTTAAGTGAGAACTCTGGAAGTCAGGAGGTTGAAGATAATAACAATTTTTTTGGTAAAACTACAATTTAGTAAAATGTGTGATATAGTATGTGATTTTAAAATGACACCTTTAAGTTATTTGGACCTAAATACATAAATTCATCTTTTCACTCATTTGCTTTTGTTTATTCATGCACAGTGTTGTTATGTATAAATGCCAGCTTGTGGAAGCAAATAATTGGACCCATTCATCAAACAATTATCCAGTTCATGTTAGCATATGCACAAGAATTACATGGCAAGTCATGCACCCAGAAGAGAAATTCTTTTTTTTTTTTTCTTTTTGCAAACAAGTATGAAAAGGAAAGAAGCAGCTTTGATATGAGGGATAAGAACCTTTCATCATTGCATGTGTAGACAGCACGGCTGGGTTGGAAGTTTGTGCAAGGGAAAGGAAAGCTTTTTTTGGTTGAGGTGTGGAAGGTGATTGGAATTGCTGACGTGCCCAGCTATGCAGAAAGAAGCAAGGGAATAAGGTGCTCCAACTCCAGTGCTATTCAAATGTCCTTCCCAAATGCTTGCCATGCCTTGGTACTTCCCCTGGTTTTAACCAGGATGGGGCCCTTTAGCATGTAGGGAAAGGTGGGTTCAGGTTCCCTTAACTTCCTAGCAGTTAAGAGTTCAGCACTAAGAAGAGGAAATGGCCTGAACCTAAAATAACTTTCTCCACAGGAGAAAGCTTTAGGAGCTGGGAGAACCACATGTATGCTGGGGGAGAAAGGATAATAGAGAAGGGACAATTATAGAATAATAAAACACACCTGGGCCAGCCACCTCTAATAAGCACTCCCACTGTTCTCACTGCTCTGGGAGGGGGCTACTGGCCTACAGGGTGGTGTTTTATCTGCAAGCCCAGAGCAAAGCATTAGCACTTTCATTATCCCCATGATTCCCACCACCCAAAGCAAGGCAAGTCATTCCCCATCTTGGGCTGAGGCCACTGTAATGCCAAAAAACAAAGGTGGCCACCAGGGTTCTAGGGAACAGAGTGGATACTTGGGGGCAGGGGGAGCAGGAAGGATGTTGTCTTCCTGGGCACAGTGCTACAAGAAGGGATTAGTAGGAGGAGGTTTGGAGGCAAATGGGCTTGATGAGGATCCAGTCATGAAGGGGTTGGTAGAGATCCCAGCTGGATGGTTTACAGGCCTTTGCCCCAGTTTGGCTGCTCCTAATCCAACAAAACCAGAACCATTCTGCTGATGAACCAGCAAGGTTTGTGGAGGGAAGAGATTAGGAGAGAACGTTCCTGGGAAGCCACTAGGGGTTGGTGCAGAAGAGAAGCTAGGAACCACAGTGTTCATTCCCAAACCAAGCCCGGAGGCCAGGCCATTGGATTGGAAAGGGTTGGTGGAAGGCAACTGTGGGTGAGGAGCCGGTGTGATGAAAGGGTTGGTGAAAGCCCCAAATCCAAGCCCAGTGCTGCTGCTGCTGCTATTACTGCCAGAAGCAGCAGTGTGGAGTCCAGAGACATGGCCAACGGTCCCAAAGGCTCTGCTAGGAACACCACCAGCTGACATCCCAGTTCCCAAGACATTGCTCATATCTGAAAGGGCACTTGGCTGATTGGCAGGAGCAAGAGGAGAGGCACCAAATGGGGTCACCTGGCTGCTGCCAATGGGCGTTGGCTGGGTCTGGAATAAAGCCTGGCCAGCTGGAGGGATACCTCCAATTGTAGAGGAGAAAGGGCTGCTTCCAAAGGCATCAAAGTTGGCAAATCCTCCATGGGATGTACCCTGGCCCCCAAAGACAGCAAAATTCGATGCTGGTTGGGGAGCAGCAAAAGGGTCTCCACCAATGTCAGCCAGAAGGTCAGTGCTGGCTTTCTTGACTGAAGGGAGGGACGGTGGTTGGGAGCACCGGTGTTGGGAGAGCCGAGCCTGGCTAGTGCTGGAGATGGCAACAGAGGGCACAGGGTCCCCAAGAAGTGTCCTCAGGGGCTTTACATCTGGAGTGGAATCTTGGGTAGGGGTAGAGGTGCTGCTTTTGGTGTAGGATGGCCCCTTGACTTGGTCTGGGGGGACATACCATCGCTTCTTCTCATATTTCTCCTGAAGAAACTCCTTCACCTTTTGAGGGTCCCTGGAGTCTGGGACCAAGGAGGTTTGTGTATCAAAGAGACCCAGCCAGATCTTCCTGCAAACCTCATTTCCACGAGATTGGAGGAACATCACTTCAGGCTCAGTAAAGGTTGTCATGGAGATGGATTTGACTCGGTGAGGAGGATTCAGGCCTCTCAGGAGACCAGAGCAGGAGGTGCAGACAAAGCTGCCCACGGTGATATCCACGTATGTGACCCCGCGCTGGGCACACTCGAAACAGTGGCGGTTTCCGGCCTGGCTGCTGCCACCCAGCTCTCGCACCCGGCGACACCACACCTCCGAAGCCGCCTCCGCCTCCGCTTTTCCGCAGCCGTCGCTGCCGCCGGGGCCCGGACCTTTCTTCGCAGCCATCATCATTGCTTTTCCCCCACCTCCCTATCCTTCTTCAGGTGGCTCTCCAGAAGAGAAATTCTTAATTGTGATTGGTAATGTCTTCAGTAGTCAATATAAACTTGTTTTTAAAATCACAGTTATTCCAGAAAAGAGCCTTATGAATATTTAAATTATACAGTTCGATAATTATAATTTTGATATTAGATATGAGCAATGTATAATCCAAAAGAAATGTTTTGAGAAATTCCTTAACGTTAGGTCAGTGCCTATGTTCTCTTCCCTAAAACTGAGACCAGTGGTCATCATTTAAGATATGAAGTGTATTGGGAGGATTGTTCATATTGATGGGGGAGTCCAGAGCACAAGATGTCTTTTAAAGAACCAGGCAACTCTGTCATATCATTGGCTGTAGTAGGAAGGAATAGACATTGAGCATTGTTTTGCTTGTGCTACAGAAAATGTAGAAAAAAAAACTAAAAAGTGTTATAAAAAACTTTTGCATAAAAATAATTATATATTTCTGCTTATGAATTTTAACAGAACACCAAAGAAACACTATATTTTGATCAAACATACTTGAAAAAAATTTGTCCCTGTATTTTAACATGGGGTTGTTAAATCCACCCCCCTCTCCCCCTTTGGATGGGAAGACATGCTTCTATGTATAGGAGTAGCTGGAGGACTTAAGTATTTCAGTAGTGTTCATTACATTGGGATTTCTATGGGTGGTCTTTCTTTATTGGTAATGAAGGATGCAGTTCATGCTGCATTCCCTATCCTCATGGCTTCTCATGGATTCCCATCTAGGGATTATTGGATGAACTTGTGGTTCATCCTTCCTCTTGTTATGTAGATGTTGAAGAGATGCATAACTTATTGCATTAATTTTTTTTTTAAAAAGAAGCTCTGGAATTTAAGGAGTGAAGAATGCCACCTTCACACTTAGATGCACTCAAAATACTGTCAGTGAAGAGGGTTCTTCAGGTGGATTCATTTTGGTGCCATTCCATTTTCTGCTTCAGGATTCTAGATCCTTTCATGTGTTCTCATTCTTTGCTTAACTCCAGATTCACCTGAACACTAAGGACTGTATCAGTCCAATTTGTCTCCCACAAAAACAGTTTTAAAATACACCAGTCTCTGCACCACTAACCACATTTTCTCTTTAAGAATCTTCACAACAGGGGGCCGCTAGGTGGCACAGTGGCTAGAGCACCAGCCCTGGAGTCAGGAGGACATGAATTCAAATGTGACCTCAGACACTTAACACTTACTAGCTGTGTGACCATAGGCAAGTCACTTAACCCCAGTTGCCTCACACACACACACACACACACACACACACACACACACACACACACACACACACACACACACACAGAATCTTCACAACATCCAGAAATTAAGATTTGAAGAACCCATTCCAAATACTCCAAGTGAATCCTCTTGAAATCTTCCTTCATGACCTTTTTCTCTATAAACATTTAGATTATCTTACCTATAATGAGCAACTTTTGTTATATTTTAATTTACTGTCCTTTGTAAGTGAAAAATATTCTACTGACTCACACCCAGTTTATTGGATGTCTGTGTGGGATGGGGAGGAGATTGCACAGTGAAGGTATTACTTAAAAGTTGTCTATAAATACAAGAATCCTATTTTCCCCTTTGACTTTTATCACTGTTTAGAACCCATGGGATGTAGAGCTAAAAGGAACCTTAGAAGTCATAGCCTAATCCCCTCATTTTACAGATAAGGCAACATGTCCAGAGACAATTCATCTTCATTTAGAATCTATCTTTGGTAGACTGCTTCTAATATTTAGTCATAATAGAAATAAAAAAGAGTAATGGGTGGAGATGTCCCTGTGTTCTTGATCTGTCAAACTGAGAATACTTCCAGTACATATCTGTTCAGCCTTGACAAGTTCAGAGAGGTTCATTGCTTAAAGCTGGACCACAGAGTGATGGATTTTTGTCACAGTAACTTATGAAGTCATCTGCTTAGATAGGGTGATGCTTTCTTCTCTTTAATGGTGAGCAGCAGTGCCTACACTGAACAAATCACAAATGTTTGAAGAATTGAAATAAAATGAAGAGAGGAATAGCTGCATCAGCCATTTCTTTTGTTAAAATAATAATAAACATTTTTATTTAAAGTTTTGAATTCCAAATTTTATCCCTCTTTCCCTCCCCCCCCTCCCCCCCCAGCCCCCACCAAGGCAGTAAGCAATCAGATATACGTTATACATGTGCAGTTATGTAAAACACTACCATATTGGTCATTTTGTACAAGAAAACTTGAATAAAAGAAAAAAATGAAAGTGAAAAATAGCATGTTTCAATCTGTGTTCAATCACTATCATTTCTTTCTCTGGAAGTGGATAGTATGTTTCATCATTAGTCCTTTGGGATTGTCTTGGATCATTGTCTTGCTGGAAATAGTTAAGTCATTCACAGTTCTTCCTCAAACAATATTGCTGTCTCTGTGCACATTCTCCTGGTTCTGCTCACTTCACTGTATATCAGTTCATATAAGTCTTTCCAGGCTTTTCTGAAATCATCTGCTTGTTGTTTCTTATGGCACAATAATATTCCATTGTCATCATATACCACAGTTTGTTTAACATTCCCCAATTATTGGATATTCCTTTGATTTCCAATTCTTAGCCAGTATAAAAAGAGCTTTTATAAATATTTTTGAACGAATAGGTCTTTTAAACTTAGCAGGGTTATTGCTGAATCAAAGTGCATCACCCATTTCATAGAGTTGTTGTGCAGTATAATTTTATGTAAAATGTTTTGTAAATTTTAAAACATTAAGATATGTAAATAAATTATCATAATTGTCTTAACTATAATCATAGGATGTCATAATTGGAAATAACCAAATATCATTTTTATCAGTTTGATATGAGGAAAACCTTCTAATAATCAGAAGTCCAAAAGTGGAATAGACTGCCCTAAGAAATAGTGACAACCCCACAAAGCTGGGATGAACACGTGGAAGGACATCATTAGGCAGGTGTGGTGCAGACAAGATAGATTCTGATCTCCTTTTTTTACTCTGATGTGATTCTAGGGTTAGGAAAGTGGCTATTTTTAAAGGAACTGTTTTGTGAATCTTTATGTAAGGAAAATAATTCCTTTTGTTTTGGAAATAGTTGTTCCCTAATTTGTCAGTTTTGTTAATTCAAGTAAATGTCATTTTTTTCTTGCAAACCTATATTTTCTTCATAGGTGAGATCAGTAATTAGGTCTTATAAACATTTGGCTGGAGGGGAATTAGAGGTCAAATGTGGGCTAGGAAAAGGGATCCACATCCATGGAGAACATGTTTTTCCCAGGCTGCTATAGTATATTCAGCCAGTCAGATGGAGATTTTGTTTCCACTCAGCTGAACCATGCAAAAGTCCAGTGAAGTTCAGCCTAAAGGATTCTTGAATATTTGGTCTGTCAGGATCAGTGAGAGAAGACAAAGAGGTTTTGCTCCTGACCAGAATGTAGCACAAAACCATGGGTGGTGCTGTTGCTGCTGCTTGTAGTCAGATGAGACAGAGTCAGGGGAGTGGCCCCAGGGGATGGTGGGTGCTTCTGTTGTTGCTAGCCTTCTTTGGCATGCTAAGCAGGAAAGCTCTTGGGAGTGAAGGGGGCTTCTTAGGCCCAGCGGCTGCCTAGCTTTGTATGATAGAATTCCTAGGTGGAATTGAGGGCAAGGAGTGGGACCACAAGACTTTTCTAATGAGCACCAGATACTGTCAGAAGAGCAGACTTAATTACAGTCTAGAGAGCACTCCAGCTAGCCAAGGACTAGACTGAGTTGTACCACTCCCTCCAGGACTCTCACTGGTTTTTGTTTGGCTGGCTGCCCTTAGCTAGTGTGGTGGCTCATGGGCTCTTGTGGAGGAGAAGCATTCTGGGAGGTAAGAGCGCAGCAGATGAACCTGAAGAGCTGAAACTCACCAAACAGTATCAGAGCAGCTCAGAGACTGTAAGACTTGCAGACACCCAGCTGAGAGCCAATACACAATGCCCCCCTCCAAAAGGAGTCTGCACATCGTGGACATGAGATGGGCCTCCCAGCAGAGACAGTGCTCTCATCAGAGTGGCACCAGCTGTGGCATCATCATGGGCCTTTTCTCTTGGTTCTCAAGCCATGCATGCTGTGAGTCCTCTTCATCCTTGTTTCCTGATCTCCCCTCCTATCTCTGTGGGTGCCTTCTCAAACCCCATATGGGCTGCATTTATTTTCTTATCACTTGTGTTGTTTGATTAAATGTCCTTGCTTTCCTTCACTCCAAATATCCAGTTAAATTGCCAAATCTTTCGGTTTCTGCTGCTGCAAATTTCTTGTGTCTTCTCTCTTATCTCTAGTCACAAAGTTAGGGTCGCAGCCCTCATCATCTGTCACCTGGCTCCTAATAGGAGAAAGCTCCTCACTGTTTTCTCTGCACTCTCTCTTCCCACTTCAGTCTATCTTCCACACTGCTGCCAGGAATTGTCCTTAACACATCTGACCACATCATTCCCTTACTCATTAAACTCTAGTGGCTCCTTATTGCCTAAGATAAAATATGTGCTTTGTTGAGCTTTTTAAATGCGATAGACTTCTTTTTTATCCCAGTCTTCTTATACTTTATTTTTCCCAATTTTTCCTGCTCACTTAAATTTTTTTCCCATAAAAGTATTTTATTATTTTCCAGTTACATGTAGAGACAGTTTTCAACATTTGTTTTTTTATAAGATTTCTAGTTTCAAATTTTTCTCCCTCCCTCCCCTTCCTTTGCCCCTCCCCAAGACAGCAAGCAATCTGATATAGCTTATATATGTACAATCACATTAAACCTATTTCTGCATTAGACATACTGTGAAAGAAGAATCAGATCAAAAAGGAAAAACCTCAAAAAAGAAAAACAAAAAATAGAAATAGTATGGTTCAATCTGCATCTAGATCCCATAGTTCTTTTTTTCTGGATTTGGAGAGCATTTTCCATCATGAGTCCTTTGGAACTATCTTGGACCATTGTATTGCTGAGAAGAGTCATGTCTATCACAGTTGATCAACACACAATGTTGATACTGTGTACAGTGTTGTCCTGGTTCTGCTCATCTCATTCAGCATCAGTTCCAAATGTGATAGACTTCTGCTTGATCTCGCTGTGTCAAGTGACTTTTGCTTGGCTTCTCTGTCTCAAGTCTCTTCCCTACTCCAATCCATCCTCCACTCAGCTATCAAATTGATCTTTTAAAAGCACAGAACTAAAGTTCTCTCTTTCTCTCTTCCCTTTTCCTATTTTAAAGTGGGACCCTGACTTTCTCTGCTGGTAAATGAATAACCAACTTGGTCTAGGCTCTTCCCCAGGGGATGACTCTCTTGTCCATGCTTTTCTTCATCAAAAGTTAGGGGTGGGGGCAGCTAGGTGGCACAGTGGATAGAGCACCGGCCCTGGAGTCAGGAGTACCTGAGTTCAAATCCGGCCTCAGACACTTAACACTTACTAGCTGTGTGACCCTGGGCAAGTCACTTAACCCCAATTGCCTCACTAAAAAAAAAAAAGTTAGGGGTGACTTACTCTCCAGGGGGAAGATTAATGGGGGAGGGATCCTGATTGGGTTGGTTTGTTTTCTAGCCAAGATTACTAGAGGCAGTTGATACCTATCCAGCATTCCTTAATTGCCAGAGAGGGGCATGACCACCCACCTCTGAAGGCCAACCAATCAAGATTGCCTTACCTTTGCCAGGGCAGGTCCAAATGATGTACTTTCAAGCCATTCAGAGGGTTTAAAAGACCCTGTTGATTTCACTCGTGGCCTCAGGTCATTGGGAGATGCCATTGACCCAGTTTTTTTGGTTGCTGCTAGCCCAACTAGTAAATTGATCATGCTCAGGTCCCTGGCTTTTGCTGAGGTGCCAGTGTGACCCATTTACTAACAGTATGTGTGTGGTTATTAATTAAATGCTATCTTTCTCTGGAGAAACTGTGCCTCGGTGTCACTTTTATTCACTGCAATGCCCCTCCCACACTCTAACCCAGGCAAACCCCGTCCTCACATGTGGCCTGTGTTCTCTGTGCCTTTCTCCTGGGCGATCTCTCCTCATCTCTGTCTCAATGGATGTTTACCTTCTTTCAAGGTTAACCTCCCACACCACCATCTGCAGCAGTCCTTTCCTGGTCCTTCCAGCTTCTAGTGCCCTTCTTCCCAAACAGCTTTGTATGTATTGATGTTTATTCTGTCCAGACTTACATGTAGGCCTGACTCCTCTCTCAGAACATAAGCTTCTTGAGGGGGATTTGTTTTCTTTGTTTTTGTATCCCCAGTGCTTAGCATGGTGTCCTGGGCCTAGTAAGTACTTAGTAAACAATTATGGATTCATTGTTTTGAGCTAATGTGTCCTCCAGATATCCAGTAAAAGTAAATGCATTAGTTAGAGCTCCCTGGCTTTGGTTTTGTGTTGGGGATGTCCCACCAAGGGCTACAAACCTGGGATCGATTTTGTGGAGGGCTCATACAAGGACAGGGTGCCCTGGGTGTTATATTCATGCCATGAAACATTGTCCTTAAATTATAGGTGGGAGTACTGAAACTGTACAGTCTACTTCTCTCCACTTTTGGCAGAAGAATTGGGTGATATTTCAGTTTAAAAATCTGTGGATTTTTGAGAAAGTTCTAAGTTATATTGATGTCAGCAAAGCAGCTGCTATTTGAATTTACTTTGCAAAACACTGAATTATTCATTTCCATAAATAAAACTTCCTTAGTAATTATTTAGCATTAATTTATTTTCCATTATTTCAATGAACCCTATTGACATTCTGTTTTAAAATTAAAAGTACTTCTTGTGGGATAGGAAAAAAATACAAGACAAAGCTGACTAAATTAATCTTTGATTTGGAAGGTACTGATATATATATATATATATATATTTTTACTTAACAGCTTTTGAAACCTATATATTTTTTTCTATTCTTCTTGAACAAAAACATTCCTAAATCAGGGGGATGAATTGTTAAACCTTTAAAAATCAGAAAGTTGTTGTGGAACCTTTATAAATTCTCGATACCTTATTTTGCAAAGTAGTAGTAGCTTTTTGATGACAGCCTTACATTTGAATTATATTTACTGCTTACCACAACGCCTGAATACAAAAATGTTATTGTAAATTCTCATAATGATCAAATTATTAAAGATATTTAGATATGTAAGAAAGTGCTCTGTAACAGGCCCTCAAGTGCTACGTAAATGCAAGTTACTATTGCCACCATTGGTATAGAATATGTGATGGTATCAATTTAAAAGAGAACTACATAAAGAATAATACTTACAGGTGCTTCTCACTCAATCATTCAACAAATACTTAATTGAATATCTCCCCTGGTAAAGGTACAGGTTATAGTAACATAACTTAGTTTCTGCCCTCCTTTTCAGATCATTACAGTTCATGAGGGTTCCTCCTTCCTTTGAACTCATTATAGTCATTGACTCTACTATTTATGGGGAATTATCCTCTTATAGCCTAAAACATCTTTCCCACTAGTTCAGCTCTTCCTCATCCCTTGCCCAGAATATCATTGCAGTAGTTTCATAATTGGTGTCACTGCTCAATTCTCTCCTTTCACCAATCTTCTTCCCCACCCCCCATCCCCGAACTGTACTTTTAGGAGGTGGCTAATAAATGATATTGAATTAAAAGTTAATCTGTCTAGAGATCCCTAGGGAATTAAATCCAAGGTTCCACAAAAAAAAGTCATAGGCAATCCAGATTATTTCTATTTATTCTTGGAGCAAATCCTAGCTTTTTATTAGATTGGGATTTTCATATACCTGTTTATTGTCTAAAAGCAGTTTTTCAGAGCTAAAATGTATTTTTATGACCTGGTTTATAATTTTAAACTTGCAAACCTCAACAGAAACAACTATTTTTTGAAATCAATTCTTCTAAGTTACCTTTTTTTTTCCCCAGGGAATAATCAAAGAGTCGGAAGGGATTTAAGAGGTGATCAATTCTATACCTGTCTAAGGATCCTTCTCTATAGTATAGCTAAAAGTGGGCATCTAGCATTTCCCTGAAGACTTAAGTTGGGGGAACTCCCCAATGCAGATCACTTGATCTTTTAGCTTTTTAAGAATTGGATTCTTTCACTCTTGGTTCCCCAAAGCCCTATCATTCCCATCTTTTAGATTTTACAGGGTATGAATTGAAAAAAAAAGAAAGGAAAGCAAAGCAAAGAAAAAGGTAAGGATGGGGGAGAGGAGAATGCTTCTCTTCTCCCCATCCCTAAAGAGGTCAGTATGGATTTCCCTCCTTTGGCCTTTTCTTGAGAGATACCTCAGTATTCCATTTTTTCTTGTAGGATTTATTAATGATATGCTCAGCAGAGATGGACTAATACTTCTAGGCACTGATTTTTAAAAGGTTTGCTGACCCATAAAGAAAAAGGTTATTTTGTTTTTTATCGGTTATTTTGGGGGAACAGGATAGGGAAATGGAGTTGAGGAGGAAATGAAAAGGGGTAGTAAAAAAAGGGTCTGTTTTTTAAACATTTTTGCAGGCTTCAAACATTTTCTTACCAAAAATAAGTGATCCCAAATAAAACCATATTCCTAACTACTTGAGCTGATAAATAGTGAGGTTTGTTTTAAGGAAGTAGAGTTTATTTTATGTCAATTTTCTATTTGCCCTATGTAAGATGTATTTAATTACTTCATTCCATCTCTCTGTTCAAATTAATCTGATTCTCCTATATATTGTTGCTCAAATTTGAATAATTCTTTAATCAGCTGTGTTATCCATGCTATGGTAGACTAGAATAGAAAAGCCACTCTTGGCATATTGAAGATGCAGTATTTTATTTGTTATTGTAATTTAAAAGTAAAATCAGAAATATTGATTTCTACTTGACTGGAGAGATGATTTAGTTTGAATATCAGCCTGATCTTAATCAGGTGAGAATTAATTGAGTTGGAGGTATTAGATATTCAGTGATGTTAACTGAACCATGATCAATCTAGAGAGAAGCTTTCTTTTGTACCATGTTAGAATTATCAAATAGCTCATGCACTACAATGTAAAACAATCTTTTCATGTTCATCGTCCTACCTTCTTGGCTCATTAAATGCACCACTAAATTTGTTCTGTGCACACTAAGTAATCTTCAAAGTAACAAGCTAATAAACCACAATTAAATACAAAATTAAAAGCATAATAACTTTGTCATAAAACATTATTGATGTCAGAATTTTGTAATTGTATATTATCTAGTGCCTGTTTAAAGAAATCAGATGATTTCAAACCTATGCTTTTCAAGATGACATGAGACTTTTTCTTTTAAACAAGCTGATAAATTTTCTCGTATTCAAACAAATCAAGATTAAAATGAGCATTACAAAATTAATATTTTATCCTTCTCACCAGAAACAAACATAGCATATAGTATTTTATTTGGTCTTTAAGATGTTATGGGCTTTTCATTTATTTTAAGAGTGTGATAGCAATATCATAAGTGTTGTGAAAATATAAATGGTGAGATAGCACCTCCATAGGACTCATTCTTAAGTAGCAAAATTGTAAAGTCTTTAAAGAAACTACAGCCAGACCTCGAAGGATCAGTTTGCCGTAGGTGACCGGGCTTATGGAATTTATTAAATGTCTTAACTAAATTTTTCATAATGCCTTTTATTTCTTTTCCATCCAAGAAAAGGAAGCATGTGAGCTAGTAGATGCTGCCATTATCAAGTTTCTTCCACCAACACAGTTGGTTTCAATGTGTTAAGTTACAGGGAAGCTAGAGATCCTCTGTTACAGTTTTGACAGTGTCAATTTATCAGGAATGACATTGTTTTTTACTCGGCATTGACACTATGGGAACAGTGGCATTTACTTTACTATGGTTTTTGTCCAAAAAATAAATCCAAATTTGTATCTGGTAATCATTTGGTATTTTCCTAATCATACACACAAGAAAATAGAACAAAACATTTAGAACCATTTTTGGTGACCCTTTTGGAAACACTTCCCTGAGGAAGTTGAGGGCTGGGGCAGGGAGGGTAAGAAGAGTCAGGAGCATGCACTTATTGAGTATTTTCAACAACAATTCTCGTATAGACTTTATGCCTACTTTTTCCAGTGAAAATAAAGTTCAAACCCAAGTCAACAAAGACATGACCAGCTCTGCAAATTAACTTCCACCAACAGTGTTCTTCAGCAATTATTTAATATGATATGCACAATCAAGGTCAATTTTGAATTGATGCATGTCAGAATTTTAAAAGGGTGTGATCTGCCACTGTCACCATCAAAGCTTAGGCATATGACACAGACAAATTCTGTCATATTATTTGCTGTGTTTGAATGTGAAGTGTGTAAACCTGAAGTTGGTCATTTGCATGGAAGTTAAAAGCACCAAATTATCTGTTGTTTTCTCAATGATTTTAATTCTGGTAAACACAATTTAATATGCTAGTTTCCTCCAAAAACCACATTCTTATTATAAATCTGTTGCTTGTAAACTTTATGTAACAATTCTCTCCCCACTTTTTATTTCAAACATTATAAAAAAATCTAAACAAATAATTTTCTTAGCTCAGATTTTATTGAAGAAATGTAAATATAACAATATATAAATCTTAAACATAAAAAGCATGCCATACACAGACGTCTTTGATAAAATTCTTTACAATTTTCACATTTATTACAAAAACAGCAAAAATAATATAAAGAAATTAGGGAAGTTTTTCAAGGCAACATTTCTCAAAATTTGGTGTCATTGATATTAATACTCATGTTTCTTTTTCAGGCTCTCAGAAAAATCTTTTTTTTTTTTAATTTAAAATCAAAAACAGCTATAGCAGAAAGGATTTCAGTCAAATCAGATGTTACTAACAGAAATAGAAAGTTGTATTCCTAAGTTTGATAGACCAGAGAAATAAGTAGTTCTTCACTTTCAGCCCAAATGGAGAATTTTTTGTTTCACACAGTGGTTGGTTTGTCCTTCCTGCCCCTGGTCAAGTGTCTGTTAACTCTTCTTGTTCAAGTGGAGTCAGATCAACTGCCTCACTAGGGCTGCTCATTTACTCATATGTAAATGTATCTGGGCCTTTAAAATAAAATATGAATTGCTTCTGGAGACCAGTACAAGTGATTAATAAGCAGGTATTTTTCTTTCTTCTGTTTCTTTGCAAGGCAAAATCTTTTTTTCTTACAAATGGAGACTATCAAAAAGGTGGTTTTGTAAACTTGTCTTCCTTAGCTCTTTTTCAAAATTTAGCCACTTAATATTTTCGGATTAGAATATGGATTTGAGAATCTCAAATTTTTTTCACTCAGGTTTTCAAAAACATCCATCAAATCTCTCTATTGGAATAAAGAATTCTAAAATGAATTAACTTAATCTTCGCTATTGTCACTAAGAAAAATGGCAATTTCTTCTTTTAATTATCAGTATCTTTCAAAACACTTTGCCACAAAAGAGCTAATGTGTTTTATAATAATACAGCATTCCCTATGCCCTGTCCCTTTAATGCATTGTTTTATAAAGTTGATTATTATTGTAACAGTTTAGAAAATTTTTGTACAAACAGGTCCTTTTACCTAGCAGTGGTATTGGTGGATCAAAGGGTATGCACAATTTGGTTGCCCTTTGAGCATAGTTCCAAATTGCTTCTCAAAATGGTTGAATCAGTTCACAACTCCACCAGTAGTGCATGTGTCTGGTGTTAGGTCTTCATAAAACTGATCAACTTTGGTCTCTTGGGCATCAATGATGGGAGCATAGACTTGTATGATTGTGATGTTGAATGGTTTGCTGTGGATTTGAACAGATCATTCAGTCATTTTTGAGATTCTACAACCCAGTACTGCATTTCTCACCGAGGACTTTCCATTTATTCTAAGATTTTTCCCCATAGTAGTATATGTAATAATCAACTGAATTTAATTCACTCATTCCCATCCATTTAAGTTCTCTGACACCCAAGATGCTGATGTTTACACTTTCCATCTCCTGTTTAACCACATCCAGCTTACCTTGGTTCATAGATCTCATATTCTAGGTTCCTTTACAGCATTGATCTTTTGCAATATTGACTTTCTTTTCATCACCAGACACATCTGCAGCTGAGCTTCCTTTTGGCTTTGGCCCAGCAGTTTCATTAATATTGGAGCTACTTGTAGTTTTCCTTCACTCTTTTGAAGTAGTGTGTTGGACATCGTTTGACCTGAGGGGTTTATCTTCTGGTATCATCTTTGATCATCTTAATACTGTGCATTGGGTTTTCTTGGCAAAGATACTGGATTCCCACTTCCTTCTCCAGTGGATAAACTTTTGTCTGAACTCTCCAGTATGACCTGCCCATCTTGGGTCTTGTTTACTGATTATATAACATTTGAACCTTTCTGTCCTATTAAAAAATAAAACAATCATTTCCGTTCAATGAGAAGGGCCCTATCATTCCCATCTTTTAGGTCTTGTAGCGTATGAATAAAAAAAAGAAAAGGAAAAAGTAAGGATGGGGGAGAGGAGAATGTTTCCTGTCTCCCTATCCCTAAAGAGATCAATATAGATTTCCTTCTCCTTTGTCCTTTTCTTGAGAGATGCTTCAGTATTACACAGTTTTTGTTGTAGGGTTTATTGATTGTATGCTCAGCAGAGATGGGCCAGCTTAAAGTTTCATTGAGCTATGCAAGTCCTTTTGGTAGAGAGGGGGAAATTATGATGGTTTGTCTTCAAGTATTTAAAGAACTTTATTTTTTTTAAAAAATATACTTATTTATTTAAATGAGTTTTTGTTTTATTATTTTCCAGTTACATATGATAATTTTCAACATTTGTTTTCATAGGATTTTTAGTTCCAAATTTTTCTCCCACCCTCCCTTCCCTCCCTCTTCCCCAAGACAGAAAGCAATCTGATATAGGTTATATATGTGCAATCACATTAAACATATTTCTGCATTAGTCACATTGTGAAAGAAGAGTCAGAGCACAAGGGGAAAAACCTCAAAAAAAGAAGGAAAACAATAGCCCAAAGGTAGAAACAGTATGGTTCAATCTGCATTCATAAACCACAGTTCTTTTTTTCTGGATGTTGAGAACATTTTCTATCATGAAGTTCTTTGAAATTGTTTTGGATCATTGCATTGCTAAAAAGAGCCAAGTCTATCACCATTGTTCATCACGCAATGTTGCTGTTACTGTGTACTGTGTACTCTCCTGGTTCTGCACCTCTCAGTCAGCATCAGTTCATGTAAGTCCTTCCAGGCTTCTCTGAACTCCTCCTGCTCATCATTACTTTTCACATTCATTTTTTTAAAACTTTGTATTCTAAATTTTCTTCCTCCCTCCTCATCTTTCCCTATGAAATCCAGCAATTCAATATAAGTCATACATGTGCAGTTATGCAAAACATCCCATTAGTCAGGTTGTGAAAGAAAATAGACAAAATATCTTTAGAAAGAGAAGCTAACAAATAAAATTATACTTCAGTCTGTATTCAGATACCATCAGTTCTCTGTTGATCATTTGCATTTTTCAAATATCCTTCTATCATCCTGCTCATCATGTTACTATTGCTAACTGTATTACCCTCTATCTTATTCCCTCCCCTTGATGTTTATTCTATTTTCTATCTTCCTTCACCCTATCCCTCCTTCAAAAGTGTTTTACTTTTTACTGCCCCCTCCCCCAATCTGCCCTTCCTTCCTTCACCTTTCCCCTTCCCCATCTCCTTCCCCTCCTACTTTCCCTCAGGGCACAATATATTGCTATACCCACTTGAGTGTGTATGTTCTTCTCTCTTTAAGCCAATTCTGATGAGAGTAAGGTTCATTTACTCCCTTCCTTCCTCATCTTCCTCTCCACTCCATAAGCTTTTTCTTGTTTCATTTATGTGAGTTACCTTCCCCCAGTCCACCTCTCCCTTTCCCTTTCTTCCAGTGCATTCCTCTTACCCCTTAACTTTATTTTGAAGATGTCATCATGGGTCAGCTAGGTGACACAGTGGACAAAGCACCGAGCCCATGTCCAGCCCAAGACATAAGGCACCCCACGCTGCCTGCCCCACAAAAAACAAGAATAAACAAAAAAAAATGCTTTACAGATATCATCCCTTCATATTCAATTCACACCTCTGCCCCCTGTCTAAGTATATTCCTTTCATCTGCCCTAATACTGAGAAAGATCTTATGAATTAGAAGTATTATCTTTCCATGTAGGAATGTAAACAGTTTAAACTTTCATGCTTTCTTTTTCCTGTTATGTTTCTCTAGGGTCTTGTATTTGAAAGTCTGATTTTCTATTCAGTTCAGGTCTTTTCATCTTGAATACCTGAAAGGTGATTTTTGGCTGTAGTCCCAGTTCCTTTGCCCTCTGGAATATCACATTCCATGCCCTCTAGTTCTTTAATATAGATGCTGCTAGATCTTGTGTTATCCTTACTATGGCTCCACAGTATTTGATTTTTTGTTTTGTTTTGTTTTTTGGTGTTTTTTTTTTTTTTTTGCAGGGCAATTGGGGTTAAGTGACTTGCCCAGGGTCACACAGCTAGTAAGTGTTAAGTGTCTGAGGCCGGATTTGAACTCAGGTCCTCCTGAATCCAGGGCTGGTGCTCTATTCACTGTGCCACCTAGCTGCCCCAGCTCCACAGTATTTGAATTCTTTTTTTTTTTTTTTTTTAGCTGCTTGCAGTATTTTCTCCTTGACCTGGGATCTCTGGAATTTGGCTATAGTATTCCTGGAAGTTTTCCTTTGGAGATCTCTTTCAGGAGGTGATGGGTAGATTCTTTCAATTTCCATTTTACCTTCTCCTTATAGAATATCAGGGCAATTTTCCCTCATAATTTCTTGGAAGATAATGTCTAAACTCTTATTTTGTTCACGGTTTTCAGGGAGTCCATTGATTTTCAAATTATCTCTCTTGGATTTATTTTCCAGGTCAGCTGTTTTTCGAAGGAGATATTTCATATTGCCCTCTTTTTTTTATTCAATTGGATTTGCTTTACTGTGTCTTGGTTTCTCATAAAGTCACTGGCTTCCATTTGTTCAATCCTAATTCTTAGGCAATTATTTTCTTCTGAGAACTTTTGTATCTCCTTTTCCATTTGGCTTTTCAAGCTGTTGAATTTTTTCTCATAACTTTCCTGCATTCCTCTCATTTCTCTTTCCATTTTTTCTTCCATCTCTCTAAATCTTCCTTCTATCTCTCCTCCTTTCTCTGCAAAGTCCCTTTTGAGCTCTTCCATGGCCTGGGACCAATTCATATTTTTCTTGGAAGGTTTGGATGTTGGAGCTTTGACTTTGTTATTCTCTTCTTCTGAGGGTGTATTTTGGTGTACTTTGCCACCCCCCCCCCCCAAAAGCTTCTGTTGTCCGTTGCTTTCTTTGCCTACTCATCTCAACCTGGAAGCAGATGTCTGATTGAAATCTAATTCTCTGTGGTCGAAAGTTTGGCGTGCCTGTGCTCTTGCCCACTGGGCCACCACCACTCGATTCAGCCCTGGTTCAGAACCAGGGCACTTCACCCCAGCTCCAGCAGAGACTGCAGCCACTTCCCACCAGCCAATCTCTGAACCCCTTCACTGGTCTGCAAGCCAAGCCTCAGAAGAAGCCGCTGGCGCTTAAGGCTCCAAGGTGCTGAAGGTTGCAGTCTCTTCCTGGCTGGGTACAGACCACCCTATAAACTCCTCTCTCAGCGGATCAGCAGGTGATCCCAGTTGCAGTTTTTCACTGGAAAAATAGACTTCTCTGGGGTTGGGGGGGGGGTTTATGGCATTATTTGGGAGTGAGTGGACGGGTTTATTGGGAGCTTGCAGGAGTCACAGCCTCTCCTCCACCTTGAAGAACTTTCAAATGGAAAGTCTATGATCATTTCGACACCAGAGAAGAGCACTTGAAGTAGCACTAGAAAGGATGATTTTTTTGTCTTCATGTAAAGAAAAATTTTCTAACAACCAGCTATTCAGAACCATCCTGAATGGGCTGCCCTGGGAAGTGATGGTGGAACAGGGTGAAATAAGTCTTAGAATGCCATTTGGGACCAGGTTCAATCAAGATGCATTTCTTAAGTTTACTATGTGCCAAGGTCTGGTGATAAAAAGTTACAAAAAAAGGAGTCGTTTTTATTAAGACTCTCAAATACCAAGATCAGGAGTTTAAAATTTAGTGTGTAAGCAGTGGGGAACTACTCACTGAAAGCTTTTGAGTGGAGAAAGGCATGTGATTAGAGTTGTTCTTAGAAAGCTTACCCAGGCGGCCTTTGAAGGATGGATTGAGGAAGAAATAGAACAAATTGTTATCCTTGTCCCCTGACAGTTGGCATTACAGAGGAATTAAGCTGCACTGTGTAAATAACTAGTACTAATAGTCCATAGTGATGCTAATTTCCATTGGAGAGGAGTTTCAGTAACTGAGGGTTATAATTAAAGTTACAATCGAAAATAGCATATTAATAAGGGAAATTTCACAACCAAATTTGATTTGTTCTTTCTATTGTTCATGTTATGCATCCTGGATCAGTCATGCATTCCTAACCCTAAGAATACTTAGTAAAGTGATCCCAGTGTTATTTTTACCTCACTCCCAAAGAGATTTTCAGAGATAGGGTCAGATGCCCTTTTGGGTATTCCTCGAAGCCTGTCTTCTATCTTAGAACTTGCCTTATTCTTTCATCTTTGTCAGGATTAGCACATTAGAGAAAACTAGCTGGAAGCTATGTGGTCACATGGTAATGATGCGTCCTATTTACATGACCATTTATATACCACATTGAACCTTGAGAAGTCAGAAATCTGTTGCTCCTGGCTTTATTTCACTAGGACATCATGCCTTTAACCAATCAAAACTAATAAAGCTAACAAGTGAGAGTGACCTCCTGTTGGCTTCAGCTGTTTTTTATTTCACAGCTTCCAGAAGGGAAGATTATTACAAAAAACAACACAGCACCCAGGCATTTGTCTACTGGGACTTGAATTCAGAGTGTTTGCTATACATGTCTTCAAATAAAAGCCACTTTTAAATAATAACACAGAGTTTAAATTGAATATAAAAAGTGGGCATATTAAAAACCAACCCTTTCCCTCCCCCTCTCCTAATGCTACCAACTGCATTTTATTTTTAAACATATAACCCCTTATAATTCAGGAACTGGATCACACCACTTTTTATGCATATCAGGAAAGAATAAGTCATTTTATTAAAACTTAGTTCTTTTATTTAAAAAAAGAATGGTCAAAGTCTTTAGCCATAATAGTTATTCCAAGAAGAATCTATTGCATTTTCTAAGTTCAGGGAAATGTTGTTATTCATTTTCTTATTAAAAATTAATCATCAGGACCTCCCGAAAGTTGTTAATCTTGATAAAAACAAAGCCTTGTGGCTACTAGGGTCGTGTGTAGATTTCAAAACCTAGAACTGTCTTGATAAGATAACAAATCTAAAAGGGTCAGCACAGTTAATGACTGACACAGTATAAGATTTCATTTGATGTCATTGCATTTAAAAACTAGCATTGGATGCCTCCTTTCTAAATGGGTCACAGTGATTGTGTTTGCAAAATAGTATAAGATGTTTATGACTAAATGCACAGGAAGAGGGGAGGAAAAGGAGACCAGCTCAGAAGGGTTCCATGGAGAGATGAGGCTTGACAAAAAATATCTAAGTAGACTCTTTTCTGTCAAAAAGCATTACTATTCAAGCCACCTGATTGCAACGAATGATTCTTTGCTTAGCCAAAGATAATGCTTTATTTTAGTTATTTTGTCATTTGAATAGGATAAATGGTATTATATGGAACCCATTTGGGAGGACTGGATTCATGCCACAGCCAGGGTTGTCCTTTCCTTCTTTTTCTTTATTTGTCCCCTGGCTTTAGGCCACCCGGAGCCCAGTGAGTATGATTGGATGCAGTGGGAGTCACTAACTCTTACTTTGTATGAGGTGGTAAGCCTTCAGACCTGCTACCATATGTCTCCCCGGGACCTCCAGGTCATCCCATGTGCCTTCCCTCTACCTCAACCACCCCCACCTCAGCATTACTGATGTGTCCTCAGGACTTTGGGGTATGGCCATCTGCTCTACAGTTGTGCCCTTAAGACTTTCACAGGGTGCCTAGGTGTCACTACTACTACCACCACTACCACTACTACTACTACCACCACCACCTCCACCACTGCCACTACCACTACCAGATTGTGGGAGGCAGCTAGATGGCTCATTGGATACAGTGCTGGGCCTGTAGTCAGAAAGACCTGAATTCAAATCCAGTCTCTGACATCACTAGCTGTGTAGTCTTAGACAAGTCACTTAACCTCTGTTTGCTTGGGGAATCAGGAAGACCTGGGTTCAAATAGGGCCTCAGACACTTACTAGCAGTGTGCTCCTGGCCAAGTAATTTATCTGTTTGCCTTACTCCACTGGAGAAGGAAATGGCAAACCACTCCAGTGTCCTTGCCAAGAAAACCCCATGGAAAGTATTGGTGTGCTATGGACCACCAGGTCATGAAGAGTTGGACACAACTGAACCACACTTTTGTTTCACCTTTTGCCTTAGTTTAAATAACCTAATTTCACAGAAGATTATTGTGTCTCCTACTGTTTTTTTCCTTCAAGCTCAGAAGACATTGGTAGCAGATCTGGGTTTATTACAGTGTTTTGCAAAAAAGTTGGTACCATGAGAGGTCAGGTGACTTATGGTGCATAATCTCATTCTTGAGATTTAAGAAAAGTCACCTGGCGTTCTCTGTGTTGGATGGTTCTAAGTGCATGAAGACCAGTGATTAGACAAATTCTGAGTATTTATTGGCTTTTCCATTTATTCAGTATTGGCTGCCCTCTAGAAATGCACTTGCGTGGTAGCAGCAGTGCAGAGCCTTCAGTATTTGTTTTTGGTCCTGACCTGTGATTTCCTTGGTGAATGTAGGAAGCTTCCTCTGTCGAGGCAGGTCAGATTGCTCTTAATCCGCAGGCTCTGAGAGACTTGTCTTTAGTGGTAATTATCATTTCAGTTATTTGCATGTAGAATAATATGTTCTGGCTTTTTGACATGGCAACATTATTTGGCCCTGTGAGTAATGAAAGGCTGGAGAATTTTAAATTGGATTTGTTGCCGAATAGTATTTGAGAAATTAGTTGGCAGTATTAGCAACATCACTCTAGATATATGAAAGTGTGCTAATGTGCTATGTGGTATGAAGGAAAGATCCTAATTAAAACCTTGTTGCTAAACAAGTGACAAAGACCTTACAAACAGCTTGAGGCTTCAGGCCAGTCACATTTATTCCTGAAGAGCAGATTTGGTCAAGTGAGAAAATATAGAGAATATGCCTTTATCCGATTTGTTCAGGACACAAAACAGTACTTCTGCTGGTCTTTAGTTTTCTACTGATAAAATGGTACAGGAAAAGACAATTTAGAAATGAGGCAGCCTGTTGTAATTTCTCAGTTTAACAAGATTTAGATTTGAGGAGGAATTGGCTTTCAGTATTAAACAGCATTTGCCATTTTACTGGATACTTTACAGGAGATAAAAGGAAATTTCCTATACATACTTATCCGCATTTAAGAGCAAATCTTCTTTTTGCTAGAACCCATAAAATCAAATGATCTTTTGTTAGTTCTGCTGGACCAATATTTGATTGGTTATCAAGGTGCAACAGGCCTCTTTCTGAAAACCTATGATCAGCACAGATACAATTGATGTCGTCCTGCTTCTGCTCTACTTGTTTGTACTCCCGTCATCACTATCCCTTCTCCACATTCCTGCTTCACCTCTGTGGGCATTGATTTCTTCCCTTGAGGTTCAGTTCAAGCGCTTCCCTCAGGCCTTCCCTCCTTTATTGCCACAGCTGAAAGAGAGCTCACTCTTCTGAAATGTCTTGGAGCCCTTTGGATCTTTCCTTGGTTTTCTCACTGCTTACTTCATGTTAAACTTACTTGGGTACAAGTTTTTCTCCTGCCTACACAGATAGAAATATGTGTGTATGTGTATGTATATATGTATGTATATAGATAAATAGATATATATGTGTATGAATACACACACAATCTCTCTCTCCCTCCCTCTCTCTCTCTCTCTTTCTCTTCCTCCCTCCCTCTCTCTCTCTCTCTCTTTCCCCCCTCTCTTTCCCCCCCCCTCTCTCTCTCTCACCCTCTCCCTCTCCCTCTCTCTCCCTCTCTCACCCTCTCTCTCTCCCTCTCTCTCTCTCACCCTCTCCCTCTCCCTCTCTCTCCCTCTCTCTCCCTCTCTCCCTCTCCCTCTCTCTCCCTCTCTCACCCTCTCTCTCTCCCTCTCTCTCTCTCTCCCCCTCTCTCTCTCTCTCTCTCTCTCTCTCTCTCTCTCTCTCTCTCTCTCTCTCTCTCTCTCTCTCTCTCGCCCCTCTCCCTCTCTCTCTCTCTCTAAGGCCCTCTCTCTCGAGTTAAACTGCCAAGCATTCAAACTCTACTTCAGTTCTGATGGGCTGGCCACGTTGTCTGAATGCCAAGCATATATTTGCCTAAAAGACTATTTTACAGAGAACTCACACAAGGAAAGCACTCCTGTACAGCTCAGAAGAAGTGACACAAAGACTCTCTCCAGGTCTCTCTGAAGAACTTTGGAATCTACTGCGGCATAGATAGCATTGCCCAGCATGCCATGCCCTCACCAAAGAAGGCACTATGCTCTAAGAGGAAAGCAGCATTGCAGTAGCTCAAAAGAAATGTGAGATACACCAATTTAGAGACATCTGTCTCCACTCTAAATGTGCCTATGAATCATTTTTACCTAACCTGTGGTAGAGCCTCTGAGCTTGGAGTGATCTGATCAGCCACAGTCAGACACCCTGTACCTTGACCCTGACATAGTGATGTCATTTTGGTCTTCTTAGAGAACCAAGGACAAGAACCAAAGCAAATCCAGCCATCTAATCTACTAGATTATTAGGGCCTTTAGAGTATGAACTGTTACTAGCTTATATAACCCCCACAGCACCTCATCAATATGTTGTCTTGAGCGCTCTGAAGTTGTTGAATAGAATATTATTAAAATTAAGGTAAAGTTATATTTATGAAGAAAATGCATTCTTTGCTTACTGCGATAACATTTTCTCCATTTTTCATTTCAGACTTCACCAAATGCTGCAAAGACTCTGGCTTTCTTATGGTGGTAAAATGTAGGAAAGAAAATTCAGCATTAAAAGAATGCCTAATTGGGCAGTAAGTAGTTGAATCAGTTTGTTGTCTTTGTTTCTTTATGTATGTCAAATAGGTTTGGCCCTAATGTACTTAGAGTGTCCTGGAAGGAGTCAGGAGATCATTATTCATGGGGCCAAGTCCTTTCTCAAATAAATCAACCAATCAGCAAGCATTTATTAAGTGCCAAATATGTGCCAAGAATGGTACAAGGTGCTGGAGTTAAAAAGACAGAAAGGAAACAGTTGCTGCCCTCCAGGCATGCACATTCCTGTGGGGGAGGGAAATGTGTACCAAGGCAACTGAATACAAAATAGTTTCAGAGAAAATGGAAAATAACTCCCCAGGAGTCTGGAGAAAGCACTAGCAAATAGAGGAAGTGACCCCTGAGCAAGCAGAGCTGTCAAGGAAATTCAGGATTCTGAGGTAGAAAGATACAAGGGTATAAGGTAGACAGAGGAAGTGTAGCCTAGGAATGGAGGACAGCCCATGAAAAGGCATGGAGGTGGGGCTGAAATATCATCTAGGGAAAATGGCAAGGAAGCCAATTCTTCTGTACCGTGTAGTATGTGAAGGGGAATAATGTCTGGTCAGAAAGGTAGGCCAGAGATAGATTGTGAAGGGCTAGACACAGGTTTGCATATTCTCCTAAAGGAAATAGGGAGGCACTGGAGGTTTATGAGTTTTATGACATGGTCAGCTCTGTGGTTTAGGAACATCAGCTTGGCAGATCTGTGAAGGATGGTAGGGCAGTCACTTCAGAGGCTTTTGGACAAGTCAAGGTCAGAAATGATGAGAAAACCAGGGTGGTGGTGATGTGAATGGGGAATAGGAAATTGATGTTTGAGAGATGGTGTAGATGGAGGTAGAATCAATAAGACAGAAGAATCAAGGAGGACCTACCTGGCCGATGAGAAGGATGAAATTCCCTGGACAAAAATAGAGAAGTCAGAAAGAGGGGAGGTTTTGAGGGGAAATAGAATTATTTTTATTTAGACTATGTTAAGTTTGAGGTGATGCAAATGCCCAGTCATCATCTGATGATTTTAGACTAGAGCTCACTAGAAAGACTAAGGGTGAATATTTAGATCTGAAGTTCATCATTGTACAGATGATACTTGAACCTTTGGGGGCTGACAGAATCAGTGAGAGAGCATAGGAAAAAGGAGGGACATGCATAGTTAGGGGTGGGGCATGCCACAGAGGGTGGGTGGCACCTGAGTGGTGCTCTTAAGAGGAATGAAATATATGAAATAGAGAAGAGGGAAGGGCTAGCTTGACTGGAACAGAGTGCCTGAAGGACTTACTCAGGATCACACAAGTCAGTATGGGGCAGAGGTGGTACTAGTCCTCAGTTCTTACTGTTTACAAGAACTGTTCACACTGTTCACACTGCCTCTGTCCTCCAAGATTTTAGGGATATTAATGTGGTAGCTGAGTAGAAGATGGGATTGGACTGGAAGAGTAGGTGTGAGACAATGATTATGTATTTTAACTGGATATGTTACACTTGAGGTGCTTTTGGGACATCTAGGTAGAGAGGTGTCCAATAGAATGTTGGTAATGCAGACCTAGAGTTCAGGAGAGACATTAGGGCTGGGAATGATAATTAAATTCATGAGAACTGATGCACTCACCAAGGGAAAGAGTGCAGAAAGAACAGAAGAGACCATAGGGAGGAACCCTTCAGGATATCTAGATTCAGTGGGTTGGATCCAGTATAGGGGAGCAAGATTTGCTAATTAGATCTGTAAGAGGAGAAGAAAGAGAGAGCATTAGCCTGTAACCTGAAGGAAGATAAGGTGATCAAGCTGCCGAAGTTATGTAGGATGAAGACTGAGGCCACTTTATTTAACAGTTAAGGGATCATTAGAGGACTCACTGTTTGACAAAAACTGAAATTAGTCTGGTAGAAAAAGGTGAAGACCAACATCCCACACCACACAGCAGATACGCTACAAAGGGATACATGACTTAGATATAAAAAGTAGCATCATCAAGAAAGTGGAAGAGTTTTCACACAAATCAAATCAGATTTAAATAATTAGAAAGATATCAATTGCTCATGGATAGGCCGAGCTAATATAAAAAATGACAATTCCACCTAAATTAATTTACCTATTCAGTGTC
This sequence comes from Dromiciops gliroides, assembly GCF_019393635.1. NCBI lineage: Eukaryota > Metazoa > Chordata > Mammalia > Microbiotheria > Microbiotheriidae > Dromiciops > Dromiciops gliroides. The sequence goes on along the minus strand of NC_057865.1, from coordinate 25,912,926 downwards.
ACACCAATCAGACTACCTAAAAATTATTTTATACAGCTAGAAAAAATAATAACAAAATCCATCTGGAAAAACAAAAGGTCAAGAATATCAAGGGAAGGTGGGTTAGCTGTACCAAACCTGGAGCTCTACTATAAAGCGGCAGTCATCAAAACTATGTGGTACTGGCTGAGAAATAGAGTGGAGGACCAATGGAATAGGCACAGGAGACACAGCAGTAAATTACTTTAGTAATGTACTGTTTGATAAACCCAGAGACTCCAGCTTCTGGGATAGGAACTCAGTATTTGACAAAAACTGCTGGGCAGAAGTTAGGCATAGACCAACATCTTACACCTTATTATACTAAAATAAGGTCAAAATGGGTACATGATTTAGACATAAAAGGTGATACACCAGGTAAATTAGGAGAGGAAGGAATAGTTTACCTTTCAGATCTTTGGAAAGGAGAACAGTTTATGACCAAACAAGAAATAGAGAATATTATGAAATGCAAAATGGATGATTTTGATTACATTACATTAAAAAAATTTTGTACAAACAGAAGCAATCCATCCAAAATTAGAAGGGAGGCAGAAAGCTGGGAAACAATTTTTATAGCCAGTACTTCTGATAAAGGCCTCATTTCTAAAATATATCGAGAACTAAATCAAATTTATAAGAAACCAAGTCATTCCCCAATTGAGAAATGGTCAAAGGATATCAACAGGCAGTTTTCTGATGAAGAAATCAAAGCTATCTATTGCCATATGAAAAAATGCTCTAAATCACTATTGATTAGAGAAATGCAAATTAAAACAACTCTGAGGTACCACCTGACACCTATCAGATTGGCTAATATGACAAAAAAGGAAAATAATAAATATTGGAGCTGTGGAAAAATTGGAACACTAATGCATTGTTGGTGGAGCTGTGAACTGATCCAACCATTCTGGAGAGCAATTTGGAATTATGCCCAAAGAGCTATAAAGCTGTGCATACCCTTTGACCCAGTAATACCACTACTGGGTCTTTTTCCCAAAGAGATCATAACAAGGGAAAAGGACCTACATATACAAAAATATTTATAGCTGCTCTTTACGTGGTGGCAAGGAATTGGAAATTGAGGGGGTGCCCATCAATTGGGGAATGGCTGAACAAGTTGTGGTATATGAATACAATGGAATACTATTGTGCTGTAAGAAACGATGAGCAGGCAGATTGCAGAGAAACCTGGAAGGACTTGCATGAACTGATAATGAGGGAGATGAGCAAAACCAGGAAAACATTGTACACAGTATCATCAACATTATGTGTGATAGACTTGATTCTTCTCAGCAATACAACGGTACAAGAAAGTTCCAAAGGACTCATGATGGAAAATGCTCTCCAAATCCAGGAAAGAAAAAAAAACCAAAAACCTGTGCAGTATGGATGCAGATTAAACCATACTATTTTTTTTTGTTTTGGTGCTGTTTCTTTTTTGAGGTTTTTCCTTTTTGCTTTTATTGTTCTCTTATAACATGACTAATGCAGAAATATGTTTAATGTTATTGTACATATATAACCGATATCAGATTACTTGCTGTCTTGGGGAGGGGGGGATGGAGGTGAGGGAGGGAGAAAAATTTGAAACTAGAAATCTTATAAAAACAAGTGTTGAAAACTATCTCTACATGTAACTGGAAAATAATAAAATACTTTTATAATTTAAAAAAAAAAGAAATTTGGAAGAGTGAGTAAGAAATTCCTTCTGGATCTAGAGATAGTGAAAGAAGCACGGCCAAACAAGGGATAGAGGGGGAACGTAGAAGACAGATTGGACAATTTTGATTACATTGAAGTCCTGAGTTCCAGATTCTCTCCCCCAAGCAATCTGCGATGCAAAACATTTCCATATCAATCATTTTATATAAGGAGCCTGGAATAAAAGAAAAAAAATGAAAGAAAATGAAAAACAGCATGCTTCACTCTGTGTTCAGTCACTATCAGTTCTTTCTCTGGAGGTGCACAGTATGCTTCATTGTGAGTCCTTTGGGATTGTCTTGGATCACTGTATTGCTGAGAATTGTTAAGTCATTCACAGTTCTTCATCAAACAATATTGCTGTCACTGTGTACAACATTCTGCTGGTTCTGATCACTTCACTGTGCATCCGATAAAGGTCTTCTGTGCTTATTTGTAGGGAATAGGTCCAAATTTATAAGAATAAGAACCTAGTAGATAAATGGCCAAAGCATGTGAATATGGTTTTCTAGGGAAGAAATCCAAGTAATCAATAAACACGTGGAAATGGTCGAGATCACTAATTAGAGAAATGAAAGATTCCATTTAATACCCATAAGATTGGCCATGGCACCACGGCAAATGCTAGAGGTGCTATAGGAAAACAGACATATGAATATACTGTTGGTAGAGCTCAGTATTGATACAGCTGTTCTGGAAGGCAGTTTGGAACTACAGTGAAAACCATCGCCAAACTGCATACTCTTTGACTCAGCATCACTCTATTACTGTGCTTTCCTACAACCTAAAGAATAAAAAATCTTTTAGCAGACCTTTTTGTAGTAGGTAAGAACAGAAACCAAGGGAATGGCTGCCTATGGAGGACTAGCTAAACAAATTGTGGGATATGAATGTAATGTAGTATTTTTGCACTGTAGGTGGGTTTCAAAGGAACCTGGGAATACCCGTATGAACCTGATGCAGAGTAAAATGAGCAGAAACAGGAGAACAGTTTATAAAATAACACTAACATGGAGTGGGTGGGAGGGCGAAGGGAGATGGGGTAGCAAAAAAAAGAAAAGAGAGGGTCATTATCTTCTTTGAACTTCATATATAATTAAGAAGGAAAAATGCAGTTTCATGTAGTCTTTCTTTTTCTGTTCTTCTGAAAATAGCTGTTTTATTTGAGATAAACCACCAGGTGATCATGGTGATGAGGATTTACTGTGTTCCATTTGTAAGGTTTTCATACTAATTTCTTTTCCTTCTTATAGCTATAAAAACCCAGACTTTTATGAAGAATGCAAAATGGAATATTTGAAGGAAAGAGAAGAATTCAGAAAAACTGGAGTTCGTTCTAAGAACAGGTTGCAGAAGCTTCCTACCAGCATTTAGCAAAATAATTATGAATAATGTTCACCCTAATTCTAATGGCAAGAATGTGAGGCAATAAGTCACTATCTTTGGTTTGCCCCTAAATATCATGGAAATGTTTTTGTTAGTTGAAATAAATATCTTTTATTAAATTTCTATATCCTTTACAATTCTAATTTATTGGTTCGAATATGAGTGAATGGTGGAAGGAATGTTTTTATGAATAAGATGGATGTATTGTATTTTCTTCCAGACTGTGGACCTGCTGATTTTTACCATCTACTTGTCCAGGGTTTCACACTGCTTCACTTTCCCTCTCTTGTATTAAGCCTTTTATTCTTGCATCGTTTCATAAAAGAATGGATGTATTTGTTTCATTCCACAACTTGATAATAAAATTTGGGGGCTTCTCCCCTTTGTATACACTTCACCCCAATGCCTGTTACAGTGTGTTGAGCACACAGTAGGTTTCCTAAATATTTAATCAATGTGAGTACCATTTCACTGAGGGGAGTGACAGGAATAAAAGCCCAGCCTCAGCCACTTTTTTTCAGTTGGTAGCTCAGGGAGTAGGTACAAATGCTATGAAGTTCAGCTACAATCTCTAACAGGGGTGTTGTCCTTATTCATTGGTCTCAGGTTCTGTTCAAGGTGTGTTTGTATCCAAGCATCCTTTGTTTTCATCAAATAAGCATCCATTTGGTTGGCCAGGTGCTCCTTGGTTAGAGTGACAAGTGAAAAAAATTTTACACAAGGAAATAATGAACAGAAAGAAGGGGAAGATGCTAATTGTATGCAATGTAAATTTATAATTTATTTAAACATATTTAATTATCTTTCTTTTCATGGTGGTAACTGAATTTGTAATATAAAACTTTTGAAGCAAGTATGATATAATGTAAAATAAGTTTAAATAGATGGGGTTTTTTTGGTGAGGCAATTGGAGTTAAGTGACTTGCCCAGGGTCACACAGCTAGTAAGTATTAAGTCTGAGGCCGGATTTGAACTCAGGTATTCCTGATTCCAGTGCCGGTGCTCTATCCACTGTGCCACCATGCTGCCCCTAAATAGATTTTTAATTTGAACTAGCTCATTGGGGCAGCGGCTGTGGCTTTACACCTTTTACCTTAGAATACTCCATATCAGACATTCAAATCTATGATCTCTGGTCAGTTTGGAAAGGATTTCTTGTTTTAAAATCTGTGTTCATGTTTTGCTCTTGTGTGACTGGGAAACTTACATACGGTTTGCTTCTTGTATGCATTTTTTGTTTTTTTAGCATAGATGGTTTTGTGGTAGTTTCAAAAGGAAAAATCTTTAAAACTCATTTATGAACTAAAATGACTATTACTATTTTTAACAGATTTTAGAGATAGTCATTCAATTGCAAGTGCCGTTTAAGCAAATTATGTGGAACTTTAAGCTTCCAAAATTGAGTGGTGTGCTTGATTATTCTTGTTACAAGGGTTTGTGTTCTTTGTCAGCATTTTGTTGGGGGAGGGAGGAGGCCCAGAAGTGACGGTGATGTCAGGAAGAAGAGGAAGGCCATTGGAATAGTGTTTAAAGTACCTGAAGAACTGAAGGCAGGTGAGAAGGATGCATAGGAAAGCCAGAGAGTTGGAAATGATGTGAATTCATCATTTTCATATAAATAATATAATATATACATACATTTAAATCAAGCAGCATTCAACAGAGATTCAGTTTCTTCTACAATCTTCTTTTTTCTTAAAATATTTTATATATGGAAATGCACATATGGGGGTAGGGACATGTTAGGTTTAGAATAAAGACAGAGGTGAAATTAAAAATAAAAGAAACAATGAAGGTGAAAGACTTGTTGCTGATCGTGTACAATGCCTCTTGATATAAAGGCAAGAGGCTTCTGTATAGTCTACATCACAAGAATGCAATATATTTTATTTTAACAGACAGGAAATAGCTGGTTACTGACAGAAATCACCACTCACTGATTTGTTTGTTAGAACAACAATAAAAACAACATCAAACAAGAATAAGGAATAAAAATGAGAAAAGATGGCATGCAATCGAGGCAACTACAGCCCGACCTACTTCAATAAGCTGGTGACACCAAAACACAGGAAATGGATTAAAGAAGTGGCATTGACAGGAACTATCACTTTTTCCTAAGGAAGTTCAGCCGATGTAAATCAGTTGTCACAACAAAGAGAACAAAAGAATCTAGAGATTGCTTCTGCCACAAAACACTTAATCTGCCAAATGGTGAGTTATGACAGCCAAGGGGAGCAAGAGTTTAGGACATAAATGCATTTGTAAATCTTGCAGAGGAAAATGGTGGAAGATTGGGTAGTTATTCCCCCCCCCTTTTTTTTTTTTTTAGTGAGGCAGTTGGGGTTAAGTGACTTGCCCAGGGTCACACAGCTAGTAAATGTTAAGTGTCTGACGTCAGATTTGAACTCAGGTACTTCTGACTCCAGGGCCGGTGCTCTATCCACTGCACCACCTAGCTGTCCCTAGTTATTCCCTTTTAAAACAGTAAGAAATAGCGCAAGGGAAAACAGATCTAAAGAAAGGTTGTTGCAAGAATGTAGGGAGCCAAGTCATCAGATGAGAATGGTCAAGATCTGTAAGGGTTGGTTTGTATCGCAAACTCTTTTCACTATGAAGTTCAGTGGAGACACCAGGCTTGCATTCTAGCTTCACAGTACCAGATGGCTTCAATGAAGAATTAAAATTGGAAAATGTACTGGAAGCCCTAAAGATGGGGAATGTAACCAGACTTAGACCAAGGATACACAAAAAATGTATATGCTGAGGATGACACAAATTTGAGGGCATTGAGGGAACAATGAAAGATGAGAGCATACCAATGATTGGAAAAAATTTCAGATTGTACTACTACTCAAAAAAAAAGTGATCAAGAAAATGTCAATCAGAACTGACTTGTGCCTACTTTCCCATTTCTGCAAAACTGTTGAGAATAATTATACCTGCTTGAAGAGCATCTTTGGTGAAGGTTTTAGAAGGAAATAGGCAAACTTTCACAAATTGACATTCTATAAGAGATCATATCTTCGTGGTCACACAGCTGACCAAAAAGTGTGGCAAATACAAGATTTCACTATGCTTTTTGTTGACCTTTTGTGTTGACTGCATTTAGACCCAGAGCACTGCAGAGCCTTCTGAAAGACATCTCTATTTGCTCAAGAGTTTGGCCTGTCCACACAAGAAAAGCCAGGTGATGGATGCCTGTTGTTCAGACATGCAGTCTTAGGCCAACACCTACAGCTGATCCAGTATTAGAAAGCACAAAACTTGGGATAGTTGGTACAAATGGATGATGAGCTGGACCCAAAGTGGAACAGGAGGGGCATAGGCTGGATTGGCTTTCATAATCTGTCTGGGGCTTTCCATGGCCCCAAGTTTCTTCCTGAAACAAAGGAATTTTTTTTAAAAGGAGGTGGCAGCAGCACAGCAAACCATAAGAAAACACTAGTAAGCCAGGCTTAAATTCCGCTTCAGATACTTTCTGGTTGAGTGATCCTCAGCAAGTCCTTGTTTGTAAGATGAGGATAATAATAGCACCTTCCTCACAGGTAGTTGTGAGGATCAAATCAGCTAACGTGTCAAACAAATGCTTTATAAACTCTACCCATGTTCCTAGGAGTAACTAAGATTCCCCAGTGGGCATCAGTTGTTTGGACAAACAGTAGAGTAAGAAATGATGGGCAGCAGCAGAAAATCCAAAGTATTTAGCTAGCATCAGGAGGCCTGGGTTTGAATCCTGACTCTGAACAATCACTGGCTGTGTGACTTCGAGCAAATCACACATTCTCTCTGAGTGGCATTTCCTCATCTCTATCTTACTAATATGGGTACATCAGACAATGTCAGACTCAAATAGAAACAGGGGCCCCTTAAACCATATGTAAAGATCCTGAGGGCTGCATCCTAACTTAGAAAGCCATAGGTCAATATTAATCTGTTTTATTTTGTTAAGTTTTTTCCCAATTAATTTTACCCCGGTTCAGAGGCCTGAGGCATACTGGACATCTGTGATGTAGATCTTGAGGAAAGTGGGTGATTCCTGACAATGTCCTCCTGTAAATCTCCTTAGGATGGTAGCTATCTAATGTGCATGCCAGAAACCCTCTGTGTCCTGACATTGCACCGTTGCCACTGGAACCATCAGCCATTCCTTGCTCACTGGGACAAGCCTGATTAGAAATGTAGACAGAGAATATTCTCAAGATAACTTGTGCACAGTTCTTTGTTGGTAAGGTATTGACGGCAGTCTACTAATGCTCTCTAGCCTCTCCATCGCCCTTGAGTAGCCATCAGTGTTTCTTCTTTGAAGATTGGGGTATTTCCTAGGACTCGCTATCCTAAGAGGTGCTCAATCAATGGGCTCCCATCACCTACACATGAAGAGTCTACGCATGCAAAGGGCAGCATTGTGCTAACGCAGCCCTAATACACAAAACTTCCCCTGATGGATTTCCTCTACTCCTCAGTACTGAGTGTTTTCCACTTTGAACACCACATTGAATTTCTCATATATATTAATTTGTGTAGGAATCACATTCTATTAACATTATCTCTGCCACTATGAAACTTGAATCTAAGTTTTGTATCTACCCCAGAACTTGTAAGAGTACTCTGAGTACTTAATAATTAGAGAAGCCAAGATCTAAGTCTTCTCATGCCAAGTCTGATGCTCTTTCCATTAGGCTATGATGGAAGTTAGTGGGCAGACAGGACTTTGTTTAAAGAACTTAACTATCAATATCACTGGAACTACTTTTCATACCTCTACTGCATACTTGACTTAATTTGATATTTAGAAGAAGACATCTGATTTTGCAGAGCCCACAAACTAGACTTATGCCCTTGGGAGAAACGTTTTTTAAAATTCTTTTTAGACATAACCTAAAGACACGAAGCATCTTATATTGTTTGATAACTTTTGCCTCTATTAAATGATATTGTATCCTTCAAAATTGCTAGCTTCTGGAGTATAGAGATTATATCTCATTTATTTTTTAATTCTCTTCGTTAATTAGCAGTGACTTCAAATTGTCAGCCCTCTCTAAATCTGAGTTCAGGTGCATGTTAGTAGAGAAAAAGCAATTTTGCCTATGCCAGAGAATACTGGTATAAAACGCTAACATAAGAAACGTGTTCTTGTGTTTAGAAAACATTATCAAATAGACCAAATTGGAGGGAAGAAGGGAGGGAGGGGTGAAAGGACGTGTCACAGGAAATGGAACACAAAAGTGTTTCACATCCAGTCGTATTCAAATAAAAATAATTTATTTAAATCAAACAATATGATTTCATCTTTGTATAGTTCAGAAGGTTATCCAAGCCAGTGTCTCTCCCAATTTACTACTTTTAAAAAGAAAAACAAAAAAACCCCAACAACTCAATTTTGGTTAAGGAAAAGCAACACCAGTAAAGTTACATTAGAGATCAGACATAATATACAGTCTATGCAGCCACATGAGAAATAGTTTCTGCCACTTTGTTATTACACAGGTAGTTGGTTCTATCAGCTAAAGCCTAGTGACTTGTATTTGTTTTATGCATATTGGGTTTGTTCTATTACTTTGCAAGAGATTGTACTCCCTTGAGTCAGCTGTGTTCATTGGTCAGAATAAATTCCAGCATCTGACACCATTTCCATTAATCACAGACAAGCCAGTATACGTGAGTAAGATAATAGAAAGATACAAACAATATCTGGTCTTGTTTATGTATGCTGTTCAGTAATACAGCAGGAGGTTTGAGGAATTCTTTTGAGTTTAAATAACACCAAACTGTCTAATACTGAAAAGGGGGGGGGGGAGCATTCTACATGGAACACTCTAAGGCAAAAAAAGGTTTCTACGCCAGGAAATGTCTGGATGGCATCAGTTACAAGTAACAGATGCAGTCGTTACCAGAAAGCTCCCGGGAAGGCCAGCTGTTTCTTCCATACTTGTAAACTGTTCAGTTCAGTTTACACTTGCAGAACTGGCAAACCCCACAAAAGTTCCTTCAGCAATGAATGACTCCTCACTAAATTTGAAAATTTCTCCATGAGGTTGATGTATTGCCATTTTAAAATTAAAAGACTTTATTGAAGAAAAGGCAGCTAGTGTGGTAACTGTGGGATTCCTTTTGCCAGTTACACATCTGAATACTCATGTATCTCTTATCCTACTGATATGACTAAAATGGTAAAACATTTTCTACCTGGGTCATCTATCACCCAATTAGTAATATGTAGTTTTCCCACAAATAATTTTTTAAATTATTTTGTCATTTTGTTAACTTAAAAAAAAAAATCTCACTTTTAAATTGAATGCTCCAGGGAGCTACTGAACTCGACCAGTTCCAATGATTTCGTGGTCTGGGTTGTAAACAGAATTAAAATCACATAAAAGTAATGGTGACCATTCTAGTACTTTGGTAACAAGCACCACTGAGCCTAGAAAGCAATTTTAATTCTGAAAATTTGAATTAAAATGGTATACAGAAATAGACTATCCATAGAACAATTATTCCATACGAATATTTTCACAATCTATAGTGTTCATAAAAAGAGCAATGGGAATTGAAATGCATTTCACTAGCTGCTTGCACCCCTAGGCAGGATTTATTTTGTTTTTTTATAATTTACATGATTTGAACCAAAACTCCATCAACCTTTCTATTATTCTTGTGAGTGAATATATTTGATTTAGACACCTTAAAAAAGCTGTGTCTGTATTTTTTAACTCAACTTCAAAAACTAGTTCCTATCATTTTTCTTTACCTGAGATGCCTAAATCTATAGCAATTGTTATCAAAGGTAGAGTTTTCTTTTAAAAACACTAAGAGAATTCCTATAATTTATTAAGTAGTGCATGTGTCTATACTTAGCTAAAATAGAGTTGGTTAGCACAGTTGTTTTAGTCTATACTGAAAGAAACAAACCTAACTACACGACTGGAGGACAGTACGTGCAAATCCAAGTGTACTTGAAATCGATGACAGTCACAGCACACTAAGCCACAAGCTATTCCCAAGGTGACCACAAGTCTCTGAATTAGTTCTTGTAAAGGCAGTTTGGGTTATGCTGATCCAGGTGATTCAGGTTGGGAGAAGAGGTTTTCCTTTTATTTTCCCCAAATGCTGCCTCACTAGACTTTGGGGGGCTCGGGAATACCCATGAATTGTCTTCTAGAGAATTTCTGCCATAGGAATTCTGTTCTTGAAAGTCTGTACCACTGCTGGGGAGGACTCTCTCATTATCTGCCCACGACTGGAGACTTGCTCTCTCCAATAACATTTTTGTATCTGCGGGTAGAGGAGAGTCCACGACACTACAGAGGGCTTTACCATTCGGTGAAAGAGGTGTGTGTCTTTTGTAGGTCGCAGTTAAGGACGTCAAATGTAATTTTGCACAGTCCTTCACTAGGTCTTCGGCACACTGGACTGGAGCACAGGCTGCAAAGGAAGACAAATTTGACATGTTAGTGGCGGGAGCGAGTATGAATTTTAGAATTTTTAAAGAAGTCATTACGTTCAGTTTTGGGTCAAGAACCCTGGGATTTTCCCAGCACCACTCGGACAAAGCAGAGGTCTGGGACTGAGCAAGTTACTTAGCCGGGGATGGAGACTCTCAGCCTTTCCCCGACAGGCTCTTGTGAGATCTAGAGAAATAGAGCCCAGAGAGCACTTTCTTTATGAAGTCCTATAGGGTAGGATGATGGTATGCTTTACAAAACTTCATTCTAATAAAAACGCCTGGCACACCAGTGCTTCACTTTATTAGCACACTGCTTCTTGACATGTCCGTAAGTACTGAGGTTCTCTTTAGGTTAATTGTTTCCTGTGGAGTTTGGTTCATACTATTCATTTGTTTAGCCTACGTGTCCGTAGGCAGAATGAATGACCAGAAATACTGAATAGTGGGATCTGTGTCAATCTAGTTTTGTTGTACTACAGAGGAATTATCTAAAAATCCTTGGGCTTCTTACACAGAATTTTAAAAAAGTAACAGCTGTATGTGTTTATTAAATTCAGTAATTGCAACAGATGTCCATATTTAAAAAAGCAACAACAAAACAAGTATAGTAAAACCTAACTATATTTAAGGTATAGGAATGTTCTGTACAAATTAGTGAAACTCTAAAATAGAGTGAAACTCTATTTTAAAGAAATATTCATTATAATACCTGAGAATCAAAAGATATAATAAACCCCTTAAGTAAAAAGGAATATCTGTGGAAAAATGAATAAGTGCTTGTATATAATCCCTAAATACAAAACTCCTGGATTACTCATCTGTGATTTCAGTAAATAAAAATTCAAATTTGTGTTTAAATTATTATCAATTTAAAACTGGTAAAATACAGATTTCCATTTTCCCGACCTTGGGATGGTTGCATTAGAACAATGTTAAGCAAAGAGACCTTCTTTTGCTTTTGGCCTTCATGTGCACTACACACTAGTTTCCTGTAATTTCTGCCATTTTCGTTCCAACATTTCCAAATCTTATGATCACATCTATTGGATTTGTGTGGTTCTTTCTTGCATCAACACTCACCACAACCCGTCTATGATTCAAAGCACTTTAGAAGGTTACTGTAGCTAAAGAGTACATCACTCCACAGCCAATACAATCACGAGCTTTTCTGCCCTCACTAAACTGGTGAATGAAATCTCTATCTTAGCAGGGTCTGCTGGTAATCCCATTCAGCTAGTGGCGTCTTTCCAAGCCCTGGCTCACCTCTGCACCACAATGAAGAATCTGAAGAGAGCTTTGGTGAAGGTATGTTTACAACTTATAAAAATAAATGGTTACCTAGTTTGGTGTACTTGAAGTTCTAATGTACTGAAGCTAGTAACAATTATCTAGGTTTCTATATATTTTCATTCTAAAAAGCAACTAAGGCTCCCATAAAAGCTCTCTCAACATAATAAATTAACTTCTTATCATGGAACTCTGCTCTAAGACAACCAATAGATGATGGAACTGGTTATAATCTATATTTTAAAAGGAAAAGAGCACATTAGTATGAGGATTAACCCAGGAAGGCTCCAACACACCTCTTGCCCTCCCCAATTTTAGAAATATTAGATTAGAAGATAAGATTATTTGTAGTTCAATGAGAATGTCATACATAGCAAAAGCTTGATATAATGCAGTTTGGAAAGAAGCAAGAAGAACTGCATTATAAATTATATCAATTATGCAGGATAGGTGGGGAAGGCAGGGTTGGAAGCAGCTCTGCTTAATATCAGGTTCAACATGGCAGCAGGGGAAAGACCTACGCAAGTCTTACCTCTGCTTCCGCTCCTAGCGGCATGTTCAGTGGATGGGAATACTTCCCTTGAGCCTGCATTCACACTTGAGAAAATCAGCCTTGGAAAATACATGGCCTTAAGCACCAGAAATTATATTACTCATGAGAAGTCACAGGATAATCCAGTGGCAATTATGAAGGAAACACCTTCTCCCCGCCGCCCCCCAAAGCTGGAAAAGCCTGTCTACTGATCTAAGTAGCAAAAGAGAGAAATAGTCCCCAGCTTTCCATTAAACACAGCTGAACCCAAGAAAAGAATCAAATGGACTTTTCAAAATGGACTATTGTTACTAGGTAATATTTTTCTTACAGGAATTAGATTTTCTCACTCATTTCCCATTTAAAGAATCAAACCAAAACATTTAAGCCCAGGCAAAATCCAAGCATACAAGGAATTGTAACTTGCTTGTTTACCAAATTGTCTCAACTAGCTAATGAATGAGCTGATTACCACAACCCCCGCATAAGATGAGAATGATGATAACAAATAATTCCATTATACTTTAAGGGTTAAAAGGAATTTTTCATAACAACCTAGTAAGGTAGGAGGAAATGCAAAACTTTCTATCTCCATTTTACAGAAGAGGAACCTGAGTTGTTGGTGGTTGTTGTTTTTTGTTTGTTTTTTTTTTGTGGGTTAATGAAGGTTAAGTGACTTGCCCAGGGTCACACAGCTAGTAAGCGTCAAGTGTCTGAGGCTGGATTTGAACTCAGGTTCTCCTGAATCCAGAGCCAGTGCTTTATACACTGTGCCACCTAGCTGCCTCCAGAAACTGTTTTTTTTTTTTTTTAAGTGAGGCAATTGGGTTTAAGTGACTTGCCCAGGGTCACACAGCTAGTAAGTGCTAAGTGTCTGAGGCCGGATTTGAACCCAGGTACTCCTGACTCCAGGGCTGGTGCTCTATCCACCTCGCCACCTAGCTGCCCCCCAGAAACTGAGTTTTAAGGCTATAAAATGATTTGTCCTGGTCAGACAGCTATGAAACATCAGAATCAAGTCTCTGATGCAGTGCCACATCAGGATAAAAAGGTTTTTTATTCTTTTTCAAATCATTGTCTTTCCTCACTTTGATCTGAAAAAAATTATGTTCACATTTTATTCTATAAATAAATTCACATTTTATTCCAAAAAACTCTTTTAAAGAGAATTGTGCTGAAAATATAGTTGAGCTGTTTTAAGAATAAGAGGAGGGCAGCTAGGTGGCGCAGTGGATGAAGCACCGGCACTGGATTCAGGAGGACCTGAGTTCAAATCCGGCCTCAGACACTTGACACTTACTAGCTGTGTGACCTTGGGCAAGTCACTTAGCCCTCACTGCCCCGCAAAAAAAAAACAACAAAAAAAGAATAAGAGGACATGCAAAACTCTCACTTTATAAGTTAGAATAGCTAGCAGGTGACCTTATAAAAAGATTCTTCTCTTTACAAAATAATTCAACTCGGGATTTTTTCAGAAAATACATTTTACTACATTAGAAATTCTTGTGTTTGGCAAAGTACACAGGAAAAAAAAGTCCAACCAAATGTTTTATTTAAAAAATATATATACAAAAATTGAGAAGATTTTATTACTTGGCATATTATATGCCTACCATGGATTTCAGAAAACACAAGTCTAGGTGCCTTCTTTTGTTCTTACATGAAGAAGTTGTGGTAAAAGGTCAAATAGAGTCAACCTAACACCTCAGCCTTATACACATAAGCAACACTTGGCAGAGGAAAATAAAGCCACAAGGGGAACAGAATACAGGACGAAAGACAAAACATTTCAGTGACACCTTTACGTGTGAAGCTGACCACTATGAGTCTGCTACAGCCAAAACAGAGAATAGGTAGCCTGAAACATGTTATTCTCTAGTTTATTATCTTCAAATCATAAGATTTTGAAAAGATATGTTAGCAAACTGCTCTTCAAACAGAATGGCTAAAATCAGGTTTCTGGTGATGACTTGCCTTTCTTGATTATAGATGAAGTTTTAATTTTTCTTAGTAGTTCGGCTTGCACTTGAGTCACAAGATGTAAATTAGACATTTCTCTCTTGAGTTCCCAATAGGCATGTTGCATGTTTTCACTGAAATATAGATTTTAAAAACATAATGATCACTGTTCCTTTTAAGATCATATTCTGGATAGTACTTCAAACTTAAAGATATACATTAAAAGGAGATCTGAACAGAATTACTTTCTTGTCAAAATTCATGTCTAAATATAAACAAAACCATGATTAAATGAAAAAAGATAGAAAGGAACCTGTATTATGGAATGAAGAGATTAAAAAATCATATGCATAACTGAATTTTTTCCTTAGGATTTTAAGTGATTCATTTGAACTATATTATTAAAGAGACAAATCATTCTAATTTGTTAATAAGCAAAAATGTAAACATAGAAAATACACTGCTTTCAAAATAATTTGGTTAATCATTACAGCATCAACAATTAACTTATAAATGAAGTTTAGACAAAAGCAAACCAACATTCAGAATTTGATATTTACTCCTACAATCTAGAAACTATGAATTCAAATTATACACATATGATGCTTGGACTCATTTAACATCTACCTAAGCCAAAATAAAACATATTTACATTTGAGGCATTAAAATTTCTTCATTTCTGACTAACCATCTCATCTTGTTGACTTGGACAGTCCAAGAGAGAAGTTTTCCCAGACAAGAGGCTAAAAAATAGCATCATTTGATGAGCACAGCACTCTATAAAGGTTCTTGTCACCGAGTTTCAAAACCTCACAGGGAGAGTTAGGTATTGCAGGTCTTAATATTTTCATTTCAGAAATAAAGAGACTGAATTGCTCAGAGTCTCCCAGAGGAGTACGTTGAGGAAGTGGGATCTAAACCAACTGTTCTAGGGTCGAAGCCTATCACAGTATGAGAGAGAGAGAGAGAGAGAGAGAGAGAGAGAGAGAGAGAGAGAGAGAGAGAGAATGAATTCATCTTCTAAAAGACTGTACTTTCTGATTATGAGTGCTACATATAAACATTTTTTAATGAAAAATTGTAAATGAGACGTTAAATCTGAAATGGTCGCATCTTGCATTTTTGAATGTTATTCAATGAATGAAAACAAATAATTTAATAGATATTCACTGTTTTTCTTCTGTTAGATAGAGTTCCAGCCAAATGAGAGCCTAAAAAAATAGGTCATTGGTTAGCTACACAGGAAAGGTTAAAATAGTGGATGCATAAAAAGCATAAAAATATTAGAATTATTTTGATTTAATTACTTTTAAAGGTTTTCTTTTTGTATAGCATTCACTCCAATGAAAAGGGCACATATTTGTTTAATAGCAGCAATCACAATCAGTGTTACATCACTTCTAACAAAACAAACTGGTGGTCTAAGTCTTTTGCAACTACACTTGCTAACCAGGTATGTTTTTTAAAAATCCGTTTTTCCCAAAAATGAGCATTTATTATTTTATCTTCCTCCCAATTCCTCTCCCCCTTGGGGGAACAAAAGACAAACAAAACCCTAGTAACAAATATGCATAGTGAAGCAAAACAAATTGCAACAAAGTACGTTTTTTAAAAACCATGGTTTTTTGGTCAAATTTTTGATGGGGATAAATTACTTCACAACAAGGAGCCGGGCACCTCTCTTCTCCCCAATAAGCCAACAGGATGTTGTCTACAGTAAATGTTCCGTGTAGGCCCCTGTCTGTGTGTCAAACAGACAGCAAGTGCAGTTCTGGGCATTCCCAAAGATTCTTCACATGGCAACAAAAGAGCACAGATCATCCATGTGTTAATTCAATGTCGAGTATGATAAACCAACACTTTAAAATGAATTTGTTTTTATGGTTTTAAGGAGATGACCCAGATGTTATCCGATTTCTTCAAGAAAATAAAAGAATTCAACAAACCATGAAAGACTGAATCTACAGCACTGCAGTCCACATCATACCGAATACTCAACTCATTCAAAACACCTAACCAAGAGAAGCATGAAACAATCCCACTATAATGGTAACCGGCTCATAGCTATCGAGCCCCCACTCCCAATGTTCTCTAGTGCAGGCAGCTAAAAATCAGGCCAAACTTACAACAAGGCCAGCAGGTTTCACACACACCTGTGAGGGGAAGGAGCCTTTAGTTCCAGCAACTGAAAACGGGTAACATAGCTCAAGTGATTACCAAGTACAAGCCCTCCCTCTGGTGGATAACTGAGAAATGACAGCTCAATCATTAAATTGAAAACTACCTTAAAGATGGAGGGGGAAGATGGTAACACAATAAAACCAATTAAGTATTTTTTTATCATTATATTTGTTGACATCCAAATATTATTGTAGAAAATTACTTTCTCCCCTTTTGAAAGATATTTTCATATCATGATTTTGAGATAACAGCCACTAGCCTTTTTTCAGTTGCCTAGATTAAATCTTTAATTTAATCAACAGCACAACATTCCACATTCTTATATTTACTGAATTAAAAGCACATTTTAAAAAGAAAAATCAGCATTTTGTCTTTTAAAATAATCACAAGTAGAAGCTTTCCAGTAGGCTCTTTAGTTGAAGATTATTCATCCAACAAGAAGGTGACTAAGATGGTGGCAGGGCGGGAGAGCATGCTATATGAAGCTAGGCGGAAGACCATGGGGACAGTAACTCTCAAGATCTGTAGGAGGGAAAAAGTCTATGAGAGACACCTGTTAAAGGGTGTGGCTCTAGAGGGACAAGAAGTAATGAGTGAAAGATGCATAGAGGCACATCTAGGCTGTTGATAACACAGTACAGAAATAAGATGGGATGCCTCCAGAATGAATTGGGATTCCTCTCATTGGAGGCATCTGGAGTCAGTCACTGACAAGCATTTATGAAGCTCCTGTATTCCAGGCACTACCCTAAGCAATGGCTGGATGACTACTTATCTGTTACATCACAAAGGTGATTCTTGATCAGGTATGGATAAGATCCCATGCCCAGTCAAGTTCCTTCCAAATGAGATTCTCTTCTGTATAAATCAACACATAGCAATATATAGATACCTTTTGAAAATGCTATATAAATCTTTCTTTCTGTAAGTTTTTCTTTTTCAATGGTGGGAGGCAAGAAGAAAGGTTCAATTTTTTGTTAAAAAAAATTCCAGATGCTATGTAAGAATCTCTTGCCTTAAGGACAATGAAAAATAACAAAACAAAAGGAAAAAAATCTCACCTGAGAGAAAAAAGCTCTCCATTCACATTGGTTATCTATTCCAATATCCCCTCACTATCGGAGAAGTTTTCCTTTTTAGCTTCCAAAGCAAGTATTTATTAAGTTTTTACTATAGGGTATATGGAGCTGTATGTTTCTACTGAACTGAGTGACCTCTGACAAATCATTCACATTCTGGGGGCCTTTCTTCATGTATCAAATGCAAGGGTTGAACTAGATTCTGTTGGGTTCCTAGATCCTAAGAAACTCATTCTAACAAATAAATCTCTTCTCTGCAATACAAGATTTTCTTTAACTATAGGGCTTTTTGCCTTGTCCCATCTATGGGGACATTCTCCCAGCACCCAAAAATGAAATCTCTAGTAGTTTGATTGCTTAGAAAATAGCCTCATTTTTTGGTTTCCTTAAAGTCTGCTAGATTGAATTCAACATTCCTGGAGACAATGCAAGGAAATGAATACAAAGTACACTGGGACAAGAGCCAGGATTTCTCTAAGGGAAATTTTAACAACTAGGTTTTCCTTAATCCTTATTTTCTAGTTAGGGAGTTTGTTCCAAAACCTCTTCTGCAGCATCTAACATTCCCTAACATTCAAATTCAAAGATGAATAGTAAGTAGTGTGAAGTGGCCACCACTCCTAAGGTTTAATGTTAAAAAACCGGGACTTGTCAGCACCTAAGGAAGGAAGCTGCAGGACACAAGGTGTGTACTGCCTAACAGAAAATCAACTTGGTAAACACAGGTATAGAGAGATTTTTTTTTTTTTTTTTGGTGAGGCAATTGGGATTAAGTAACTTGCCCAGGGTCACACAGATAGTAAGTGTCAAGTGTCTGAGGCAGGATTTGAATTTCGGTCCTCCTGACTCCAGGGCCGGTGCTCTATCCATTGTGCCACCTAGCTGCCCCATAGTTAGCTTTTAAAAAGACCCCAAAGGATAATGCATCACATTGGGGGTGGGGGCAAACTACTCTTGGTAATTATAGACCTTTAAATACCGCTACTTTTTAATCCCTTTAAGGAATATTTAGAAGAAATAACGTCACATACACTTCCTTTATTTAAGCATATGTTCCTGTAGTAACTAAACCAAGATTGCTATGAGGTTTCACAGTTGTCTATGTTTTACCCTGGATAAGAAATATGTACAATGCAAAAACATACATCCTTATGAAAGCCTCCTTTGTCTGCTTACTTCTCTGGAGGCTATTCTGGGGGTACTGCCCTCTCCTGCCCACCCTCTAGTCTAACATTTAATGCACCTCTGCTGTTGGCCTCTCTCTGACTGCTGCAGACTATACCAAAAAGCTGCTCTCTGGCCAAGTGATCCAGTACAATGAAGTTGTATATCTGAGAAAAGATGGTGTTGTGGCAGTTCATAGACTTTATCGTGGTTATTTTATTATGATCCTAGGTAAGAGTTCATGACCAAACAAAGGAGAGCTAGGTAAGATTACAGAAGATAAAATGGACAATTTTGATTACATAAAAATGACTTTGAATAGCCAATGTAACCAAAATTAGAAAGGAAATTAGTAAATGGGGAAAAACAATCTTCACAACAAAATTCTCTTATGAATCTCAAAACCAAGATATATAGGGAACTGATTCAAATTGATAACAATAAATACCACCCCCCAATTGAAAAATACAAATTTATGCACCTCAAAAAAACTGACAAAAATAGGAAAATGACTTCTTGGAGGGGCTGAAAACAGGTCGAGTAATGTACTACTGGTGGGGCTGTGAATCAGACCAATCATTCTAGTGAATCAGAACTATGCCTAACTGAATAGACTTGGACCCAACAATGCCACTAATAGGTTTCTACTGTCAAAAGAGATTAAAGGAAGAAGAAAAAGACTCATACACAAAAATACTTGTAGAAATGACAGAAGTCAAAGTTTCGGAGAGACCTGGGAAGATCTGTATGAACTGATAAGAATAAAGTAAATAGAACCAGGAGAACAATAAAGACAAACAACTTGGAAAGATTTAAGAACTTTGATCGATGCAATGGTCAATCAAGATTCCAGAGGCCCCATGATGAAGTATATTACCAACATCCTGACAGAGGACTCAGAGTGCATATTTTCAACTGTATTGGCCAATGCAGAAAGTTGTTTTATTTGATTATGCACATTTGTTACATGGTCGTTGTTGTTCTTTTTCTTTTCAAATTGTGGTGGGTTGGAGAAAAATATATTTGTTTATTGAAAAAAATTTAATAAAAGAATCTCACATGTGCAAGGTAAAAATTTCACCGTGACTATTAATAATCCATATTTGATCAAATAGGAATGTACTTTGTAAACTATAAAGTCCTATATTAGTGTACACTATTATCATGCTGTACCTGAAAGATTTCTGGAAATTTAACCTTCATAAAACTGAATTATGAAATACAGAAAATCATATTAATATTTTAAAAATTAGGAGGATGACTCATTTCACAAAAAGATTCAACGTAGGATTCCTTTAAATAGTAAATACTTTGGTATGTTTAAAATATTACCCAATTTACAAAAAACAATGTAGTTTTCTAGCAATTTGTCTACTGAGTAAACTGATGCCTTAGTCTATATATAGATAAATAATAATGAAGTAACAGGACTCCACTAGATTCATTAGACTAAAGCTTTTAAAAGGACCAAAATGAAGAATAAAGAAATAGATTAATAAAACCAAATCTGACATACCATAGCAAGTTAATATCCATGCAAACATAAGCATTCATAGGACTTCACAGCTGCAAAGTAGTATTAAAAAATTCAATTTGAAATTTTTAAAATTCAAAAATATTTCGTACCTTGGAATGCTTGGCCTTTGGAAGTCTGTGTTATTGAGATTGTCTTCCTGAGACTGATCCTTTCATTAAAAAAATTATAAAAATAAAGTTGAGGCAGTTAATTTTCAAGTATGGTACTACATTAATTAGAAGCAAATTATAGAGCTCTATACATATAAATGTATAAATCATTCATAAAACATTTAATTAGTAAGTCCAACTTTAAGCCCATAATCCCATAACTTTTTAAAAAGATCTTAATTAAAAGAAAAAGTAAAGCTGAAGTTTATATAATTTAAAATTTAATAAAATGCTTTTGTAAAAGTATCCATTTATTCTTTTAAATACTACCACCAGGAATCCGCTAACCATGACTAAGGATTTATGGCATCTAGATGTTAGGGAGCACTTGGTGCCCCTTTAATTACTGCTGCTGGATGAAGGCAAAGGCTTCAGGCAAGCTAGAAAGAGTTGAGAAATGACCAGTTGGTTAAGGAGATGATGTCTGAAACTGGAATTAAGTTATGTGGACCGCATCTTAAAATATAGGAATGATTGAATAACTTGGCCCAGACTGGAATGTACTTAAAACTGGCATGCTCCCAAACAGTATTTATTTAGCCAGAATCTTACAACTCTAAACTCAAATGCTTTAAACTCCAACAGGAGGCCTCCATCTACCTAGTCATCCGGCTTGATACCATGGATAGTAGCTACGATGAACACAGAGCCAAGGAAAAGAACAGTAAGTCCATTGCCTCAGACAGTGGCATACAAAGGCACGAAACAGAAGGAGCCAAGCAAAGTGAACTATGACAGACCTTACGTCCCAGATATTCCTCAAAACTTGCTAGGACGAGACTTCTGACTAGCAATGGGGCTCTGGAAGAGTATGCCAGATACAAGAGGCATTAAGGGGGGAGGAAAGGGAGAGAAAGTGGGCAGAGCAGGTGTGTGTGTGTGTGTGTATGTGTGTGTGCGTGCGTGCGTACACACACACACACACACACACACACACACACACACACACACACACACGCAAATTTTTTTTTTTTTTTTTTGCGGGGCAATGAGGGTTAAGTGACTTGCCCAGGGTCACACAGCTAGTAATCGTCAAGTGTCTGAGACCAGATTTGAACTCAGGTCTTCCTGAATCCAGGGCTGATGCTTTATCCACTGTGCTACCTAGCTGCCCCCAGTAGTATATATTTTTAAATGTGTTTAGGAGTCAGAAAGAATGAAGGGGGAAGCTTGGTGGAGATCATGTGGGTGAAGGTCCCCAAGGAAAGAAACAGAAGTTACATGATCACTGGATCGTGTAGCTATTGGCTACACTGGACAGTGAAGATCTAAATGTGGTCAGAGACACAAATCATAGAGGGAATGCTTGGTCAGGTATGAGATGTATTAAATGGGGGAGACAGGAAAAACCTGGCTCTGAGGCTGATCTAACAGTGAATTCTCCAAACAGCTGATGGAGCTTTTTCTCTGCCAAAAACAGAGCAGCTCATAATACCTTGAGCTGCCTTAAAGATCATTTCATCCAGTAAAAGACAGAAGAACTAACAAAAGGAATGTCTATCACGGCTCAAATTCTCACCACTGGGGAAGAAGTGGTTGCTGAAATAGAAATGATGAGAACTCTGTGGGCATGTGAAGTTGTGAGAGAAAAGCAAAGACGGATACAATCTGAGAGGCAGTCTGTCCTCGGCCACAGATTTCAGAGGATTCAGAAGCAGGAAAGGCAGGATCTCATGCACGTCCAGTATCCAGTCCTCCTCCCTGCTCACACAGAGCCACAACAGTAGTTCAGCTCCTTTGATGCTATTGAGTTCCTTGCCTTCTTCCACAGAGCTAGCAAAGTGATTTTCCTTAAGCACTGCTCTATGTCAGCTAACGAATTTAATTCAAAACTGGGCTTCCCTGTAGCCTCCAGGATCAACTATGAAGTCCTCTGGCACTCAGTCCTTCACCACCTGACCCTGATGTCATTCACAGTACCCCCCCTCCTTGTATGCCACAGTCAGGCCTGAGTGGCTCTTTTACTGTCCCTCACAAAGGATACTCCATCTTTTATCTCCAGCCTCACTTCTGCCTCTCTGAAGTCCCAGCTTCCTCAAAAACTCAGCTCCAGGGTCATCTTCTATATGAGGCCTTTCCTGATCCCTTTATGTCAGGGCTTCTCAAACTTTTTCCACTCGTGATCCCTTTTTACCCAAGAAATTTTTATGTGACCCCGGATATGTAGGTATATAATATAGGTATACATAACCTTTGACTGTTGCTAAATTTTTCACAACCCCCCATACTTGGTTATGTGACCCCATATAGGGTTGTGACACCCCCAGTTTAGGAAGCTAGGCCATAAGTGTTAGTATTTCCCTGCCCCGACAATATTACCCCATCTAGTCTGTATATCTACATGCAGTTTTCCCCTATAGAATATAAACTGTCCAAGGCAGGTTGTTTCACTCTTGTCTTTGTATCTGACAACTCTGATAAAGTCTCACTGATTAGTTACATTTCTAAGAGAGAATTGGTCCAGGGTGGAAGGGAAGCTCTCAAAAATGAAATCTTAGACATACAAAAAAGAATGAACTCCAAGGAAGAGGAAAAGAAAGGGGAACACAAAGGGACTAATGTGGATGTACACATTTTGGGCAGTTATCAGACCGATAGATCATAGCAAGGCTACAAACAGAATTTATCTAGAGTCAATCAAGAAGCTCATAAAGTCCCTTGAGTTTTGGAGTAAGATGTAGAAATTGGGGTGAGGGGTATAAATATCATTTTAAAGATGTGCAGATAACAGAAGCAAAGGCAGTTTAATAAAAAAAAAAATGGAGTGTGGTCCTATAAGAGTATCTTCAAAAGCATTAGACTTAGAACAAACTACAGCTGGCCAAGAAAACTGAGTAAAACTGAACAAAGGGGTATCTGTGGGTGTTTTGTTTTTTAACTAAACTCGGGAGAAGATGCAGAACCATTCTCCGTTGCCTGTTGTGATGATACAATAATGGACAACGGAAGACAGGACTACTCAGTTATCCGTGTTTCTGTTGTTTTTGCCAAAGAAAATGATCTTTGAACTGGACAGAACCAAAATGCCTAATGGTGAGGTTGATGTCCAAAGTAACTCTGACACACACGCTTGCCTGACCACTGTCAATGACCTCCTAAAGACTGCAGACAATAAGACCGACATCTCGGGGTTAGAGAATAAATGTCTGAATATTCAAAACAAGCAAGTGAATGGAGTCTACCAGGGAGTGAGTCTGTTTGACTTAGATTCCTAGAAAAATCCTAGGATGTATTTTTAAAGGAACAGGGAGTGAACTTTAGAAAGGGAAGTCACGATCTACAGAGCCACAAGGACTTTATGAAAACCAGGTCGCGCTGGACGAACCTAGATATCTTTTTGTGACAGCAGACCGGCAGAGGAGGGCAATGCTGGACTTAGAGTTTATCTGGATTTCCACGAAGCATTTGACAAAGTATCTTAATATTGCGGGCAATGTGTAGAGATGTGGCCTAGACAATGGCCCAGTTTAAGGGTTTTGAAACTAGTGAAATGGCAGAAATGAGAAAGCAGTCATGTGTAGCCTTGGGTGCATGTGTAAACTGGTTGATAGCAGAGGGGCTCTGGATCTGTGTGTGGCCCTGACTTTTAACGTGTTTCTTAATGACATGGCTAAGGGCATCAGGAATGCTCATCAAGTTTGCAGAAGGCACAAATTTAGGAAGGATTGTTAAACACTGACGACAATCGGAATCCAAAAAGAATCCACCAAGGTCCAGAAAACTAAGCCATTCTCTAATCGGGCTGAAATTTCATAGGGATAATCAGAGCTAGAAGAGCGTCTGGAAGCCACCTAATCCCACCCCCTCATTTTACAGATGAGGAAACTAAGGAACAGAAAGGTGAGATGACCTGGTCAGTCATCCAACGAATGAATGTTAATGCTGGAATCCAAACACAGGCTTTCCTGATTCCAAGTCTAGCCTCCATTATGTTAAAAAATGAACTTCACCAATTCAAGAAAGGGGAGATGTGGCCAGCTGGTTCTAAGGATTGCCAGTCCAGAGAGTCAACAGTAAGAGATGATAGCCAAGGAAGCGACTCCTGTCTTAGGGGCAGCACAGTGCTTGGGGCTAAGCGGGTGGTCTGCCTGGCTCCAAGTACCGTTTTCACTTCTGGGCACCATGTTTTAGAAAGGATTTTATTTTATTAATTTTATTAGCTTCAGAGTGTAAGAGAAGAGTAACCAGAGTAGTGAAGGGAACCAAGATAACATTCCACATGAGAGTCAATTAAGGGAACTGGTGTTATTTAGCCTAGACATTCAGAAGGGATAGTTTGTCTTCATGTATTTGAAAGATTATCATGTGAAAGAGGGATTAGTCTTGCTTTATTTGGCCCTACTGTGAATAACTCGGAGCTGTAGGCATAAGCTGCAGAGGCAAATTAAGTCTTAATATCAGGAAAAACAAAGGACTGGTTGAAAAATATTATCGTGTTGCTCAAAATATGTAATAAAGACACATGAACTGAGAATGAAAGCACCTCATTTCGAGACTCTTTTTTCTTGGTAGGAGTAGGGGAGGTGGTGTTTCACTGTGAAGAGGCCATGGGTCTTGGAGGCACAAGATGTGGCTCCGACTGCTGGCTCATATACTCATTTACCAGGCAGAAGACCCAGAGAAAGCTCCAAATCCTGAGTGTCACTTTCAGAACCGATAAAATACTCTCACTACTTGTATTCTATAACTCCCAGGAATATCGTAAGGAAAGGAATTTGTAAACATTCAAGTACTATAGGGGGGCGGCTAGGTGGCGCAGTGGATAGAGCACCGGCCCTGGATTCAGGAGGACCTGAGTTCAAATCCGGCCTCAGACACTTAACACTTACTAGCTGTGTGACCCTGGGCAAGTCACTTAACCCCCATTGCCCCCCCCCCAAAAAGTACTATAGGTATGGGAACTATTTTTATTCTGAAACTACTAATGGCATCCACACACAACCCTGACATAGATTAGCAATAACAATATTTTGTACACCATATAATGCAAGAAATATTGCCAAATCAAAGACATTCAAAGAAATAACAGTACAAAATTCGGTCGTTTCATAATCAAAATTTAAAAGAAAATGATCATTAAATTCAACTCCAGGTAATTTTGTTCCCTTTGGTGCCATCTAGTGGGCTGCAGAAAATCAGTAGTGTATTAATTTAGGAACTAAAATTATTTAAATATATGCATAATATTGTTTTTGGGGAGAGTCATTCTATAATGAAATAGCAAAAATGTATAGAAATTAATAAAAACTATCAGGTTATTTTGCTGTGACATTACTAATATTTTGTGAAGTTTGTTTTAAGGAAGCCTAACTTCCAGATCCCCAAATTTTCTTGAATAACATCTTAGGTTTGAATATACTAGACTTTACTGTGCGCAGAGTCTCATTTGCTTATAAAAAGGGATTTGATTACCAGGCTCTCTGGTTTCAAGACCAGGCCTCTATTTCTACTCTTTAGGCAGACTCCAAACTAGACCCTCTCATTTCACTGCTATTTATTCTTTGCCAACTGCATATAAAGCACTGTGTGAGCTTATAAGGGAGTGATAAGGTCAAGGTAAGACATGACCCCATCCCTCACGCAACTTATAGTCGAGCAGGGAGAAATGACAAACTGACAGCTCAAATAGAACGGGAGTCTACTGTAGTTTGTTCTTCATTTTCTTTTCTTTTTCTTTTTTTTTTTTTGGCGGGGCAATGGGGGTTAAGTGACTTGCCCAGGGTCACACAGCTAGTAAGTGTCAAGTGTCTGAGGCCAGATTTGAACTCTGGTCCTCCTGAATCCGGGGCCGGTGCTTTATCCACTGCGCCACCTAGCTGCCCCTGTCCTTCATTTTCAAAGAGGACCAATGACATCACAAGGTGATATCTTTTGATTGGAGTGTGAATTGGATTCAAGTGAGACAGAGCTGCACTCGCTCATCAGCCTCACTCCCTCTTCTAGGCTTCCAAGTCCAGTGGCAAGACAAAAGTCAGGACGACTGGTGATGGTCCAGGATGCAGTGGATGACCTTGGTGTTGTGTGACCAAGACCGAAGCCTTCATAGCACCTTCTTCAGCACCTTCGTGGCCACTGGAACCAATTCTCACCTCCCCATTCAGCGGGGGTCCGTCTTCGCATGCTATGGGTGGACATCCCTCTAAGTCACTGACAGGTTTGAGGCCTGTTGGTTACCCTCAGCAAGCCCTCACAGCAGAGGTGCTGGTCCTTCTTAAATACCCATACACCTCTAGGAACACACAGGGTCAATGGTCTCTGCCTTCTCTAAATGCTCTAGATTACACAGCTTACCCTTGCCACAACTAATTAACCTAAAAAACTTCTCCCTTTCTCCTTTCTAGTAACAGGCCATTCCTTTAATGAATCCTTAGAGGAAAGTACTCAGAAGCAGAGTAGCATTGAAGCAAATACAGAAATTCACTGACTGAAAGGTTACAAAGGGAATTATTTGGCCCAAGAAAGTAAGACAGAAAGTAGCCCTAAGTCAGTAGTCATTTTTTAAAAGCTATAGGCATCAATGGCAAAGGTAAACAAAAATCATAAGAAGTCATATAACATTGCCCTCCACTATCTGAGATGCTCAAAGCACAGGCAGGATAAAAGGACTTAAAAGGTGGAAGGAACATTAGAAATCATACGGTCTAATATCTTCATTATAAAAATGAGGACATCCCCACATAGTGTACAGTCCTGTGCCTTGGCAGATGACCATTCAACGAATCCTTGCCACCAGTGACAATGAGTAGCAGCAACTAGATCCTCACAGAACTCCCGAAGTGGAATAGTAAAGGGTTTCTGCCACACAATTAAATGGCCCCGAACTAGTCAGATTCAATTCAATTCAAATATTTATTGAGCACATACTATGCACTCAACCAAATCTGTAAAAACTCTCCCAATATCAGATAAAACTCACACCCTGTTGCTTTGATGATTTGGTTTATTCAAACACATTCTCCCTCCTAACGCAGCAGCATTCATAAAACCAAGGAATGTAAATTTTTTAAAAAGTTAACTGAATCATCTGGCCCTTTCTTATCATCTCATAATTAAACTTTCTGAAAGAGTTCCCAAAGTACTGTAATGCTCACTTAATGTGTTCAGGATGACTGAAAATACCGGAAATCTGACTTTAGATATGTTAAGATGTTACTCTAATAGTTCTGGGTGTTCACACCAAAGACAGTCAATTTGTTCAGCCCTGACCAGAGTCTCTCCCCACTGCTTTATCAAGCCCAGGGGGTCTTAACCTTCTTTAGGTCTTCTGGGTCCCTTGAGCAGTCTGATGAAGCCTATGAAGCCCTCCTCAGAAGAATGTCAAATGAATAAAATCCATAGGATTACAAGGAAAACGAATTCTATTGAAACCGAGTATTAAAAACAGGGGCAGCTAGATGGCGCAGTGGATAAAGCACTGGCCCTGGATTCATGAGGACCTGAGTTCAAATACGGCCTCAGACACAACACTTACTAGCTGTGTGACCCTGGGCAAGTCACTTAACCCCAATTGCCTCACCAAAAAAAAAAAAAAATATTAAAAACAAAAACGAGTTCATGGCCCCCAGGTTAAGATTTCATCTAGATGTAGAAATATACATAAGAAAAATTTTGGAGACAAACTCTTTGTCTTGGAGACAAACTCTTCTCTTGTATAAAGGAATAACAGAATTCGGGAGATAATGGATATCACAAGTCACCGCATTGAAGCTCTAAATTCAAAAGAGACTTTCTGTGTTACCTTGTCCAACCCTAATTTGAATAAAAATCACTTCTACAGTATTCCAGACAGGTAGTCATCTATTTAGTGCAAAGCTTCTTAAACTGTGGGTTGTAACCTCATATGGGACTCATATGCCTCATATGGGGCAAAAAATTTGGCAGTAAATGTTTGATTTGTATGCCTATTTTATATATTTATAAACCTAGGGCTGCATAAAAATTTCTCAGATGAAAAGGGGTTATGAGTGGAAAAAGTTTAAGAAGCCCCGATCTAGTGTCCCATGAGTGAGATCTGCTACCTCCTGAGAGCTCAATCTACAGCTCCAAGATTTGGAAATATTTTCTTTAGGCTGAACTAACTGCCACTGATCCTGGTTCCACTCTGGGGCCAAAAATAATATGAAACTAATCTTTCTCCCAAATGACAGTCCTTTAATTCTCCCCCCCCCCTCAATTTTATCATAGGCATTTTTATTAACAGACCATTAGAAAAACAATCATGGTAGACACCTTTAGTTCATTCTTCTCATAAGCCTGTTGATCTTATCTTCCCTGTTACCAGCATCTCGACCTTCCACAAAACATGTAGTCTTTTTCTTCATTCCAGCCCATGGAGAAGATAATTTGAAGGGTCACAGGAAGTTGTTGGCAGCTTTGAAGCACTTACCATCAGTGCAGATCTTGTGGATCAAGTCCTCCATGCAGAGAATTCCATATACCAAGAGATTCTGCAATAAGGGCATTGATAGTCAAGACAATTCTGTTTCCTGATCTTGCCATAACCATATTTGTAAATCAAATCAAAACAGACTCCAGGTTCAGGTAACCCCATGCAAAGTAGGGTTCCACAATCTTCGGCATGTTATCTGAAGCCTTGTTAAGCTCAACCAAAGTGCCAGTGAAGATTTGGTGAAGATGAAGAAGCGGCAATGCTTTTTGGACCTTTGGGCTAACACCATCGATACCTCTGATTCTGATCACAAAAACTAACTTGGGCTCAGCAGGTAAACGGTAGTTGCCAGCTTTGTATGCCATTATGGCCCTCTGGATTTCACTTCTGTACTCCTTATGGTAAGAGTTAGCTTGTTCACAGATGACTTTTCTCCGTATCTTAAGGAGCTTTTTAATAGCCATCTTCTTTTTCGGGTGTTTGGACTTCAGGACTGCAAAAGCCTTTCGTTTTCTTTAGAAGGGACTCTGGAATGGATGGTCAGTTCTTCTTTTCTTTTACGGCTGCCAAGATTCCGGCCGGAAAAAGAGCCAGTCCCTCAATTCTTGAAGACAGTTATGTTTCCCCACTCAAGTCTTTTCTTCTCCAAGCTAACCACTCTCCAATTTTCTTCAACCAACTAGAGAAAATTGATGCAACTCAAGGTTTACATTGTTAGGCTGTTCAACAAAATAACACAACCTGAAGGTCGTGGCAAGCCCATAATATATGCCAAAACAATATGTTGCAAGATATGGTCATATGAGAAAATAAGGTCTAGTTTTCACAACAGGAGATTATTCCTATTCTGTTTCTAAAGATGTATTTTAAGTGACCTTTGGGATTCAAGAAAAAGAATAACTCCTACATGGTGACACAGATCAAAGCCACTTAATTTCAGAATTCAATATACCTTGTGTTTAGATTTTTGCAGTTCTGTTCTTACACTAGCACATTCCTTTCTCGTCAGTTCCAGCTCCTGTTCCAAACCACGGATTTTCAGCTCATTGCTCAACTTTTCTACCTCCCAGTGAGGTGAAGGTCGATTAAGATTCCGCATCACTACAAAAAAGAAGCAGCAACGATTCAAATCATCCACAAACAGCGCTGTGGTACAGACAAAATAGGAAGGGACTGAAGTTATCTTATTTTTAGCTTCTTAATTTTACAAATGAAACTATGGCCCTGAGGATAAGGCCACAAAATGGGAAGTGACAAGGCCAAAATCTGAGCCCAGGTGCCATGGCTCCAAATGTAGTATTCTTCCTCTATAGCAAGAACTGGAAAAATGCACAAATGAGCTTTTCATAAGAATAACTAGAGTCACGTCGCAAAGATCTCGTGGCACTGAAGTAGAGATTGGTCCAGAGCAACAGGTAGTCTAAGAATTCTTTTGCTTTCATAATGTATTTTATGATTTTCCCCTCAGTAGATATTCTTGATTATGTTCTAATTAGGGGACGAGAGCATGCCCTTGGGGCCAGATTGGGATAAAAAATCTGCCATGGATAAACAGAGCTGACTACAGTTTTAATATGAAAGATTAACTTTCCATCCTGTTTAAAGTTTCATGCTATTAGCATGATAAAAATCCATTTAAATTTTACAATCATCTTGTCTAGTCCACTCCATAAGCCTCCAGTGTTTAAGACCAAGGGGAGCATGGGGAGAATTCAGCATGCTTGAATCAGAGGCAGAGACATTCAGAGGCCCAATCAGCCAATGGCAGGATCTGTTTCATCAATGACCTTCTTGGCCCACCCAATCATTCTAAGTTTGTGTTCCCCCTCTCCATCTACACCAGAGGTCTTCCACGCTGTAGGGAACAGGATGGCACCTGACCTGGCCATCTGGTTGTGATGATTAAAAATATGAGACAGTTTCTATGTAATTTAATTTTAATAATAGGCCGGTAGGTTATTAATAAAAGGATAGTCAATGGACAACTCTCTCAAACCAAAGACCCCTAGTGTCGGTGGGGTCACAATTTATATACCCTTCTAACTGTAGGAGGTCCTTCACATAGCCATCAAATCTAATTAGTTAACAGTTAAAAGCAATCAAATTTAATTGGTTGCCACGAATGAAGGTACATAATATTTAATGAGGTTGAGTGACTTATGTCACTCGAATCTTGGTCAAAAAGACACCACAGAAAGAATGCAGATCCCACCCAAGATGATGGGAGCACAGTGGTTTCCACCCAGGTGTGGTTTTGTGCAGGCTAAATCTAATCAGTAAAGTCCTTCATTTATTTAGACAGTGGGATCTGTCTCTACCCAAGACTCTGACCCAGATGAATCCCACTTTCAAGGAGAACTGGACCTTGGTGGGGTGGGGGAAGGCTCAGAAAGAAGGGGAGAACATTGGGTTCCCCTCCAAGATATTGGCTATAATTATTTCTCCCATAGTTTTCCTAGCTCTCTCACTGTCCTTGCAAGATTAATGAGACCCTCAACACACACATACAACCCTCCCTCCTATTATCTCTTGGAGGAAGGAACACAATTTATATGAAATAATATTAACAGTATACAAAAAAATTAGAATAAAAGAAAAATGAGGAGGATGCAATGAATATGTTAACTAACAGAGACCTTACGTAAAAGCAAAGGAAAAAGGAAAATTAAGCAAACAGGTCCTCTACGGTGACTGGATCTGACGATGTATACAACATCCTAGGTTCAAAGCTGGAGGGTGCTCAGAGGACATGTAACCCCATCCTTCACTTTACAAATGAAGAAGCCAGGCTCCTCCAAAGGTGAATAGCCGCAGAGCGAGCATCCAAATTGTCTTGTGGTTCCCAGAGTCAGTGTTCTTTCTAGCAGACCCTCTGACTGGTCCCCGCCTCCCCACAAGGTTTATCAGGGGACTTGCCCAGGGTCACACAGCTCGTTAAATGTCAAGTGTCTGAGGCTGCATTTGAACTCAAGTCCTCCCGAATCCAAGGCCAGTGCTCTATCCACTGCGCCACCTGGCTGCCCAATCAGGGGACTTTTTCCAGGAACAGTGAAAGGTGCCGTCTCCGCATAAGAGCTGCAGGACAAACTGCTGCTCTGCTGCTTACCTTGCTGAGTCTCGACCTCAGTCCGGAGCTGAAGGAGTTCTACTTCTTTAGTTTGTAGCTGTTCAATTAATACTTTCAAAGATTCAGAGCTGTCTTTAGTCTAGGGAGAAAAGACAAGCCCATATGTATAAAACCCATACCTTGGTGATCTCTTTTAATTTCCAAAAAGGGATTAGAAAAAAAGCTGTATTTAGTCTGTAAATAAGTAGGCTGGGCCAAGAAGTTTGACCTTGGCTGTCATCCATTTACTTTTTTTCTTTCCTTATTTAGGATATTCTCTATTCTCTGGATTTTCTTATTGATAGTAACAAATGCCTGATGCCCTCATTGAATTTGAGAGATTTATCTTTCATTTCAATGTCATTTCTTTAAAAAAAATTAAAAAATTAACTCCAGCCATATTTTAGAACGAAAGCCCCTCATTTATTTAGTCTTAATTTGTTCTAGAAATTATACTATTTAAAAAAAAATTATGCTATAACCTACAATATTCTCAAAAACTATTAATCCATCTTTAAAACAGAAAAAAAAATGAAAGAAAATTTAGCATGTTTTAAGCCTCTTTTTAAAAAATCAGAATGGCGGAAGTGACAATGGTCATTGGCACCCCACTAATCTCACTCCATTTCTCAAAAAGACTTACCATTTTATCCAATTTGCTTTTCAAATTATCTCTGTCTAGGCAGACCTCCCGATAAGCATGATAGGCCTTGTTTACTTGTTCTCGTCCTACAGGGCTTGTTTCTTCATCTAATCGGTTTTCAAGAAACTAAATGCAGAAGAATAGGTGGAAAAACTCAAGAATTCATACTACTTAACAGGGCTTTTAATTTCTCTAAAGGTCTAATTGATTACTTCAAAATTTGCAAATTAGGGACCAAAAAAAAAAAAAAATCAAAGGATAACTGGATTTAAGTTCCATGTTTTACTGAACCAATCAACGCTAATAATTTAAACAGAACAAAATGCAAAAGGAAAGTTGTCAACCTTTTGCTTGGAAGAATATCTCTACAATAAAATTCTGTTTGAATGGTAACTCCTTAAGTTAGAGCTGCAATCAGTAGGGGATATTGGTAGCATTCAATTTAGGAAATTTTAATTTAATTTGATGAGAGATTAAACTGACCAATTTTCTAACTTGCTTTAACTTTTTCAGGTCATTAGCATGTGAGTTGGAAGAAGATACCACGTAAAGGAATATCTAACTCGAGAATGCGTGTTATGGAGGTTGGCTAAAGAGCACATTTCTCTTTACCAAACCATTTTTACCTATAACCTATAAGAAACTGAAGCTGTATTGCCTTGGAAGATTTGAATCCTAAAAGTGTTTTTATGTAAATTCAATAGTTTTAAAAATCAACTTTTTAAAGAAAAATGCTAACTTTCTATAAATTGATAATTCCAAAAAAGTCTTCAAATGTAAATACCAGTAGGATTTTGTTATTTTTTTTTTAATTGGCATAGTTACTTAGGCTTAAATAATCTGACTAAATTTTACAATGTCATTTATCTAGCAAGTTCCTTCCAAGATTTTATAGCAAGATAACAGAGCTCTGATTGATTGAACAATACACTCTAATGCTTTGTGGAAGATGTTCGCTTTTAGAAATGGAAATGGAAAGAGAAAAAGAGGGAAGAGGCAGATTTAAAACATTATGGTATGTTAACACAGAGAGAAGCATATTTCCTAAAAACCAAAGCCCAGTGGACCTAAAATTTCTTCAATATACATCTTAATTT
Source organism: Dromiciops gliroides (assembly GCF_019393635.1). NCBI lineage: Eukaryota > Metazoa > Chordata > Mammalia > Microbiotheria > Microbiotheriidae > Dromiciops > Dromiciops gliroides. The sequence goes on along the minus strand of NC_057865.1, from coordinate 25,879,251 downwards.
ACATTGAATCAGTTTCATCATTATAAATCTTGAAATGGCAGGCTTTTTTGAAGTATATTTTTATAACATTTACACACCCACATTTAGACCACTTAATATTAAGTTGTCATTGATATATATTCCCCAAAATGGAACAACAACAAAACCTTGAGACTAAACTCTGGGAAAAATTAAGAACACACCCATCAGGTGAGGTCCATGCCTAAATTCTCAGTTTCTCCTGCTTCCTATGGAAACTTGTTGGTGGGCTTTCCTTCAATTTTAACTAACTTGCCTTTGTAAAAGATAAAAGTCCATGTTCTCTATTGGCATTCTATACTACAAAATAAAGGTTTGCACCTAAGGATAACTATTCTAACCTGAGGATCAAGATCATACAATTCATGAGGTTTACATTTATATACAGGAAGGAGGACACAGGCAAGGGCCATGCGGAATGTGCATGGCAGACACAGACACGCTGTGATCTGTGTCACTGATGTGAAGATCTACATGAATGAGATCGCAGATCATTTCAGTCTGAGTACATATTTAAAATGTATTCCACCAAAAACACAAAGATTCTATAATGTGCAGTGAGTGTCAGCTTGTAAGCATGGCAATTACTAGCCAGCCTCAGTTAAGAAGATTGTTCAAGAACTGCTTCTGACACCTAATGGATTCTTAAGACCCTGGGCAGGCGGCTGAGACCATCAATGCCTATGGCAAAGTGTTGATCTGCAGATAAATGGAGGGAGTTTCCATTTACTAAATTACCCATACCGATGAGATCCCAGGTTCCAGCCTAAAGAAAAAAAGGCAAGAAAAAGAATCCAGCCCTTCCAAAGAAACTGCCACAGCAGTCAAATCAAAGAGGTTTCACCCTTCATGACTCCAAGTTAGAGAAGAGTTACTGCTCTCCCTTGGTAGAGAGAGCACATTCCCTCCACAGGAATTCCCCACTCCCATAAAATCTGAACCCCCAATCACTTCTCCCAAAATCTTTTAAGTCAGGCCAATGAAAGAGGCTAGACTATTATTCTTTGGTAATTCAAGTATTCTAAAGCTTTATATAATACAGTGTAACACTAAAACAGGGCAAGCAAAATACCTTTTCTTCCAGAAATCGTATTCTTTTCTTTAGGAGGGAATTCTCCTTCTCTGAATCCTTAAGTCTCTTCTTGATGTCCTCATATGCAGTAACAAGAGCAAAGTGGGACGCCATAGACTCATCGCCTGCATAGAGTGACAATGGAGTGATGGTATCTCTCCTCTGAGTCTTTTCATGGTTCAGAATACAGATGTCATCTTCCACTAGTGCATCCATGATAGCTGTTTAAAAGAAAAGCCAGAAATATCTATGTATATATGTGTACACACACACACACACACACACACACACACACACACATTTATTTTATTTAAAAACTTCAACATAAAGAAAACCAACCTTGCATCTGGCAAATACCAGGGGCATTATTTTAGTCACAATGTTGAAAATTTGCAAACAGAATGTTATCAACTCAGTGAAATTCAATTTTCCTTATGTGAAAAAACCAAGACAAAATGGGTCTGTATTTTAACCTTTACCATCACTGCCATTTTTGAGGATCAGGAACCTAAGTCTCTGAATTAGAAATCTGAAGACGACCTGTCTTTAATTCAAGTTACCGTGATCAAGGCTTTTATGTGGTTCCACAGCACATAACATATAAGGAATGAGAAGTGAGGCAATACATCATTAAAAGATGCCCCAAGTCCCTTTACAATAAGGTCTTGAAGACATTACAACCACACTGCCCCGTGATTCATGCTGGTGATGTCCTCAAAGTTCCCTACTCCACCATCCCCACAGAATAAGACTGCTCTGAAGCCATGGGATTTTCACAAGTGAGTGACTTCTACTTTAGGGGCCTCAGTTTCCTTATCTGTTAAATGAGGCAGCTGAGCTTAGGGACCTATAAGATTCCTGGTAGGTCTGAATCAATCACACAGTACTGTGGGGATAGTCAGATGTGGTTTGGCACAGGACACAATGAAATTGTGTGTGCTAGGTGTCTACACGTTCAGAAATCATTCAAAGTGGATAGAAACAGTGAACGGTTTTGTGAAACAAAACCAAGTGGGAAGCACTTGCATAAGCAATAATGCAATACAAGCACAGAAATGATTCAGTGGCCTGAAAAATCTCTCCCCTTCTTGCTCTTCCTAATAGGTAAAATCAGATCTGATCACCCTTTGCTTTTCTCCCTCCTTCTGCTAGATGGCTTGACTTTTGGCACCAGATCCAGTTTCCTGCACCTGTTCTACCCAGAAAGCATCGCCTTCCAATCCCTCACGCTGGCCACCACACAATTCCAGTCTACAGCACACACAGCTGCGCACATCATCTTCCTAGTGCACACCCCAGGCTGTTTCCAAAGTTGTCAGAGGCTTCAGCGGTTCCCTACCTCCTAGGGGACAAGAAGAAAATGTTTCAGTTTGCTCTGCAAGGCACTTCACTGTGGCTCTAGCTTACCTTTTCAGACTAACTTCCTGTGACTTCCCTTCTCACAGGCTGTGGTCCAGCAGCCTGACAGCCAAGCTCTCCAGAGATGGCACATGTTTGGCTGTTGGCTATGCCTCTGCACACACCATCCAGGATACCCAGAATGCACCCCTCCTTCCCCATTTGCCTCTTGGCATCTTTACCTTCTGTCAAATCTCAGGGGCAATTTTTCACACTAAAGCCATGGATGATCAAGCTGGGTCAGGGCTTCTTCACCTATGCTGTGTCCTGGCCCCCCTCTATCAGGTGAAGGCCATGGACCCCTCCTCAGAATACGGTTTTTAATAGGATCACAAAAGATATCAGATTGTGATTAGGTTACCAAATAGGTTTTTAATAAACAGGTACACTAAGTGAAGAGTCCTTGCCCTAGGTGTTTGAACATCCCCTCTACTGTACATATTGTTATAAATGTCATGCTATCTCAGAAGGCTTGAGGGTAAGGATTACTATTGTTTTTTAAGAAACGTTTTTGTTTTCATTTTTCTATCTCCAGATAGAAGGGCAATGTGGCAATGTTCTTCACATAGCAGGTGCTTAACAAATGCTCATGGAATGAAAACAATGACAAGAGGATTTTGCCACCAAGATAAAGCCCTGTCTCTAACTTTGGGGAGTTTCTAATCCAGCACAGGAGATTAGACTGAAGTTGAGGTCCGGCTGACACAGGACCAGGCCTGTGGGAAGAAAGGAGTAAGTGCTAGAAGGACAACAAGGTGTTCAGGATACAAAGAAGGAGACCAGAGCTGGCAATGTGGTCAGAAGGTGGAATCTGGAGACAGAAGACCACAGGCCGAATCCCACACCTACTGTCTGACTATATGCTTTATCCTGAGCGTGTCCTGTCCCTGCTCTGGGCCTCAGCTTCTTCCCGTCTACAATGAAGCGTTTCAGTCAGATGGCTTCTAAGGTCCACTCTAAATCTATGATCCCATAATGAGAAAAGGACTCAAGGATGAATTATCTTCTAAGATAGACTGAGATGGGAGTTGGACATGGCTGTGGAAGGGTATTGTTCTGGCATGGTGTAGCAGAAAGCATACTGAACTTGGGGCCAATTGTGTGAATTTTTTGACTTCTTGATAGTATGACTGGGGACAAGTCATTTAACTCTTCTGAGCCTCAGTTTCCTCATATGTGGGGCAGCTTAGTGATACAGTGGATAGAGAGTTAGGTCTAGAGTTAGGAAGATCAGAGTTCAAATCCAGCCTCAGAAACTTCCTAGCTCTGTGACCCTGGGCAAGTCACTTCACCCTGTTTGCCTCAGTTTTCTCATCTGGAAAATGAGCTGGAAAAGGAAATGGCAAACCACCCCAGCATCCCTGCCAAGAAAACCCCATGGATAACGTTCACGGGGGTCACATAGAATTAGACACAACTGAATGACTGAACGACTTCCTCCTATGTAAAATGGTGATAATATTAGTCTAACCACATGGAGTTCTTCTAATTAAAAAACTTTGTTAAACTTTTATTAAACTTTGTTAAAATTATATTTAAACATGAACTGTGACTCATGGAATAACAGTAAAAGCTCACTGATAGAAAGCTTAAAGATTTATAAAGAACTTTATGTACATTATCCTACTAAACAAAGAATTTGAAGAAAAAAATAATATTACTAATGGCAAAAAGGCACAAGGCACAGTATAGTCTGGCTGGAGGCTAGGATGTGTCCAGGGAAAGACAGTGCTTGGATAAGATTAGGATCATATTATGGAGGGCCAAAAATACCAAGATAAGGAGTTTAGACTGTTTTTCAGCAGGCAATGGAGAAGTCATTGTGGGAAGGTGAACTTGGAGTCAGGAGAATTCTGGGTAGGACTCACGTATGACCCGTAACAAGTCCTTAATCCCATTTAGCCTCCATTTCTGGATCTCCACAATGGGGATAATATCACCCTCCTCAGGTTTAGCAGGGTCAAAGGTGACATAGTGTGAGAAAAATATAAATGTCAAGCTCTTTCTGAGCATGGAGTGGGCATCAGCACTATGCATTATGAAGACTAAACTGGCAAGAGTGCATGGCATAGATTAAAGGTTGGAGAGACTATGGGAGATAACAGAAATAGTTTAGATGGAGAGGAAATGCAAACCTGACAAGTAGAAGCTGAAAGGGAGGAAAGGCAAGGTAAGATAAGCAGTGGGAGGACCTGCTAATTCATTAGCTCTTTGTGGGGAGAGTTAAAGATTTCAAGGTTTCCAGACTGAATGACAACCATCCCTTAGGTCCCCCTAGGAGCTAATCTGCTGGGGATGGGATGGGATGGGTGGGAAGTGGGAATCATGGAGGAAAGCCCCCTTTCTACAGTTTCTACAATTCCCCAGAGAAATCCTCCACCTCTCTGCCCATAAGCTCTATGCCTTGGCTCTCTGGACAACAAATTCTCTTCCTTCTCAGGCTTCTCCAAGAATTCTCCCCCTGGGCTTTGGCCTCTGTGTCTAGGGCTCAGTATTCCAATCTTAACACTTTTCTTGGAGACTCGGGGTCATCGGTTTCTGTAAACTTCTCCATAACAATTATCTTTGCAGTGTGATTTACTTGAAATGATTCCTCCACCTGTTTTATGTCTGGCAATAGCCCAACTATGAAGACCTTTCTTTCCTGGCTAACTCATGGCCCACAATAGAATCCGAGCTCCCTCTTCTGTCAAGAATGTGAAGTGGTTAAGGATCTCCCAACGGAGCCTACTCTTGGATTTTGCTAAATTCCCCTCCTAAGTGTCTCTGCCTGGTCAAATCGTGCCCCCTAATCTCCGATGAGATTAGTGGTTCTGGGCCATAACCTTCACACTCTGGGGCTGGTCAACAAATCACACTTCTCTTAGCCCTTTTCTCTGGCTCTGCTCCCTCTGAGGCTCAGGCTGCTGAATCCTGGCTCAAGACCTTGGGGTAACTACTACCCCGCCTCCCCTCTACCTACGGCAACCACATTTAAAAAAACCAAACCAAGAAAGGGTGTCCCCATCATATATGGAGAAAAACCAGAAGAGTTCACTGCCATAGGAGTCAAGGAAAGTGTTTTAAGGAGAGACTGGCAAACAAGTAAAACGATAGCTATTAAGTACCTATTAAGCATAAGGTGTTGTGTGAGGGGCCAAGGAATCAAAGATGAAAAAGAACAGTTACAGCCCCTGCTTCCAAAGATGCAAATAAATGTGATGTCATCCTTTGGGAGGTTTGGGAACCACAGGGCTAATCTATTCTGGATCTGATTTTCAGTAACATGGAAAAACTGGTTGGTTGTTGAGGTGGGAATTATAAGGAACTTATAACTAGCTTCTGTCAGAAAATAGGGATAGTTTTGTTTCCTCACTGTCTATCTTGATGCCTTAAATGTATTCTTCTTGTCTTATTATTCTTTGCCAAATAAAAGAGAGGGAAGCTGGCATCCTTGCTTCACTCATGTATTTCCTGGAAAACCTCCTAGTGCTTCCATACTACAAAGTTTTGGTTTGAGAGATATGCTTATTAGCATATGACAAAAGGTCCTGCACAGCTGTGTTTTATAGTTTTTAGTACATGCGAGTGTTGTACTTTGTCAGAGGGATTTTCCTGATTCAGTGATACATGGCTTAGGATTTTTTTGTTTTTAATTATGATTATATTAATTTTCTTAGTGATGAACCATCTTTGCATTTCTAGTATATCTCTGGGAGGGAGGGACAAATTGCTGGGAACTTTGGGGAATAAAAATTTCATTTCCTGTAACACAGGAGAAGAAACTGGGTCCTAGAATGACATGCATCCTCAGTTTGGGGAAAGCAGATTCAAAGGGTTCAAGGATCCCAGAACCTAAAATTCCACAGTGAGTATCAAGGTACACAGTGAGTATTAAGGTACTTGATAACAGCATGCTGACACAGAGACAAGATTCTGACAAAAAATAAAAGGGGAAGTTGTTTAAGAAGAAAGTTGTAGGTGCACAGTAGTCATGAATCAGCACTGTTTTTTAAAAAGGATAAACAAGGAAAAAGCAGGAGAGGCGAATTGAAATGAATGTAGACACACAACACTGAGCTGCAGCTCATTATTACCAAGCTGGCCAGGAAAGGCCATGAGAAAAAAAGGATGGGGGCTTAAGCCATAGACAGGAAGTTAGAGGAAAAAAGAGGCTGCTTAGAGTTGATGGAATGATAATAGATAATGGAGAAAGTGGAGGGCTGCTCAATTCTTATTTTGCTTCTAGGGAGGATACTGATCTTGGGACTGGAAAAGATAGAACCAAGACTAACAGGGAGCTGATAACCAAGCACAGTACAATGGAAAGAGTACTTCCCCTCCATGCTCAACTAGATCTCAATCTCAATCAGAAAACTGAGTCCAGGTCTCAATCAGACCCTAAATCAGAGAATATGACTTCACATCCCAGCTCCATGGCTTAAGGCTAATCAGGGAACCTCCTGGGTTTCAATTCCTTTCATCCATAGGGGGCTGAAGGCTAGATGGCCCCTGAGATTCCTGCCAAATGTGACGTTTAAAATCTAATATGTGGTTGCCTTGTTTCTACCCCCAGGTTTACTTATAAGCTAGAAACATCAGCACCAGTTCTGAGCATTAAGTAATTATTAAGATATATTAGGAGTTAGTAGAGAACATGTAGAGTTCAGAAAATGGAGAAAGAAAACCTTTCTAACCTAGGATTCAGAATGGACTCCTTTTTCTCCTTTCCTCAGCCACCAACCAGAGGTTCTGTGGAAGGAAAAGAGACCAAAACTAGGGAGCCAACCTCCCTTCCTACTTCCTGTCTCCCTCCCCGGAAGGGGCCATTCTTCATGCTGATTGGTTGAGGGTGGTCTCGTGTTGATGTCGTAGTCCACAGCCTCTGAGAACAACACCCCACTCAGGGCTGGCCAGGTATGGTCTTGATTTAATCATCCTTAAGTAGGTTCTCAGTCAGTCTCACCCAATTCAATAAATTCCAAATTCAGGTGGCGCCCCTGGGTGTCTACCAAATCTCATTATTTTCACACATAGCACAGGAGCTATGATCTGATAAGTAAGGAGAGAATAAATTTAGTCTCCCAGTTGTCCTTGAGTTTTAATTCACTTGGCCTGGAGTAAATCTCTGAATCACTGATGGTAACTTCCAGACAATCATGGAGAATGGAAGTTACCAAAGGATGAGAGGAAGGCAACTGTTTAAGTTTGAAAGAGACAGTGGAAGAAGAGAGGAGATAAGAAAGAGAGGAGTGAGAGAGAGAATGGCACCTGCAACCTATAGGCCAGGTAAAAATCTATTATTATAATCTGTTTTGCTTATTCTTGGAGAGGAATGGGCAGAAGATGCAAAGAAGCAAATTTTGGTTCCACTAAAGGAAAAGCCCTCAACAATCAGAATTGCCTAGAAGTGAAGTGGGCTGCCTTAAGAAGTAGGTAATGAGGGCTCCCCCCTCCTTGGGAGTCTCTAAACAAAGGCTGATGACTATTTGAGGGGCATATTAGAAATAGGAATTTTGTTTAGCTGCACGTTGAACTGGAAGGGCCTATCAAATTCACATTCTGAAATATAGTGTGACAAGCAAAATGAATACTGATGTCCTTTCAACATTCCAAAAAAGATTCTTTGATTCACAGGGAATGTTAGTGTACCACTAATATACCACAATTTTATATGATTTTACTTCCAATAGATCTTTCATCAATTTATTATATAACATAATACCTAAATTAGAATTTAATATTAAATAGCCTCTAACATGTAAAGAATTGCTTATATAACTGATTGGTCTCAAATGATTCCCCTCCTGGATCACTGCCTTGTCATAGTGGATGGGGTTGTGTAGCTTAAAGAAACTGAGCTATCCTGTGCATGGTTACCCAAGATGGGCAGGTCATAGTGGAGAGTTCAGACACTGGAAAAGGAAATGGGAAACCACTCTAGTATCTTTACCAAGAAAACCTCATGGGCAGTATTAAAATGATAAAAGACATGACACTGGAAGATGGGCTCCTTAGACTGGAAAATGTCCAACACAGTACTGGGGAAGAGTAGAGAACAACCACAAGTCGTTCCAGTCCTAATGAAGTGTCTGGGGCAAAGCCAAAAGGAAGCTCAGTGCGGATGTGTCTGGTGATGAAAGGAAAGTCTGATGCTGCAAAAATCAATATTGCATAGGAACCTGGAATGTAAGATCTATGGACCAAGATAAACTGGATGCGGTCAGAGAGAAGATGGAAAGTTTAAGCAGTGACATCTTGTGTGTCAGTGAACTTAAATGGATGGGTGAATTTAGTTCAGGTAATCATTACGTATACTACTGTGGACAAAAATCCCCTAGAAGAAAAGGAGTGGTGTTCATAGTCAATGAAAAGGTGAGAAAAGCAGTACTGGAGTAGAATCTCAAAAATGACAGAATAACTGTTTGAATCCAAGGCAAACTGTTCAATATCAGAGTAATACAAGTCTATGCTCCAACCACTGATACCAAAGAGGCCAAAATTGATCAGTTCTATGGAGACCTACAACTTCTAGAAATAACGCCAAAAAAATATGTCACATTTCTCATAGGGAACTGGAATGCTAAAGTAGGAAATTAAAAGATAATTGAATAACAGGTGAGTTTGGCCTTGGAGTAAAAACTGAAGCAGGGAAGAGATTAAGAGAGTTATGTCAAGATAACACACTGGTCATAATGAACACTCTTTTTCAACAACTCAAAAGGCAACTCTATACATTCACAGTCAATATTGAAACCAAACTGCTTATATACTTTGCAGCCAGAGAAACTCTATAGTCAGTATGGACCTGGAGTTGTCTGTGGCTCAGATCATGAGCTTCTTATTGTAAAATTCAGACTTAAATGGAAGAAAATAAGGAAAACCATCAGACTGTTTAAATATGACCTAAATAATATCCCTTATGAACATGAAGTGGGAGAAATGAATAGATTTCAGGGGTAAGATCTGGTAGACAAAGTACCTGAAGAACTATAGATGAAGTTCACAATATTGTACAGGAGACAGCAATAAAAACATCCCAGAGAAAAAGAAGAGTAAGAAAGCAAAATGGCTGCCTGATGGGGTTTTACAAATAGCTGAGGGAAGAAAGAAAGGAAAAGGGAAAGGCATACTCAAATATGAATTGGTCTCAGGCCATAGAGGTGCTCAAAAAGGACTTTGAAGATACAGTTAGGGAGGTAGAGGAAAAAATGGAAAGAGAAATGAGGGTGATGCAGGGAAGACATGAGAAAAAAGTCAACAGCTTGAAAAGTCAAATTGGCCAAATGGAAAAGGAGGTACAAAAGCTCTCTGATGAAAATACTTGCCTAAGAATGAGGATTGAACAAATGGAAGCCAGTGACTTTATGAGAAACCAAGACACAATAAAGCAAATCCAAATGAATAAAAAAATAGAGGGCAATGTGAAATATCTTCTGGGAAAACTGCTGACCTGGAAAATAGGTCCAGGAGAGATAATTTGAAAACTATTGTTCTACCTGAAAACCATGATCAAGGAAAAAGCTTAGACATCATCTTCCAAGAAATTGTCAAGGTAAATTGCCCTGATATTCTAGAAGCAGAAGGTAAAACAGAAATTGAAAGAATCTGCTAATCACCTCCAGAAAGAAATCCCAAAAGCAAAACTCCTAGGAATATTATAGCCAAATTCCAGAGCTCTCAGGTCAAGGAGAAAATATTGCAAGCTGGTTGCTGTCTTGTGGAGGGGAGAAAAAAGGGAGGGAGGGAGAAAAATTTGGAACTCTAAATCTTATGAAAATGAATGTTGAAAACTACCCTTACGTGTAACTGGAAAAGACAAATGTTTGTTGTAAAAATTTCAAAAAACAAAACAAAAACAAAAGAAAGGAAGAAAATAGGGCTAGAGACCTGTAGCTGACTGCAAAATATCAACAATCTCAGAAATGTGGATGATACCACTCTGAGGACAGAGTGAAGAATTAAGATGTCTCTTGATGAAGGTGAAAGAGGAAAGTGTAAAAGCTGTATTAAAGCTTAACAACAAAAAACTAAGATCTTGGCAACTGATCCCATCACTTCCTGGCAAACAGAAGGAGAAGAAATGGAAGCAATGTCACTGTTGAGCTCAAAGATGGCTGCAGCCATGAAATTCAAAAAAGCTTGCTCCTTAGAAGGAAAGCTATGGCAAATGTGGACAGCCGACTAAAAAGACCTCACCTTGCCAATACAATTCCACATAGTCAAAGCTATGGTTTTTCCAGTGGCAATGTATGACTGTGAGAGCTGGACTATTAGGAGAGTTGAGCCCTAAAGAACAGATGTTTCAAATTGTGGTGCTGGAGACCTGAGTCCCTTGGACAGCAGGAAGATCAAATCAGTCAATACTTATATTAATTCAGACTATTCATTGGAAAGTCAAATACTCAGGCCACATCATGAGAAAACGGGACTCACTGGAAAAGACGCTGATGTTGGGAAAGACTGAAAGGAAAAGGAGAAAGCAGAAGATGAGACAGACAGAGAGTGTCACGGAAGAATGAACGTGAGCTTGGGCAGACTTGGGGAGATAGTGGGAGATAGAAGGCCTTGGCTTGCTATGGACCATGGGGTCAGGAAGAGTCAGGCACAACTGAATAACAACAATGACCCAAACGACTTAGCCTCATGACATAGAGTTTTCTATTATTTAAGTCAGGCTGGCTCATATTGTATTTTTTAAAAATGTGTTTGTTTAATGTTTACAATGCATTGGAAAAACCCCTGAAAGAAGTTGATTAGATTTTTCCAAATTATACAATATTTTACATTCTAAATGGGAATTTTATTGAGGAAAGGGCAAAGGAGCCATTTTTCAACAACAGTAACAAAACCTTTACACTGCTGTTCATGTCTGTGCTCTAAGTATGACTTGAAATTCACTGAAATATACATGGAATGCAAATTGTATTGACATTTAAAATGGTTTTAGAAACAGTGGTTTTAAGAAGGAACTCCCCAATAATATTAGGGAATCACAGATTCTGGGAGTTGGAAGGAACCTTGTTGGCCACCTAAGTTCCACAAAAGGAATTTCTACTCTAACACACCAGACAATGGATCATCCAGCCTCCAGCTGAAGACTCACAAGGAAGGGGCTCCCCTACATGTGTCCCAATTCTCTAGGCAGCTCATTTCACTTCTTTCCAAATCTATTTGTTCAGAAGTTTTTCTTGACATTGAGTCTAAACTTGCACCTCTACAATGTTCTTGATTCTCTTTTTGAGAACAAATGGAACAAATCTAGTCCCTCCCCCAGAAGGGAGACCATCAAATACTGGAAGACATTCATCATGCTCCCCCAAAGTCTTTTCTCTTCCAGGTCAAACACCCCCAGTTCCTCTGACCCATTCTACTATGGCATGGATTCAAGGCCCGTGTCATAAGAGGGCTGAATTGTACCACAATTTTTTTTACATGACATTTCAGAATAAATTTCATGTCACAAGGAACCACATGGGGGGCAGCTAGGTGGCGCAGTGGATAAAGCACCAGCCCCGGATTTAGGAGTACCTGAGTTCAAATCTGATCTCAGACACTTGACACATCCTAGCTGCATGACCCTGGGCAAGTCACTTAACCCCCATTGCCCCGCAAAAAACCCCAAAACAAACAAACAAAAAACCCCAAGGAACCGCATGTTAAATTTTGCATTTTCATTGTTCATATCCCTGCAAAAACAATCAAGTCACAGAGAAATTACATCTATTAATGCCTGACAATCAGACTCCTGTATAAGGACCCACATGCCTATGAAAGATACACAATACTGGATATGCACCAAACAATTTAGAGCACAGATACCTCAGCAGCCCATGCATGCATTTTTAGGGTGCAAGGATACACTAACAAATTCCTCCCCAATGTTTCTCAGACCCTCCCCTTCCCACCACACACTGGTCCACTTCCTAGTTCCACTTCAGATGAAATGTAGGCTCTTTCTTTTCTAGGGTGGTGGGGAGAAGAGAAGATTGGCTTGTATCCAGATTATATTCCAGACTTCACTGTCTGTCTATGAGGAAGAGGAGGAAGCAAGCTCCTACTATATGCCAGGGATGGTACTAGCTGCTTTACAAATACGCTATCATTCAGTCCTCACAATGATACTGTAAGGTGTTAGCATTACCCCATTTGACAGTAAAGGAAACTAAGGCAAACAGGTTCAATGGCTTGCCCAGGGTCAAAGAGAAAGTTAAGTGCCTGGAAATTCTAGGTAGAGTAACTTCCTTTTAACAATGCAGATTGGTAACTGTTCTGCAATTTTAGAGTCTTAGAAAGCTGCCTGAGCCACAGAAGTCAAGAGACAGAGCCATCACTATAGATGTGTTAGAACTTGAACTCAGGTCCTCCTGACTCAGAAGTTGAGTTTCTATCCTACTTCCTATATCCATACCTCCAATTAGAAGGCAATGTAGGTTAGAGACAAGTGATAGGGGAAAAATTGATTTTACAAACTCTAAGGACTATCTTTTGAAGAATATTCCTAATGCCTAAGATGGTCAGTGAATCTATAATTGTGAAGTAAAATTTCTACATGAAATCACAAGTCTGGGCTAAAAAAAAAATTAAGAAAATAAATACCTCACACCAGGAACAATGGAATAGTGTTGCTATTTAGAGTACTAACCTAATAGTACTTACACTTACAAGAAATGACTGAACACAAAACATCTATCTACTCTATATTCACAGCAAGGTGTGTTGGGGGCTGAGGGGAGGAAGACATAAATAAACTATTGTATTAAAAAAAAAAAGCCTCATAGATTTAATTCCTCCCCTCCCCTCATCTATTCATAGAATGAGATATATTGTAACTAAAAGGGAACTGAACTACATGAGTACAAGGAAGAGGGGGTTGTCTATGTCCAGAAGGGTTCAAAGGGCAGTAAAAATTCAGCCAGTCAATGGCTGGAGAATAGCTCCTGAGGTCAAAGCAGGGAGGTCTGTGGAAAAGATCAACAATTACAATTCTGCTCAATAACACCCCCATCCTAAAGTTTGGGTCTTGGTTGTTTTAACACCTGCAGAGCTCTGGGTTATACAAGAGGAATGTCATTTGTAGGAGTCAGTGTAGACCCTGTCTCGGATGACTGATAGAACTATTGGGAGTCTTTTCTCTAAGATAACACTTCCAGGGCCTGGGTGGAACTTCCAGAGGTAGCATTCTCTAGGCATTGCTTTCTAGAACCCAGGGAAAACTCTTTCTGACACCATCAAAATGCGCATCCATTTAATGCCACCTCCTTACAGGACCGTATAGTGCTGCTATCAAACTCAGTGGTTGCCTCAACAAAGTCTAAACAAACAGAATCAGACCAGCGGCCAACTCATTTAGGGCCTTTCCTGAGTTAGGCAACAAATCATCATACCATAGCCGAAGAGACCACAGACGCTATCCAGCACAATCTACCCACAATCCACCCCTGTAAATGGGAAAAGCCCATTCGTTAGTTCTCAAAGCTTTTGGAGACCAATGACCCCTTACATGACTCTTGTCAATTCCCACTTTTGTTCCTGGTCTTGCCTACTGAGGCCCAACACACACCCTTAAACCCCAAAGACAGCAGGTACATCTTCCACAAGTCTTTTTGAGGCTAAAAAAGTCTCAATTCCTTGAACCAATCCTCATACAGCACGAATTCTGCTTGCCCTCTCTGGGACCCTTTCTAGCTTATCAACATACTGCCTAAGCTGTGGAGAGCAAGCCTGAGCACAAACACTCCACAGGGATCCCATCAGGAGAGCATGCAAGGCATGTCTCACTCCTCTCCCCTTCGCAAGTATCATCTCCTGTCCCCCTCCCCCAGACAGGATCCCAGTCTTGCCTCGACTATGAGCCCCGTTTCCAGATCCTCCCTTCTCCAGTTCACTCTTTATCCAGCTGCCAAAGTGCCTATTATTCTTAAACCACAGGTTGAACCAAGTCACTCGCCAAGCCAAGAAGCTTCAATGGCTCCCTATGGCTTCTAGGATCAAAGACTAATGCCTACTTGTCATTTAAAACCCTTTACTAACTTTTGTAGGGTTACTAGAAGCTCATATATATATATATTCCAGTCAACCTGGCCTTCTTCCGGTTCCCTAAACTCAATATTCTACCTCTAGCCTAGCTTTGTCTGGAATGGACAGACTGTCTCCCAATTCCCTTTTTGTAGAATCTGTAGCTTCCTCTAAATCTAAAGCTCAACGCAGGCCCTCCCTCCTTCCTTTGAGGCCCCAGTGGCTAACCCACCATCTACAGCCTATTTCCAGGGCCTGTGCTTCCTTCCCAAAGGGATAGATGACTGGTTTTAATTAGGTAAGAAGTGAATGAAGGCATCTTATTTCTCTAGGGTCTTCAGCTTACAAGTGCTTCCCCCAAGTTCTTCCTAGAAGCCTCAAGCTCTGGACAGAATTAAGGGAAGATGGCGGGTTGGTGACTGGAAAGTATGAGGCTAAATGCTGCACCTGGCACCTGTGTGACCTCAGCTAAGTCACTCACCTTTCCATGAGCTTAGCTCTTAAATGGTCCCTACCAGCTCTCCACTTATGATGGACTATTGGATGGAGCTATTCCCCACCAGGGTGCTGAATTGAACACCTCTGCCCACTAGATTATTAACAAGAAGACCACAGTCCCAAACCTGCCCCAGGCCCTCTGAAGAGTCACAAAGTATCTTCCTGATTCTTGTAGAAACCCTCTTGTAATGTATTGTTGTTTGCCCACAGTTTCCCCCACAGCATAAGCTCCTTGAGGGCAGGGACATTGTTTTTGCCTTTCTTGCTTAGTGAATAAAGTGCCTGGCACACAGTCAGCCCTAAATAAATACTTGCTGACTGACCTTTCTGTGCCTCAGTTTCTTTTCCTGTAAAATGAAGATTTCAATTGAATGGCCTCCAAGGTCCCTTCCTACTCTAAATTTATGAATGCCTGGAGAAAGAAAAAACGGGTTTCTTTCCCCTATTTGGCTTCAGAATTTAAGAGCACCCCTTCCAATGTATGAAAACATTCCCAAAGACTCAGTTTTCACACAGAAGTAGTAGAAATGCCTCATCACCCTGGGAGGTGATTCCTTGGTAGGGGTTCAGGGGCAGAAGTCCTGGACCCCTTTGTCAGCTCGGCGGCTTCCTATGGGCAAATCGCTTACCCGCCGCGTGCCTCAGTTTCCCCGTCAGTCAAAGGAAGCCCCAGAGTCCGGCCGGACCCCTCGACGCCCTCCCGGGCTGATGACAAGAGCCCCCTACTGTAGTACACATTTAATAGTGGCCGAGGTTGCGAGACCCACGGAACCTCTGGCACGAGACCCCCACCCCTCGTACTGGGTGGGGGCGAGGATCGGAGAGACAGCCCGGGGGTACAAAGCCAAAGCGCCCCAGAAATGCTGGCGGCTACGGACAGCTGTTTGGAAAGGCAAACAGGAAGTTCCGACCGAAAGGCAACTGTCAACAGCTGGAGCAGCCGAGCTCTGGACCCCGGCCGGGGTTCCCCCCACCCCACATGCAAACTCCCTTCGGCCTGGGGGGCAATATCCCCGCGAGAGAGAACGGAAGGCAAAGGAATGCCCGGCTCCGGAAAGGGGAGGGGGCGGTCTCCGGCTGGCTCTGCATTCAAGGCTCCGCCGCCGCCGCCGCCTCCGAGCAGACTTGGGCCCTAGCCCGTCGGCGGGCCCAGAGTCGGGGGTCCCCGTCCCCCCGGCAGGCCTCTGCCCGCCCCGACCCCGGCCCGACCCCGCTCACCGCCTCGTCGGCACTTTCGGTTTCCCCGACGTGCGGAACGAACCGAGAACACCCCGGGTCAGCGGGGTCACGGCGGGCTTCCGGCCTTCGCGGGGCCACGCCGGTAGCGGTGCCGGCTCGGGCCAGGTCTCCAACTCCCCGAGCCCATGCCGCCCGGGCCCCTCCCCTGGCCTCCGGAGCGCGGGCCGCGGCCCAGCCGGGCCTTAAGAGCGCGGGGGCGGCGGGGGAGGGGGAGGGAAGGGTGGTCCGCCGCCGGCGCGGCCCCGCGGCGCGCGCCCGCGCCCCCGCCCCGAGGCGACCACGAGCGCCCGCGAGCGCGCCCAAGAGCCCAAGCGCGGGGGCCGAGCCCGACGTCCGCTCGCACCGCGCAGCCTCGCGACGGAGCCGGAAGTGCCGGCCGTGCCGGGACGCGCGAGAGCCGCGAGTTGGGGGGCGGGGCTCCCGACGCCGGACTACGAGTCCCGTGAGGCTTCGCGGCGGGGGGGGGGGTGGGGACAGCGGCGCCCAGCGGCGCGTGGCTGAGGTGACGCCCAGGAGGCAGGCGCTCGTGCGTCACTCACTTCAGTCAGTAAGTCAGTCAATCAGTGAGTCAGTGAGTCAGTGAGTCTGTGAGGGAGGGTGGTTGTGGCGGCGAAGGAGGAGGAGCTACAGAGAGGGGTAAGCGCCGCGGCCGCGGGGGCGGAGCGAGGGGGCCTCAGGTTCTCCCCCAGAAAAATGAGGGGCTCCTGTGTTCTGTTCCGTGTGGTGAAGCACGGGGACCCAAAGGCCTCAAATCCCGTCCCTCCCCCCCGCGTCGTCTCCCATCAGAATGTAAGCTGCCTGAGGGCAGGCGGTCGGCTGCCATAAGAATTCCCTGCGCTCCCCTCGGGAAGTGCTTGATAAAAGTTGATTGGCTGACGTAGGATGACAGAAGAAATCAGGTATATTGGGATACCGGTCCAGATATCAAAAAAAAAAGACAAATTCAAGGACCCAAGGGCCTGTCCAGCTTTAGATCTGGCACCCCAAGGCCTCTAAGGACCCCAAACAAGTAAGCCAGATTCCGTTTATCTGCTCAAGTGCTCAGGTGTGGCCCTGGTAAGCAGCAGGTCAGGGACAAGCGTACCAGTTACCCAGGTGACGTAGATAGGAAACTAGATGTTTTAAGATATAATTATAATTTCACAACAGTTATAACTATAGTTATACTTCTATATAAATATGCTATATCAAATATGTAATTATATTCTATTTATTTTGATATATAAGATAATTATACAAATATATAACATACATATGTATATATACATATACATATGTATATATACATATGTAATTATATATCTCACATAGACAGGTAGAAGTCTTATAAAACAAAGAAAAAGATGCTTAAGTTGTTACTGTCATGGGGGAATGTGGTGGGGATCCTTAGGTATTCCTCAATAAAGAATTACATTCTTGCACACAGTCCAATTGCTTTTAAAATTAAAATGCTTTTTTATTTGGCGCTAGGGTAGGTTACTGAGAGGGAAGTGGAAGACTTCTCCAGGGGAGGAGAGCTTAAAAATATTCTCCCAGAACAGAAGGAAGACAAAAGCTTTTATAGAGGTTAGATGGGATGTCCGCTTGAAAATGAAAAGTTCCTTTTTGGGGTCGGGTGGGGTGGGGTGGGGTGGGGAAAGCCTGGACGCTTGCCATATTCCTGAGGTTTGAGAGGGAATATTTTGAAATGATGATCCTGACCTTTGGGGTTTTCTCTGTCTCCTAGCTCGGGTCAGGTAGTAGCCTCTCACTTTCCCACTATAGAATTTTTTCTCCCTTGACTTCTTAGATGTGTCTGTCCTGAAATCTAAACTTTAATAGTCCCTTGATTCCTCAATATGTCTGTTCTGTTATCTGATCACCTTTGGTTTTGCTTCTCACAAGAGAAACTATTTATCCTAAGCCCCATGTCAGTTACAGAGGAAAGAAAGTGTCTTTTAACATAGTTATTTACACTTCACCCAAGGAAACAGTATCTGTTAAGGCCTTATTACAAACTTTATTGGATAGAAGAAAAAAAAGTGGGGTATGAGTTCTTGGAACTATTTGAAGTCATATAAGTTTTCTTTTGTAATTGTAAAGGAAACATTCATTATGTTCTGTGGTGTCCAAGAGACATCTGGCAGGAAGGTAAAAGAAATATAATTATAGCAAGTATAGTACAAAGTTGAATCAGTTATGTTCTCTCCCAAATTCACTTTCAACATCTGGAACATTTGTTGTTGTTCAGTGGTAACACACCCTTTGTGTCCCTAATTTGGGGTTTTCATGGCAAAGATATTGGACAGGTTTCCCATTTCCTTCTCAATGGATCCAGTGAATCCATTTTGTGAGGCAATCCGAAGTTAAGTGATTTGCCCAGCGTCCCACAGCTAGGAAGTGTCTGAGGCTGGATTTGAGCTTAGTCTTCCGTTCTTGTATTATGTGGGTTAGGGGGCACTCTAAATGGGCTTTGCAAGGAGGGCTCACCTTATCAGCTAAGAAAGCACAAGTTGCATGGAAATGATGGCACAGTAATTAAGCTGGGCCTTAAGCAAGAAAAGGGAAGCAAAAGCGTGATCTAGACTTGCAAAATTCTGTCAAAACTATCAACCTACCTGTAATTGTTCAAAATTTTTTTTCCTCTGTGTGGAGCTGTAAGCTTTATGATTTCACCTTTCAGACTTGCCAAAGAGCCATGGCTACCTGTTGCACTAAATAACCCTCAAAGATTGCCATGGAGTACATTCATTTATTCTTTGATTCACTATTTAGTAAAAGTATACTTACTGCTTTGTTCATACACCTTTGTGAGACTACAGATTCATAGAACAGAGTGGATTAAAAACACGAATGTATATTAAAAATCAGGATTTTAAGATCTTTAATGAGAATTTTTAAAGTAAATAAGCTATATACAAGAGGCCATGGGGGGTGGCCCAAGGTTCTCACAGACTCACTTAGCAGAGTGCAAGGCATGCCAATTTGAAAAAAGTGTCAAGAGTAGTAGGTGTATCTGTTGCCACAAAATCAGCTTTCATTGAGAAGTCTCAGTCTGTGTTGGTAGAGGGAGTGTATACACAAATGACATCACAGACATTAAAAATCTAAAACAAAATGAAACAGAAAATAGAAAGCTGGTAAGCAGAACAGTCTGTTTGCCAAGGCAAATATGGGGTTGATTCCTAAAGGAATAAAAACAAAAGCAGAGAAAGAAAACTACAGAGCAACATCATTAATGACTGTTGACTCAAAAATAATGAACTACTTGCAAATAGAATCCATTAAAAAATATATCCATCATGACCAAAGATTTATAAATTGAATTCAAGTGTGGTTTAAAATCAGGAAAATAACAAAAATAAATCTTAATAAGAGTAAAACTAACAAGTATATGATCATCTCAGATGCAGCGAAAGCCTTTGAAAAAACACAACACTTGTTTATTCTTAAAACATCAAACGTCAGAATAGAAGTTTCTTTCAATAATTTTATGTATTTTGAATGACAAGCAAACATTACAATAATAAACACCAAAAGTATTCCCATTAAAAATAGGTCTTACAAAGGGATATGCAAAGTAGAATAATATTTAAAAAAATTTTTTAGAATAATTTTTTTTTTAATTTTAGCAAATTGTGTGTTTTTAAAAAAATCTTTTTGGAAGTAATCTGTGATCATTAGTATAGGGAGCTTCTAGTGAAGGAATCTCTTCCAGGGAGCTACCTGGGTCACTAAGAATTAGTCTGCCCAGTGGGGTCACACAGCCAGGACATGCTAAAATCTCCACTCAGGTCATGACTTAACAATCCATTTTACTAGGCTACTTCTCAGCAATAATGATAAGGCATAAAAAAGCAAATTAAAGGAATGAGCATCAGCAATAAAGGGGTTAAAATACACATCCACATATATAGCATATATTTTATATAATTCTTCCTGATATTATGGCTAAAAACTGCAAAATAATAAAAAATGGAGGTTATAAATGACTTATGTAGTCATATGTAAACCCCCATAAATCACCTAAATTTCTATATGATACTACCTATAATTAAAATGTATGACTGTATGAAATATTTGGTAATTAACAAGACATGTAAGCAGTCAAAATTATGTGCTAAGTGCTGGGAATAGACACAAAAACATCAATACCTGCCTTCAAGGAGCTTATAGTGTAGTGGAGAAAACAATATGTACATATATAAATTATGTATAATATGTACATATATATAATATGTACCTATGCATTATACACAATATATAAAATACATGTCATATGTCATAAATATATACACAATATGCACCTTATAAAAATTATATTTAAAGTAAATACAAGGTAATTTCATGTCATGGCCAGGAGGCAGGAGGGGATCAGGGAAGGCATCGTGTAGGAGGGAACATTTGTGCTGAACTATGGAAGAAGGCTGATCTTGAAGGGAGAGAATTTGTTCAGAAGCACAGAGATGGGATATAGTGTATGAGTGTAGTTGGAGAAATCCCATTAGAACATGCACGGAGTTCCTCTGTACTCAGCACTGAAGGACATTAGAATGATGAAACTATCCCTTTATTTGTACCCATGTTCCTTCCCCTTCCACACTCCCTAGTTTGGGCATGCTGTGTCTAGAAGCATTGTCCACTGAACCTGGAAGAATGTCCCACTCAGATCTCAGAAAAAGGATAGTCAGAAGTAAGGCACCTCTGAGGAGGAATAGGTAAAAAGAAGATGGAGTAAATGCCATGGGAAGGGAGTGGGATGGAGGGAAATAGTTATGATGATTGATTATAATGGCAAAATGTATGGTACCTACTTTGCTGGGCTTTTGTGAAGAAGATTCTCTGTCAAGCTTAAGGTACTATATAGAGGTTGTGATGAATAGGATGCTATTGGGAAAACTTGGAGAGACCTACATGAGCTGAAGCAGAGTGAAATGTACTGTATACAAAATAACAGCAATCGTGGAGGATGATCTGCTGGGAAGCATGTGGTTGTTTTCAGCAAGGCAATGATCCAATGTAACCCTGAGGGACTTAGGAAGATTGCAGCCCATCTGCAGAGAAAGAACTGATAGTATCTGAAAACAGATGGAAACACATTTAAAATTTTTCTTTTCATTTCCTCTTTGACAATTCCTTAATCTGAAGTTTTGGGTTTTTTGACTGTTTTCTCTCACAACTAGCTAATATGGGAATTTTTCCATGACTACTCATGTATAACTTATTTTGAATTGATTGAGTTCTTGTGGGTGGGGGAGGGGAATGGAGGGGGGGAGAGAAGTTGGAACACAAAGTTTTTTAAAAATTGATGTTAAAGTTTTGTTTTTACATATATTTTGGAAAATAAAATTCTATTCAGAATAAAAAAAAAAGAGCAACCCGACAGAGTCAAGCTAGGGCTACCTCTTTTTAAACTGCTCATTCCAAGCATTCTGTGGGGAGGAGGGAGCTTAGAAAATGGGTTTGTTTAGGTGAGCCCAAGCCTAGACCCAGGGCCCCCTGGCTTTCTCTTTTCCTCAGCATAGGCACCCAAACATCAATCCTGGACACTTCCAGCATGGGAGACAACCCTGAAAATGCCAGAGGTAATGGAGTTCTTAGGGTGACCTTCTCTCTATGACTGCTGCACTGTGGGAGCGGCTCCCTCCAAGTTCCATACCTCCAGGAGGGTGACCCAAGACCTGACCTGGCTTTCCAGAAGTCATAAACCTTGAGGAAGTTGTTCAGATATTTCAGTCATTTGCAAGTGCAGTGGCCTCATGCCAATCAATAAACCAATCAACAAACATTTATTCAGCATCTTACTATTTTCTAGGCATTGTGCTAAGTGCTGAGGACACCAAGAGAGGCAAAAGAAAGTCATTACCCATTTAAAAATTATCAGCTTCTTGGGAGAGTATAAGAAGAATGTTAGGTCACTAGTGTTTTAAGTCTTTGTAATTCATACTTTGGAGTCTTTTGTGTTTCAGGGCAGGGAGGAGAGGGCATGGTCTACATTATACATTCAATACCTTAATATACGCTTTTGGGGCGACCTTAGATATATTTCTATTTTAGTTTTAAGATTTTTTTTCTGGGTCTCTAGACAAGGGTATATAAGAAAAGGGGCCTGACCCCTCTCTTTGGAGACTAGTCTTTCCCATGACTGACTTTAGTCTGAGTATCAGTTCATAATTGAGAGGTCCCTTATGTGGGAAAGGGCCTCTCTAACTCCCCCAGCCTAATTCTAATTTGTAATTACATGAACTAGACTCTATAGTGCGTGAAGGAAGTAATGTTTAATAAGTCTGGAAAGGCAGGGTACAGCCAGATTGTGAAAGGCCATAAGCGTCAGACAGAGGAATTTATATTTTATTATAGAGGCAATAGGGAAACCGTAGAACTTTTTGAGAAGGGGAATGACATACTCAGATGTATATGTTAGGAACATCACTGACAGCTGTGTGGAAGACAGAGTGGGAAAGGGAAACAATTGAAGTTGGGAGATGTATACAAGAAACCTATGCAAAAACAACTTCAAAACGATTTTGACTGAGACCAAGGAAGAACTAAATAAATGGTGGGATATGTTCTGTTCATGATTAGGTTAAAAAGTATATTAAAAATTGCAATATTTCTCATACTGAGTTTAATGCCAACAGGTTATTTCATAAAATTTGATCAAATCATAACAAAATTCACATGGAAAAACAGACAGGCTAAAATATCAAAAGAAGTTTGAAAAAAAAACAGTGAAGAGGAGCTGGTATTATCATATAACCAAATGTACACTAGAGCAATCATTTAAAAAAACAACAACTGCCTGGAATTGGGAAAAAAGAAGACAGAAATAGGTAAATGGAATAGAATAAAGCAGAAGTGTCAGACATGCAACTGCAACATTCCTTACAGAGGAACCAGATTAAAATGTAATTGAGAAATATTTAACAAAATAAAATTTAAAAACATAGAAAATATTAATAGCAGTTTTTAAGTTAATATGCAGCCCTCAAGGAGTCTTATGCACAGTTTAGTGGTTCCAGTTTCTATTTGAATTTGATATCACTGGAATAAAGGACTCAGTAAAAGAATTCTGTGAATATAAAAGATCAATTTGATAAACTCACACTGAAACACCACCAAGGGGGGCAGCTAGGTGGTAGAGTAGGAGATAGATCAGTGGCCCTGGAGTCTGAAGGATCTGAATTTAAATCTGCCCACATACACTTGACACTTACAAGCTGTTTGGCTCTTAGCAAAGTCACTTAACCTTGATTGCCTCCAAAACCAAAACAAAACAAAAAATAAAACAAACAAAAGAAACCCCCAAAACAAAAAAGCAGGCCACCAAGGAATAGACTAATTAAATCAGAATTTCAGACTTGGAAAAGACCATGGGAGCATCTAGTCCAAACCATGTCACTGTAATATACCCAACAAGTTCCTGTTTCTGTTTGAAGAGCTTCACAAAGGGAATCTCTTGACCACAATCACTGATTCCTCTCTGGCTTAGTTCACGTTAGGAAGTTTTTACTGACATCAAGCCTAAATTTGCTTCTTTTTACCTTCTCATTTAACCTGTTTCTGGCCTCAGGGGCCAAAAAGGGCAAGTCTATTCCTTCTTCCCCGTGATAGCCTTCAAATATTTCAAGAGACCTATTGTGTTCTCTGTCAGTCTTCATCTGCAGGTTAAACATACACAGTTCCTTCAAAGGCTCCTTATGTTAAATGGACTTGAGACCATTCACCAACATTTGTCTTCTGGGCACTCTCCAGCTTATCAATGTCCTTCTTAAACTGGAGACCAAGAACTGACTACAGTACTTCAGAAGCAATCTGAATGGGTCAGGATACTGTAGAATTATCACCTCATTTCTGGAAACAGTGTCTACAAAGCAGCTAGTGCCACATTAGGGTGTATTTTGGTTTTTATTTTGATTTTTTTACTTTTCTGGACCAGGCCCAATAAAGGGCCAGTCCACTATACTTCATTTCAACTCTGAGGAACAAGATGCTCCTCTCAGGATAAACTGTGCATTTTTAACCTCATCACTATGCTTTTTAACTCAGGTTTAGATACTCAACATCTTCCCACCTTCCATAGCTTCCTCTACTCTCTGATTGGAGAGCTAGAGGGTGTTGCACTAAACTCCTCCCAAAGCCTTTCTATATAGAGGGTAGAAATTGGACCCACCTCTTCCTCCTTCCTTCTGTCCTCTCAACTTCCTTTTGTGTTCTGTTTCCCCCATTAGATTGTAAGCTCCTTGAGAGCAAGGACTGTCTTTTTCTCATTTGTATCCTTAGCACTTAGCACAGTGCCTGGCATGTAGTAGGTATCTAATAAATTATTTTTTGTTTTGGTTTTTGTTTGGGTTTTTTTGGTTTTTTGGTTTTTTGTTTTGTTTTGTTTTGTTTTTTGGCAGGGCAATGAGGGTTAAGTGACTTGCCCAGGGTCACACAGCTAGTAAGTGTCAAGTGTCTGAGGCTGGATTTGAACTCAGGTCCTCCTGAATCCAGGGTCGGTGCTCTATCCACTGCGCCACCTAGGTGCCCCAATTTAATACATTATTAATGAATTGAATTGCAAATGTAGTGAGCCACCCAGAAATCATAAAATGCAAAAGAACAAATTAAAAAAAACTTTATTAGTCATAAGACATTAAAAGAAAACAAGTCCTAGTTTAAAAGGATATAAAAGTCTACTTTCTTGGGTCTCCACAGTTACCATGAAAACTGGCTACACCAGGTCAGGAAAGTATTTTTAGCACTGGAGAGGCATTCTGACAAAAATTCTGATCCTCAGTATGCCCTAGGGTAAGTCCTTTATACATCAAGCAGCAAGGAAGCTAAAAGCTGCCTTCCTGACCCATTAAGGCCTCCCTGCCCAGTCTACCTGTAGCTGCCCAGCATGCATGATACTGAGTGGAAGCTGCTGAAGAGTAAGGGTCAGTGGTCTCATTAGATTTCTGACTTCCTATCTTTTTCAGAGAAACTGTCAGGAAAACTGGATAACGGTATAACCAAAGGGGGAACAATAGTTTTAGTTCCACACATTGTATCATATACCATAATGGCCTCTAACTAGATCAACAATCTAATTTCTTTAAATGACATTAAATGAGGGAATATGGGAAAATAAGGACACTAATGCACTGTTGGTGGACTTGTAAACCAGTCTAACCATTCTGGAGAACAGTTTAGAACTATGCCATAGCTATAAAACTATTTATAACCTTTGAACCAGCAATACCATGACTAGGTCTGTGCTGCAGAGAAACCAAAGAAGTAAAAGGGTCAATACATACACAAATATTTTAACAGCTATTTTTGTGGTGGCTAAGAATTGAAACTGAGGAAGGTACCCATTAATTGGGAAATAGGTGAACAAGTGAAGGTATATGAATGTAATGAAATACTGTTGTACTATAAGAAATGATTAAGGAAATGATTTCTGAGAAACCTGGGAAGACTTTTATGAACTGATACAAAGTAAAATGAGTGGAACCAAGAGAACAATCTACATAGTAATAACGATATTCCAAAGATAATCAACTGTAAAAGATTTATTACTTTGATCAATATAACAATCCACTGCAACTTCAAAGGACTCATGATGTAAAATGCTGTCTATCTCCGGAGAGGGAGAGGGAGAGGGAGAGAGAGAGAGAGAAAGAGAGCTGATGGACTCAGAGTGCATATTGGAGCATACTTTTTCTCTTTATTTTTTTTGCCTTCTTTTTTTGGAGGAGGTGAAAAGAACTTGGTCAATGTGGAAATGTGTTTTGCATTATTTCATATGTATAATTGTATCGTTTCTTGCCTTCTCAATGGGTGGGGTAGTGGTGGAAGAGGGGAAAGAATCTGTAAATTAAAATTTTGAAAATTATTTTTAAAGTGGAAGAAAAAATAATCTTAACTTTTGAGAGGCAGGACAGAAAATCATCAGAGACAAAATTGATGTGTTTTATATGATTAATATAAAAGAATTTTATACAACAAAAACTATGTTTTATTGAAAGAAAAATTGGGGAAAATATTCTAAGTAAATATATCAGTTAAAGTTTTGACACTGAGGATCTTCATCTTGGGCATACTCACCAATCCTGAGTGTTCCACAGGACTCTGTCCTGGATCCTCTTCTCTTTTTCCTCCATACTGTTTCACTTCGTGGTCTCATCAGCTTATCAGGATTTAATTATCATCTCTCTGCTGATAAATAGAAAATCTATTTATTCTGCCTTAACTTCTTTGCTAACCTCTAATTTTCTCCCTTAAACTGTGCTCTCCAAACTTACCTATTATTGTTGAGGATATCAGTTCCCTACGCTCACAACTTAGCAAGTCTTCCTAGGCTCCTCATCTCCCCATTTCCAATCTATTGCCAAGACCTGTTGACTTCTTTGAAGCATCTCTCCAATCCTTTTCTCTGACACAACCACCCTGATTCAAAACTTCCTCACCTATCAGACTGCTGCTGGTGGCTCTGCCTGCCTCAAGTCTCCTCCCATACTTCAATCCATCCTCCATTCAGCTGACAAAGAGATTTTTTCCTAAAACACCATCTTGACGATGTTACCTTCATACTCACTAAATTTCATTGTCCCCTTATAACTTCTAGTATCCAATACAAAATCCCCTGATGGGCATTCAAAGCCCTTCATAACCTACACCCTCCCCCAACCTTTCTAGTCTTCTTATACTTAGGACTCCCCTTTCCCCTCTCTCCCCCCAATTATTCTTTGATCCAGTGATACTGATCTACTTGTTCAATGAACAAGATATTCCATCTCTCAGCTCCAGGCATTTTTTTTTTTGGTTGTCCTCCATGCCTGGAATACTCTCCCTCATTTCTGCTTCTTGGTGTCTTTCAAACCATAGATAAAATCCACCTTATATAGGAAGACTTTTTGAGTCCCTCTTAATTCCTGATGCCTTGCTTCTGTTAATTATTTCTTATTTATCCTGAATTTAGATTGTTTGTACATATTACTTTGCATGTTTTCTCCCACATTAGACTGAGTCCCTTGAGCAAAGGGACTGTCTTTTGCCTCTTTTTGTATCCCCAGTGCTTAGCACAGTGCTTGACACTTTGTAACCATATAATAAAAGCTGACTGACAAAATTTTCCAGCACTGATCAAAGGACATGAATAGACAATTTGTAAAGAGAGAAAAACTGAATGAAAAGATGCTTAAAATCCTTAATTAAAATGTGATTGAATGAAACTATGAAACCCTTTGTATCCACTAATATGGTAAAAATATAAAAAAATAAAATCCAATGTTGGTGGGGCTCAGAGGAAATTGTCAATCTAACTATTATTAGGGTTCATAACTTTGCGTTATGAAGCCCTTTGGCAGTCTGATGAAGCCCATGGATCCTTTTTCAGGATAATGTTTTTTAAATGCATAAATTAAAATACATAATTGCAAATGAAATTACATCAAATTAAAACATATAGAATTAAAAAAGAAGTCAAATGTGTTAGAATGTAGTTATGAAAATACTAAAAAACAAAAAACCCAACAAATCCATGAACCCCCGTTTAAGAACTATTGCTCTAATACATTGTTGGTTGTGTTGCATATTGGTACATATATTTTGAAGAATGCTATACCATTGGAGTGACAAAACTAATCATACCTTTTGATCCAGTGATTCCATAAAGGAATCTATCTCAAAAACATACCTTCAGCTTCTGTATTTGTAATATTCTTTTTTTTTTAAATAAATAATCTCTATATCCAATAGCTAGAGGATGACTAAAGTATAGTATATAAATATAAAGGAATATTGCACTGCCATCAAATGTAAATTGTGAAGCATACAATGAAATATTTGAATATGTATAGAGTGATACAGAATGAAAACAATACAACCAGAACTAACTACAACTACATTAGGAAAAAGGAAAAGAAAGAAAGAAAGAAGTAAGGAAAACAGGGCTGGGAGCAGCAGAACTTTGGGTAGGCCTCAAAGGGAACACAGAACAAAAACATTTGAGAAAATGCAATATAATTTTTTAAACATCAAAAAGTGCTTTAAATATTTAAGATATAAATTTAGCTTTGATATATTAAAGGCTAGGTGTTTGGGATAAGATTCTGCACCCATGTTGGTACATTTGATAGATTTTTTGATAGACATAATCATTTAAAAATAAAATGTAGAAAATGGCCTGTTAGTTTAACTTAAAGGGAGGCAATGTGGTGTAATGGAACATTTATTAGGATTAGAGTTAGCAGATATAACTTCACATCCACCTGAAGAGGTTACTTAATGTTTTTACTATCTTCCTCTCTTTTTCTTAGAGATCACAGTAGATCGAGATTTAGAGTTATGAGGAACTTTATAGGTCATCTACTCCAATCCTTTATTTCATGCTTGAGAGAAGTGAGACCTAGAAATTACTTGCTCTGGATTGAACAGAGACAAAGGCAAGATTCAAACCTAAGTAGTTCCACGTCCATTTTGATATACTGATATTCTTAATACTTTGTACAGGAAGTGATCCTTTACTGTAAAAAAAAATGGGTCTGACTTGTGTATTCATCAGCCTTTTCTTCATAAGGCTAGCTATGATAAATTTCAGGGCAGGATATATACTATCTTTTCTAAAGAATTAGAGTTGGGAGTTAGAGGGCAACAGAGGAGCACATGGGGGCTCGATGCAAGCTGCAACATATGCCAAATGAAGAATCACACAGAAGTAACATAAAGGATATTATCAGCAGCATCCATGACCAAAAAAGGAGGTGGAACAGCCACATGACAAGAGAAAGAACTAATTGATGGATAGCCTGTATCTTCAAGACACACAATATCCAGAAATCTTTGCAAAGATACAAAATATTTAAAGAGTGTGGGGTATCTTGGGGGAATCAAAAGAATTTGGTTATGAACCCCCTTTTCTCTGCCAAACCATATTCTGTGCTTCTTTCAAGGTCCAACTTCAGACCTACTTCTTCCATGAAGCCTGTTCTGGTATACGACTCCCAGTTATTTCTCTTGGAAAGAATTACTATAGCTTTTATTATACAATTATAATACAATTATACATACAATATACAACATACAATATAATACAATTATATATACAATTATATGATTAAGTACACATTAATTTCAAAGTTCTCTAATTGTTTAATGCTTATATATCTTATCTTACTAAGATTGTAAACTATATAAAGGCAGGTGTGTTTTCTTTTTCTTTTGTTCCTTATTACCTAGTTCCAGTGAACCAAAAGGAAATTTTTATTAGTGACTTTTGAATAGAAATGTTATAATACAAGAAGAAATCATATTGGACAGAGAAATCGTAACTTATGTTAGATGTAGTTATCATCTATCTAGTCACTTAAACCAGGATAACTGAGAGGGAGAATATAGAACTAAGAATCGATACCCATGGAAAATGTTTAAAGTAAGGGGAATAGAGAAGAAATTCTCAAGGAGCAAAAATGATTAGAGAATCAAGAGAGGACAATAGCATTCAGAAACAAAAGTGGGGTGAACTGTGCCGGTACAGAAAGATTGGGGAGGATGGGGTAGCAGTCTTTGTGGAAAAGCAATAATAGCACTGTTAGGCATAACAGTTATACTATTGTACTATCGAGGCTAGGAATGGGCTTAACTGTAAAGTATAAAGAAATAAAAATACACGAGAAGGAAATCAATTACATTGTCAAGAAGTAAAAGAAATGTGGTATGCAATAACATGGAGAGTGAGAAATTGACTTACGTTTTATGGTTACTTCTGAGTTTACCTCTGGAGGATGATTTTTTTTTTTGGCTTTCCACATCTAAACACAAAGAAGGAAGAATTAGAATTCTCTTGTGACACATACCTATGTTACAAAAATGTAGAGGACAAAGTGAGCTTTTTTTCTCTTTGCAGGGCAATGAGGGTTAAGTGACTTGCCCAGGGTCACACAGCTAGTAAGTATCAAGTGTCTTAGGCTGGATTTGGACTCAGGTCTTCCTGAATCCAGAGCCGGTGCTTCATCTACTGCTCCACCTAGCTGCCCCTTCACTGCGCCACCTAGCTGCCCCTAAAGTGATCTTCTTAAAGAAGTCTTTTATAAATCTTTCAAACAGTAATCAGAGATTGGCATATTGAAACTTCAAGATCTATGAAAAGATATTAAACTAGATTTAATAGTCATCTAGAAACTGCTGAGACAAAGTGGGAAATTTTCAACATTCATTGCATATGAGTTTTTTTTCCCCTTAACTGAGATTGTTAACTTTATAATACTTTTGAAAATAAAAGTATACTCCTCCTACATAGAAATTTCAATCCTAGCTTTGACTGTCACTAGTTTTGATATCTTGGGCAAGTCAATTGATATCCTGAGTTTCAATTTCCTCTTCTATAAAGTAACAATATTGTTTTCATTACTTGCCTTGTAGGGTTGTTATAAAGAAAGCCTTTTGTAAATTATGCAAATTGGTCAGACTTCTTGCCCCTTCTCTCACCCCATCTCCATACACAGTAGGAAAAGGAATTATGTTGAAATGGAACTAGCCAGTGACTTAAGAAGGCATAAGGTAAAACCACTAGCTGATAAAGAAATTGTACCAATTGTTATGCATTCCTAGGCTATCTCCACGTGGGTCTGAAGGGAAGATGGTGGTGGTTTGACTTGTCTGGGAAATCCGTATGCGCATCTCTCCCTCACTGCCTTGCTGCTTCAGCTAGGTCAGCTTGCCTGCCCTGTGGATGGCAGTTGCTTGGCAGTTGGTGAGAATTACCAGCTACTTCTTTACTGGAATTATTTCCTTGGATGATATCTATGATGACTGGGCTAGAAGCAGTAACTATGATCTGAGGGGTACTGCCACTCTTAGGTCTCTTGTGCTTATCAGACTTGGTAGAATTTGGTCAACAGTTTTTGCTGGGTGGGAGGAAGGGTGGCACCTTTTTGATTATGATTTCTCTTATTGATGATGGCTTGGCTAAAAGCAAATGTAGTTGTTTGGGGTCGCTACTGTTTTCCCAAGGCTCTTGAGTTCAGGGTCCTGGGCCATCTCCAACGGGATCTGAGGGGAGATGGAGGTCAAGGTAATGGTGATTATTTGACTTGTCTGGCTCTTACTGCCTTATGTCTCTCCTTCCTTGTCATCATAGATATGAGGTTAAATTATAAAACACTCCCGAGTAGCATGTTTACTTCTTTATACAAAAATATGTATGATTCTGCATCTGTGGGCTACTTAAGTTATCCTGCATTCTTAGTTGGGTGTGGAGAGTTCCTGATCTTTCTATTTATCACATATTTTAGGATCAGAACAAACTCATAGTACTTGTGGTGGTTATGATGCAGTAATTGTGCATACATCCTCTTTTTTTTTTTTTTAGTGAGGCAATTGGGGTTAAGTGACTTGCCCAGGGTCACACAGCTAGTAAGTGTTAAGTGTCTGAGGCCGGATTTGAACTCAGGTACTCCTGACTCCAGGGCCGGTGCTCTATCCACTGTGCCACCTAGCTGCCCCCGTGCATACATCCTTTTACGATGCTTTGTATTTCAGTAGCACTCCTTCCCTCATGAATGAAATACTATAATTGCATAGCTGAGCATGGAATTGTCATGTGTTCAGTCTTTCTTGACAAACAGGGTCAGGATAATAGGTATCACTTATCTATTGTTTAAATTTCATGGAATCACAGAATTTAGATTTGTTCATCTAGTCCACACCTGAAAAAACACGCTATGACATTCTTGACAAGATCATCCATCCTTTATTTTATAATCTCCAATAAGAAGGAACCTACTATTTCTTGAGGAAACCTATTCCATTTGGAGATAAGTTTAATTGTTGGGATGATTTTCCTGAATTCAAACATTTATTTGTCTCCTTGTAACTTCCTCTCATTTTTGGTTTTACTTTTTGGGGCCAAGCAAAACAAGTATAATTTCTCGTCCAGTTGAAAGTCCTTCAGATATTTCAAGATAGCTATCATGTCTCCCCTGAGTCATAGTACTGTATTCTCCAATGAAACATATTTATTTCTTCAACCCATCTTCCCATGACATGGACTCAAGGAATTTCCCTATCCTGATCTCCCTCCTTTGGATGCTCTTTAACTCATCAGTGTCCCTCTTAAACTTTGCACATAACTGAACATAGTACTTCATATATGATTTGTTGAGGGCAGAGTATGGGAGAATGACCACCATCTTGTTTCTGGAAAGACAACGAATTGTCTTAGGTAAATTTCCTGAGGGTAAGCAATACGTTTTTTCCCCCACTGAATATCTAACCAAACTGAGACAATAAACCTTAAAAATACTATAATAATATGAATATCAAAATTATTATATTGTCAAAGAGTCAGTTGATCTTTGTTTATTTAGTTTTATCTTTTTGGTCCACTAATCTAATTTTCCCTTAGCTAATTTTCTCCTTTAGTCCTTTAGTCTCTCTCCTCTCTCTCTCTCTCTCTCTCTCTCTCTCTCTCTCTCTCTGTCTCCTGGCAATTTATTATATCTTGTTAGTTTTCTCTCTTTAAGACAAACAGAAAGTTCTTTTGTCTACCAGATTTTGTCTATCACCCAAGTCAATGTTATAGACAGATGGAAATTGAAATACTTTTTATCTTGATCATATTACTTGAACAATACCAAAATATAATAACTTTTATTACATATGCTATTGTTATAAAATTAAAATAATGACAAAATTAGAAAGAAATTAGCAATGTGTTAATTCAAAGGAAGGTTAATACTAAACCACCTTTTTATTTTGAAAACTTTGTTCTCTTCAAAAATGTAAAATAATTTTAAATCCTGAATCTCATAGCTCTGTCCTTAAAGCTTTTAGAATCAACCAAAATAGGATTCCAAATTGACACGATTTGTAAGGTGCCAGAATATACCACTAATATATAAACATGTCTCTCTTTGAATGTATATCAGTTAGGTGAATTTTCCTTGATGCTACCTAGTGTCCAGGTGCTGAGGATTAAGATATTTTGGAGGTATGTTTGGAACTACCATCAGAGCTCTAAGAAGTTACCCTAAAAGATAACTGCCAGGTGTTTTCCTGGCAACGATCACAATCATATTTCAATAATGAAGATTTTTTCCAACATTCGCTTTCTAATAATAGCCCACATACATGATCTGATTAAATGCTTTTCAAGAAGAGTAATACTTGTTCCAGTCAAAGCTGCACCAAAACAATGTGACTGAAGATTTGTCCCAAGTGCTGATATATAGGGAGAGGCTTCCTCTATGCTGTGGTCTAGAGAGCATCATCATGCCTGAAAAACCAAACCCTGGGGTTTGATAGGGGATTAGAGGCAGTCTAGGGGGTGAGCCTTCCTCAATCTCAGCATTTTACCTATTGTTAGACCCTTTCTACCAGAGCTTGCTCATGTCCTTTGCTTAATGGACTTTTCTTCAGATACCAGGCTTATTAGTTTTGATTTTGGATTTAGTACTAATTCTTTTTTTTTTTTTGATGAGGCAATTGGGGTTAAGTGACTTGCCCAGGGTCACACAGCTAGTAAGTGTCAAGTGTCTGAGGTCAAATTCAAACTCAGGTCCTCCTGAATCCAGGGCTGGTGCTCTATCCATTGTGCCACCTAGCTGTCCCTAGTATTAATTCTTTATGATTAAGAAACATGGATCCAAATAATGCCATAGGACAATGCCTGGAGCAGCAAAACCCACAGAAGAATGTGCTGAAATCATCTTCTAACCAAGAACACTTTGGAAGGTCAGAAGGAGGGAGCTGCTGTGCTCAGACAGGAGTGGAGCCCAACCCCACAGTCACCCTGATGCAGATCCAGTCCCAGGAAGGCCTCACCAGAGAAGGAGAACCCCAGAGCC
This sequence comes from Dromiciops gliroides, assembly GCF_019393635.1. NCBI lineage: Eukaryota > Metazoa > Chordata > Mammalia > Microbiotheria > Microbiotheriidae > Dromiciops > Dromiciops gliroides. Next base: position 25,845,234 of record NC_057865.1, on the reverse strand, counting down.
ACTGAATCAGCTGAAGTGCCAGTGTCATCTGGAACTATGCTCACAGTCTGGTGAGAGAGCTGAGCTTTTGGCCAGGGTGAGACTACAGGGGTCTATGCTGGTTCTGGGGCAGAACTTGGGCTTTTCACCCCTGCTAGGAACCAGGAGGTAGGCTTGAGTGGCAGTGGCCCAGGTTGGGGAGGGGCACAGGCTCATCAGAGCTGACAACCACAACACACAAAGCTGGTTGATTAGCAAGTTGGTCTGGGGTAATCTATGGACCAGGAAACAGGCCAGGCAAGTGAAGAACCTGATCCTCCTTAAATCATACTACCTGGAACTTCTGAAGCTTGGGATAGTGCAGCCTGGAAGCAGTACCCCACTTTAAGGAGCTAAAAGTCAAGTAAAAGAAAGGCAAGATGAGCAGACAGAAAAAGGTGAGGACCATAGAAAGTTTCTTCAGTGACAAGGAAGATCAAGGTACACCCTCAGAGGAAGATGTCAACATCAGGACCCCAATATCTAAAGCTTCCAAGAAAAATATGAATTGGTCTCAGGCCATAGAGGTGCTCAAAAAGGACTTTGAAGATACAGTTAGGGAGGTAGAGGAAAAAATGGAAGGAGAAATGTGGGTGATGCAGGAAAGACATGAGAAAAAAGTCAACAGCTTGAAAAGTCAAATTGGCCAAATGGAAAAGGAGGTACAAAAGCTCTCTGATGAAAATACTTGCCTAAGAATGAGGATTGAACAAATGGAAGCTGGTGATTTTATGAGAAACCAAGACACAATAAAGCAAATCCAAATGAATAAAAAAATAGAGGGCAATGTGAAATACCTTCTTGGAAAAACTGCTGACTTGGAAAATAGGTCCAGGAGAGATAATTTGAAAACTACTGTTCTACCTGAAAACCATGATCAAGGAAAGGGCTTAGACATTATCTTCCAAGAAATTGTCAGGGGAAATTGCCATGATATTCTAGAAGTAGAAGATGAAATAGAAATTGAAAGAATCTGCCAATCACCTCCAGAAAGAGATCCCAAAAAGGAAAACTCCTAGGAATATTAGAGCCAAATTCCAGAGCTCTCGGGTCAAGGAGAAAATATTGCAAGGTGATAAAAAGAAAGAATTCATGTACTGTGGAGCCCCAGGCAGGATAGCACAAGATCTAGCAGCTTCTACATTAAAGGACCAGAGGGCATAGAATATGATATTCCAGAGGGCAAAGGAATTGTGATTACAACTAATAATCACCTACCCAGCAAAACTGAGAATAATCTTTTAGAGGAAAAAATGGGACTTTAATGAAAAAGAGGACTTTTAGGTATTCGTGATGAAAAGACCTGAACTGAATGGCAAATTGGATTTTCAAATATAAGACCTATAATAACTTGGAGTTGGGGGACATACTTGGGGGTTGTACAGTGGACGACTGTCTTGTGTCTGAGGCTGGGTTTTGGCTGGGATACTCCTGGGTCTAGGGTGGATGCTTTGTCCACTGTATCACCTAGCTGCCCCATGATGACATCTTTAGGGTTAAATAGAGGGGTGAGGGGAGTGCACTGGGGGATGGGGAAGGGCAGAGGTAAAATCCTACATGAAAGAAATAGGAAAAGGCATATGGAATGGGGGAAGAGATGGGAGAGGAGCAGGGCAGTAAATGAATTTTACACTCATCAGAAAAGGCTCAAAAACCTTAAACTCATCAGACTTGCCTCAAGGAGGAATTAACACACACAACCAACTGGGTGGAGTAATCTATTTAATCTGGGCTGTAAAATGAGCCTCACACTCATCAGAATTGGCTCGAAGACCTCAATCTCATCAGAATTGGCTCAAGGAGGGAATAACATACACACTCAAATGGGTAGAGTAATCTCTCTAATGCTGCAGGAAAACATATGTGGAAGGGGATAAAGAGAGAGGGGCAAAAGAAGGAAGGTCAGATTGGGGGAGGAGACAGACAAAAGCAAATCCATTTTGAAGAGGGATAGGATGAAAGAAGATAGCTAATAGAATAAATATCAAGGGGAAGGGAAGAGGATGGAAGGGAAACAGTTAACAATAGTAATCATGGAAAAGAGAAGAGGGGGAAAAATTGTACAAAAAATATTTATAGCAACTCTTGGTGGTGGCTAAGGATTGAGAATTAAGGGAATGTCCATCAATTGAGGAATGACAGAAAAAGCTGTGGTATATGATTGTGATGGAATGGTATTGTGCTATAGGAAATGACAAACAGGTTGATCCCAGAAAAACCTGGAAAGACTCATGAACTGATGTACAGTGAAATGAGCAGAGCTGGGAGGACATTGTACATAGTGACAGCAGTATCGTTCAGTGATCAATTGTGAATGAGTTTACTACTCTCAGCAATGCAATGATCCAAGACAATCCCGAAGGACTGATGAGAAAACTTACTATCTACCCCCATAGAAAGAACTGATAAAAAGAACACTTGTGGATTGTACATATATAACCTGGTTGCTGTCTTTTGGAGGGAGGAGAAAAGGGAGGGAGGCTGGGAGAAAAATTTGGAACTCTAATCTTATGAGAATGTATTTTGACAACTACCCTTATATGTAACTGGAAAAATATAAAATAAAAATAAAGTTATGTTCAAAAAAAAAAAGAAACATGGTTGTTTCTTTTGTTTACCTGGTAAAATAGCTTAACATCTTCATTGTCTTGAAGGACTTTTACTTCTTCATGTAAGTATTGTATCCTGGATATGAGAAGGAAAATGTTGGAGTTCCAAGAGAAATAGAAATAAAAGGGAAATTTAAAATAAAAAGGAAATGGTGTGATCTTTAAAAACATAATGATAGGATACGTTTATTTGTTGTGGTCATTAATGTATACCAAATGATACTGAGCTGTTAAAGTTGTTTATTTTTTTTCTATTGTTATTCAGTTTTTATTTTCATAATGCCTGGACAGTACAAATAATAAAAATGGAGAACACCAGATCCAGATTCCAAAACATCCTGTGCTCAAAGGCAAAACATTGTTAGCAGCAGAAACACCATTTTTAATTACATTCATGTTCATGAAGAATGTAATTAGTTTTCTTCTCACAGTGCTTTGTGCATTTTGGTCTAAGTTTTTTCTTTGTGTTTTAGTTAATATTTTGTTTTATGGTTACAGAACACAAAGTTAAGTGTCTTGTAGTTAATAAATGTTCAGTTATTGAGTATAGGTTTTAGAAAGTATTTACCTTTTGGTGCCTCTACATTTCAGTTTTTGTTATAATTTTTCAAAAATACTGCAGTTTTGGGGCGGCTAGCTGGCGCAGTGGATAAAGCACCGGCCCTGGATTCAGGACTCCCTGAGTTCAAATCCAGCCTCAGACACTTTACACTTACTAGCTGTGTGACCCTGGGCAAGTCACTTAACCCCCATTGCCCTGCAAAAAAAACCCATACAAACAAAAAAATATTGCAGTTTTAAAATACCTCTTTCTGCTCTTGGGGGCTGGATTTGATGACCTATAAGCTTTTTATCTAAAACCCCAAGATTTAATGATTTTTTGATGTTTTGATTTCATATGTCTAACATTAAGAACAATTGCTGGGCTCAAAGGATTGAGGGCACAATTCCCACTTCTCTTAGGCATCTCTTCTTGACTAGTCTAAAGCTGTCCAGGTTCAGTTTTTGAGGATATTCTAATAAGAGTAATTGGGCTCCCCTTTCTCATACTCTTTATTTTGTTAAGCCTCCATCCCTGGAGCACCAGGAAAAAATTACTTAAAGATTAGGTTTTCGCTCCAATCTAGGGTATCCTTACAAAGGGAAGTAGAAATATATTTAATGGCATAGTATGAATCATTTTGGGATAGGTACTTTCTACACAAAAAGAAATGGCAAACAAAAAAATACCAGCATGCATTAACACAAAGGCTTAAAACAGAATTTAGTTTTATGTATAATGAAAATATTCTAGCACCATAGTCCAAGGATTACCTTAGCTAAATTGGAAGATGCTCATTACTAAAAGGTTAGCCACCAGTTGTTGGACTTTTTAGCCATAGAAACTCACTCATGAAAACTTCTTCTAAGACATAAATAAGTTGTTTCTGTTTTGGTCAAAGGAACGTAATAAGGAAATCATGACTCTTGTAAAATACTAAAACAATTGATGAGAAGTAAATGAAATGTTTTTGCAAAGCTGATATTAGAGAGTCTGGTTTACCATTTGAAGTCATTTGATGTTTCATGGGCTGACAGATTTAGGTCTGGAAGGAATCTTAGAAGTCACTGAGTTTAGCCCTTCATTTTATAGCTAAGCAAACATATGCCCGGAAAGACTTAAGTGATTGACTGTAGGTCACAAGTTGAAAATCAATGGTGTATATTTTTAAACCAATGTGAAAAATAGGACCAACCTATTTTTAAATCCATGATCTTACTCATGGTTATTTTAACCAATACGTTTAATATTTTCCCCTGCTAAATTTTTATCAAAATTATTAAAATGAAATAAGATTGACTGACTTCACTGTGATCCCAAAGTATTTTCATCACCTATCCTTTGACAATAGTGCATACAGATCAAACAATGTCCAAAAACCTGAGTATTAGATGAAAGAAAAAAGCATATTGCTGAGGGAGTAGGGCCAAGGTGGCATAGTAAAGGCAAATTCCCATCCACAAAACTTTAAAATAATATCTCAAAATGAATTCTGGAGCAGCACAACCAAGAAAACAATGGAATGAAATTATTTTCCAGCCTAAGATATCATAAGGTTGGCAGGAAAGGTCTTTCTCAATGGGGTGAGAATGGAGCACAGTCCAGTGCAGGCTTTGCTGTGGGAAGTCAGTAGCAGACTGTGAGGGTGACTGAATTAGCAGTGGTGGTGACTTCTGGACCTCTCAGCCCACAGAGGATAAAGGGCAGGGGGAAGGATCAGGCAGCTGGTCAGAAGGAGATTACAGGGCACTCTTTGTTGGCACTGGGTGTACAACTCTGTTGCATTGCCCATATGCAGTTCTGGGGTTGCAATCCCAGTGTGAGGAGGAGCACTACTAGGAGCAGGATTCCTGGTCATAGTTTTAGGGCAGAAAAGAGTACTTGTGGTCACTCACAGACCAGAGCATAGGCCAAGAGAGTAGTGAGATCATACCACCTTAGAAAAACTGAAAACTTATAAATTCCCAGAATTAGCTCTGAAAATAGAAGAACAGAAAACCTGATGTTTAGGGCACTCTGGGAGTAGAGCCTGACTTGAACATAAAGTTAAAACTTATGGAATAGGCTGGAAAAATTAGTAAACAAGAAAAAAAGCTGACCACAAAGAGTTATGATAGTGAGGAGGAAATTCAAAACACAAATTCAGAAAAAGATAATGCTATCAAAACAGTTATACACAAAGCCTCAAAGAAAAATGTGAATGGGTTTCAGGCCTCCAAAAATAATTCCTAGAAGAGTTCAAAATGGATTTAAAAAATCAAATAAGAGAGAGGAAAAATTGGAAAAGGAAATGAAAGTGATGCAAGAAAAAAGGCAACATCTTGGTACGGAGGCACAAAAAATAATGAAGAAAACAGTACCTAAAACCAGATTGGGCCAAAATCCACTGAAGAGAAGAAATCCTTAAAAAGAAGAATAGGCCAAATTTTTCAAGGTGGGCAGGAATGTATAAAATTCATTGAAGAGATCTCCTTAAAAAGTAGAATTGGGCATGAAAAAAAAGATGTGCAGAAATTAATGGAAACAATAACTCCTTAAAAAATAGATTCTTCAAGGAGCACAGCCAAGCTCTCAGGAAAAGGAAGGGACTGATCTGAGCTCTCTCCAAAGCCCCTCAAAAAATTTAAATAATGCCTCAAAACAAATCCTGAAAAGGATGAAATGAAACAATTTTCCAACCAAAGACAAATTAGAAGATCAAGAGGAAAGGTCTGTTGCATTAGGGTGAGAGTGGAGTGCAGTCCAGCGCAAGCCATCCCCTAGCAAACCAGCAGTAGACTTTGGAAGTGATGGAATCAGTGGTGACAGTGGTGGTAGTGGTGGTTTCTGGAATTCTCAGCCCACAGATTGTAAGGGGGTTGGACAACTGATCACTTTGCTGGCACCAGGGGCAGGACTGTTTGCGTTACCCATGCTCAAGTCCCCTTCACATTTCTGGCTTTCAGTCCCAGGATGAGGGGAAGCATGAGCACATCAGAGAAGCTGGGACCATGGCCACAGTTCTAGGGTTGAAAACAGTGCTTGTGGTCACTCACAGACTTGAGCACAGGTCACAAGACTAGTAAACACATATCTCCCTAGATCACAATACCATGGAAGAAGGTAAAACTTATAGGTCCCCGGAATTATCTCTGAAAACAGCAACACAAAAATCCTAAAGCTTGGTGCGATGCCCCCTACACTCCAGAAGCCGAGCCTCACTTGAGCATAGAGTTAAAAACTACAAATCAGGCTTGAAAAATGAACAAACAGCAAAAAAAGATCCCAACTATACAAAGTTATGGTGACAGGGAAGATCAAAACACAAACTCAGAAGACAACAAAGTCAAGACTCTGCTACATTAAAAGTCTCAAAGAAAAATATGAATTGGTCTCAAGCCATGTAAGAGCTCGAAAAGGATTTAAAAAATCAAATAAGAGAGATAAAGGAAAAATTCGGAAGAGAAATGAGAGCAATGCAAGAAAATCATGAAAACGATTCCACCGCTTTGTAAGGAGGCACAAAATATACTGAAATACACCTTAAAAACCAGAATAGATAAAATGGTAAAATAAACACAAAAATCCAGCAAAGATAAGAATGCTTTAAAAAGCAGAATTAGCCAAATCAAAAGAGATATACAAAAAAAAAAATCACTGAAGAGAAGAATTCCTTAAAAAGCATAATTGGCCAAATGGAAAAAGGTACAAAAACTCAATGAAGAAAATAATTCCTTAAAGTAACTTACCTTTATGAAATAGCAAGGAACAATAAAATAAAAATAAAAAGAATGAAAAAAATAGAATAAAATATGAAATATCTCATTAGAAAAATAACTGAGATGTAAAATATATCCAGGAGAGATAATATTTTAATATTTTTATTTAAAGTTCTGTGTTCAAAATTCCATCCTTCCCTCCCTCCTCTTTGAGATGGTAAACAATCTGATAATCCAAAGGGCAAAAGAGCTAGGATTGCAACCAAGAATCACCTACCCAGCAAAATAGACTGTGATCCTTCAGGGCAAAAAATTGAAATTTAATGAAATAGAGGACTTTAAACAATTCCTGATGAAAAGACCAGAGCTGAATAGAAAAGTTGACTTTCAAATAAAAGACTCAAGCATAAAAAGGAAAACAGGAAAGAGAAATCATAAGTATCTCAATAAAGTTGAATGATTTACATTCCCACATGGGAAAATGATACTTGGTTAGGTCTTAAAAACTTTTTCATCTTTAAGGCAGTTAGGAATATAAATAGACATAGCACACAGGTATGAGTTGAATATGATGGGATGATTGTCTGAAAAAAATAAAATTAAAGGGTGAGAAAGAGGAATGTACTGGGAGAAGGGGAAAAGGAGAGGCAGAATGGGGAAAATTATCTGACTTAAAAGAAGGCATGAAAGAGCTTTTATGGTGGAGGGGAAGATGGGAGTTTTATTGGGGGAGTGGCATATGATCCTTACTCCCATTGGAATTGGCTCAAATAGGGAATAACATATGTACTTGGTTGGATACAGAAATCTTACCATACAGGAAAGTAGGAGAGGAAAAGGATAAGAAAAGTGGTGTGAGCTGATAGAAGGGAGGGCAGATTGGGGGAGTTAAAGTCAGAAGTAAAACACTTGAGAATGGACAGGGTGAAAGGAGAGAGAGAAAGGATAAACAGGGAAAATAGGATAGTAATCATAACTGTGAAAATTTTTTGGCAAGTTTCTCTGTTTTTCAAATATATAGAAAACTGAGTCAAATTTATAGAAATGAGTCATTCTTCAATTGATAAATGGTCAAGGGATATGAATAGGCAATTTTCATGCAAAGTAAAGCTATCTATAAGTCATATAAAAATGCTCTAAACCAGTACTGATTAGAGAAATCCAAATTAAAACAATTCAGAGCTATTACCCCCACCTATAAGATTGGCTAAAATGACAGAAAAAGAAAATTACAAATGTTGGAGGAGATGTGGGAAAATTAAGACACTATTGGTGGAGTTGTAAACTGATCTAACCATTCGGGAGAGCATTTTGGAACTATACCCAAAGGGCTATAAAATCATGCATACCCTTTGACTAAACAATATCTCTTCTAGGTCTATATCTCAAAGAGATAAAAACAAAAAGGAAAAGGACTTATGTTTACAAAAATATTTATAGGAGTTCTTTTAGTGATGGCAAAGAATTGGAAATTGAGGGGATATCCAACAATCAGGGAATGGCTGAAAAAATTGTATATGTGATGGAATGCTATTGTGCTATAAAAAATGATGAGCAGCATGCTCTCAGAAAAACCTGGAAAACCTTGTATGAACTGATGTTAATTGAAATGAGAACATTGTATACATCAACAGCAATATTATATATGATCAACTGTTATGGCTTAACTATTCTCAGCAATACAATGATCCAAGACCATTTCAAAAGACTCATGATGGAGAATGTTCTCCATCTTGAGAGAAAGAACTCATGGAGTCTGAATGCAGATCAAAGCATACTTTTTTTCTTTACTTCATTTTTCTTGGGCTTTTTTGGTCCGTGTTTTCTTTCACAGCATGACTAACATGTAAATATGTTTTGCATGACTGCACATGTATAACCTATAAAAAATTTCTTGCCTTCTCAATGAAATGGAGAGGGGTGAAAAGAGAGGAAGGAGGATAATTGGGAACAAGAAATTTTTTTAAATGAATGTTAAAAAGTGTTTTTTGGGGGGTCAGCTAGGTAGCGCAGTGTATAAAGCACTGGCCCTGGATTCAGGAGGACCTGAGTTCAAATTCAGCCTCAAACACTTGACACTTACTAGCTGTGTGACCCTGGGCAAGTCACTTAACCCCAATTGCCCTGCAAAAAACAAACAAACAAAAACAAAAACAAAAAGAAAATTGTTTTTTTTACGTGGCATTTGGGGAGAATATAAAATTAACAAAAAGTAGAATTGGCTAAATGGAAAAGGAGTTACCAAAGCCCACTGAAGAAAATCATTCATTAACAATTAAGCTGCTGGGGAAAGCTTGGCGGCACAGTGGGTAAAGCACCAGCCCTGGATTCAGGAGTACCTGAGTTCAAATCCAGCCTCAGACACTTGACACTTACTAGCTGTGTGACCCTGGGCAAGTCACTTAACCCCCATTGCTCCGCAAAAAAAAAAAAAAAAATTAAGCTGCTGACTCCATGAGACATCAAGAAACAATTAAACACACAAAAGGATGAAAAATAGAGGAAAATTGGAAATAGCTCTTCAGAAAAACAACTAAACTGGAAAACAGGTCTAGGAGAGAGAATTTAAGAATTATTGGACTACCTGAAAACCATAATAAAAAACCAAAAGAGCCCACATCTCATATTTCAAGAAATTATCAAGGCAAACTGTCCTGACATTCTAGAACCAGAGGGTAAAATAGAAATGAAAATACTTTACCAATCACCTCCTGAAAGAGACTGCACAATGAAAACTCCCAGTAATATTATGGCCAAATTATAACTCCCAGGTCAAGGAGAGAACATTACAAACAGCCAGAAAGGAACAACTCAAACATCATGGAGCCACAGTCAGGATCACACAGGACTAAGCAGCTTCTACATTAAAAGTTTAGAGGACTTGAAACATGCTTTTCCAGGGATCAAAAGAACTAGGATTACAACCAAGAATTACCTACCCAGAAAAACTGAATTTAATCCTTCAGGGTAAAAAATGGATATTTAATGAAATAGAGTACTTTCAACAAGTCCTGATGAAAATTCCAGAGCTGAATAGAATATTTGAATTTCAGACACAAGACATGAGAAGCATAAAAAGGTTAAACAGAAAAGAAATCATAAAATATTTAATAAATTTAAATTGTTTATGGTCCTAAATGGGAAGATACCTTATAACTAGTGAGAATATTATCAGTAGCACAGTTAGAAAAATGTACATACAGAGAGGACAGGGGTTTGGGATTGATTTGATAAGATGATTATTGAAAAAATTAAATTAAGGGGTTAGAAAGGGGGATGCTGTGGGTGGGAGAAGGGAGAAGTAGAACAGCACAAATTATATCACATAATAGAAGCACAAAAGAGCTTTAACAGTGGACGAGACGATGGGACACTGTGACAGGTGATTCTTGAACCTTACTTTCATTGGAATTAGATGAAAGAAGGAATAACACACATACTCATTTGGGTATAGAAATATATCTTACCCTAAAAGGAAGTAGGAGGGGAGGAAAATAAGAGAAAAGAAGTGGTAGATAGAAGGGAGATCATATTGGGGAAGGCAGTGGTAAGAAAACACTTTTGAGGAGGGATATGGTGAAAGGAAAGAGTTGTTCAGTCATTTCAGTCATGTCTGACTCTTTGTGCTCATTATCACATCTGTTATTTAATATTGCACTAGAAATGTTAGCTATAGCACTGAGAAAAGAAAAAAATTGAAGGAATAAAAAAGAGGTAAAGAGAAAACAAAACTCACTCTTTGCAGATGATATGAAGGTATACTTGGGGTATCTTAGAGATTCAACCTCAAAACTAGTTGAAATAATTAAAGACTTTAGCAAAATTACAGGATATAAAATAAACCCATGTAGATCATCATCATTTTCATGTATTAGCAGTAAAGTTCAGTGGCAAGAAATAGATAAATTACATTTAAAATAAATATAGACAACATAAAATACTTGGGAGTCTACCTGCCAAGACAAACCCAGGAATTAGTGAATATAATTACAAAACATTTTTCACACAAATAAAGTCAGATCTAAACAACTGGAAAAATAGTAATTGCTCATTGGTATGCCCAGCCAATATAGTAGTAAAAATGCCAATTTTACTCAAATTAATCTACTTATTTAGAGCCATACTAAACTACCAAAAATTATTTTATGGATTTAGAAAAAGTAATAAAATTTACCTGGAAGAGTAAAAGGTCAAGAATATCAAGGAAATCAAGGAAAAAATATGTGAAGTAGGCCTAGCAGTACCAGATCTGAAACTGTATTATGTGATTTTTAAAAAATTATTTTGTGCTAGGCTGGGTTTTTCTAAAATTATTGTTACTTACATATTGTAGGCTCCAAATTTAAAATGGGGAGAGTTAATTGGGTGCCTCACCGTAATACTGGGGATCAGAAAACAATGAGGGACCTCTAGGTCCAAAGTTTCCTCCCTTCCAAACTGCCTTTTTTATTTATTTTTCTCAGGCTAATAAGAAAGGAGATTAACAGCTTCTTTTCCACAAACAAATCAGGTTTTATTAATGGGAATAAAATATATAATAAAGGTGAAGTTAATAAAGCCAGTGAAAAGGGAATAGGGGAAGAGAAAAATGGATAAGCTCCCTGCCTCTGGCAAAGACTGACTCAATCTCCAAACTTGCTTCCAGCTCAGCTAATTCAAAGATCTGGCCTTGTTTCTATTAACTCACCGCCTGGTGTCTATAGTTTCTATGGGAGTCAGTTGTACAGCCCTTCTCCAGTCCACTCTCAGAAGCTCACCAACAGGAAAGACAGAGCTTCCAGCCTCAGCATTCTCTTTTCTACCTTTTTTCCCCTCACCCAAAAGGGAGGTCCTTCAAGTTGTTTGGCTGAGAGTGGTCCCCCTGGCAACGTCAGTAGTATACATCACTCAGGGCAGGCCAGGTGTGGCCTATATCTAATCTTCCCAATTAGGTACTTAGTAGGTTTCTCAAACAATACTAAATCAATCAGGTGGGACCCCTGGGCATCTGCCAAATTCCATTAATTTATCACAATATTAATGGCTATTTATATAATAATGGTTATTGCACACATTTAGGCAGTAAGTATTTATTATTAATTAACATTGAATATTAGTAAAGAATTGACCATGAGGCATTTAACACAACCAAAAAACCCCCAGCACCTTGTCTTTAAGACAGAGAGCACATGGCCTACAAAAAGGGTTCAGAAGCCCTACGTTACCTACTCTGTCTTAAGAGGAGAGTGCTCACCAACTGACAGCCTTCCCAATGCCAAGAGTCTCATCCAAGATGGGGACAACCAGGAGCCTTGCATGGTCTTGGCTTTTATACTCTTTTGATAGAGGAGGGTCACTATACACTGATCAAAGCTAATTGGCCAGCACCATTCAATTCCATTGATTGACAGTACCTGAGAGTGGGCCATATTAAAGTGATCTCTATGGTGACCTCAGGGGGAAGTGTGCAAAAAGACTCTCCCCCAAGGTGCTCAAGGCAAAGTCCATTATCTAGGTGTGGTTTAATCCCATCCTCTCAATTTAGCTAGATGAAAGAATTTTACTACATTTCTGTGGTACCCTTAGGCTGGTCTTCAAACCAGCTAAAGTTCCTAAGAACTTGACTTTCTGGAGTGAGGGGGAGAGAGGGCTAAAACCGAGCTGGGTCCCCCCAAGAAAACTCATTATTAATGATTATTTTCTCACAATTACAAAGTGGTAATACTTAAAATAATCTGGTATTGGCTAAGAAATAGAGTGCTGAATTAGTGGAATATATTAGGCACACATTACACAGTAGTAACACAACTCACCATTTGACAAAAACTGCTGGGAAAATTGGAAAGCAGTTTGGCAGAAACTATGTATAGACCAACATTTCAAACCATATACAAAGATAATGTCAAAATGGGTACATGATTTAGACATAAAAGGTGACACCATAAGTAAATTAGGGGAACCTGGAGTAGTTTATCTGTTAGATCTAGGGATGATGTAAGAATTTATGTCCAAACAAGAGACAGAGAGCATTATAGGATATAAAATGGATACTTTTCTTACATTAAATTTAAAAGGTTTTACATAAGCAAAACCAATGCAGTCAAGATTAGAAGAAAAGCAGAAAACTGGGGGATTGTTTTTATAACATGTATCTTTGATAAAGTCCTCAAAATTCTCAAATATGTAGAGAACCAGATAGAATTTATAAGAATGCAAGTCATTTCCCAATTAATAAATGTTCAAAGGAGATCAGAAGAAATCAAAGCTATCAATAGTTATATGAAAAATGTTCTCAATCACTACAGATTAAAGAAATAAAGATTAAAACTACTCTGAGGTACCACCTCACACCTATCATATTGGCTAATATGACACGAAAGTAAAATGACAAATGTTGAGGGAATGTGAAAAAATGGGGATGCTAATTAACTATTGGTGGAGTTGTAAACTGATTCAACCATTCTAGAGAGTAATTTGGAACTATGCCCAAAGGGCTATAAATCTTTGCATACCTTTTGATCCAGCAATCCCATTTGTAGGCCTGTTTCTCAAGGAGATATATAAAAAAGGGAAATAACTTCTCTTTATAAAAACATTTATAGCAGCACCTTTCCTTTTGGTGGCAAAGATTTGGAAATTAAGGGGATGCCCATCGATTGGGGAAAGACTGAACAAGTATGTGATTGTGATGGAATATTACTGTGTCATAAGAAATAACAAGTAGGATGCTTATATGAACTGATGCAAAATGAAGTGAGCAGAACCAGGAGAATATTGTACATAGTAACAGCAATAATGTATGATGATCAGCTGTGAATAGCTTAGATATTCTCAGCAATACAGTGGTCTAAAACAATTTGCAAAGAACTTATGATCAAAAATGCTATCCACCTGTTGAGAAAGAATTGATGATGTCTGAATGCAGATTGAATCATACTTTTAAAAAAATTTATATTTTTCTTTTCTTTTTTTGGGGGGAGGGGGTCTGTTTTCTTTCACATTACCATTGTAGAAATATGTTTTTTGCATGACTGCAAAGATACAACCTATATCAAATAACTTGCCTTCTCTTTCAGGTGGATGGGGGTAAGGGGATGGGAGGGAGAGAATTAGGAACTTAATTTTTTTTAAATGTTAAAATTGTTTTTTACATATAATTGGAAAAAAATAAAATTATTGAAAATAGGAAAAAAAAACATATAGCCCCAAACTGGACAATTAGCCACAAAATGTGCTCATTAACATAGGTCTTGGACTGAAATATTGTGTTTTTAGTATAAGCAACAAAAATGGTGATATTGTTTAGATACTTTTCTGACAAGTTGTGGCAATTATTAAGCTTGAATTCAATTTGAGTCTAAAGCCAAATTATATTTTACATTATTGCTAAATGATGTGTTTGTACATTTCTGATTAACTTCAAAGTGATAAAATGGTATTTTTCCAATATTGAAATCACTGATGATTTTGATATTCTATTAGTGATTGTTTTTAGAGAACTTTGATTCATTTGTTTCCAAATGTAAAGAACTCCAGCTGATTCATATTCTCAGCTTGTCATGTCTGGTTTGCATCATATGTGATAATCACACAAAGCATATCACAGTCAGTCAACTTATTTCAATATCCTGAAATTTGAGACTACTTCCATTTTTATACTTCACTTTTAAAGCACCTCCTCCTTGCCCTAAGTATCAATCTACTTTACTTTTTAGTGTAGTCTGTTAGTCATGTAACATTATAAAATTAACCTGTGGCTTTTAGAGATCTAAAGTAAGATGTCATAACTCCTTGTTTCTTATCTGAATAATGGCCTTTGTTTTTAAAACAGCATAAATGAAAATGTAAAAATCATTTTGGCCAATGAGATGCTTTTTGACTGGCTAAGCTGAAGTATCTGCCTGTGCTATCTTGTCACTTCAGAGAATATTAAAATTTAGAAGAAAATTATGGTTTCTAAAAGCAATAATATTTTTATGTTTTAATGGGTTTATGATATCATTGAGGTGCGTACTTCCTCCAGCAAGGGTGTCCTCTACAAGGTTCTACCTACTCTTATTCCTCTTTTTTGGCATTGCATGTGACTCTGGATTTCTAAAGACTATGCCATCACAATGCAAGCTCTTGGGATAGCAATATTATTAATATCATTTTGGAAATACTACTTGAGTAATATCTTCAGGATCCTTTTTTGGGGGTAAGGGTCAAATACTCATTTATTTCAGTAGTCTTCTTGGTAGTTCTTTTGTTTTGTTTTGTTTTGTTTTGCAGAGCAATGAGGGTTAAGTGACTTGCCCAGGGTCACATAGCTAGTAAATGTCAAGTGTCTGAGGCCAGATTTGAACTGAGGTCCTTTGGAATCCAGGGCCAGTGCTTTATCCACTGTGCCACCTAGCTGCCCCCAACATATGGTAGCTCTTACCTATCTAGACATTCCATAGCACCAGTATTGATTTCAACAATGACATCACAACTATGTCTACCATCAGGGTTTCATCTCATAGACTGGACCATCTCAATAACTTCTTTATTGGTTCCAGAGACATTTCTTGTCAGAGATCAATGTCATATTAAAAAAAAAATAAATGGAGGGCAGAGCTAAAATGGTGGAGGAAAGGCAGTGACTTCCCTGAACTTTCCCTAAGATCCCACCAAATACCTTCAAATAATTCCTGGAGCAGCAAACCCCACAAAAGGACAGGGTGAAATAACTTTCTAGCCAAAGGCAACTTCGAAGATCGGCAAGATAGATCTTTTGTACCAGGGGGAGAGTGTGGTGTAGCCTTGTGTAGGCCAGACTGGCGGAGACCCAACTCCAGCGTAGGCTGCCAACAAACCAGGAATTGGGAGTGTCTGAATCGTCTGTGGCAGCGGCTGCTTCTGAAACTCAGCCCATGGACAATGAAGAGGTTGAGCAGTTGGCCAGGGGGAGATTACAGGGCTCTCTTTGCTGGCAGGACTCTATTGTTTTGCCTGTGCTTGGGTTCAGGTCTCAGTCTTGGGTGGTGGCCCAGGCAGGGGAGGAGTGCAGGCATGCTGGACCTTGTAGCCACAGTGCAGCAGGATTCTATTCTGGGTTAGAGGGCAGAGAAGCAGACTTGTGGTTGCTTCTAGACCAGAGCACAGGACAGGGGAGTGGTGATTGTGCCTCTCCTTGAATTGTACCACCTTTAAGGAACTAGGGACTTACAAATTCCTAAAGGTATCTCAGAGAAGAGCTGCTCAAACCCCCTGAAGCTTGGGATAGTGCGCCCTCCATCCTTGAAGCAGTGCCCCACTTTAAGGAGTTAAAAGTCAAGAAAGAGGCTGGAAAAGGAGCAAATAGAAAAAATGCTAACCCTAGAAAGTTTCTATGGTGACAAGGAAGATCAAAATACACCCTCAGAAGAAGATAAAGTCAAAGCTCCTACATCCAAAGCTTCCAAGAGAAATATGAATTGGTCTCAGGCCACAGAAGCATTCAAAAAGGACTTTGAAAATAAAACAAGAGAGGTAGAGGAAAAAATGGAAAGAGAAATTAGAGTAATGCAAGAAAATCATGAAAAAAGTCAACAGCTAGCAAAGCCAAATTGACCAAAGGAAAGGATGTTCAAAAGCTCTCTGAAAAAAAAAATTGCTTAAAAATTAGGATTGAGCAAATAGAAGCTAATTACTTTATGAAAAATCAAGACACAGTAAAGTAAAACCAAAAGAATGAAAAAAATAGAAGGCAATGTGAAATATCTCCTTGGAAAAACAATTGACCTAGAAAATAGATCCAGGAGAGATAATTTGAAAATTATTGGACTACCTGAAAGCCACGATCAAAAAACAGCCTAGCCATCATCTTCCAAGAAATTATCAGGGAAAATTGCTCTGATATTCAGAAGCAGAAGGCAAAATAGAAATTGAAAGAATCCACCAATCACTTCCTGAAAGAGATCCCAAAATGAAAACCTCCAGGAATATTATAGCCAAATTCCAGAACTCCCAGGTCAAGGAGAAAATATTGCAAGCAGCCAGAAAGAAACAATTCAAGTACTGCGGAGCCACAGTCAGGATAAAACAAGACCTAGCAGCTTCTACATTAAAGGATTAGAGTGTTAGAATATATTCTGGAGGGCAAAGGAACTGGGATTACAACCAGGAATCAACTACCCAGCAAAACTGAGTATAATCCTTCAGGAGGAAAAAATGGGAATTCAATGAAAGACAGGACTTTCAGGCATTCTTCATGAAAAGACCTGAGCTGAATAGAAAATTTGAGTTTCAAATATAAGATCCTAGAGAAGCATAAAAAAGTAAACAGGAGGGGGCAGATAGGTGGTGCAGTGGAAAAAAAATGGCTCTGGATTCAGGAGGACCTGAGTTCAAATCCAGCCTCAGACACTTGACATTTACTAGCTGTGTGACCCTGGGCAAGTCACTTATCCCTCATTGCTCTTCAAAAAAACCCAAAGTAAACAGGACAAAGAAACTATAAGGGATATTGAAAGGTTAAACTGTTTACATTCCTACATGGGAAGATGATACTTCTAACTCATAAGAATGTTCTCATTATTAGGGCAGCCGAATGGAGTATATTTAGACAGAGGGCATGGGTGTGAGTTGAATATGAAGGGATTATATCTTTTTTTTTGTGAGGTAATTGGGGTTAAGTGACTTGCTCAGGGTCACAAAGCTAGTAAGTGTCAAGTGTCTGAGGCCAGATTTGAACTCAGGTCCTCCTGACTCCAGGGCCAGTGTTCTATCTACTGCACCACCTAGCAGCCCCATATCTTTTAAAAAATAAAATTAAGGGGTGAGAGGAATGCACTGGAAGAAAGGGAAAGGAGGAGGTGGAATCAAGTAAAGTTTCTCACATAAAAGAAGCAAGAAAAAGCTTATGGAATAGAGGGGAAGATGGGGGAGATAGGGAGGAGTGAGTGAGCCTTACTCTCCTCATAATTGACCAGAAGAAGGAATCACATACACACTAAATTGGGTATCTATCTTACCCTTCAGGAAAGTAGGAGAGGAAGGGGATAAGGGGTGGTGGTGAAAGAAAGGGGGGCAGAGGAGGGTAGTCAGAAGCAAAACATGTTTGAGGAGGGGAGAGGGTAAAAGAAGATAGAAAATAGAGTAAATGTCATGGGGAGGGAATAAGATGGAGGGAAATACAATTAGTAATAGTAATTGTGAAAACAATTGAAGCAAATTTGTCTGACAGGCCTCAGTTCTCAAACACATAGAAAACTGAGTCAAATTGGCTAAAATAAGAGCCATTCCCCAATTGATAGATGATCAAAAGACATGAAGTTTTCAGACAAAATAATCAAAGCTACCTATAGCCATATGAAAAAAAATGCTCTAACTCACTATTGATTGGAAAGAATCAAATGTACTTTTTGGGTTTATGTTTTTAAAAAGTAAATGCTCCAGCAGTTCAAAAAGACTGGTTCTATTAATGTTTCTAAATTTCTCCAGATAATTATGTATATTATGTATTTAATATTATAATGATGATATACATATTTTATACTTATTCCTTTCTATTTCTTTTAGGTTATCATTTTGTAGAAATCAAATCATTACTAATTTGGCTTATACATATGTGTGTGTATGTATGTATGTATGTATGACCAGAATACATTAATATATTTGAAAATATATTTATTTTATTTTTTGGAGTAATACAAAATTTAATTTTTAAAATTTATTATTTTTAATTTATTTAATTATTTTTTAAAAGTTCCATTATGACAAAGGTTCTTTTGCCTCTCAAAATGCTTACTGGTTAAAAGTACAGGGAAGTATTGCCTGCCACAATGAAACCACTACAGAGGTGCTTAAGGTGAAAATTTTTCTGTTGTTTCTCTCTTCATTCTGAAATTCAGGACTTTTTTGTTTTAGTTATGATGCAGTGAAAACTGCTAACTTTTCATCTATTTCACACTTCTTCCTTCCCTGACAGGAATTTATATTTGAAGAAGTAGCTCTGAATCCCTTTCCCCTAAATTATGAGCTTATCCCAACATTATAATATAGTATAATATAATAGTATGATCTTGGTTGTATAGATTTTGGAACAATACAGATAACATTAATTTTCATTAAGACAATGAGGGACAATGAGGGTTAAGTGACTTGACTAGGGTCATACAGCTAGTAAGTGTCTAGTGTCTGAAGCCGGATTTGAACTCAGGTCCTCCTGAATCCTGGGCCAGTGCTCTATCCACTGCACTTAATTCATTCCTTATAGGTCAACTTCTGCAATATTTAAAAATATAAAACAAATTTGACCCTGTAGTTAGAAACAATTTGCCTAAATGTCTGAGATGTTGGAAGAAGAGATAACTACCAATTAAAGAAGATTAAAATGAAACTAAAAAACTCATATAAAAACACCTACAGTTACAAATTTATTACACATGTATTATGAGCTTGGTATTTTCATATTCTTTTTCAACCAGTGACATCTTTGAATATGACATTGAAATAATATGTAGAAACCACAAAAATACTTTTTATTCATGTATGTCATTTTAGTTGTGTTTATAAATATGAAATAGCCAAAATGCTAATGGTTTTGAGACCTAATTCTTTTATAGTGAAGAAATTATAGAAATTATTCAGAAGGCAATTAGTTGTAAAATAATAGATACTTGAATTTTATTGTTCCAGAGAATTTTTATAGAATCATGGATTTTCATTGGATCATGTATTTAGATTTGGAGGGGATCTGATTCTGATCTTCTCATTTTACAAATCATTGTAATTGTATTGTAATGAAAGGACTGGCCCAATTCTTGAAGTCTATGCATACTTTGCTTTGTAGGTCTCTTTCTTGGAGCCTACACAGATATATCCCTAGCTGGGTCTAGTTCAAGCAACTTCATGAAAGGTTAGAAGGAACTTGTTTCCAGTCATATATGAGTATAGGGCTGATACTGAGTGGTGACAAAAAGTATTCTAAGTGAGAGAAAATGCAAATTAAAATAATTCTGATGTTCTATTTCACACCTATCAGATTAGCTTATGTGACAGAAAAGGAAAATGACAAATACTGGAGGGAACGTGGAAAAATAGGTATACTAATGCACTTTTGGTGGAGCTATGAACTGGTCCAAGTATTCTGGAGAACAATTTGGAACTCTGCCCAAGAGGCTATAAAACTATATATAGGGGGCAGCTAGGTGGCGCTGTGGAAAAAGAACCAGCCCTGGATTCAGGAGGACCTGAGTTCAAATCCAGCCTCAGACACTTGACACTTACTAGCTGTGTGACCTAGGCAAGTCACTTAACCCTCAGTGCCCTTCAAAAACAAATAAACAAAAACCTATATATAACCTTTGACTTAGCAATACCACCACTAGGGCTGTATCACAAGGAGATCAAAGAAAAGGGAAAAGAGACCTATATATACAAAAATATTTATAGCAGCTCCTTTTATGGTGGCAAAGAATTGGAAATTGAGAGGATGCCCATCAAGAGAATGGCTGAACAACTTCTTAATGATAGTGATGGAATACTGTTGTGCAATAAGGATTGATGAAGGGGATGGTTTCAGAAAAATATGGGCCGACTTATATGAACTGATGCAAAGTGAAGTCAATAGAACCAGGAAAACATTTTACACATTAACAGCAATAGCATAATGATCAACTGTGAAAGACTTAGCTACTCTGATCAATACAGTGACCCACAACATTTCCAGAGGAACTTTGATGAAAAATGCCACCCACTTCCAGAGAAAGAACTAATGATCTTTGAGTGCAGATCGAAGTTTGTTTTTCACTTTCTTTATTTTTATTGCTTTATCATTTTTTGCAACATGGCTGATATAGAGTAAGACTTCACATGTATAATAGGTATCATATTGCTTGCCTTCTCAGTGGTTAAGGGCAAGGCTGGAGGGAGGGAGAGCATTTGAAATTCAAATTATTTGAAAAAAAAATTTAAATAAAAAAAAAGTGTTCTAATTGTCCAAGAAGCTAAAAGTGATGACTCAAGAGGTGCAAAACTGGAACTGAGTTTATATACGTAAAGGACAATTTGTCATTCTCTCAGCTCTTTTCCTTTCTCCATCAGAAAGGTAAGAACTGATGTGAGCTGCTGGAGATGCTGAACAGCAACAAGCTGTATTTCTGCCCCTCCTCCTCACCCTTTGTTCCCTAGGTCCAACCATCATATATCAATAAGCACATGGAGCCTTTATTTCCTTTGTGCTTGTTATTCCTTGATTTTATGTTAATGATTATTTGGAGATAGAATAATCCAGGAAACCTTTGGAAGAGTCATCAGAGGTCTGGCTGTTAACCAGATTATGATCTAACATTCTACATGAATGTCAGCAGTAGTGATTGACCTGGTAGCAGTGACTATCAAGGTGGTTGTGACTCATAATAGAAGAGTCTGTAGTCAAATGCAGGAAGTAAGCCATTTGAGAATGTTTCAGGGAATGCATTCCTTGAAGATAAAAGCCATGGACTTGAGAAAGGCACTAATGCCAAAAACTATACCTATAGGGAACTTCAGGAGTATGTCACAAGGAGAAAAAAAGAAATTTTCAGGTGAAGAATGCCCTTTTGTCACATTTGTTCTTTACAGGCATACCTCATTACCACTACATTTAACGTTAGAGCCATATGTAAAGATGTATATGCAAAGACAGAGTGAGCCCCCAGTTTGAAGGGAATATTTTTGTAGTTACTTACTATTTTGGCTATCTATTCTCAGTAAATTCCTTTTACAAAAGGTAACATAATTCATTTAATTGATTGCAAATGGGGAGCACACTGTTGGGAGCTCAGGACTATAGTGTTAAAACCTCTAGCCCTCTAAGTTACTCCTAAAATCCTGAGGAGAGTAGAAGTAGTGGTAGTGGTAGTGGTAGTGGTAGTGATAGTGGTGTTGTTGTTGCTGGTGGTGGTGGTAATGGTGGTGGTACTAGTGGTGGTGGTAGAAGTAGTAGTAGCAGCAGCAGCAGCAGCTATAGTCACTGACCGTCTGGGAGACAACCTTTAAATATCTACTTGGGGGAGCAGGCTTCCCTCTGGTGAGGGAAGGGAGGAGATGTTTCATTTTTTAAGTGAATTAACATCTAAGAGTAAAAAATTGCTAGGCAGTTTGGAAAGATGAAAGCATTTCCCACACAAGAAAGCTGAGGAAGTTAATAGGGAAAAGATAAACAGCTCTGTCTTCATCATGGTTTCATTAAGATGACAGGGGGTTATTAATGACATGACTTGTTTTTCTCTACCAGTTATCTGTTATGCACTAGAGCACAGGGACTTTTGGAGAGACTGCCCATATTCTTATGGAAATCTGTTTACAGAAACTTGAAGAGAGGTAGATATTTAATGAAAACTGCCCACATACTTTCAGAAACTTAATAATTATACAAACCCCAAATCTGTTAAATCCTAATATAATCTTTCCTCCTAAGTATCTTTAGAGTTAATAAGGGCACTTGATAGGCTGACCTCCACCCAACAAACACCAAATTTTGCCTAAGAGAGGGATTTCATAACCACTTTCAAGCACCTGGACTCTCAAAGGCAATTTATATTCCAGGAATTACAATAAAGACCCAGTGTAGGTTTAAGTATAACTTAAATTTTTTTCAATTGACAGTCATTTGTTTTCTTTCCTTGCCACCTCTCTTTTGCCTTCACCAATTGAAAAAGTAAATTAAAACAAAATTCTTGTAACATACAGTCAAATAAAATGAATTCTTGTATTGGCCATGTCCAGAAATGTATGTCTCTGACATCTTGAGTTCATCAGCTCTCTGAATGAAGTGGATATGAGACATGAAAATATCCCTGAAAAGATAATGGAAACTAATTATTAGCAGAAACATATTATCAGTACACCCAGATCCAGTGTTGTCTGCCTTGGATCTGTCTGTCAACTATGGAAGAGCCAAAGAGTGCTCTTTTACCCTTAGGAGATAGAGAGGCAAGTGTGATACCAAGAGCAAGTATCCTCAGCTTGATAGGAAAAAGGCAGAGGACAGGGGAAGAGACTCCTGTTCCATTGTACACAATTAAGAAAAAAAACCAGCTAAGTTGCTCTGTCTTCCCTAACTGGAAGGAGGGAGCATAAGGTAAAAGGGAAGTAACCAAAGACCTGCTGTTCACATTTGTTAGGGCAAATGCTAGTATTTCAACCTGCTCAGCTCTTCCTTTGTCTTCTGCATTCCAACTTCTCTTCAACTTTAGAGTCCCTTTATCAAGAGACCCCTCAGTGGTGAATGAAGAGATTCCTGACTTGTTAATTATCAGTAAGCCCTTGAGTTTAATTCACGTTACTCATTAGTGCTCATCTATTGGTCTAACTGGAACCAAGTTGGGCAGGATTGTCATTTTTTTCTCTTCACTATAAACTGCTAGAAGGTAACAATATCAGTTGTAATTGTAATATTGCCAAAGAAGACTGAGCAGGAAGACTCCTTAGTGGATAGGTAAGTAGATTGGTACATCATGAATTTAAAGACGACCATGGAATCCATGAAAATTCTGGGTCCTAATTTTAGGCTCCTAATGCATAATGAAACAAGTAAGGAACTGAGAACAGAATGCAAAGCATTAGTGCTATCCAAAAGAAGTGACTCCTGCAAGGGACTCTCCTGAGGATGATTTATGATTTATGGAAGATGCCCTTTAGCAGAAGGAACTCTACATTCACTATGCTCTTTAGATTATGGTCTTGGGGTCTTCACTTAGACTTCTATGTATGCTTCCTTGGTTGGTGAGTTCTTTCAGTGACAAAAATTCTCAGGCACCTAAGCCCTGAGCCCTTTCCTGCCTTTCTAGGCTTCTTATACTTGACTCTCAGCACTCTGTTATGCTGTTATGCTGGCCTTATGGTTATTCCTTCCACATGACACTCCATCTTCTTCTGATTCCATGCCTTTGTCCGGGCTGTCTTCCATTCCTGGAATGCTCTCTACTTTATTAAAATTTATTATTTTATCACGTGTAGAGCAAAGAGAACCTTAACTTTTTAGTTCTGTATGGTTTTCTTTTACTAAGAGATGCATAATACGGTAAAGGAAGAAAAAAGGACCATGTGGTGAAGGATCCCTTCTTTCCCAGAGACTTATCTAAAAGACAAGAAGCATAGGATTATAAAACTATAAAGGGAACTAATGCTTGTTTTCACATTTTGACCAACTTTGTACTTTTGTGGAGACAGAGAATTTGCAGTTGCTGAAGTAATTGGTATTAGAACTTAGTCTTGTTAGCATTTTAATTGTATTGACCTACCTGTGAATACCCACTGCTGCTATTAAAGGATTTCTGTTTTCTCTAGGTGATGTATAATTTAACATAACTATTCCCAAGAAAGAACCAGATTAGTTAATTCTGGAAAGAGAGGGCAAGTTTTTTTTTTTTTCCCAGAGTGAGAAATTCTTTACCTTTATTATTGATGGCAAGGAGAGACCAAGACTTTCCCTATCATTGCCTTCTGCCATTGTTTTCCTAGATAATGCTGGTCAATGTGGCTGCCAGCTTCTAAGTTGTATTTCTGCATCACTGTGTTCATGAGTTCCAATGGTAGGTAGAAAAAACTCAGGGTGCTAAAAGAAAGACAAGAAACCAAATAATATAAGTAAGCAGAACAAAAGTTACTAAATGAAATTTTAAGAAATGTAACACTTTCCTATGATGCTGCTTAAATCATCAGCTTATTGAGTTGTGTACTCTACTGTATAGAGCTTACAAAGAATAGAAACATTTATTTATGAGTGGAAAAGTTCTTACTTCAAAATTTTAAAATATTTAGTGCATGCCCAGTGTGCACAAGGCAAGTGGAAGGATGCACAATATAAGTTATGCTCCTTAGCTTCAAAAAGTTTATGTTAGTAGGTTTTAAAAAAAATTATTGAAAATAAGACTGAAAACTGTTGAGCATTGCAGCCTTAATCATAAATTACACTTCAGAGAGGTATTTAATAGAAATGCATATCATACAAAGTAAAACCTTAAAGTTAAAATAACAAAACTATAGTTAGTGATGAATCTGCTATTGTTTTCCTAATCCCAGGACAGTTGTATCATCTGGAATATTCCTTAGTTAAAAATGAATATGTTTCTTTTAACAAGAGAGTTAGGAAGCAATAATCGTTTAGAAAACAATTATTATTTTTCTCATTCAGTTATAAACAATTTCTATTACAAGTAGACATTTATCTTCATTCCTTATGATGTATGTATTTATTCACACTATCTCATTAAATTCTGATGTCGTACAGAATTCCTTTGGTGTGTTGTAATTTTTACCATCTGGAATACATCAGTCACATTATAATAAAAATTGATGCTTCACAAGAATTCATATTGGACATACTCTATTTTAAGAACCTGTATCCTATAGAATAATGAAACTTCACATTTCAATTCAAAGAAAATTGATTTTCCTTTTTATTATTTTTTAATTTCTTAGCTCTTTCATGGTACTTTAAAGTCCTATCCAGGGACAGTAGGAATTTGTAGGAAATTTTGGCAATTCTTCTAGGATTTTTTCCAGTTTAGTTTCATTTACTTGTCTAGCCAATTTCATTTTAATGTAGTAAATAACTGTAATGATCACACGATATGAAGTTGTTAGGAAATATTTTGGGGGGTGTTACAGAGAATGGCAGTCTGTTTTCATTTAATAAATTCAATTTAACTAGTAATGACTTTTAATACAGTATTGGAAAAAAAAAGTAATTTCTTATCCATCTGTTCTGTAGAATCCTTGGCCAGCTCCAGATGCTGCACAGGAAGTAGAAGAGAAACTGAGCAGAATTAGGTGAAATGATAGTCATCAATATTTAGTGTACCCACTGACTATAGAGCATTATTCTAGATACTGTGCAAATATGCAAAAGATATAAGACATAATTCTAGAGCATCTTTTTTGAAAGATGTTTCCTTCTCTCTAACTTAAGTCTCTCAGTCTGAAGTTTAAGCCCATTTTCTTTTCTTTTTCCTTATTTTTTTTGTCTCAGTGGAGATAAATGACCATTATCCTAAAAGTCTATTATCATCTTTGTGCTAAATCATCTCAATTTCTTTTGTTATTGTCTGTGACTCTCCAATGAACTATCTTGTTTTTCATGACACTTAATTTTTGGAATCTAGAATCAGATTTAATTAAACAGAAAAAAATGTTTTGTATAATTAAAAATGTTCAGAATTGCTACATTCAATACATCTCTAATTTGGCAATACTTTGTAAACTAACATTTGAACCAGACATCATCTTTTGGAGCAACTTTTTAAAACTATAAAACTGTTGTTTTCTCAGCACCATTTCCATTCTACTCTGACACCTCATCTTCTTCTGTACATGACAATTACTTTGAAGTCAAATGGAATTCCTTATGTTGAAGAAATGGATAACAGAAGGAAATGAGAATCTGGCCTCAGGAGAGTAAGCGTTTTATAATCTCTACTAGGAATACTATTAACCTGGATGAACTAACTGATCATTATGTCAAACATAAAATAATCAAGAGATTTAAGTTAGGTACATTTGAAAATAAGTATCAATGTTAAGGAAATAATGACACTTTCTTAATGTTAATTTATCCTCAGCACTATTCATTGCAATTCCTGACTTCCTAGGAAAATCTGACAATTTTATCTATAACTTAAAAGTAATCTTTTTAATCCCTTTAACATTTTATAATAGACTATCATAGTGGATTTTTCCTAAGCTCTTCACTCATGAAGTGTCATTGACTTAGAATACTTTCTCCTTCATAGCAATCTAGTGCCTAGGAGAAGGGCAAAGTCCTAGGCAATTGAAAAACAGAGAAAGCACAGGCTACTTCTGCTTTGTTTCTCTTTTCCCATGCTTCAATTCAAAATGGATTTTGAATTAAAAACTTGCCATGTATCTGCAATCTTAAGTCTGTATATCCACTCTCACAAAGTATTCTTATTACCTGAAGCTCATACACTTACAATTCATGAGTTTTGACCTAGATATATAATACCACAACAAATTGAAAAAGTGTTTTTTATACATAGGTATTCTGTTCAATTTTGCCTTTATGAAAAACCACAATAATGTAGAACAGCAAAGAATGGCATTTTCATACAAGGAGAAAACAGAATTATCACAGAAATAGAGAAGGAGATTGTCAAAAGCACTACATTTGTAATGAAATTTGGAAAAAAATGTATGATGTACACATATGTATTATACATATACATGTTTACATATATTTACATATGATGATTTATATCCTTTGACAATCTGGTAGGTCTTGAAAATTGGAAATGTGCATAAAATTTCAGTTTAACCATTCAAATGTATAGGGTTTAGGGTTTTATTCATATGTTAATATATTAGTACTACATTAATAAATCTTCATTTTTGAATATTAAAACCTCACACCACCATATAATTTCAAATATCTCTTTTTTTTCTTTTCTTTTTTTGTGGGGTAATGAGGTTTAAATGACTTGCCCAGGGTCACACAGCTAGAAAGTGTCAAGTGTCTGAGGCTGGATTTGAACTCAGACAACTTTTTTCAATTGAAAATTGACCAGAAAATCTCTGCCTTCCTTAGGTAATAATAATAATAATAATAATACAGGGGTTTTTATTTACATATTTGATCTAACTCTTCACAAAGGAAAATCCAAATGGATAAAAAGTGACTACTGTACAGACTGTGATATACAGTAGAATGGAAAACCCATAGAGCTAGCCCATTAGCACATCTATCTTGGACATACTGATAGGAAGTGGGTCTAGAGATGAACAAGACAAGAACATGATAGATTATCCTTAAATTATTGCACAAAGTTTTTAATGACCCCAAACTTTTCCCTGAAACAAAAGTCAGTCTTCTTAACATTAGTTATTCTGGTGATATACTGTGTCACTGAGAATTATGGAATACCATAGTCTCTGAGGAATTAAAGGTGAAAATCACCCAAGCAGCATTGGCAAAGGCTATGGTGGGCATGAGTATGCTGCAAAATATTAAGAATAATGAGGTGAAAAAAAGAATAATGAGGTGTATAAGAGAAGGGACATAATAGATATCATCAGAAAAATGAAGAACCAGGAAAGGGCATGGGCTGGTTCTTTAGGACACCAGTAGTTAACTAGTGAATGGTCTATGTGTTTCATTGGTGTCTAATGAAATGTCAAGAAAGTTGAGTGGAAGGTTTTCTGGAGGACATGGATAAAAGTTGCACAGGCTGGGAAGGAATGGATGTATTACAATCCACACTGTTGGAGGGAATACTCGAAGATAACAGATCCATCAGAGGGTTCTAGAAGAACATTCCTACTTTTCCATTTAGTCCCTTGGAGAGTACAACAAAGTGTAAGTCCTTCTCTCCAAGGATTACACATAAAACAAATAGTGAGCAGGACAACTGACTTTGGCTTTTAGTTCTAGTTAATCAGTTGTGTGATTATAAAATAAAAAAAAGACTGATTCTATAAGTTAAGCACAAAGACCCATTACGTTATTTAATAAATGCATGTTGATTAATTATAATCGTACATCATCAGATATTGGTATAATAAAGTTTTAAGCTGTGTGTTACAAATAAAGACTAGGACAATTTAGAATAAGGTTTTATTTTACAATGGGATGGAATCTGATTTTATTAGTATAAGAAACTCACAAAGAAGAAAATTCTTCTAGTAAGGTACAATGGGACACACATTGAAATATGGAAAATAAACTATAGGTTGGTACGAACAGGAAGGATACATGGAAGGTAACTGGGCAATTACATCTTTGTTTTTATATTGCATATCTCATAAACTACTTTAAAATTATACTTATAGGTCTTGGTTACATTCTAAATTCTGACAAAAACTAGGTCTCTGATTAGCAAGTCATTTAAGTTTTTGGACTTTAGTTTCTTTATTTTCACTAGTTCATAAAATCCCATAATCCTACAATTCTCTGATGTATTAAAAATTTTAAGGCTATTTTAAAGAGTATTTCATATTCTTTTCCAAAGTACTTTTAAAACGTGGCTACTGCCATTTCAATACAAATTTCATTTAATATCAATGGCAGCATAAGAACTTTAACTTTTTTCTCTATTGTTTGTGGGAAGATTAGTCCTTCATTTTAGTATTGACTATTTTCTTTTTAGTAAAGTCCCTCAAGAAGTATTTTAACAGTCAATTAAAACCATCAAAGAAGGAAAAATTTCTAATGAGTTCTGATCAGATATAGTCTCCTCTTTACTAGAGATGCTTAGTGTACTTCTTATTCTTTTGTAGGAATTCAAGAAGCAAATCCTTTTTTATTGATTCCTTCATCCTTCCATTAGTAAGCTCAGATAAGCATTATGGGGTTTTTATCAAAATAGTCAAACTCAATATATTTAATTTGACAGCTTTAAAAATTGTTTTCTATATATCTTTAGGATAACTGTAATGTCAACTTTTGCACATAGTCTAGTTAATTGCTTCAAACTTTTTTGGTTCAATTAATCAGTATTTCAGCATCCGCTATGTTCAAAGTACTATACTAAGTACAGTTGTGTGGATGCCTGTCTTTCTCCTTATTCTCTAGGAAAAGAATAAATGTTATAGGGATTTTTTTGTAGGAAAAAATGGGTTTGGACATGACATTAGAAACTCAAGATAAAAGGTTAACTCCCACCTATGTCTGCAAAAAGTTTTTATGGACCATCCATCCAGTTAAAACCAACATGCTTTCTCCCTTGAAATGTCATTCAGTGCAGAAATATGTTTAATGTTATATACATGTACATATATATACATATATACATTCACACACATATATACACATATACATATATGTAT
This sequence comes from Dromiciops gliroides, assembly GCF_019393635.1. Classification (NCBI taxonomy): domain Eukaryota; kingdom Metazoa; phylum Chordata; class Mammalia; order Microbiotheria; family Microbiotheriidae; genus Dromiciops; species Dromiciops gliroides. The sequence goes on along the minus strand of NC_057865.1, from coordinate 25,815,619 downwards.
ACACATACACACACATATATACACATATATACATACACATACACACACACACACACACACACACACACACACACATATATATATATATATATATAAAACCTATTTCAGATTACCTGCTGTCTAGGGAGGGGAGAGGGAGGGAGAAAAATCTGAAATTGGAAAGCTTGTATAAACAAATGCTGAGAACTATCTTTACATGTAACTAGAAAAAACAATAAAATACTTTTATCAGAAATGTCATTCAGGCTTTTTCAAGATGAACTCCGGACTGCACGTTTGTCTTGAAGTGTCCCCATAAGGTCCTGTCAGTGATTAGATGATAGGACAGACGTCTCAGAATTCATTCAAATAGCAGGAGAAAAGAGAATGGGGGAGAAGTTATTTGAACTTCACCTTCTCTCCTTGTGATTTGTTTTTGAAAACCTCCTTAATATCCAAAGTTTTTTGGTTTCTAACACCAAAGTCCTCTTGGGCTCCTCTACTGCCCCCTTAGCCCCAGAAACCTCCATGACCACAACTGCTCCTCCACCTCTGAAGTCACTGGTCTTGGCCTAATCCAGAGTCATTTTATTTTCATCAACCTCCCCATCTTTCATGGTATCCTTCACAGCTTTAGCTCCTTCTTCTGAGTTAAAGTCCACAAAACTGAACCTTTTAGCTAACCCAGTCCTACTGTCTGTGAGTATCCTAGCACCAACAGAACCATGAAATGAATCTTTTAATGTTTCTTTTGTTGTGTCTTTGGACAGACCTTTGATGCACAAATTTTTGTAGGCCTGGCTTCTTGGTGCTACATGAATTGTCTTCTGATCCTTTAGCTCCAGCCAGATGGCTCTGTCTTCAATTTCTATATTGTTAAAATAATTCAAAGCTTCTTTCATATCTATTGAAGAACCATATTCAATGAATACCTACTCTTTAGGTCAGCCTTGGTTGTTCTGAGATAAGCTGATTGATGTGGCCTTCTCAAACACTTTCTGCAAATGTTTTCCATTGGTGCTATAGGTGAGGTTACTTAGTACTAGTGTCTTTCCTCCTCCAGTAATTCTTCCCACCTCTTGAATTCTCTTGTCCTTGACTTCTCTCCATTGTGTAAGTCCAGAATGAGTGCCTGACCATCAATCTCAGTTCCCTGTTTCTCTTTTGTCCACATCTGCTTCTGTCTTAAGTTATATGTAGTTGATTCTTTTGGGTGTCCCATCCTTGGTGCAGAGCAGTCTAACCTCAATAGCATTTTTAAATACATCCTTGACCTTTTCATGAGTTACTTTATAAGGTAGTTCTTTTTTTAAAAATTAATTAATTAATTAATTTATTTTTGGTGAGGCAGTTGGGGTTAAGTGACTTGCCCATGGTCACACAGCTAGTAAGTATCAAGTGTCTGAGGCCAGATTTGAACTCAGGTACTCCTGAATCCAGGACCGGTGCTCTATCCACTGCGCCATCTAGCTGCCCCTATAAGGTAGTTCTTAATGAAGAACATTCTTGCATCTTGATCTTTTTTGTTTTCATTTGCTTTTTCCAGTTTCATTTCAGGGCCAAGGACTTTGGAGCCACTGAGTTCCAGAGCTTTTCCCATGTCTTCAACTGGTCAAAATTCCACATAGTCAAACTTCCTCATGGTGCCAATGAGGATGTCCATGATTATAAGGTCCTTTTTTGCAAAGATGTCCATAATGTCAGGTTTCTTTAAGCTCAGAAGTTACTTTTTGAAGTTTAGGTTATTGGTAAAAGATTAAAATTTGTAGGTTCTTTGGCTTCCAATTTCTGTTTCTTGGCTTTGAAGGTTTTTTGTTTGCTCATTTCCCTTTTCCTCTTCCCTGACGCTTCTTTGATGAATACTTTCTCTTCCTCCTTGTTATCTTCTTCCTCTTCCTTTTCCTCTTCCTTCTCTGATTCCTTGGATTCTCCAGCTTTCACAGGGGCAGCTTTTACAAAAGCAGCCTTCCCTTTGGCGGATGCTGGTATCCATAGCTTCTTCAGAGTCATCCTTATCACTGTCTTCTTCCTCTTTATTCCCAAAGTCTTGTTTGACTAGAGCTACTCCCATTTTTATAGCTTTAGGTTACTCAAATTCTTCATCCTCTTCATCTTCACTGTCCTCTTCTTTAGATTCATTGTCCTTTTTTTAGGTATTCTTCCCATTTGTTTGCCCCTTTGTGGGGGGTCAGTACTGCCGTTTAGGTGGACTGGCTCCCTTCTTGCCTGGTGTGGTGACAGCTTTGGCTGGGATGGCCACTTTCTTAGCATAGGTCATGGTGTCCTTCTTACTAGGAGTCATGACTGCTTTCTCGGCAGGTATGGTTTTGGCTTGTGGTTCCTTCTTTGCTGGTGTAGCCACAGTTTTCTTGCTCCTTTTCTAATGGACCACAACTTCTTCTCTACTGCTTTCTTCATCTTCTGACATGTCCTCATCCTCACATCTTCTATCTCCTTTGATGATATCCATTTTCTTTGACTCACTTTGATTGTTAGACTTCCTAAGCTTCACCATGGTGGTGGCATGTGACTAGGGGCAGAGGATACAGATCTATTGGAAGAGGCCCAGGCAATATCAGTGGCAGCAGAGGACTTGGGGAAGAGTCTGTCTTTGAACAGGGATGAAAGACAGTATGCCTCTGTGGTAAGGATCTTATAGAGTCTTCTACTTTTGCCATATACTCTTTGTTAGGGTAGAGATAATTAATTACCTCCCCATCTCTCTGGGGGAAAACATATTAAAAATGTTTTATCTCTAGCCTTCTTTGGAAAGAGAAAAAGTGCTTTATACTCAATGTTAACTTATTCATACCTGGCTATAACTAACACATCTCAGCAATACTAAGTGACTGTAGATCATTATCCAAACACCATTGACCATACCCCTAAATCCTCCCACCCTACAGATCCACCAAACACTACCCACCCCTCCCACTGGGGTGCCTATTCCATAGCAAAACTTCCTTTCATTCTAAACCTTTTCCTCTCCCACTCCTTCCATTTTCTGTCAATCACTGAAAACGTGCCTCCCTCCCGATGACATAGCCTCTCTGGCCACCCTTTCTAGTATTAGCTGCATTTTCACCCATTCCCCTCAGTTCACTGGTTAAAGCAGGGGAGCTAGAATACTCCTTGCTCCTCATTGCCACTTCCAGGTTCTCCCCCTACCTCCATCACTCAGTAACCTCTCTTCCTTTGTGCTTCATGCAATCCATATCTATGACCCAATAAAAATTCTAGTAGCCACTGTTTACTGACCTCTTGGCTACTCCTCTACCTTCCTCAAAGAGTTCAGTGCCTAGCTTACAATTTTCCTCTTCTCTCCACCTCCTGCCCTCTTTTTTTTACGGGGCAATGGGGGTTAAGTGACTTGCCCAGGGTCACACAGCTAGTATGTATCAGGTGTCTGAGGCCGGATTTGAACTCAGGTACTCCTGAATCCAGGGCCGGTGCGTTATCCCCTGCGCCACCTAGCCACCCCAACCTCCTGCCCTCTTACAAGAGAGCTTCAATACACATACTGGCTTTCTCTCAAATACCCTAACCACTCAATTTCTCAACCCTATTCACTTTCCATGACTTACTCTTCCACCCTAGCTCAGCTACATGCAAAGATGATACCCTTGACATTACCATCACCCACAAATGCACTACTTCCATGTCCAAGAATTCCAAAATCCCCTTATCTGACCATAACCTATTTGCTTTCCACTTTTCCCTCTACCTTCCTTTACCAAACCCTACTCTTTGTCCACACCACAACCTCTGATCTCTTGACCCCTCAGTTTTCTCCCAGGCCATCACCCCTTTACTAGCCATTCTCTCCTTTTTTCCCCAACTTGACTCTTTGCTGAACCGGTTCAACTCTAATGCTGACATCTTCTTTTGAGTCCCTGACCCTCTTATCATATCACTAATTATGCACTGCCAAACCTTAGCTTTGGATCACTCCCACCATCCACAGTTTTGCTCTTATATGTGCTGCTAAACAATTGTAGATAAAATCATGCAGCTATTCTGTGTCTCCTACAAATGTATGTTACACAATTTAACTGGGGCCTTACTGCTGCTAGGCAATCCTTCTTTATCTGTGTTATCATTTCACTAGCCCATGATCCACAGTGGCTCTTCCAAACTTTTTCATTCCTCCTCAAGCCTTCCATGGTTCCCTCTACCCCTACCTTCTCAGCTGAAAGCCTTGACTTTTATTTTATAGAAGAAATCTGGGCCATTTGTCATTAGCTCCCTCTTCTCCCCTCTTCTTCATCTCATATTACTCAGATGCCATCTCTTCTTTCATTTCTGTGTTACAGAAGGAACTGGACTTACTCCTTAACAAGGCAAACCTAACCTGCGGAAGCAAACCTCTGCCATTTTTCTCTTCCAAAATATCTCCTCTGTCATTCCCACTATCTCTTATTTTCAATATCTCCCTGTCTGCTGGCTCCTTCTCTACTGCCTACAGACATGTACATATCATCTCATCATGGAAAAAGCCCTTATTTGATCCTTCCATCCCCACTAAATATTGTCCTATATAATTTCTTCTGCCCTTTTTGGCTGAACTCCTTAAAAAGTCCATCTACAATAGGTGCCTCCATTTTCTCTCCTCTCATTCTCTTCTTCACTCTTTACAATCTGGCTTTTTACCATATCATTCCACTAGAACTGCTCTCTCCAAACTTACCAGTGATCTGTCAGTTGCCAAATGGACTTTCTCAATCCTCATTCTCCTTGACCTCTCTTCAGCCTTTGATACTCACCTTCTTGACACTCTCTTCTCTCCAGGTTTTTGGCATACCACCCTCTCTTGATTATACCAGACCATTCTTCAGTCTCCTTTGCTGGATTCTTATCCAGGTCATATCCTCTAACCATAGGTGTACCAAAGGGCTCTGTCCTGGGTGCTCTCCCTTGTGAGAATTGGAATGATACCCCCTGCTGGGAGGGACATTGTGAGCTCTGGCCTGAAAAGAAACCATGTGACTTTGGCATCCAAAAGTGATGTCTGCCGCCCCTGGGTCCTGTCAATCAGTGTGACCAGCCAATTAGCTTGGAGCTATATGTGTGGACAGCCCTGTTTCTGGTTTCACAGGAGGCTTCTGGGAGAAGCCGCTTAGGAGGGAGGCCCTTTCGTTTCCGGACTTTGGCATGGTAGGGGACTTCATGTGGGCTACTAGGAAAGGAAGGATTTTTTTCTCTCTGGCTATACTGAATAGATCTAAACTAGGATTTCCCATGCTATAAGGAATCTGTTCTCAATCTCTCTCTCTTCACTAACTTCTTTTTTTTTTTTTCAGTGCAATGAAGGTTCTGACTTGCCCAGGGTCACACAGCTAGTAAATGTCAAGTGTCTGAGGCCGGATTTGAACTCAGCTACTCCTTTATCCAAGGCCAGTGCTTTATCCACTGTGACACCTAACTGCCCCTCTTCACTAACTTCTAATGCACTTTAATAAATACTTAAAAGGCTAAACACTTGCTAAAGCTTCTAATTTAAGGCAACCACTCATTAGATTTTAGACATCACAGCTAGAATTTTAGGCCCTTACAGATTGGTGACCACAAGGAGAATGCTGAATCCTTTGATCTTCTGATCTTCTAGTTGGGTAAGGATTTCCCCCCATTTCTCGTGCTGTCTCTTTAAGTTTTAAATTTGCTGCTAAGTATATACTTTGCCTTTTAAGTACCCTTTTCCTAATTTTAGCCTCCTATTTTCAATGGATCAAAAAAACCTTCCTTTTCGAGCAGCCCACGTGAAGTCCCCCACCATGCCAAAGTCCGGAAACAAAAGGGCCTTGCTCCTAAGCGGCTTCTTCTAGAAGCCTCTTGTGAAACCAGAAACAGGGCTGTCCATACATACAGCTTCAAGCTAATTGGCTGGTAACACTGATTGACAGGACCCACGGGTGGCAGACATCACTTCCAGATGCCAAAGTCACATGGTTTCTTTTTAGGCCAGAGCTCACAATGTCCCTCCCAGCAGGGGGTGTTATTCCAATTCTCACATCCTTTACAACTTCACATGGTGATCTTAGAAGTTCCCGTGGATTTAATTAACATCTCTAAGCTGACGTTTCTCATATGTACCTATCCTGCTCTAACCTTGCTCTAGTCTTGCATCTCCAACTGCCTTTCAGATATCTTGAACTGCATGTCTAATGGACAATCTTAAACTCAACATGTCCAAAACTGACCTCATTATCTTTCCCACTAAACATTCACCTCCAACTTTCCTATTATCGTTAAGGGCAATCCCATTCTTCCCGTCACCCAGGCTCACAACCTCGGTTGTGATCTTTGACTCATTTTCTCTTACCCCCTATATCTAATCTTTTGCCAAGGCCTGATGATTTCATCATTTAAATATCTTATAAGAAGCCCCTTCTTTCCTCTGATACTAACAGAACCATGGTGCAGAGGCTCATCAACTCACATTTGTACAATTGTAATAGCCTGCTGGCAGGTATGCCTGCTTCAAATCTCTTATTCCAATCTATCCTCTATTTAGCTGCCAAAGTGATTTTCCTAAAATGCAGGTCCAAACATGTCACCCAACTTTACTCAATGTACTCCAGTGGCTCCCTTTCAGCTCCAGAGTCAAGAATAAAATTCTATGGCATTCAAAGACCATCAAAACCTACTTTCTCCATCCTTCTAGCCTTACACCTTATTCTCCACCATAATCCAGCTTTACTCTACTCTTAGCTATTACATGGACAAGACACTCCATTTCTAGGCTCTGGGCATTTTCTCTGGTGTTCCCTGTGACGGGAACTACTCATCTCTACCTCCTGGCTTCCTTCAAGTCCCAACAAAAATCTCATCTCCAGGAAGCCTTTTCTAACCCCTCATAATTCTAATGCCTTAATTATTTCCTATTTGTCATGTATATATCTTGTTTGTACATATTTATTTTGTTTTCACGGCCTCTCCCCACACTCCATCTTCCCCCAATAAGATTGTGAGCTCTTCTAGGACAAGGGCCTCTTTTTGTATGGTGTCTGGCTCATAGTAAGTGCTTGATAAATGTTTATTGACTGACTGATTCCCAACTTGACTGAGTTACAAACCTATAGATATAAAAATGTTCTTTCAAGGATTGGTTTGACTTACACTATCATGAATTCTTAACCTCTTAATAATTGCTTATAGGATTCTCTGAGTGTTCCACAAAAGCCATCCGCACACAATTTTCATTGTTTGCCCAGACTTTTCCTGATTAAATAGAATCACAGATGGTTCTGATCAGAGTCAGTCATCATTCCCTCACAGCAGTGAATAAAAGAGAAAAGAGCAACAATGGGGACATTGGGTGTAAAGATTCATCACTTTGCAATCCTAAGAACTTTGACTTTCTGGCCCACCAATTCAACTGAAACTACTTTCTTCAAGGTGGCAATAAGGTTCTTATTTTTATAGATGTTTATTATTATCTATATATCTATAAATGTTTATTATTTTCCATATAATCTATATTTTCCAATATATCCCTCCCACATTAATCAAGTTGGACATGATTTACAGAGTTCTACACCTATACCTTTTCCCCTGTATAAACAGTGTTTACTAGGGTGCTATAGTTAAGAATCGTTGGCACAAAACCATCTCTCACCCTCAAAGTCTGTGACACAATTTCCTACCAATGCATCCAGAGGGTCCAAGAGAAAGCAGGTTCAAATTTAGAGAGAACATGTGGCAAAGAGGGTAACTCAAAATTCCTGGTTGCTAGAAGTCATTTTCTCCCCTTCCTGGGGTGCTTAAGATTTTCCCCTTAGGCTTGGTTCCCAAGAATTATATTTTGAAATGAACAAAATAAAATCCATAGGATTAAAATGGAAATCAATTATGTTGAAATATGAACAAAGAAAATTTAAGAAAGATTTAAAAATTGAATAAAAAAGGCAAAATGATGAGTAAGTGTTTATAAATTAAAAGGGTGAGAATACTATTACCTTTTAGTTTCTTTAAGAATTAATAAAGGGGGGCGGCTAGGTGGCGGAGTGGATAAAGCACCGGCCCTGGAGTCAGGAGTACCTGAGTTCAAATCTGGCCTCAGACACTTGACACTTACTAGCTGTGTGACCCTGGGCAAGTCACTTAACCGCCATTGCCCCGCAAAAAAAAAAAAAAGAATAAAGAAAAACAAAAAAATAAACCAATTAACATGAAGGCTCAAAAAGCAAAAACAAATTGTCAAGAAACTTTAATGAGGGAGGGGAAAGGAATTCATTCTTTGAAATTTAGGGCATTATGGGAGAATACTGTTCACTCACAGAACTAATTGGTGGGGATGGCAAATGTCATGAGACCTTTTGATTTGAGCTGGGCAAAGGAGAAATGATGATGGTGATGGTAGTGGTGATAACCAGAGTGGTATAAATATGACTGTATTCACATAATGACTATAAGGGGACTGGGCTGGGGCAGGGAAGAGGAGGAGGCTTCAGAAGTAGGCTAGATTTTAGGTATATACTGAGTGAGGGTGGGTTACATAAAGGAAAATTTTAAAAAGATGAAAAGGGATTTGAATCAGCACTGGAAAAGGAGAGGTTGTTGTTCAGTCGTGTCAAATTCTTTGTGACCCAGAGGGGTTTTTTGGACAAAGATATGGGGTGGTCTGCCATTCCCTTCTCCCGCTTATTTTACAGATGAAGAAACTGGGGCAAATAGGGTTAAATTATTTCTCTAAGATCACACAGCTAGTAAGTGTCTGAAGCCAGATTTGACAACAACTTCAAGCCTTGTACTCTATCCACAGTGCCATATTCTAGGACACCAGGCCTGCTGCTCTATCCAGTTGGCAACCTATCTGCCCCTGAAGGGGGAGGGGAGAAGAGGAAATTGGATTATCTCAAACTACACAAACTAAAGTTATCTGGTGCTTGATTTCACTCTACTTTTTTTTTCTTTAAAAACAATTGAAGTTAAGAGTGGGGAAGAAAAGAACAATTCATAGCATATTGTGGAGAGAAAATTCAGTAAGAACTACAAATGCATATAGATTAAACTATCATGAAAAGGAGAGTGGCAACATGCATTAGAAAGCAAAACTCAACAGCTTGCTTATAAGAATGATACTTCATAAAAATACTTACAGAGTTTTTTGTTTTGTTTTTTGTTTGTTTTTGCAGGGCAATGAGGGTTAAAAGTGACTTGCCCAGGGTCACACAGCTAGAAGTGTCAAGTGTCTAAGGCTGGATTTGAACTTAGGTAGTCCTGACTCCAGGGCTGGTGCTCTATCCACTGCGCCACCTAGCTGTCCCCAGAGTTTACTGTCAAAACTATTATCTCGGCAGAATCCAAAAAAATCTGGAGTAACAATCTTGATCTCAGAGAAGACAATAGTTAAAAAAGAGAAAAGGGTTAAGGTAGCCAGCCGGAAACATTATGTTTAAAGACCCCATCAATAATGAAACAACATTACTCTCTTCTCTTTTCCCTCTTCTCTCTTTCTTCTTTTCTCCCTCTCCCTTACATCCCTTCCTCTGTTTCTTCACACACACACACATATACACGCACAGATAGATAGATAATAAGATATTTCAAATTCATAGAAATATAATAAAAAATAAGAAAGAAGTGAATGATTTAAGAATAGTAGAAAAATTAAATATAATAAATGTGTCATCATTGAATAGCAGTCTTAAATAATGTATTTGTTCTTCAGCAATGCATGGAACCTATGCAGAAATGACAATGGGTTAGGGTGTACATAAATGCAAAAAGGCAGAAATAGTACCTGCATCCTATGGGCCATAATGTGGTAAAAAATGAAATTAAATAGTATTATCATAAAGAATAAGTGTGTCAAAGAACAGAGAAGACAATGAATTAGTATATTAAAGAACATGATGACAACATAACCAGCTGCATGGCATGCAGCATTCCTTAGGTGAAAATTAATATCATGAAAAACTTATGTTAACACATTTGAGAGAAAGGTCATTGAATTGTATGTACCAAGAAATACAGAGAATCGACAGATTGCTAATCCCCAAACACACAAAAATAAAACTTGGAAATCAAATAAGATATAAACAAAATTGATAAAAAAGGTACTTTATCAAGAGCAATCCTATGGCAAAAGTATGTATAGAATCTTAGTTCTTCATTAGACCCTCGCAACAGCATTCTTGCCTTCTGCTGCTCTTCTTTGAGTTCTGCACAGCCTCACAAAAGTAGCCACATGTCATATTTTCAGGCAGGGCCCAGTCCTCCTATGACAAATTTTTCTCTATCACATTCTGTGAGTCCTGCCCACTGCAGGAGTCAGGACATCCTGAGTACTCCTGTCTTTTAGGAGCAAAAGCTCTTCTGGCATGCTAGCTCTATTACCCTGTCCCCAGACTAGAGACCTCTTAATGGAGCTGATGTTCTTTGTTTTCACCCCTGCCTCACAATATACCCATTCCATCTGTCCCACTTATTAACCCTACGTTCAGAGGTAGTGGCTACAAATCTGGATTTTCTTTTTCCCTCAGACACTTAGGGTGCTGCCTGCTTAAGTGATCATTCTTCACTTGTTTTAAAGCCACTAAAGAACCTACATTTGTTCTGAATTATCTCTTAAAACCCATAGAATTTCAGTGAGGAAACTGAGTGAGATGGCTTCATTCAACCTGGTCCATTTTCTGCTACAGTTCAAATGAGTTAATATATGAAAGGGTCTTTACAAACCTTAAAGCTCTACATACATACTACTGTATTATTATTATTATTATCATTATTATTACACATAAGTTGTTGGAGATGGGGGAAGACAGGCTATAAGTATGTGTAAGAGAAGTGGAAACATTCATGGTTTTGGCTACAGTAAGTTTTCATTTTATAAAATCTATGACATTAGGAGAACATTTATTTAGTTTAATTCCTAATACGGTATCATGTAACAACTTTAGCTCAACACTGTTTTTCCTACACAGTCATCCTAAAGTCATTTCTCATTAATTATTTCTTTACAGTCTCAAAATAGGACTTCTTAAACTTTTTCCACTCACGATCCATTTTTGCCCAAGAAATTTTTACATACCCTGGGTATATAGTTATATATTAGAGGTATACATAACCTTTTACTATTGCCAAATTTTTCATGACCTCCACATTCACTTACATGGCCTGTACAGTTTAAGAAGCTTTGCTCTAGAATATATCTATTCATGTAACCTTACTGTAAAACCATCTCTCATTTTGGAAAACATAGGAAGCTACACCTTATTCACCTGATTAGTAGTTTACTTTGAATTATATTTTGCACCATTTTTCTTTGTTTTTAAAATAATTACCCAACCATGGGAAAATAGAACTTCTTTAGCAAGTGAAATAACTTTTCCCCACTTCTGTTTAATTCTCTGACTACCTATCTTAGAGACTGAACCATTGGACAGACATGTTTTGGTTATTCCTTGCTCTTGCTTGGGTTTTTTTGTCTCTATTGACATAGGGCTAATTTCCCCCTGAGCTATATTGTGTTCTTAGTAGCACTGATTTTAATTTATAATATTATCCTTTTTGTCAGAACAGAATTGAAGGGTGGAACTAAATAAAGACAAGAGAGAAATAAGATTAAAAGACTGAATAAATTGGTTTTTATTATTTTTTAGGGTTCTGTGTGTTCTCTATTATTTCCTAATTCTTCAGTTTCCAGTTATAAAATAACTTACTTGAATTTTAATTGTTAGGATGAGTGTGACAACTTAAAAACCCTCCTTCATAACAAAGGTTGAGAATTATGTGCTGCTATCATAAAATGCATGTAAAAGGAAATATTGATGTTTTGAGTTATCACTTTATCCAAGCAAATTTGAGTTCAAAATTTTGCTTAACTTACACTTTTTTCACTTTTATTTAGAATTACTCTTTTCCTATAAGATGCGTAACACCTCTTATTAAGGATGATACTAGGGTTAGGTGCTTTATTTTAGAGTTTGAATACATGTTTTTCTAAGAGTATTATTGCCATAAATTTAAGGGGTGCTCTAAGATGGAATCAACTACATTTCGATAGTAATTTCCTTGGTAATAGATGGGTCAGGAGGAATAATTTACCAGCAATTATAAACATTTAGAAGGAATTGTATTTCTGTAATGCAAAAAGAATTATTTGCTAGCATATATTTTATTTGCATTGATTTTACTTTGATTATTTTATTAAAATGTATAACTTTGAAATATTTGAGTAATACTACCAATGAACTAAATCAGTATTGAGAAAGCTTAATTATATATTCAAAACCCCTTTATTAATATTGACTCAAAGTTGTTCCATAAGCAGTTAAGTGGCATAGCGGACAGATGGGTGCTGGGCCTTGATTCAGCAAGACCTGAGTTCAAATGCAGCATCAGACACTTCCTGGCTCTGTAATCCTGGGCAAGCCTCTGTTTGTTTGTGTGTGTTTTTTTTTTTTTTCCTACAGTGCAATGAGGGTTAAGTGTCTTGACCAGGGTCACACAGCTAGTAAGTGTCAAGTGTCTGAGGCCGGATTTGAACTCAGGTACTCCTGAATCCAGGGCTGGTGCTTTATCCACTGTGCTATCTAGCCGTCCCGGCAAGCCTCTGTTTACCTCATGATTCTCAACAGTAAAATGGGGATAACAGCCCCTAACTCCCAGGGTTGTTGTGAGGATCAAATGAGATCATGTTTGTGAAGTGTTTAGCACATTGTCTGATAGACAGTAGGTGCTATAAAAATGCTTATTCCACTCTCCCTTTTCTTTTCCTCATATGCTGTTATTTGATGTACGTTGTTTCCTCGTTCAGTTATTGTTAGTTTCAGTAAGATTCTAGTCAAGCTAATTTCAAGGTATCACATAAAGAAAGTTTACCTGCATTTGGTTTTCCTGAGTCACGGAGTAATAAAAATGTATTGGGTGCTTTAGAAGGTTAAAAGTTAAGAAATCTCGGTAATTGCAGTTCCTTTTCTTGCTTCATCATGCTTAGCTTATTTTTAGATTTAAAGGTTTAGTGAATGAAGGAAGAAGTCAGTGTGTTGGACTATTTAAGCTGTCGGTAACTAATGTTTTTATTTTGTAACCATGCTTCCTGTTGGTGGACACAACTTGTTTGGAGTGTGTTCTTTGAAGGCTGGAGAAATGGAAGGTGGGGATGATAAATATGAAATAAAAAAGAAAATTCCCTGGTAATAATTATAATTATTGTTGTTAATCATATTCTCTTATACTTATAGTACTCCTATTTTTTTGTTTTCTAAATCCTAGGATAAATGTCATTCCCAGGAAGAAAAAAAAAGTTTGATTGCAAGAAATTAAAGAAAAATGAAACAAATGAAGACAACTTGTATGTAGATAAAATATGGTTTCAGTGTGAGAATGAGAATTGCTTAAAATGGAGGCTGTTATCTAGTGAAGATGCTGCCCAAGTGGATCGCAATGAACCATGGTTTTGCTTCATGAACACTGACCCAAATCATAACACATGCTCTGCTTCTGAAGAATGCTTTCCTGAAGAGTCTGATGTTCTTAAAAGTGGATTTAAATATGTCTATTCACAACTTCCTATAGGAAGTCTAGTCTTGGTGAAATTATGCAGTTGGCCAAGGTAAGATGGAAGTTGGAAAAGTCAAATTTAGAAAGCACCTAAAATTTAAGGTCTAACCATTAAGACCCTCCCCTCTCCCCCAAAAAAGACTGTATAAATATGATTGATGAAATGAAATGATTTGGACACTACCCCTAAATATCAACCATAAGTATTTCACGGCCATTTAAAAATATTGAAATGTTAAATTATATTTTGTCAATTCATCAATAGGTATATTTTCAAGATTTTAGTAAGACAGTGACAGCCATAGAAATCTTTGCTAGAGTACTAATAGCCTTGAGTCTCATTTTGAACAACTTCCTTCCTCTCTTCCTCTCTTCCTCCCTTCCTCCCTTCCTCCCTTCCTCCCTTCCTCCCTTCCCCCCTTCCCCCCTTCCCCTCCCTTCCCTTCCCCTCCCCTCCCCTTCCCTCCCCTTCCCTTCCCTTCCTTCATTTTCTTTTAAAATTTGAACCTGGGGGTAGCTAGGTGGCACAGTGAATAAAGCACTTGCCCTGTATTCAGGAGGACCTGAGTTCAAATGTGGCTTCATATACTTGACACTTACTTAGCTGTGTGACCCTGGGCAAGTCACTTAACCTTCATTGCCCTGCCAAAAAAAAAAAAAGGTAAAAAAAAATGAACCAGTGATTTCATTGATTTGGGTAATTTTCACTCCCTCCATTGGTGCAATGTTCTGCAATCGTACCATGTTACAGAGTTGCTTGGGGTACCAGAAGGTTAGGAGACTTGCCAAGTGGCCAAACAACCAGTATAGATCAGAGGTAGCACCTGATCTGAGTTCTAACTCCAAGTGTAGCTCTCTTTTTCCTAAACCATACTTTATTTCACTGAGTAAATATCTGTTGATTTATTGGAGAATATAAGAGAGAGAAAATTCTCCTTTTAGGGTTGCTTTTTACATGGAATGGCTGGTTCCATCATAGTCAATGTTAACTAGAGTGTGGTGTTTAAAATGCTTTCTGTCCCAAGTTTGGGGAAAATTAGCTGGGGTTTCTAATATATTTGTTACTTATAAATTAGAAGCTTTAGCACCAGTTTGGGGAATTAAGCATTTATTAAAGCATACCAAGTATTAGTAAAAAGAGAACACCTGACTCAGAAAGTTAAGAAGCCTATCTAGCCTCCACAAGCATGTCTGAGAGCCTGTTTCAGAATGGAAGCTTCCTCTGGGTCTGGAGGAGAGGCAGTCCTTACACAATGCTTAAAGTTAATTGACTAGCATCACCCAAATCCATTGGTTCACTGGACTTGAGGGTGGTCCATGAGCAGAATGTGCCAAGGTCAGAGTTCAGAGAACACACCCCCTGAGGGCCTGGCTCTCAGGTAGGTGTTGTTTCAATCAAGTCACCTTTAAGTGAGTTAATCAGCAAAATCAAACCAATCAGTCTCAATATCACCCTCTTGAGTAGGGCTTCTGGGCATCCCCAAACCAATTATTTTCTCACAAGAGGAAGAGTGAGGGGCAAGGATTCTACTGTTCTTTCAGCAGTTCCTTTCTAAGCAAATATTGACTATTTTGTAGCCTTTCTCCTTTACTCTTGTTCTTTCCTTTTCCTCTATTCCCATTTCCAAAAGTAAATAGGGTTTGTGAGTGAGAATCATTCCATTTTATCTCCCCACCCCTGATAAAATATCATCAAACCAAATGATATAGAAGAAGAAAAAAAGGAGAATGATCCTTGTCATTCATTTTTATAAGAAGGATTTGTGATATAAATATCTTAAGTGCTAAAAGGAATTAGCAATAATAGTAACTACAACAGACACTGCTCACTAGAAATGATAATTCTTGACTTTAGTGATTTCTATTAACTCTTGGCCTGCCATACTCCTTTCTCCTTTTGGTAGTTAGTTGTGGTCCCTGGAGTACAGCATAACTTGGACATTTATTGAGTAAACATTTATTCATAAGTTGGTATGTATCTCATTAGTGTCAGTGTGCACTCCAATTCCAGTGTGCACAGTTCAATTGAACTTTGAGGATAACAGATGCTAGATATAAAATACTATTTAGATACTTCTCACAAATATACCTGTAACCCCCTCCCACTGTCCATGATGATGTGGCATATGTATTTTTCTCTTATTAATATGGATAATTAATACATAACACATGCTCTTAGATGTAGAAATTCCCCCAGGTAGGTGGTCCTAAAAATTCTCACCTCAGAACCTTGCAGTTCTCTTTCCTTGTTTCCTTCTCATGCCTTTTGTCCCTATTAGTATCAGATTGCATCTAGTTTTTCATACTGTGACCATGAAGTCCAACTCCTTTAACAAGCCAAATCTTTTCTTTTTCAACTTCTTGGTCTTTGTTATTTTGTTTCCCATTATAGGTTGAGGGAGTGATGTGGGAATCTGATACATGTTGGCTGAGTAACTCAGTAAAATTCACTTAATAGTAACTTTCTCTCAGAATCTCGATAGAACAAGAAGATCATAGGAGCTGACCAAAAAAGGAAAAAAAATCCTTAAGAAAGCATTCAGTTAAAATGTGCAAGTGATATTCCTTTCATTTTATTTTATAGCTGACCAATAAAGATTACAGATCAGGTCTTCAGGGTATAATATTCAGTGATATAGTTAAGAACCTGTTCACTTCAGCAAACTTTTTAGAAATATCTAGTGACATGCAATCAATTCTAAAAGATGTAGGAACTCTGATAAACATGATAGAGAAGTGATGTATTCATAGTGGCTTAGTTTCTTCCCTTTCCCTTTTGTTGACCGGACTAATGTAGAATTTATTTTACATAACAATATATATTTGTAATGGGATTTAAAAAATGTTCTAAGTGGATGAGACAGGAAGAAGGAGAGAATTTGGAACTGAAAATAAAATAAAATTTAAAAAACATGCAAGCCAGTACAGGAATTTCTGGGAGTGGAGCCAAGATGGTGGAGGAAAGGCTGAGACTCTCTGAGTTCTCAACAAATCTGTCCACATACCTCCAAAAAATGCTCCTAGAACACTAAACCCCACAAAATAACAGAGTGAGACTATTTCCAGCCAAAGATGGCTTAAATAGGCAGCAGGGATCGTTTGCTGTACAGGATGAGAGAGGAGCTCAGCATGTGGTGCAGACCCAACTCCAGGCAGGCCATACCTCCAGAGCCTCAGAATCTTCAGCGTCAGCTGCTTCTTCTGAAACTCGGTTCATGGACCAGTGAGAGGGTCCAGTGGTTGCCTGGGGGAAAATAGTGGAGGTCTCTGTGAGAGATGTTGCCCAGGAAATGGACTTGAGTGTTAGAGGCCCAGTGGGGGAGGGGCACAGGCACACCATAGAGAATCAGATTTCAATCAGATTTCTGCTTCTGGGTTAAAGAGGAAGCAGGCCCATGGTTACTTATAGGCATGAGCCTGAATTGTACCACCTGGGACCCCCTGTAGCTTAGGACAATGCATCCTGGAAGTAGTGCTCCACATTAAGAAGGAGTTAAAAGCCAAGAAATAGGTGGGCAGCATGAACAGGCAGAGAAAGCAGCAGGCCATTGAAAGTTTCTTTGGTGGCAAGGTAGATCAAAATACACCCTCAGAAGAAGATAAGAAAGTCAAAACTCCTACATCCAAAGCTTCCAGGAAAAATATGAATTGGTCTCAGGTCATAGAAATGCTCAGAAAAGACTTTGAAGATAATGTAATAGAGGTAGAGGGAAAAGTAAGATAAGTAAAGGAAAAATGGAAAGAGAAATGAGAGTGATGCAGGAGGGTCATGAAAAAAAAAGTCAACAGCTTGAAAAGACAAATTGCCCAAATGGGAAAGGAGGTGCAAAAGCTCTCTGAAGAAAATCGTTGCTTAAAAATTAGGATAGAGCAAATAGAAGCTAATGACTTTACAATAAATCAAGATACAATAAAGCAAATCCAAAGGAATAAAAAAAATAGAGGGCAATATGAAATATCTCCTTGGAAAAACAGCTGACCTGGAAAATAGATCCAGGAGAGATGATTTGAAAATCATTGGACTACCTGAAAACCATAACCAAAAGGAGAGCTTAGACATCATCTTCTAAGAAATTGTCAGGGAAAATTGCCCTGATATTCTAGAATCAGAAGGTAAAATAGAAATTGAAAGAATCTATCAATCACCTCCAGAAAGAGATCCCAAAAGGAAAACTTACAGGAATATTATAGCCAAATTCCAGAGATCCCAGGTCAATGAGAAAATATTGCAAGCAGCTAGAAAAAAAGGGATTTAAATACTGTGGAGCTACAGTAAGAATAACACAAGATCTAGCAGCTTCTACATTAAAGGACCAGAGGGCATGGAATATGATATTCCAGAGGGCAAAGAAACTAGGATTACAACCCAAAACTGAGTATAATCTTTCAGGGGGAAAATGGGACTTCAATAAAAAAGAGAACTTTTAGGCATTCATGATGAAAAGACCTGAACTGAATAGAAAATTTGACTTTCAAATACAAGACCCTAGAGAAGCATAAAAAGGTAAACAGGAAAAAGAAATCATGAGGGATTTTAAAAGTTAAACTGTTTACACTCCTACATGGGAAGATAATACTTCTAACTCATAAGAACATTCTCAGTATTAGGGCAGCTAAAAGGAATAGACAGAGGGCACAGGTGTGAATTGAATAGGAAGGGATGATATCTGCAAAACATTTACTTTTTGCTTATCTTTGGGGTTTTTTTGGGATAGGCAGGGTAGGGTGGCTTATGTCAGGGGCCACATTTGAGCTTGGGGCCTCCTGGGTCCAGGGCTGGTGTTTTGTCCAGTGTGTCCCCTAGCTGACCCATGATGACATCTTTAAAATAAAGTTAAGGGGTAAGAAGAATGCACAGGAAGAAAGGGAAAGGGTGAGCTGGAATGTGGTAAAGTAGGTCACATAAAAGAAACAAGAAAAAGCTTATGGAGTAGAGGGGAAGATGGGGAAGGAGCAAGGGAGTGAGTGAGTCTTATTCTCATCAAAATTGGCTTAAAGAGGGAATAATGTGCACACTCAGGTGGGTATAGTAATATATTTTGGCCTGAAGGAAAGTGGGAGGGGAAGGGGATAAGGGGAGAGGAGGTGAAAGAAGGGAGAGCAAATTAGGGGAGGGGGCAGTAAAAAGCAAAACACTTTTGAGGAGGGATAGTATGAAAGAAGATAGAAAATAGAGTAAATATCAAGGGGAGGGAATAGGATGGAGGGTCATACAGTTAGCAATAGTAATTGTGAAAGAAATGATTAGCAGGATGCTATCAGAAGGACATATGAAAAATGCAAACCATCAACAGAAAGAACTGATGGTAAATGAATACAGATTGAAGTATAATTTTATTTGTTAGTTCCTCTTTCTAAAGTTATTTTGTCTGTTTTCTTTCACAACCTGACTGATGTGAAGATGTTTTGCATGATTGTACATGTATTACTTATATTGAATTGCTTGATTTCTTAGGGAGTGAAGAGGGAGAGAGGAAGAAAAATTGAAATACAAAGTTTTAAAAAATCAATGTGAAAAAATTTGTTCTTTTTTACATGTAACTTGGGGAAACTTCTAAATAAATAAATAAATTTTAATTTAAAAAAAACATGTAAGCCACTGTTCTAAAGATTAGTAATACAAAAGGAAAAAATGAAAAAAATAATTCTTGCCTTCAAGAATCTTAAATTGTATTTGGAAGATTCAACATCTAGATAGATGAATAATATGAAATAATTTGAAGAGGGAAAGAACATAAACAATTGGTAGGATGAGAAGAGGCTTCCTTAAATTGGCACTTGAGTTGATCCTAGAACTAAGCTAAGTGTTCTAAGAGAAGGGAGTTCCTAATAGGCATGGTGACTGCCTGTGTAAATGCTTGCAAGTAGAAAATAGAGTTCTAGGTTCAGAGAAGAGCAAGAAATGCAATCTGGCTGCCATGTGGAATGTATGACAAGGGAAGAGGAATAACAGGCAATTGTCTGGAAAAGTATTGTGGAACCAGATTGTGAAGAACTTTAAATGTTATATAGAGGAATTTGAATTTTATACCAGGAGCAATAGAGATGCTTCAATGAGTCTTCAGCAGATTTTAGAAAGATCATTTTGCCAGTTGTATGAAGGATGGGTTAGAGAGGGGAGAGAAAGTACGGTAGGCATTTAGGAAGCTATTACAAGATCAGGGGTGATGAAGTCTTGATGTGTCATGGAAGCTGGGTGGGTGACAAGATGTGAAAGATGTGGAGGTAGAATCAACAAGACATGGCAACCGTTGAGTTAAAATGGGTGAGGGAGAGTGAAAAGTCAAGGATGACTCAAAGCTTATAGATGTAGATAGCCTGGGGAATGGTGAGTCCCTCAACAAACAAAGGACAGTTTGGAGGGGGCAAGGGGATGTGTAGAGCATAGCCTAGATGGGCCCTGAAGGAAAGGTCCAATGGTATGGTTCCTCTAGGGTACTCCAATGCATCAATCCCAGCTTTCTTGCCTCTGGTAGAAAACTTGCTTTGAGGGAGAAGATAATGAATGTAATTCAGAATAAACTTGTGTTGGAATTGTACATCTTGGAGTTAATTACATAGTAATGGTAAATTAAATCTGGTGAGCACCTTAGGGAGAGGAGAGTAGGGGAGGACCTAGAACAGAGATTTTTTTGGGGTGAGGGCACTTGTTTTTAGGATCCAGGACATGGATGATTATCCAGCAAGGAGACATAAGAGTGGGCAGACCTGTAGAAAGAAGACCAGAAAGAAGTACTGTGACATGAAAATTGAGGGAGAAGAAAATATTCAAGAGAAAAGGATGGTTAAAAGTGTCAAAAGTTGCAGAGGTCAAGGATGCAAAAGGACTGAGAAAATGTCATAATATTTAACAATCAAGATCATTCATAACCTTTTACAGAGAGCAGTTCCAGGGATGTGCAAGTGGTTGTGAACTGGGTGAGAAGCAAGGAAATTAAGACAATGACTAGAAATGATAATTTCTAGGAATCTATCAAAGGTAGTAAAGATAGATGATGATTAGGGGAATGACAAAGTCAAATGAAGGTGTTTTTTATGATGGCTTTAAAGTATTTTTACTTCAGTTCATATGTTTATTAATGGTACAAAGATGAAAATATGTAATTTTATCTAAATAGTACTAATGGGAAACAATTCTTCCCAAGAATGAAACATTGGAGACTTCATTGATTAGTATTTGTTCTAATCTATTCTAAGCAGTTAGGTGGTGCAGTGGAGAGAACTCTAGGCCTGGAATCAAGAAGAACTGAGTTCAAATCTGACCTCAAGCACTTACTAGCTGTGTGACCCTGGGAAAGTCACTTATCCTTTGCCTCAGTATCCTCCACTGTAAAATGGGGATAATAACATTGACCTTTAAGTGTTCTTGTGAAAATCAAGTGTGATAATATTTGTGCCTGGCCCATATTAGATACTTCAAATGCTTGTTTCCTTCCTTCTTAATCCAGAAATAGAGAATTGTCATAGTGATAAAATTTGATGATGATAATAATATTTATATATGATCTTTCTCCAAACAACAAAAATCCTTATTTCTTTTATGTGTGACAAGATTGAAGAGCATTTTTTCCCTTTTCTGAAACTGTTCAAAGAATAGCATTCATAGGTTTAAAATATGAATTTTATTTTCAGAAATACAGGACACTTCTAAATGAGAGAGCAAATAAATACTCAAGAAAATTAAAACTAGATAATTTCCCCTTAAGTCTGTACTCTTGGAAACAGTATGTTTAAACATTTCAAAATGAAAACACTATGAATTCAGACATCAGTAGAGTATCTTCTGAAGCCTCAGTGTCACCTTCTACCATTGAAAAAGCTTTGTACATACATTGTGTCACTTGAAAGTGTATAGCATGGAAAATATTTTCACTTTTATCCAAGTCATGCAATAGAAGAGGACCTCAAATGAAACGACAACAAATGTTGATCCATTAATCTTTTTTTAAGAATAAAGCTGAACATTATAGACATTTTTCTTAAAAGAAAACAAAACTATAACAGTCTTGGAAGCAAAATAAAGAAAATTTACTATACTTAAATATTTTTGTTTTGTTTTATTTTACCAAGGAATGTAGCTACTGAGTAAATAACCGATCATCGCTTTATTTCATAGGCAATCGGAAAGGATATTGGTTTTGGAGAGTTACTGTTGAAACCTGATTTTCTTACATGAGTATAATAAAACTTTCATAAACTGTCTAAAATCCTTAATAAATATGAGCCTTTATTATTTAGGTGATATCAGACTTGAATACATAAGCATATAATTTTACATAATTTATTTTTGAAAAGTTGAAATATCACATATTATATTAAGTCATATATAAATTTAATCATATTTTACATGCACTATTGAAATCTCTTTAAAAGAACTTGTTGGGAAATACTTTAAAAATATAAATAATTACTCTTGACTTTCAAATTTTTGGAATACACATTTTTGTACAAAAAAGATATAGATCTATAGTTAATGTGAGGCATTCCCATAAATTCTTTCCTAGGGTCACTGACCAAGTAGTTGTTTAGAAAGCTGGATTAAAATGAAATTTTGTTATTCTGAATAGTGTGACTTATTCTGCATAGTCTTTGTACAATTGCATGTCAGAATATAGTCATGCACTTGCCAAATGCCTAATGCAAGGATTTTAAAATGGGATTGATTTTATATTCATTTAGTGATTGCAGGCTGTCAAAAAGAAAGAAGAAAGAAAAAGACAAAAAGGAACCTACTTTTGTCTTTCCTTTTGATAGTCTGGGTATTTTATATTTTTGAAGGTATTCTATTACTTTTGTGTTTTCAGTTTTGTTAGTATATAATGGTCCACAATATGTTCTGATGATTCTTTTTATTTCTTCTGGTTTTGTTCTGATTTCACCTAGCTCATTTGCTATTTTATTAATTTGATTTTCTGCCCTCTTCTTTTTAAGCATATTAGCTAGAGGCTTATCAATTTTATTAGTCTTTTGAAAGAACCAGCTTTTGGTTTAATTTATCATTTATATGCCTTTCTTGGTTTCTAATTTATCTTTCCTCTAATTTTTAATATCTCCTCTTTTTATTATTTTAGGTTTATTTGTTATCTTTCTGATTTTTAAATGCATATTCAGGTCATTATCCCTGTCTTTTTCTACTTTGTTAATGTATGTTTAGTGAATTTCTCCCCCTGAAGATGGCTTTAGCTTTAGCTGCATCCCAGAAATTTTCTAATGTTGGTTCATCATTATAATTTTTTCATGTAATTATTGTCTCTATGATTTATTCTTTAACCTACTCATTATTTATGGTTTCATTGTTAAATCTCCATTTGGGTTGGTCCCTGAATCAATAACTATTTTTATTGTTTTATGGTCTATAAAGGAAGTATTAACTATTTCTGCCTTTTTACATTTGCTTATAATACCTCTGAGCCCCTTGTCAATTGTCATTGTTAGTTTTTATAAAAGTGGTACTGAGAGATACTTATATTCTTTGCCATCCTATTTAGAAGATTCCATAAGTCCTTTAACTGCATTTTCTCTAGCAATTTGTTCTCATAACTGAGAGAAGGATATTGAGGTTTCCTGTCAATATTGTGCTATTGTCTGCAGCTTCTTCTAGTTCAGTTAATGTCTACTTTGTGAATTTGGATGCTAAGGTATTTGGAGTGTATAAGTTTATTACTAATGTTGGTTTGTCATGTATGGTTCCTTTCACCATAATGTAGTTTCCTTGTTTATTTCTTTTCTTTTTTGGATGTTCATTTTTGCTTTATCAAACAGTATGATTGCAACTCTGGCTATTTTGGTTTCACTTGATGTGTAATAAATTTTTTCCATCCCCTCAGTTTTATTTTGGGTGGCTTTGTTATTTAAATGTTTCTTTTATGCAACAGAGTGTATTCTTATCCAATCTGTGACTCTTTTTCATTTTATTGGATTGTTTAATCTATTCACATTTTAATTGTAAGAGTTATGTTATATTTTCCATTTGTCTCTAATACTTTTAAGTTAGGATTTTTTCCTCTTCTCTTGTAAACACGGTGCTATATTCCTTTGGTTATTATTCCCAATGGCTCTCTTCCCTTCATCTTCAGACTGCTCCCATTAATCCTTTCCCTCAGGAGTTTTGCTTATTAATTCCTTTTTATTTCCTGCTTTTATCTGGTTATTTGATCCTTCACTCCCACCCCCTTTTTTCCTTTCAGTCAAGTACATTCCCTCTTTCTCTTCTTTCATTAAGTTAGTCCTGTTCATTAATGTCTTTTTTAAAAATTTCATTTTTTGCATTGCTTTTCAGAGAGGGTTTCTCTCACTCTTCATTATCCATCCTCTCTTTCTCTCTACTCTGGATCCTCCTTCTCTGGTCCCTGACCACTATAATTTTTTAATCTTTCTCTATTCTTTATGGGATCATAACTTCCAAGGTATCCATTCTTGGGCTCTTCCTTATGCAGTTTCTGCCAGCTTGTTTTGTGGAGTCTACTTTGCCACTGTGCCTCAGTCCCATGGTAGAATTTTCCTATCCTACCTCACTATATCTCTGATTACATGGGCTACCACTGATCTATAACCTCCCCCTAATTACCTTCCTTTCTTCATTTTCCCCAAAATCTCCTTCCCTCGTCCATGCTCTTCTACTCTCCTAGGTGCTAGTTCTGCATCAGAAATTCCAATTCCCTTCCTCCTGAAATAGGACAAGTGATCTTTTTCAGGCCCCAAATCCCCAAGATTGCACCCAACACAAGATCCCAACCTCCCTTTATAGAGCATCTTTTTTCACCCATAGTAACCTTCATCACTGGAACCCTCTCCCACTACCAAAGCAAGGCCTCCCTCCTTTCTACACCCTTTTCTATCATTTCCCATTCTTCCTCACTTACTCCTCTATAGTCAGGGTATTATGAGGCATAGTCCATGATTCAGGTTTCTTCACCATCTCTTTGCAAAAATTTCTTCTTTCACCCTTGTATCCTGGTATACTTTTAGGAAGAAATTTCTTTTGTCCCTCTCTTCTCATTTTTAAAAATAGTTGTGTTTAACAAGTAAAGATCTTTTCTGTTTTTTTTTTCCCCTTTTTTCTGTGGTAATTTATGGCATTATTTGTACATTCCTTAGTTGCTCTATTTATTTACCTTCCTTGTATTTCTGTTGTCTTGGTGTTTGGGAAGCAAATAATTTGCTCACAATTGGTTTTCTTTGTAGGATTGCTTCAAATGACTCTCTTTTCTTTAATGTCCATTTCCCCCTTTGATAATTACTTACAGGTTTGCAAGGTATAGCACCTTGGGTTGCAACTTATGATCTTTTGCTCTTTGGAACACAGTATTCCATTCTCTTCTAGAGTTTCTGTTGGGCACAGAAAAGTCTTGTGTTATTTGAAGTTCTTTCTCATGATTTATTGCAGAATTTGTTTGTCATTGGAATTGTTAAATGTAAACACTATGTGTCTAGGAAATTACAGCATAGATTTTTTTTTTCTGGACTCAATCTGTATATTACTTTGGTACTTTTTTCTATTTACAAATCTTGTATTAATTCTTAGGTGACTTTTTTCTTTGGGTGGGACAATGAGGGTTAAGTGATTTGCCCAGGGTCACACGGCTAGTAAGCATCAAGTGTCTGAGGCCAGATTTGAACTCAAGTCCTCCTGAAACCAGGGCCAGTGCTTTATCCACTTCAACACCTAGCTGCCTCCTTGTATTAATTCTTAAATTATGCTGTTCAAGATTTTTTATTTGGTTCTTTAAGTTTAATCTTTTAAATCTTTAAGTTAAGGTTTTTTGAAATATAGCCTTGAAAAGACAGGCTTTTAAAAGCCCATTGTTTTTTGTTTGTTTGTTTGTTTTGTTGTTATTGTTTGTGCAGGGCAATGAGGGTTAAGTGACTTGCCCAGGGTCATACAGCTAGTTAAGTGTCAAGTGTCTGAGGCTGAATTTGAACTCAGGTACTCCTGAATCAAAGGCCCGTGCTTTATCCACTGTGCCACCTAGCTGCCCTGTTTGTTTGTTTTTAATGGAGCTACTTCACTCTACCTTAAAAGCCAAATTATTCTGGCTTTCATTGAAAGGCCAAAGATCATCCCAACTCAAGCCTCTGTGGCTCATTGTTTAGATTTTGATGACTCAGAATGTGTGTAAATAGCAATTGTTATCTGTTCTGACCAGAAACTCTGAAGGTCTTCCCCTCTCAGATTGATATCTTTATGGTGATAAATTGAGACATCTTTCGTCTCAACTCTGATCCAGCTCTTAGTCATTGAATGGGTTTTTCTTTAGACAAACTAAGACCTGGTAAAGACCTTAATTTAGAAAGACCAAAGTCACCCACTGCCTCCTGGGCATCTTGACTTTTATCTTGTCATTGGACTTTGTTGAATTTGGAGGAGAGAGTGAGGCTGATGACTATGAGCAACTCTTCTCTATTCATATGCATTTCATGCACAAGTCAAGTCATTATCTTTGTGATGTTATTGGTCCTCTTGGACAATACTGTTTCAATACATCCTGTCTTCTAGATCAAGGTTTTGCTTCTTTGGAATCATGTTTTCTTTCAACAAGATTACTTTTTGCTTCCTTTCCAAATTATCCTTCAACTTTGTATATTTGCATTACTAATCTATTATTTCTTTTATTTCTTTGGTGAGATTTGCTGCTGTAAATTAAAGTTTTTCTAGTATGCTTATTAGTTCTGTTATGCAGATATTAAATTTGGATTTCATGGTTCTTGCTTTTATTCTTGTTGTTGTTGTTGAACCATTTGGATACATCTTGCTGTGATTTGTTGGTGTTTCAGAACCCATAAGGTTCTGTGCTTCATTGGACTGATTAATTTTCTTTTGACCTTCGTGATGTTTAAAATCTAAATGTGTGGTCACCTTATATTAGAAGCTTTAGCACCAGTCTTTGGGCATTAAGTATTTTTTTAAAGCATACTAGATATTAGAAAAAAAGAGAAGATGTGGAGTTAAGAAAAGGCCTATCTAGCCTAGAGTTCCAGCCTGGTCTGTTTCTTCCTCAAGTCCTCTGCCACAAGCCTGCTTCAACCATGAACTCTCTCAAACCAAGTGGGAAAGCTTTTTATAGGTCTGGAGCAGAGGTGGTCCTTACACACTGCTTCAAGCTGATTGGTGGGTGTCATCCAAATCCATTGGTTCACTGGCCTTTGAAGGTGGTCTTGAGTTGAGTTCAAAGTCCTTAGCTTCTGAGAAGAATACCTTCTTAAAGGCTGGCCAGGTGTGGTTAAAATCTAATCAACTTGAAGTAGGCTAATCAGCAGTCAATCACTCTCACTTAATTCAATCAGTTTAGATTAATTTGAGTATCTGCCAAATCCCGTTATTTTCTCACACCTTGTATAGATGATATTGAGGCCATATTCCATTCTCTTATCAATATCTTCTCTGTTGATTTATCTGTTTATGTTCAAGGTTTATTTGTTTGTTTTAAACTGGCTTTTCTTTCTCATGAGATATTTGTTAAGTTCTGGCCATTTTCCTTTATATTCTCTATTGCTTATTTTCTGACTTCTTCCCCTTTGATGGAAGATTCCTTGAAGTCTCAGCTTCAAAGTAGTATCAGATTCCTCCCATACCAAGGAACTCACTTTTTACTGACCTTAATTTTATCCCCAACTGAATTCTGGGAGGACAGAACTGGCCTCAACTAGATACTAGTCCCTTTTCCTTCAGTCCCGTGGAATCCCCAAATACACATTGTCACTCTGCCCAAGTTCCAACTATTCCTTTATTCTGTGGTTGGGCATTACTTCATTGTGGTAGGGACACTTCCATGTATGTGGCAGAGCAGATTTCCTACTTTCTTATGTCTTCACTTTCTGCACACAGGATGGGTTGAGGGCACAGGTATGTTCTGTTGCTTGTTGCCTTATAATGGTAGAGTGAGGGGTGGTGTTGAGTGGAGTGCTTGAATGGAATTGACCACAGCAGTAGCAAGGGAATTGCTAAGTGGATCCCCAAGAATAAAAGAATATTTACTGAGAAAGTATAACAGGGGCAAAACTATAAAAAACTTTCACTGGAACAGGGGAGCACTATCTCTTCTACATAGCTACATGCTCCCTGGGAGAATGGGCTCAAACTTACAGTGGCAGCTACAAAGCCTTCTGTCCATCCAGATCACTTGTTAGTATGGCATAGCTTCCGGACAAGTCATTTCCTTGTTTTCAGGACACAGGATCTTGGTTTCTGTGTGTATTCACTGCTCTCCTGGGCCAAACAGATCATTTCTTAAGGCTAGCTGTTAGGAACTCTTGTAGCTGAGTCCTTGGTGGCTCTGTTGACCTGTTTGAAGCACAGAAGATCAGAACCTGATTCATCCATCTCTAATACTCATTCCCCTAAGATCAGAAAGAACAAACAGCAGAGATGTAGCTCTATGTGTACACTGTAATATGTTGACTAGATGGTGGGTAATGCTCCCTCATCTGGCAGCTCAGAACATGTCTTCCTCCTCATTTGAAGACCACCAGGGAAGATAGCAGGCTTTTATCTGTTTTGTATACACATTCAGTTCTGGCTCCATCACCTTGTTGTAAGCCAAGCAAGAAATAGTCAAAAGATACCTGTGCATACTGAGTTGGATGCAGGTTAATTTCTTCCCTTCTTAGGTACCATCACACATTTCTGGAAGGCTAACCAAGACTCTATGTAGATTACCAGTAGGCAAAGGAAAGCAGGGAAGGAAAAAGCATTTATTAATCACCTACTATGTGTCAAGCACTTTAAAAATATCTCCTTTGATCCTCACAACAACTCTGGAAGGTAGTGCTATTACTATCCCAATTTCACAGTTAAGCAAATGAGGAAGACAGATTAAGTGACTTGCTCAGGATCACGAAGGTAGTGTCAGAATCGTGATTTGATCTCAGGTCATGACTTCAGGTCCTATTGCTCTATCTACTGCATGACCTAACTGCCTCCAACCTCTGTTCTTATTGGAAAGTCCCCTATTACAGATGGATTTGGGATTTCTATCATCTTAGATTCTTTATTGTCTCTCCCAATAGCATTTAAGCTACTTGCAAGTAAGGATTCTTTTTTTTTCTTCTATCTATATCCTCATTTTCTAGCACAGTTCATTGCACATACATAGTAGGCATTTACTAGATATTTATGATTGATTTTTTATGTATTCATTGTAAGCTTATTTGTACACTTAATAATTAAAGGCATTATTTATTGCAGTTTCACTTTTTCCCACTGCTAATAATCATTAAAGAATTATAATACTTTGTAGCTAGAAGATATCAATTATTCCATCATTTTACATATGAAGAAACTGAGATACCCAGAGCTTTTGACTTTATCAAACTTGCATGGCAACTTTGTATCAGAGTTAATAATAACCTAGTTTGACCAATAGTATAGATCTTAGATGTTTGAGATAGGTGTATTTTCAATCCAATTTATGATTTTATCAAATTGAAATTGCTAGTCATAGCTTTTCAACTGTAATAACAGCTTCCACCTCCTGCCTAATTATTTGAAAAAGAAATTAGGCATCAGAATGATCAGTGGAATTTCTTATACTAAACTGATGTATCTGATAGGTTTCCATCATGGTTCAGTTTCAAAAGCCTGTGAATTGGATAGCAGAAATTTCACTCAGTTTATATATATATATATATATATATATATATATATATGAAAGGTGTGTGTTTGTTGCTGATGTAGGTTATGTGTACAAACGAGGCATATCTAAATGCCTCTAGTTATCTCTAGAGTCTCACCCATCCTTCTTTAAGGGAGACTTTGATTCTTACCTGCAAGGGAGCAGGAGATTGGGGTCACTAGGCTGGCCACTCTCCTCTCCTCAGAGAAGGACTTAGAATTATATCTATCTTTTAGATATTGGATTAGAATTATATCTGTCCTTCCCACTAAATATTGTTAGTCTAGTTGAAATGATAGGTTCAAGCTTCTTTCCTGTTCATTATCTGTTAAAAGGGAAAGACTGCGCACACTTATATCCAAAAGCATTGTCCATTCCCATCAAATGCTACTTACACGAAAGCTAGTTAGAAAAAAATGAATAGTAAATAAACTCATTTATCTAAGCAGATAGCTAACAGAGATCAGAGAGATTATATACATTAGTATATATTAGGCAATATGCAGATTGAACTCTTCCACTGGGAGCAAGATATCTCAGTTCAACCTAAAATCCCTGATCTCTCTCAAAGAGTAATAACTCAAAGTCTCTAGGAGGGCAAGCTGGAAATCAGAAGCATGTTGAGGTACTGGTTTCTCTACATGTCTTCAGCTCCCCAAAGTTCTCTGTCTCTGTCTCTCTTCAACCCCCAACCTGATCTTTCCCCCTCTAGGTCTTCCTTCTCTCCTTTTTTCACCTCTCTTTTTCTCTTTTCCCTCTATGCCTATCTTTCTTTCCACCTCTCTCAATCTCTTAGTCTGTCTTTCTCTATCTCTATCTCTCCTGGAACCAAATGAGCCTTCCCTCAAAGCAGGAAGAATTCTCTTCTCTCATACTCTCATGCCAATTCTGTCCTCCTTCAAGCATAGAATATTAAGTAATCATTCTTTCTGCCAACGAGGGGAGTCTTACACAAATGCCCCAGGCTTGAATTCCAGGTTACATGTAGAATCATATAATATTAGAACTGAAAGGAGGCCTCAAAGATAAACTAGTTCAACCTTGTAATTTGACAAATGAGGAAACTGAATCTGAGACAAGTAAAGTAATTTTCCCAAGGTCATAGAGCTAGGACCAGAACTCAGGACTCCCAATTCAGGGCTCTTTCTCCTATACTACAGTGCTTGTGGTAATGGTACCTGTGGTGTTTTTTAAAAAAATATTAATAACATTTATTATTTGATATTGTCAGTCATGAGGGCATATGAAAAATTATGTCAAAATTTAGTTGCCTGGAGAATTTCATCAGTATCGTACATCAATTTCGTTCTGGATAATGAATGATATTCTTGTGCTTTCCCAGTCACCAATGGAGTGAAATAATACTGTGTGCTTGCTCCCACGTTTTTTAGCATGATATTTTCAGCAATGTTGTTAGATACCTTCAGTGAGGATGAACATGGCATGAAGGTCAGCTACTGTAACTGATAGTTACTTGATTATTTAACTTGAAAAGGGAGGGAGGGTTGGTGCATGGAGTAGAGGGAGAGTTGGTGTACGAGATTTTGTTCACAGATGATTGTGTACTCAGTGCAGCCTCTGATGCTGAGACACAACACAGTACATATTAATTTCTGTTGCTTGTGCTAATTTTGGCCTAACAAATCAAGAAAACACAGTTTCCCCCACCAGCCAGCACCACATCAGCCATACATGGAACCATCAGTTATAGCAAATGGAGAAGTTTTGAAAAATATGAATAAGTTCACTTACCTTGGCAGTATACTTTCCAGGGATATACAGATGAGGTTGACATACACATTGCCAGAGTTAGCTCAGTGTTTGGGAGGCTCCAAAGGAAAGTGTGGGAGAGAATAGGTATTAGGCTGCCTACCAAAGTGAAGATCTACTGAGCCATTGTGCTGACCTCATTATTTTATGCCTGTGAAACCTGGATAGTCTACTAGTGCCATGCCAGGAAACTGAATCACCTCCTTTTGAATTGTCTTAGGAAGATTCTGAAGATCATCTGGCATGATAAGGTACCAGACTCTGAGGTCCTTTCTTGAGGTGAACTGCAAAGCATTCTACTGCAGAGAGCGCAACTCCAATGGGTTGGCCACATTGTTTGAATGCCAAACATACACTTGCCTAAAAGATTATTTTATGGATAATTTACACAAGGCCAGAAGAAGTGATACAAGGATACCCTCAAGGCCTCTCTGAAGAACTTTAAAATTTATTGCATTATATGGGACACATTAGGAAAGGACCATCCAGCATGGCATACCCTCATCAAAGAAGGTGCTGTGCTCTATGGAAGCGGAATTGAAGTAGCTCAAAAGAAACACAAGATGTGCCAATTTAGAGAATCTAAATGTTTACATGGACTATTTGTGTCTGACCTGTGATAGAGTATTCTGAGTTCTTATTGGTCTGATCAGCCACAGTTGGACACACCGTAACTTGATTCTAACATATTAATGTCATTTTAGTCCTCTTTGAGAATGAAGGATAACAACCAACTAATCATTTATTCTGGAATATTTTTCCTTTTAAAAAATAAAGTTTGATATCTGCAAGAATAAGCAAATATTTTAAAGGCAAATTAATGTTTTATGTGAAAATGTTAATGACATGGAATATTATTGCTATGCTGTCCACCAAATCCACCCTATGAGATTGTCTCAGGTGAAACTAACTAATGAGGTAATTTTGTCATTTGAGAGAGTAAATTCTTTTATCTATAACATGATAAGATCCCTTCTGCTGAATTTTCTTCTATAATTATATTGATCAGCTGATCAGTAAGCATCTATTAAGCACATACTTAGTGCCAGACATTTTGCTAAGATGTGGGGAATATAAAGGCAGAAGACGTCCCTGTTCTTAAGGAGTTTTAAGGAATTAATTGCGATTTGGTGTTTTTATAACCCCATCTTTGCTTCATCATGGTCAGACTGAAAAGATGCAAGATTTAAAAGCCTAAGAGAAGATGGGTGTATACTTTAAGAGATTATAGAACAAACAACACAAAGAACATTTATTGAATCAAAGTATAAAACTGAAGTACCTAAACCCCACCTGGGAACTCCCCTGCCTACATGGGCCTGGCCAAATTATAATGGGGACAGCCCAGGGGGGATGCCAAACCAATTGGAGACTCAGCCTGGAAAAAGAGAGGGGGGGGAGGGGGAGAGAGAGAAGAGGAGGAGAGGGGTTGGGGAAGGGGGGAGAGGGAAGAAGAGGAGCTGGTGTTTGATCTTCAGACCTAATCAGAAGACACTGCAAAGCTGATTCTCCTTATAACTGCAGATTCTAGGTGGTGGTGAGTTTGTGTTATTGAAGGGAGGCTGGCTTTTTAAGCCAGCTGAGCTGGAAACAAGTTTAGGGCATGAGTTAATTTTTGCCAGACCAAAAACTGTTCTGAGTAGCTTAGAAAGCAGAATTTATTTGAGGTACGGGGGCGGGGGGGCATTGTTTTTACCTTAGAGATTTAAATTCTAACCATCTGGGAAGAGGGTCATATTTTTCCTTTCTTTGTCCCCTTTCTCATTGTACCTGGCTTTATTAACTCCACTTGTGTTGTAAATTTTGTTCCCATTAATAAAACCTGATTTGTTTGTGGAAAAGAGGCTGTTAATCTCCTTTCTTAATAGTCTGGGAGAAATAACTGGAAAAAGGCAGTTTGGATAAGAGGAAACTCTGGACCTAGAGGTCTCTTATTATTTTCTGAAACCCAATATTATGTCAAGCCACCCAATTAACTCTCCCCATACTAAATTTGGCCCTAACAGAGTTCACAAACTTATGGGGAAACAACATGAAAAAACATGGAATCTATGCAGAATGAGTTGGGGATAATCAGCAGAAAGATGTTATAAAAAGGATTGGACTTCAAACTCTTGAACTTTTTATTTTTTGCTAAGTAATACAGTGCATTGGACTTGTGAACTAGGGAGACCAAAATTCAAATATGGCCTCAGACACTGTCTACATTGGTGATCCTGGGCAAGTCATTTAACCTTTATTTGCCTCAGTTTTCTCATTTTTAAAGTATAGATAATAATGATACCTACCTCCTATGGTTGTTATAAAGATCAAATGAGAGAATATTTGTAAAATGTTTTATAAATCTTAAAATACCATATAAATCCTAGCTATCCCCATCATATTATCATATAAGTTCTTTACAGGGTGTCATTAAAAATAAACATTATAATACAATCCACTTTGCTTCTCATTCTAAAATTCATTTTTGTTTTCATGCATAATGACACATGGACAGCTAGGTGGCACAGTGGAATTCTGGGCCTGAAGTTGGGAAGACTTTTATCTTCCTGAGTTCGAATCTGGTCTCAGACACTTACTAAGCATGAGACCCTGGCAGGTAATTTGATCCTATTTGCCTCAGTTTCCTCATCTGTAAAAAAGATCTGGAGAAGGAAGTGGAAAACCACCCCATTATCTTTGCCAAGAAAACCCCAAATGAGGTCATGAAGAGTCAGGTATGACTGAAACAACCGAACAACAAAATAAACAGGCATACTCAGAACTCTTATGGACTTGTACAATTTTAAACAGTATTAGCCATGTTCCTTCATCCCTTCCAAATATAATAAACCTAACAAATTAAATTGCAGCTAATTTGCCAGGTTGGCATTTTTTCTCTTCACCCATATTGAGAGCTTTTTCTTTAATTCTCAAATCCAAAGAATCATAGAATCTCTGTTGGGAGAGTCATTGGAGCTCATCCACTCTACTCTGTAGCTGGCTATAAATCCATTCTGAAGTCTCCTCAACCATTGCTTGAAGAATTCTAGACAGGAGGGGGACTTTGCCTTCTGTGGAAAAAGCTATTCTGCTTGAATAGCATGGATTTTTTAGGAATTTTCCCGGTATCAAGTCTAACTGTCTCTATAACTTCTACCTCTTGTTTCTAGTTCTGCCTTCTGGAACCCAAGCAGAAAAAGGTTTAATTTCTTTTTTTACATGACATTTCAAGACAGCTCTCATGCATTAGGTAAGTTCCAGAAGGGGACAGCATTTCACTTTTATCAGGCAGAGGAGTCCTTATGGAAGAAACTCTCTTCCTGTGGATTCATAAAACAGAAACAAAACAGAAACAAAAAAGAAGAAAAATGGAAGAATGACAGAAAAAGGGAAGTCATGGAAAAGTTAAAAAGGGAAATAGAACAGAAGAAGCTCTAAGCTCTAATTTTAAAATTTCTTGAAGAATTTTTGCTTTGAAAGATATTTTCTTTCTTAGTCCTAGCTTACTACTAGGCCTGGACTATTCTAGAGGATATTCAAAGATTTACCTCATGTCATGTTGGGAAAAAGAGAAAGGTGGTAGTATGAAGATGTCAAACTCTAACTGTCTTGCTTTTATGGTCATATTCCTTAGGGACATCACTGAAAGGAAGTCCACTGATTACCAATCTATAGTTACTCTGATACATACAGTTCTGTATCCTGAATCCTCTTAGAAGCTTCTCCATCTAAGAACATTATCTCTTATTTTTCCAATCATTAATATTCTATAATATTCAGGGTTTGTATTGACCATACTGAACATTTCTCTTTTAGCCAAACCTTTTTATATTGGGATAGGGAAAATATATGCTTCTACAATAAATTATAATATGTCGAGTACTTTTCAAAGGTCTTATGTTATAGATTTTTTTGTGTGTGTGAGGCAATGAGGGTTAAGTGACTTGCCCAGGGTCACACAGCTAGTAAGTGTCAAGTGTCTGAGGCCAGATTTGAACTCAGGTACTCCTGAATCCAGGGCCGGTGCTTTATCCACTGTGCCACCTAGCCGCCCCTATGATATAGATTTTATGAAAGAACTTGAAAATCCTAGGAGATGATGTTTTATCTTTTCCCATGACCCTTCTTTTCAACAATTATTTTTATGTTTTATATACCGTATGCATTACTGGAAGGTGGATTGACATCAAAGTCCCAAAATTTACTGAAGTCTGTGATTTTTAAAATAATAACCACAAAGGGATACTCCCAGTTTGGTAACATGGTCCTGGAATAATAGGGCTGAGAGTGGTCTCTGTAACTCATCTGGTTAATTTTCCTGCCTTAACAAGGAATGTACTTACACCATCCCAAACAGCCTGCTTTTAATACCTCTGGAGCTGAAGATTTTAGAATTCCCCTAGGTAAGAATAGTAATGATGATACCATTTCTATAATGCTTTAAGGTGAGCAGAGTTAGGTGTATTATTCAATTTTATCCCCATAAAAATTCTCTGAAATAGATGCTATTATAATCCTTGTTTTACAGTGAGTAAACAGAAGCTGAGAGAGGGGATCTGCCCAGTCACAGAACTAAAGAAATATCTGAGACAGGATTGAACTCAGGTTTTCTTAAGGCCAAGTATTCTTGACTCCAATATTCTATCCACTGTGCTGCCTCTTGGCCAAGATATGATATGTATGCCATCTTATACTGAATTTCCTTTTATAATGATATCATAATAACATTTCATTGTACTTCAAATTCTTTAACTTTTATTTCTAGGTGTTGTGGTGATTCTCATTTTTAGGAAAACTATATTTAACCTAAATCAATAAAATCATACATTTTATTAAGTGTACCAAATAAAAATTTCTATTTTAAAAGATATTGACAAAGATACTTTTAAATTTTGTGAAAACAATCATTAAACTTGAAGGAGAAAATGTCACATATAATTGTTAAACATAATTAATCAACATAATGTTCGTATTCCAAAAAAGAATGATTTCTCCATATTTTTTCCCCTAAAAGTTGGCCAGCTATACTCTGTATTGATCCTTTAATGGGGGAATATGTGACCTGTGACCAGGATGGAAATGTTGACCATTATCATGTAGAATTCCTGGGTAATCCCCATTCAAGAAAATGGATAAAGGCAAACAGTGTTGGTCATTATAGTATCACATTAAAGGTAGGTAGAATACCATTAAGTTTGTTATTTGTTTTTGTTGTTATTTTATTGATTCCACTGTATTTTTGTAGTACATTTTTAAAAAATTGGCTCTTTTCCCAAGGTTCATAAATATAACTATTCATTTTAGAATTACTTTAGAAATTATAAACAAAATATTATATGATATATTTGTTTCTAAGGTAATATAGATACAGCTTTTAGAATTTATTAATTGTTCTGATTAGTAATAGAATTAGCATTAATCAACAATAGACTTTTCATAGGTTTATGATTACCTTTTAAAACTATTTTTGGATTCTCATTTGGTCATTTTTATAATCTCTAAAGTGAAATTTAAGTTGTAAAACTAGTTAAATGAGACAATTAGTTATGTAATCCAACACATTTTTCAGATTTCAAATAGAATATTTCATCATATTAAGTCTTCAAGTAGTTTTGATATAGGGTTTCAAAAAATCTTTAGTACTAAAGAACTTAATAATAAAAGTATATTTGCTTAGCCATGGCAGGGAAAGGATATTACACAAGGATATGCATTAAGGGCACCATGAATTGATTCATCTGATAGATGCTCCTCTGCCTCTGAGCTGCAACACCTCAAGGCTCTTTTGTGCTCAAGTGTCTACGCAGTGGTGTCTGTAACTTTAGTCTCCTGAAGTCAATTGAATCTTTGGTTTTTTGTTTTTTTTTCGGTAAGGCAATTGGGGTTAAGTGACTTGCCCAGGGTCACACAGCTAGTAAGTGTTAAGTGTCTGAGGCCGGATTTGAACTCAGATACTCCTGAATCCAGGGCCGGTGCTTTATCCACTGCACCACCTAGCTGCCCCAGTCAATTGAATCTTAAAGACAGTTTCAATATCTTTTTTTTTTTTTTTTTGGCGGGTCAATGATGGTTAAGTGACTTGCCCAGAGTTGCATAGCTAGTAAGTGTCAAGGACCTGAGGTCAGATTTGAAATTATTGCTTTATCCACTGTGCCACCTAGCTACCTCTCCAATATCTTCTAAGGAAAAACTAGCCTGGCAGGAAGAAACTAGGATATTGTTTCTACCACAAACTAACCAATCTTGTTTCCAGAGAATGCTTAAAGAATGCTGATATCAGAGAATAGCATATTTACCCTATATCATTATCCATTCAAGGCCTATGATTTAATCCCTAGTATAAATGAATCAGAACAATGATTTAATTTCTATTGTTTTAAAAACTATTATTGTCATACATGAAATATTTGTTTACTTGAGTCAGCTAATTAATATATGAAATCAAAGGCCTTTAAACCCCAGTCATCTTAATGAGATAGGATAGAATGACTTTAGTACTTTGAGAACTATTCTCTTCCTTCTTTTTAAAGTAATAACAGGCAGAAAAGTTGTGTGTGTGTGTGTGTGTGTGTGTGTGTGTGTGTGTGTGTGTGTGTGGAGCAGGAGTGTGCTGGAGCCGGGGCTTGATTTATTATTTTGTTGGTGATAGAAAAAATATTCATAGTGAAGATTAAGTTTTACACAGTATCTGACACATATTTAGTGTTTAATAAATGGTTTTTGATTGTTGGTATATATGTGATTTTGTCCTTTTCTATTATTTTAAAAAATTCATCATCCTTCAAACTAAGGAATAAAGCCAGGCTATGATAATTCTATGATTATAAACTCTAAGGAAGAGCTGGACAGTTTTCTTATCTTCTCTGCTCTACTCTTTTTCTACTCTTCTTTCAAGAGTATACTGGTAAATGTTTAATAACCAGCTCTATGGTAACACACGCGCATATACATACATACACACACACACGCACACACGCACACGCGCACAGAGAATCTTCCTTTTATCCAGAGGTAGTGCAAAGTGGGGGCAGGAGGAACTTAGGGGTAGGTGGGTGGGGATTAAGTCCCATGTGTTGAAGGAGTAAGTTTGTATTTTTATCATTATATTTTTTGAAATAAATATTCCTGTGTAAAAGCGAATCCTACTATGAGCAGCTAAAAGGAGCTAGAGTGCAAGGGACCCACTCCTTACAATTGAGGGAACAACATCAGTGGAAACTGGAGTCATTTGCAGAGAGCCCAGATAACCCCCCAAATCCACTTAAGGGTCCCAGAGAACTTTGGGGAAGGAGTGAAAAGTAGCCAACTGTCCTTCATGTTGTGAAGGCCAGGGTCATCTGTGTTACACGTTACACAAGAACAACGGACTGAAGTGGCAGGGATTCAAATTTAGGTCCAATGTAAAGAGGAACTTCCTCACAATTAGATTGTCCAAATGTGGAATTAGTTGCCTCCAGAGGCAAGGGCTCCTATCTCTCCCTACTCCACAAGGCCCCCAATTGGGTGGATGACCACTTAGTATGGATATTATCAAAGAGATTCTTATTCTACATCATCTGAATCGGAGACCACTTAGGTCCATTCTAGTTCTGAGGTTGTACAGCTAGGTACTGATTAATACTAATAATGAATCTTACAGAGTGATCACATTATTCAAATTTGAACTGCATATACCATTGGGCTAGAACCAATGACCATATTTTGCATAGTTATAACTAGAATACATGTGTTAAATACAACATTAGCTATTTATTGTACTTCATTAAATATATATCTTATGTCCTTTAAGATGTAGAGCCTTTATTTTTGCAGAACTTAATATTATAAAGCCCTTGCTTAAAGCATATGCCAGCTATGGAAAAGGTTAGTAAGATGTTTGTAGTTATTGATGAGGCAAGACATGGGAGTCAAATAAGCCCCAAACCAAGAGATGACTTTAAAAGTGTATGCTTATCTGGAAATTTTGTTATCTCCTAACATTCTTGCCATGATGATTGCTTCAGCAAGGAAAGGAAATTGAACTGGGAGAAATTCACAGGTTTAAATCAGCCATGAAAATAAGTATGTGTTCATTTGCCCCAGGCCTGAAAGAAATCAGGATAGACCTAGAGGATTTCAGAAACTGCACTAATGAAAATCAATCCATGGACCTAAAAGAAAGTTAATACTTTTGGCTGCTACATGCTATCCATTTTTGTTTGGTTTCATGAGAATATGTATTTGTGGGGAAACACTGGTTTTATTGACTCTAGGCAGATGATAGTGTTCTTTGCTTAGTGGTATGGATTTCAGTAAAACCAGGCGAGATGATAGTGTGGAGTGGGGTAAACAGGGGCAGAGTCTCCACATTTTGTGGGCTGGACAATATTTCTATAAGACTGACTTTTTAAATTTGCAAAGCTTATAGAAATAGAATAAAAATAGACTTCAAGAAGCAAAAGCTGAATACTTTGGAGAAGTTATAGGGTAATGAACTTTTTCTGTACCAAGACTGGTCCGGCATAGTATTACAGACCAAGGACATTCATAATGCTATCAGCAGGGAGCTGGGAAAGTTGTGGAGAGTGTTGTGTTTGCCCACAGCAGCTGAGCAAACAGGATGTTCAGTCCAGGTCCCAGCCTCCAATTCTTCCTCCTCTCTCCCTGTCTCTCTCTTAGAATCCAGCATCTGTCTCATCATGTTGTGAGATTCCTTTCATCCTTTAAAATTGCACTTGTGGAAAGTTATTGAGCTCCACCCAGACTTCCTGAAGATGTAGTTCCTAGAGAGCACACACAGCACATACACTTCTCTTTCTCTTCAACAACAAACCCTCATTTCATGGGATCTATCTGCTATCTGCTGGTATTAAGGAAGAGTTTCAGGCTCTTTTTCTGTGAGCTCAGATTCTTGAAGCTGGAAATCTAAACATCATGTATTATTTTGAGGTTAAAGGTCCACACTGACCTTTCTGAGCTCTTCCTTCAGGCATTTGGGACCTGGGTTAACTTGGCTTTGCCCCCTTGTCACATGAAAAAAACAACAAAAAAACAAGACAACAAACTGTCCTGGATAGAAATTTTTGCAATGATTCTCTCAGTGAATAAGGCCATCCAACTATGGTCTGTACACAAAGTGTTCCCTTCTACACAGGACACACCAAAGTAAAAAGTGTCTCTACACAGAGAACAGTAAACTTCTCTAGGAGTCCCTGTAGCATGCATAGGCAACCCCCACAGAAAACCAAGAGATTTCCTTTGGATCCCTTACCCCAAAGGTCCAAAGGGCATAGTTTGCCAGGCAAACCAAATAGAATTGCAAA
Source organism: Dromiciops gliroides (assembly GCF_019393635.1). Classification (NCBI taxonomy): domain Eukaryota; kingdom Metazoa; phylum Chordata; class Mammalia; order Microbiotheria; family Microbiotheriidae; genus Dromiciops; species Dromiciops gliroides. Next base: position 25,775,469 of record NC_057865.1, on the reverse strand, counting down.
CTCACCCCTCAGAAGAAGACAAATAGATTTAGCTAGAAAACTAGCAAAGGATGTCAGCTAGCTGTGGAGCTTAGGCACAGGCATCATTGTCTAAAGAAATTGTACAGCATTTTGTTTTCACAAAAGGCAAGTTGTTTAGGTCTGCTAAAAATCCAACATAAACATTCTTACTACATGGTAGCTATCTTGTGATTACAGAATTTTCACATCAAACTTAATATAAGTACTTATACAGAATTTAGCAATACAGAACTGTATCAATGTTTTAGTATCAGGTATCAGTATATCAATCTTTTCAGAATTGAATGAAACAAAAAGCATCAGTACTTAACAGTTAAGATTTTTTTTTAAATGAAAAATTTGTAAAATTACATCAGTGGAACTGACTTGTGAAGCAAAACTCACAGGGAAAAAAACAATTGAACATTTATGGCCTAAAAAATGACCAATTTTTTCTAGGATCTTTCAGTCTCTGAAAAATCAAAAGTCCCAGACAGAGAATCTGTCTGAGTACCTAGAAAAGTGAAGGGCCCAGGGGCAGCTAGGTGGTGCAGCGGATAAAGCACTGGCCTTGGATTCAGGAGGACCTGAGTTCAAATCCAGCCTCAGAGACTTGACACTAGCTGTGTGACCCTGGGCAAGTCACTTAACCCTCATTGCCCCTCAAAAAAAAAGGTGAAGGGCCCCGTCTTGTCTCAGATAAGGCTCTGTGCCTGTAGCATTGCTCATCATTGCCCTAACCTCCTGTAAGGCCAGGTAGGTTGGGTTTCCCATTTCCCCCGGGGTTCTCTACTACCATTAAGGGGATTTGGAGGGTATCGAGGCTCTCTGCACAGGGCTCCCAGTAGCCCCTTCATGTTGTGCTCCCAAGTGTCGGGAGCAGTTCCTGTGTCTCAGTCCCACTGGCCACTAATAGTCAGATCAGCTTTAAGACAGAATCATTCCACATCCCCTTGCACTGCCTTAGTCTCTGGGGAGAGGAGGAAGATTCGGTGTGTGGGTTCGTGCTGTTCCTATAGAGCACAGTCCTAGTTCTGAGTCCAAACCCTACCTCAGGCTCGAATACCAGGTGCTTGTTATCTCAGGGCTTCCGTGCCATCTCGCCTGTCATCCTGGCTCCAGGGTTGCCATGCTTTGAATTCCCAGATCTCATGAGGACGCTCTCCGGCTCCTGAAGCTGTGGAGAACAGAAGCAAACACCTCAAAGACCCCTCCTTGGAGCCCGGGAGCACACCTTTCATGTTCTGGAGATGATGCCTCTCAATGTAGTTTAGGATTGCTTGAGTATCTTTGGCTTCCATATGACATGTGTTGACTCATTTTGAACTTGTAATGAATACCTTCATATCTTCCTCTATGTGACTTGTTATCTAGTCATGGCTACCTTCCCTTTTCCCTTCCATTTCTACATGTCTTGAGTCTCAACTTCCTATTAATCATCTTGCTTAGTTCTTCCCAATCCAAAAATCATTCCTCTTTGAAGAAAAAAAACAAACAAAAGAGAGTAATGAAAGAAAGAAAAAACCAACCTACATTTACATTGTCCTTTAAGGGTTGCAAAGTATTTTCCTCAAAATCATGTGAAATTGGTGGTGAAAGCAGGAATATTCCCATTTTTCAGATGAGAAAACTTAGATTCACTTTGGTTAGATGTTTTCCCTATGGTCACCTAGCTAAGGAGGTATTTAAAACCCAGGAATCTGGACAAGTTCCATTCTTTATCCTTCTCATTGTTTTCCTTTTTTATTGACCCACTTAAACCACTGGGGTCATATCTCTCTTTTCTTCCTCCCCTGTACTCCTCTTCATTATAGATAAAATGCATTTTGTTGTTTTTGTCCTTTGCATTCATCATCAGCCTTACCACATTTTGAACTTGAATATTCTTGCAAAAAAACCTGTACTATTCTTTTGTATTTACAATGTTATCTACCCTTGCTTTTTTGTCTTCTCTGGTTGTTCAGTTATTTTTCATTATTGTCCGACTCTTCAAGACCCCATTTGGGGTTTTCTTGGCAAAGGTATCATAGTGGTTTGCCATTTTCCTTTCCAGCTCATTTTACAGATGAGGAACTGAGGTGAATAGGATTAAGTGACTTCCCCAGGTTCATATAGCTAGTAAGTGTCTTGAGTCTGGATTTGAACTCAGAAAGAAGAGTCTTCCTGACTCCAGGCCCACTGCACCACCTAGCTGCCTTTTGTCTTCCCTACGTACCTTTAATAAGTACAAGTTGATCTGTGAGTTCCTTATTCAATCCCATCTGTGTCTTTGGAAAGTTCACCTTTTTCCTTTTCAATGATTTATTAGCATCTTCAGAATTTCATTTTTAAGAGCTTCTTATCCCTTTTGGATATTGTACTAAAACAGTAATGAAATCCAGATATTTGTTACAAATAATAATGCCTAAGCTACATTTCCTGAACAATTTAAAAGTGACATGCTTTATACCTTTTTATCCTTAATGTCAACACATAGTCTTTACAACATGTTGAAACTTGTGTTTTTATGGTTCTAGGCTTTTGGGTGAAATGATCTAACAATATGTTCCTTTTGGCATTTTTGTCATTTATACAGTTTGGAAACTAAATAGACCGACATTATAGTTAATTTTGTCTTGTGGGGACTAGCATTGTAGGTAGCTTTGAGAATATTTCTAATAGGCTGCTGACATTTATGGATCCATATTGATATTCTGATCATTTATATGCAAATACATCCTTTCTTCTACATTATATTAAAAAAATTCAGTGTCACCTGCTTCGAATCTAAACAGGGGCATCTGTTTCTAATCCTTATAATCATATCAAATTCCCAATAAGCTATCATCCACAGCCCAGATAATCATAAAGGCCTTCTTATTGATCTCCTGTTGTGAATTCAATTTTGCTTTCAAACTACATGAGTAATTAACCTTACCCTCAAGCAGATGTTTTCAGAGACGAACAAGGGTATGCAAGACCCTTTCCTCCAATTAGTGAGCTACATTGATTCTTATCAATGTCTTTGGAAGACTATTCATAATGTTTTTAAATCCTAGGGCTTTTTATAGTCTTGTAATAGTATAGTGTGTAACTGATTCAAGTTAGTTCAGCAACTCTGCTACTTAAAAAAATATCTTTCTGTCCAAATGAAAATATAATAGCCCTTACTATGCCCAGATTTAAATTGTACTTTGGCTATCAAAATTCATTACAATGGAATTTTCATATTGGCTGTCCCTTTTTTCTCAATCAAAATCCTACTCTGATTCTTTGTTTATACTAAACGAATGCCTAAAGTACTATATATATACATACATATATATATATATTTAGTGAGGCAATTGGGGTTAAGTGACTTGCCCAGGGTCACACATCTAGTAAGTGGTAAGTGTCTGAGGCCAGATTTGAACTCAGGTACTCCTGACTGCAGGGCCGGTGCTCTATCCACTGCGCCACCTAGCTGCCCCTAAAGTACTATATTTTGAAGGAATATTTGCATTCTAACTATTAACAAAACTTTAACCTCTAAAGTTAAAGGTCCAACTTGTTCTTCAGCCTGAAATTTCAGATGGTTATTTGGAGGGGGACAACAACCAGGGCCTTTTTGGTATCCCCAGAAATCACATGCAGATTAGTTGCTACTCCACTCTGATGTTAACTGGGTCCTGCTTATGTTTCAGATAACACTGTAAATATGTACAGAATCCTAAATAAGAAGTATTGTTCTCAATCCAATTAAACTGACATTTATTAATCACCTATAATGTGTAAGGCATTGTGTTATGACTTGGGCAATCCAGGAATGACTAGTTTCTGCTTCTAGGAATTTGCTAGGCAGGTAGTGGAGCTATTTTTAGCTAAAATACAATATATAGATATAATAATTCAATCAAAATCAGTAAGAATTTATTAAATGCATACTAAATACTAGAGGTATAAAAAATGAAATAGTTTCTGATTTCCAGGAGCTTACATTCAACTGGGGGAAACAACATGTTTACAGAGAAGTGAATACAAAATATGTTCAAAGTAAGTAACTAAGTTGTTGGGGAAAAGAGCACTAACAAATTAGACAGGGGCAGCTAAGTGGTGCAGTGGATAAAGCACTGGCCCTGGATTCAGGAGGACCTGTGTTCAACTCCAACCTCAGACACTTACCACTTACTAGCTGTGTGACCCTGGGCAAGTCACTTAACCCTCATTGCCCCACAAAAAACAAAAAACAAAACCTGTAACAAATTAGACTAAGTAATGAAACAAAATAAAATACTAATAAAGTAATTTATACAAATAATACAAAATTAAAATAATGTAATAATGGAAAATAAAAATTGATAATTTAATAGGAGAGATCCACATTTTAAAAATGCAATGAGAAATTCTAGAAGGATGAGATAACTTCTGGCCAGACAAATCAGGGTATCACTGCTTTTTAGTTGCATCGAAGTTTCTGGGTCTTTGCAGTTTATAGCCCCTGAAGAATTATTTGGACAATCCATATATATACACACACACTAATCCTTATATACAACATGTTGCAAAGGCTTGCATCTCTGGATTCCCCAATCTTCTCTCTCTGTTTCACTCTTCTGTTCTCTTACTCCCTGATAGGAATGTAGTGCATTATCTGTCTGGGGGCTGTGTAAAAGACCCAGAATGAAGCAGAACCAGTCTTAATTCGCCAAGTTCATACCTTCCCTAGGGCAGAGAGTCGATTGTTTTGGTTGTAAAAGCCTTCTCTAGTAGCCCTTGATATAAATTGTTCTTTGGCAAACAAAACTCCACATTAGAATAAACAAAAATTTTGCTTTTGTGACCAAACATTTGATTAAGCAGTACAGGTGACAAATCAATGAGAATTTGGAAAATTCCCTTCTTGGGGCACCTTGGGTCTCAATCAGCTGCACACAGAGAGGATCATACCCTTGATTACACTCTCCCCCTTAATCCTTTTGCAGTCTAGCCAAATAGACCTTCTAGCAGTCACTCGTATAGGATCCATCATCCTGAATCACTGGGACCCTTGCTTTCACACTGCCTCTTCTTCCTGACTAGGTGTACCCCTCTTTACTCCACTTTAAGAAATCTATTTTATTTTTCAGCTCATCTCCAGTTCCATTTTCTATATCAAAACTTCTTAAACTGTAGGTTGCCACCCCGTATGGGCTCAAGTAACTGAGTGTGAGGGTCTTGAAAAAATTTGGCAACAGTAAAAGGTTATGTGTACCTATTTTATATAGCTATATACTTGGGGTCATGTAAACATTTTTCAGGGGAAAAAAGTGAGTGAAAAAAGTTTAAGCAGCCCTGAAGATTTTCCTGATTTCCCCAGCTCCTAGTGCTTCCCCTTTAAATTATTTTATATGTATTTTCTTTATGTAAAGGTTGATTGATCTCTGTCAATTGAGTTAATCATCACTCTATCCCACTTAAAGCAATTAATAAAATACTCTATCCCTAATACCTTTATCAAGTAAAAACATTTCTATTGAATCAATCCATCAAAGTCATTAAGCTAATGTATGCCCTGGTGGACCCTCTGGGTCATCTGTAAATGACCCAAGTCAATTAGGGACAAAGAATTTGTGTATCCAGCAGCTTAGAGGAGAGCCATTTATGCTAAACCTTTGCTTGTAATGGAGAAAAAGAGCTTTTGTCTGGTCCTGTTCATATAACATAGAGAGCTGCGAGGTGTCACAGTGGATAGAGGGGGCCAGGCCTGGAGTCAGAAGATCTGAGTTTAAAATGGCCTCAGACACTTAGTAACTGTGTGAACCTGGGCAAATCAATTAATCCAGTTTGCCTCAGTTTCCTCATCTGTAAAATGAGCTGGAAAAGGAAACGGCAAACCACTCTAGTATCTTTGCCAAGAAAACTCCAAATGGGGTCACAAATTGTCAAACATGACTAAAAACGACTTAACAAATACACAGTGGTGATAGTAATGTAAAAATTTTACAGCAAGTTCCTCTTTTCTCAAATCTGTAGAGAACTGAACCAAATCTATAAGAATACAAATCATTCCCCAGTTGATAAATGGTCAAAGGATATGAACAGACAGTTTTCAGTTAAAATAATCAAAATCATATGAAATAATGCTAAAAAACTATTGATTAGAAAAATGCAAATTAAAACAATTCTGAGGTACCACCTCATACCTATCAGATTGATTGATATGAAGAAAAGGAAAATGACAATGTTGCAGGGGATGTGGGGAAAATTGAGACACTAATGCACTGTTGCTAGAGTTTTGAACTAATTTAGCCATTCTGGAAAAAAATTTGGAACTCTGCCCAAGGGTTATAATACTGTGCATACACTTTTTAAAATTTTTGCATTAGTTATGTTATGAAAGAAGAATCAAAACAAAAGGGAAAAACCTCAAAAAACAAAAACAAGTAGAAACAGTATGATTCAATTTGCATTCAGATTACACAGTTTTGTTTTTTTTTTATGTGGAGAGCATTTTCCATCATGAGTACTTTGGAATTGTCTTGGATCAGTGTATTGCTGAGAAGAGTTAAGTCTATCACACTTGATCATCACACAGTGTTGCTGTTACTGTGTACAATGTTATTCTGGTTCTGCTCACTTCACTCAGCATCAATCCACTTAAGTCTTTCCAGGTTTTTCTGAAATCTGCCTTGCGCATACCCTTTCACCTAGCAATTTCACTACTTGGTCTGTATAAAGAGATGGAAAAAAAAAAACAAAAAGGAAAAGGACCAATATGTGAAAAAATATTTCTAATAGCTCTTTATGGTGACAAAGAATTGGAAATGGAGGGAATGCCCATCAATTGGGGAATGGCTGAACAAGCTATGGAATATAATTGTGATGGAATACTCTTGTGCTATAAGAAATGAAGAGCAGGATGCTTTCAGAAAAACCTGGAAAGACTTATATGAATTGATGCAATGTGAAGTGAGCAGAACCAGGAGAACACTGTACACAGTAACAGCAATGATAAATGATTATCAATTGTGAATGGCTTAGATTTTCTCAGCAGTATAGTGATCTAAAACAATTTCAAAGGATTTATGATGAAAAATTCTATAAAACTCTAGAGAAACAACTGATAGAGTCTGAATATGGGTCAAAGCATATTTTAAAAAACTTTCTCCTGTATTTTTTAATAATACATTTTTATAGTTTGGGGTTCCAATTTTTATCCCTCTTTCCCTCCCTTCCCTTTTCCCTCCCTGAGGCAGCAAACAATCAATCAGATATGGGTTATACATGTATGATTATATAAAACATTACCATATTTGTCATTTTGTACAAGAAAACTTGATTAAAAGAAAAAATAAAAGTGAAAAATAGCATTATTCAGGTCTGTTCCATCAATATCAGTTCTTTCTTTGGAGGTGGATAGTATGTTTCATCAATAGTCCTTTGGGATTATCTTAGATCATTGTATTGTTACGAATAGACAAGTCATTCACAGTTCTTAATCAAACAATATTGCCATCTCTGTGCACAATGTTCTGTTGGTTTTGCTCACTTCACTCAGCATTAGTTCATGTAAGGCTTTCCAGGTTTTTCTGAAATCTGCCAGCTCATCACAAAACTTTACAATTAAAAAACCAAACACTTTCCTTAGTGAAGATTCATTCCAAAGGAAAATCATTATTTATTTCTTTAGGCTGCTCAGAGCTAAACAATTAGTTCCAATATTTCCGTATACAAACATCTAAGAAATTATGCCAAATGCACTTAAAAAAATAGCTAGCCAGTTTTCAAAGCCCTTTACATAAATTTATAAAAATCCTTAAACTTTAGTACTTCTTGGCTCTAGTTTTTGAGATTTCTAATAGACTTGATTTTTATTTTGAAAATTAAATTTCAATTGTAATTAATTTAGCATTGATTCTAATTTCCTCTTGTCAAACTTGAATTACTAGCCCTGTTACCTTTATTGAAGTTACTAGGTAGTTATAAACATCTGTTATCTCACAAAGAGGTCATTTTAGGGGGTATTGGCTTGACTTCCTTTATTATTGAGTTTAGATAAGCACCATGAGATTTTATTGAAAAAGCATGCTATACACGATTCCCAGCTTTATAATTTACATAAAATTTAAGTTATCTGAACTAGAGTCTTTTTACAAGAGCAGAAATCCTGCCAATTTTTTTATATGAATCAGTAATGCACAAAGCTTGCACATCATAATTCTTCAAGGTATTTAAAAATTAACTTTATTATTATTGTCCAAGAAGCAATACTACTGTATTTCCTGATATGGTGTATTGATAATTATAGAATTTAGAGGATAAGAATGACTTTATAGAGGCCATTTATTTTAACAATTAATTTTTCTAATTAGTAGTAGTAGCTAAAATATATATAGCTCTTTTAGGATTTGCAAAGTGCTTTATGTATATTGTCTCATTTGATCCTCACAACAACCCTATAAAGATACTAGCCCTTGACCTTTAGACTTTTTCTAAAATCTTCAGGGCAGTAGAATATCTATTTGATTCTTTAAAACATTCTCGGGAAATATGCTCCTTCACTGCCATTTTTATGCCTATTTAAAAATCTCACAAAACTCATAGTTAAGAAATTGTTCCTTTGCTACTATCTAAAGTAATTTGTTGGGACACCTATGTGGTGCAGTGGATAGAGCACTGGACCTGGAATTCCCATCTGGCCTCAGGCATTTGACACTTCTTTGTTGGGTGACCCTGGGCAAGTCCTGATTTCCTCACCAAACAAAAAAGTAATTTCTTTTTTGATTCTGATGTGAGAGTGCAGTCGTTAGAAATGCTGCCCCACAAATAATGAGAAAAGAAGTAGAAATGAAGGGAGAATATCACTTCTAGACTTCAAACCTTTAAAACCGTAATCATCCAAATTATTTGGTACTAGTTAAATAATAGATAAGTAGGCCAGTGGCACAAATTAGATAAACCAGAATTATAAATAGTAGAACTCCATAGTTCAGAGTTTGATAAACTCAAGATCATGAACAACTTGGGGAAGAACTTTGACAAGAACTGCTGGGGAAATGTAAAAGTAGTTGAGGATAATAAGAGAATGGGGAATACAAATCAAAACAACTCTGAGGTTTCACCCCACACTTAGCAAATTGGCAAATATGACATAAGATGGAAACAGTCAAACTTGTAGGGATTGAAGGAGGATGTTAACACTACAACATTGTTGCTGAAACCAAAGTAGTCCAATTATTTTTTTTAATTTTGTTATTATGCTAGAAAAGTCAATAAATTGTTCATATTGTTTGACTCGATGATCCTAGGAGGTCAAAGATAGAAAGGTCCTACATCAAATAAAATTCATAGCAGCATTTTGGGGGTGTCCATTTATTGGGCTATATAGCTAAGCAATCTGAATATGATTGGATATAATTATCTCATAAGAAATAAAGAATGTGAGGAATTCAAGAAACATGAGGAGACTTGTATATATAAATTGATAAAAAGTGGAGGGAGTAGAACTAGGAAAACAACAAATAAAAATATTACAACAATGAAAATACAAATATTTCCTAACCGAATTCTTGGTAATAATTGTAATGAGTTGTTTTTAACCATAGAGGGAAGAGGAAGAAATATGCCAAAATATTCTACTTCCTTTAGTTGGATAAATGGGAAACTAGGAGTATGGAATGTTGTATATGCTGTCAGATGTGGTCAAAATGTCAGCTAGTCTTGATTTACTGTCTTTTTTTATCAGAAGGGAAAACGCACTGAGTTTCAGGAAATGAGGATAATGATAAAAACAAAAGGCATCAATAAAACTTTAGAAAAAGAAAAGGAATGTTTTCCTGAGAGGAGTAAAATGTCTTTAAGGTTTCAACATCACATGTCTACTGGGAAGAACAAATACCTACACTTCTTAATCTATTAAATTTAATTCAAGAGGCATTTGTTGAATATTATTACAACAGAGAACCTGTCCTCAAGGATCTTACGATCTAAGTGAGGGAAATAAATATACAGAAATGATTTTCTTAATTGTGATGGTCCATGATTTGAACAGCCCATTCTAGGTATGAGGGAGTGACTTGAGTGAAGGCCTAAAGACAGGTAGGGGACATCTAGGTGGCACATTGGATAGAGCACTGACCCTGAATTTGAGAGGCCCTGAGTTCAAATCTCACCTCAGGCACTATCTGTGTGACCCTGGGCAAGTCACTTAATCCCGATTGCCTTAAATATCCAGGGCCATCTCTGATGTAAATCTTGCCACTGGACCCAGTTGGCTCTGGAGGAGAGAGTGAGGTTGGCAACCCTGAGAAGCCCTCCCTCACTTAAATCCAATTCAGTATAAGTCATGACATCACCCCCGTGTCATGGTCCTCTTTGAGAATGAAGGACAAACAGCAACAGAGATGGGGGAGGGCACTACATGAATAAGAAATGCAGACTAGTCAAGTTTGGTTGTCACTTGAGTATATTAAATAGATTTGTATGAAATGAGTCAGGAAAGGCAGGTTAGAACCAGACTGTCACTGGCCTTGAATGCCAAGATAAGTAGTTTATGTTTTTTATTCATTAATCTATGATCGTTGCAAGGGAAAGAGTCCTGGACTGGGGGTCTGAAGGGCTAGGCTTGAGTCCTGGTTCCACTGCTTACTACATGGGGGACTGTGGGCTAGTCATTTTCCTTCTGGGCCTCATTTTCTTTTTCTGCAAAGTTGTAAGGTCCCTTCCAGCCCCCTATTCTATAAAATAGGAGCTAATGGAAAATCATGAAAGATTTTTGAATAGATGAAAGGCACCATCAATTAGTACATTAAGAAGATTAGTTAAGTAAAAATGTGAGAGATAGATTTGGCTTCCAGGCAAGAAATGATGAGGGCCTGAACTTGGATAGTGGTAGTGAGAATATTAAGGAGGTGATAGAGGGGATACTGTGGAAGGTGTGGATTTGATAGGATTTGGTATCTGATTGGAAGTCTGAAGGAAGAAAAGGGAATAATTTGAAGATGATGTCAAAGTTATGAGTCTGGGAGCCTGGGAGATGGTGGTGTAATTAATACAAATAAAGAAATCAAGGGAAGAGGCAAGTGTTGGAGAAAAGATAGAGATTTCAGCTTTGAAATTATTGGGTTTAAGGCATTTTCAGGACTCCAGCTACATCTGTAGGTGTGTATGTGTGTCTGCATAGAGCTGATAGCTGAAGCCTTGGGAGTGTATTAAAAAACGAAGAGAGAAAAAGAAGCTGGCCAAGGGCAAAACTCTGTGGGACATTCATGTTCAAGAGGGAGGAAGCTGCATGAGAAATCAATGAAACTAGCAGCAGCATGGATGAAGAGGCTGAAGGAGAATCATTATGTGCAATGCCATTGAAGCTAAGAGAAGAGTTACCAGGAGGTGAAGTCTGTAGTGTCACATGCTCCAGAAAGAGCTCTGGAGATGGGGGAGGGGGAAGGTGTAGTGGGGGGAAAGGTCATTGCAATGAGCTGTAAGAAGGGGAGGTAACAGCTTTGGAAAAGCTGTTTCAGAAGCGTGGTGGGGATGGAAATCAGATTGCCATAGGTTAAAATGCAGCCAATAGGCCCACCATAATTTTCTTCATATAGCATCTTTGTGGGCAAAGATTATTTAGGACAATGTTTTTCTCCACCTTTTTAAGGTATGATGAGCCTATGAATTTTTCTGGGATTCGTAGGTCAAAGCCTTTCTCCTTGTCATAGCCTAGTCTAGTCAACTGTACATTCAATAGCATGACTAAGACACACCAAATTTGTTCCAGGTGATACTTGGTAAGCAATAATGTTTCTATTTTGTAAAGTATTGCATGTCAGTAGGCACTTAACAGTTCTTTGTCAAGTATGAAATAGCGTTGTCTTTTAATTTTGGTTTCATCATACAAACACGTACAACAAAGAATCTCCTATATTACTCTGAAAAGGTATCCAGCAATGCATCAACAAACATTCAGAAGTGCTTCTAATTTGATGACTGTGCTGAGTTCTGGGGCCACAAGACAAAAGTAAAACATTTCCTGTCTTCAAGGAGCCCTTGTTTGGATGGTGGGAACATACACCAAGAGAAACTTATTCACAACTCATAAAGAATGAAGATGATGTAGCTCTAGGAAGGCAGGCACTAGCAGTTGGGGGATCAAGTGAGGCTTTATATGACAGGAGGCATTTCAATGGAATCTTCAAGGACATTGGGCCTTCCCAGAGACTGAGGCGTAGAGGTTGTGCCACCCAGACCTGGGGAGCAGTGTGTGTAAAAGAATGAGTAAGCCAGGGTGGTTGGAGAAAAGTTTAGTTACTGTGTAAACTTTGTCAGACCTAGTCACGTCTCCTTTCTTGACCTTGATATGAAGACTTTAACTTGCAAGTTGAGCATCGATGCCGCTATTACTGTGAATTCTTCAAAGCCCATTTTCTAGTTTAGACTATTATGGGCTGCTAACCTGTGGGCAGCAGCAGGGCATGCAGGTTTCCTCGTCAGTGCAGAGGCACTTCCTGTAGCGTAACAGCAGCTCTATAAGCATGCTCAGGACTATGAGACGAATGGATAGAGAAAACATGTATTAGGCATTTACTGTCTACCAGGTCCTGTGCTTTGGGAAGGGAAGGAGCATTTGTCTGTAGCACTTATGTGCCAGGCATTGTGCTAAGCACTTTTTATTATTATCTCAACTGATTCTCATTACGGCCCTGTAAAGTAGGTGCCTTTATTATCCCCATTTTACATTTGAGGACTTGCCAAAGGGGCACATAGCTAGTAAGGATCGGAGACTGAACCTGAGACCAGGTCTTCCTGCCTCCAGGCCTGGTGCTCAATCCATTGTGACACCATTTGCTTTTATAAATACAAACAAAGACAGACCCTGCTTTCAAGCAACTTGCTTTTTAATGGGGGAAGACAACACACAACAGAGAGCTGAAAAATGGAAGAAGGAATCATCCAGGCAGAAGCATCTGAAGGGTGAGAAGGGGACTAGAGAAGTCCAGAGGGGAGCCAGGAGAGAAGAGAACATCTTCTGTAACAACATTGAAAGGCAGGGAATATAAGTATTAATATTCTCATTTTAGAAAAAAGAGAGCATGGGCTTGGAAGAAGAAGCCACTTGTTCATAGCCACATGACTAAGAAGCATCAGAGCTCTAGACTTAGGTTCAAATCCTGACTCTGACACTTAATAGTTATGTGCTCAGGGGCTCCACAGCCTGCTGCCTCAAGGCTCCAACTTCAGAGTGGTTTTCAACAAGAATGACCATGTCAAAGCGTACCCAAGTATCACAGTTTGGAGATGAAATGACATCAAGTTTCCTTGATCATTATTGCAGAAAGAAAATAAGTGAAAAGATGTGAACTATTCACGTATGTCTTGAAATGTTTAAGAGTTCATCTTATTTTTTTCAAGAGTTCATCTTATTGATATATTTTCTTTTGATTGGAGAAGAAATGAATTAACCTTGTAGGCAGTTGTTTTTTTTATTTTTTCAAGTGTAGAAGATTCTTATTCAAGAATTCCCAATTCCTTATAAAAGAGGTAGCCAAGAGCTCTTTAGCATACGCTTCTAAAACTGTTTATTTGTCTTACCACTAGGTGGCACAGACCTACTGGGGAGTTCCTAAGGGTTCTCAAAGATATGTTTGTTTTCTTCATCTGTTCTTACGTTATAGGTGAAGTATTTCTGATAGCCTTTCCAAATGGGTATTTCTCAAAGAAGTGGCTTGACTTGAAGTTCTCAGCACTTTATCAGATGTTTAATTTTAGATTTTCTATATTATATTTTTTTGATTATTGCTTTAGTATTTAAATGTCATAAACTTGTAATGAAGGGCAGCTAAGTGGCATGGAACAGTTTGGTGGTGCAGTGGATTAGCCTGGAGTGAGGAAGACTTATCTTCCTGAGTTCACATCTGGCCTCAGACACTGACTGGCTCTGTGATCCTGGGCAAGTCGGTTAACCCTGTTTGTCTCTGTTTCAGTATCTTTGCCAAGAAAACCCCAAATGGGGTCATAACGAGTAGGGCTGAAATGACTGAACAACAAACTTGAATGGGCCATTTTTGATTTTTAAAAAATTTAAGTTATTATTTGTACCATGAGTGGCAATAGGCTCCTCCTCCCTTTTTCCTTCCTTCTTCCTTCCTCCCTCACATTAGATTGGGAGCTACTTGAGAGTAGAGACTGATTTATGCCTTTCTTTATATTCCCTGTTTATCACAGTTCCTAGGACCAAGTAGGTGTTTAATAAATGCTTGTTAACCAACTGACTCCATCTCTTCTTCTCCTCTCTTCTTCTCCTCTTTCCTTTTCTCTCCCCTTTTATGTTCTAGAAAAATGTCAACAGCCTGTATTTTGTTCTTGCTATTGTTCATTCTATCCCGGAAACAGAACTTTATTCTTTTTGGCTCTGTGAAAAATTACAAATGTAATAATAGCTCCTATTGACGTTGTACTCTGCAGACTATGAACCGGTTTCCTCAAACTACTCTATGAAAACAGTCACACAAATATTATCCACATTTTACACATGAAAATACCAATATTCAGAGAAGTCCAGAGATTTGGTCAAGGCCACTGAACTAAGGAGACCCAGGCCTTTTGACTGCAGATTGAGTGCTCTTTCCACTCTGCCATGTACCCTCAATGTTGGCAAGAAGTAGAGTTCTAGCTTTGGCCATGAATGACACTTAACTCCTACATGGAGGGAGTTTGCCCTTTCAGGATTTTTTTATGAGCTTCTTGGAATAGACTCAGATTGGCCTCAAGTAAAAGAGTGGGTAGGAATGGGCTGGGCCAAGATCACAATCTTTTTTTGGAGGTGGGGGGGTGGGGGTGTGTGTGACAGAATTATATGGTTAAACTTAATCATCTTCATACTTTCTTAGCCAGAACTAAGAAAGAAGCCTGATCTTTGGTCTCCTAAAAAACTAGTTTAAAGGAGCAAAATGAAAAGTTTTCAATGTCCTTTTTGTCAGGGGGACAAGACTTTGCTGAGACAATGGTTCCACCCACACAGGTCTCGATGCTTTTGGCACTCATCTCAGAGCAGCCCTTTGACCCTTCTTTCCTTGAGCCTTAGCGAAGCCAGGAGCACATGTGCATGATGGGAAGGTGAATCCGTGTTTATTGTGGGGTGGTGTGGGGAGGTATGTACAGCAGAAAAGCTAAAGAAAGTCACTTACCATTGCTCAGATAAGAGTCTTGGCTCCAGGATGGAGGGGGCCGGGGAGAGAACTCTTGACCGCTGCCTCTGATGTCCTTTTTAGCGTCACCTGGGTGATATGTGCAGGAGAATAAAGCATGTGTTAACCACTCCTCCCCTCCCATGTACATCTGCAGGCCCGGCAGTCTGAGAGAGCTCATTTTGAAAGAGCATCAAGGCATGCAGCTGGGGGTGAGCAGGGATGGGGTAGGCACTGAAGCTCAGGAAGCCTGTGAGTGAAACAAGATAAACGAACAAGTTGAGTTTGATGGAATGGCAGCAAGAAAGACTGAGGTGAACATCATTGGCACTGCCCGATGTTTGGGCTCCAACTGTGAGCCAAAGCTGTCTGGGGCAGAACCCAAGTGAGACTCGGCTTCCCAGAGGTCCGGGAATAGTCAAGGAGTCTGGGAGCTGCAGGGCCCTGTGTTCCCAACCACTTCCTCCAGCGGCTCTACAGGGGAGGCAGAGATGTTCCCTTTTAGAGGGACTCAAGAAAATGTGCAGAGTGAGAGTTACTTCCCCACCAAAATCCCAAGGGGCTCAGGGACCTTTCCCCCTAGGTATGTGGGGGTCTTCATGACTTCCATACAACCTTTATGACCTTGGACACTTCACTTTTCCAAGCCCTGGTTTCCTCATCTATGATGTGAGAGGGTTAGAGGGGACTTCTGTGATTCCTTCTAGCTCTACCTCTCTGATGGCAAATATCTCATTGTTTGATTTTGGGTGTTTGGCCTGCTCTATTCTACATAGAATGGGGACTGGGGTCAAGGGTGTCATTTTCTTCCCCCAGAGCCAGTGTGGCACAGTAAAAGGAACATTGAATTGAACTCTGAGAACCTGGGTTTGCATCCTGGCCCTGCCACTGACTAGAATCCCTGTGTGGCCTTGGGAAAGTCACCTTACCTTTCTCTGCCTCCATGTCTTCATTTGTAAAACAGGGATTGAAGTAGACGGCCGCTTAGACCTGTTCCATCTCTAAATGTACAAATCTGGGAAGTCGTGTCTAAAATGGAACCTCTCAGGGTATCATGGGAGGCCCCTGTCACATTGTGACAAAGTTAATCATGTGGATTCTAAATGGAATTTCATCTATACCAACATCTATTACCTGAAACTAAGACTATTTAGTACAAAGTAGTCATATATAATGACACAGGTGGGATTCTTTTCTTACTTCCCTCCAAATGAATCAATCCTTTAAACCCGGGCTCCTGAACTCAACTGTGTACTTATACTTAGAATATGCCTCTTGATTGATTATGGACATCTGTAACATGCGATCTACTCACTCCATTAATTAGCCATGTGTATATACATATGGGTTTGTATAAAGTATACTTTATACATACCCATATCTAGAACATTGAAAAACTGGAACACATCTAGAAGGCTGCCAGGATGGTCAGGGCTTCAGAATCGAGCCAGAAGAATTGATGGAAAGAGGTGTGGATGGTTAACCCAATCAGAGAAGACACAGGTGACATGCTAGTTCTTTGTAGTGTTTGAAAGGATGTCATGTGGGATTTGACTTAATGCTGCTTGGACTCAGAAGGCAAAGCTAGGAGCAATGGGAATTCACAAGAAGATAACAGCTTGATGCAAGGAAAAAGTTCCTACAATTAGAGCTGCCTAGAGGCAACCCAGCCTGCCTTCAGGAGGTAATAGGTTCCTGGAAGATGAGATTCATAACTTGATGAGCAAGTTCTAGAGGGCTTTCCCATTCTCCTGTAGGGTTCATTAGATGAAAATGCCCATTCTGAGATTCTGTAATTAAGTGTGTTTATGAATTAACATTACTATTCCTTCGAGGAGGAGTGGGATTGCAATTACCCTTCTGTCCTTGAGGCAGAGATGTGAACTCCTTTAAGTAATCACTATTAGTGATAAAGAGGTCAAAATGTTAGTTTGTATTTTATAGTTTTGTAGGGTTTTTTTTTGGGGGGGGTGGAGAAACATAAACCCAAACATTTGAATGTTTTTAGTACCCTAACATTAACAATTTTTTAAAAAAATCTTTAAAAATATACTTTGTATTCTTTTTAAAATTGCAGTTTAAAATATTTTAAAATTAAGCTAATGAAATTTGGGAAGAATTACATACTAAAGTGTTGTAGAAGTGTAATAAGGTCAAAAGAGTTCATGTTATATAGATAAAATTAAATAAGAGTCGAGTGTAAATTTTCCTATAATCAAAATTTTTATTACAACTTTCTAGCATTTGTCATTTTTCTGCCTCTTGCCAGTTTAATCAGTTATTTTTATTAGCATATATTCATTCTTTGTTCTATAGTTTGAGTAGATTATATTTTTCTATAACCCCCTAAATTTGAGGTGATTTCTGTTCTAGCATATGATCCTGATGATTTCAGTGTTGATGTGCAAAAATCTCACAGATTTTGCTATATGTAAAAATGCTCAATCAAATATGAACTGGATATAAAAATAGAAATCAAAAGTACAATGCATGAAATTAGATATAATTTTTAGACCAACATAGCTAAACAAATTAAGGTAATTCTAAAACATTCAGGTTTAAAAAAATCTGATTCTATTTCTGAATTTCCACAGCCAGAAAAATGCAAATTTAATAAAAGGTGGTATGAAAGTGCACTCCAAGAAGCATACCTATTATATGCATTTTCTCCTGAGCAAAGACTGGAGATGTGTCTTCTATCAAAAAGAGGTAGGATTAGTTTTTATTTCCAAAATGAAGACTGAGTCAAGTGACTCTGAGTCATAAGTCTCTATGTATGTGTGTGTGTGCCTGGTTCTATGTCTATACACAGAAATATAAACATACAAATGCATGTATGTGTGGATACACATTTATTGTTGTATCATATGTTAAATGAATAAAACATAATGTTACATAGGATTATTTTCATTAAAATACCTCTTTCCATTTGTTCTCTTTGACTATTTTAATAGGCCCTCTTATGGATCTCAGGATCATGTAGTTCAAAATCAAAAGTCATAGAATTAAAAATAAGAAATATCCACCTACCTATTTATCTATTCATCTATCTATTTAAACTATAAACTCAATGTTCTGGGGACTTGTTCTGCAGTACTTGTAAATACTTTCCAACATGCCAAAAGCAATTATACAAAACAAAGTCCAAGGCAATATTGGAATCTTTTTTTTTTTTTTAAGTTGGATAGGGTCATATTTTTAAAGAGTTATTTTTAGTGAAATTTCTCCGATTTCTGAAACACCGGCAGTTGTGATGTCATTGAGTGGGTGTGTAATGCCACTTATTTTTTCTACCAAGTCAACATAACCAGTTTATTTCTTCTAAATATCCTTAATATTTTTGAATCTCACATTTGACACATTAATAAAAAGAAGTGGGTATAATAATGGCAGCTCAAGGGGCCAATGGAAAACGTGCGTTTGTCCTACTCTGAATGTTGACTGTCATTTTTTAAAAGTCTGGATGCAGGCAATGTGTCACTCACTCCCTTATTTCTTTCCTCTATTTGATGTTGCCTTCCAACTTTGAGAGCTTCAGGACCCAGACTGCTTCATTTATCCTAAAGCAAGCCCTGAAGCTATTAATCTCACCTTGAAATTATTTTCTTTTATCCCTAAAAGTGAAATGTCTTAATCCCCATAGACAACCTGGCTATGCTTTCTACAGAAGGTGGCCTTTTCCAAAATTCAGAGAAACTTTTCTTACTAGGTATCAAATAGTATTCTGTAGAATGATTCAATTTGCAGTTTCTTTATGGTAGGTAAACACTATGCTAATATAGGGTAAGTTCTGTTAGAGCAAACTCCAAGGAACTGTTCAAATACTTTTGAATTAGGACTAATGCTTGTTGGATTAGAATGGTTAGAAGTTTCAAGGAAAGAGCTTGATGTACTCTTTTAAAAAATAGGACTTTCCAGTTATAGATTGAACTACTCTGATAAAGAATTCCCTCCTCCTGCCCCCCCCCCATCATCAATTAGCATTTATACAGTGTTGTAAGGTTTGCAAAGCACTTTACAAGTAAGATCTCATTTATCACTGGAAGTGTTCGAACAGAGACTGGATAACAGAATATAGGGAATATTGTAGAAAAAAACTCATGCATTGCCTGGGAGGTTGGACAAGACAGCCTCTAAGAACCTCTCTACTTCCTAAAATTTCATGATTTTGCTGGATTAACCCTTTCTTAAAATAAAGCTCTCATTAACTAGGATTTAGCAATCTGTTTTATTGTATCAAAACTTTCACTAGAATGGTAGTTTTAAAAAGCATGTCTTTTTTTTTAATTAACATTTTTATTTAAAGTTTAGAATTCCAAATTCTATCCCTCCTTTCCTTTTTCTTCTCCTCCCCTCCCCCCCCCCCACCCCGGGCAGTAAACAATCAGATATAGGTTATGCCTGTACAGTTAAAGCCCGTCTTTTCTAGTATAATCCTCATAAAATATTCCCCAGCATAGTAAGCACTTCAAATGCTTGTTGGCTATCATCTTCTGTGATTATAGCCAGTAAGGACATCAACTAGGTTGGGGTTGAGGACAGGGAATCAAATCCCTGCTAGAGATAAGGGGAGGGGAGGGAGTGTATACAAGTACATAAAACCTTTACTTCGTTCTCATTGTCTTTTCTTTACCGGCATGCACTAAGGGAGTTGCTACTTATACTATATGACCATTACTACTAATAGTAGCTAACTTTTGTAGAATAAAGTTTACAAAGTGTTTTACAAATGTTATCTGATTTTATCCTCTCACCCTTGAGAGGAAGAAGGTTTTAATATTATTATTCTTGTCTTACAGATGGGAAAACTGAGACATAAAGAGGTTAAGTGACTTGCCCTGGGTCACATAGCTAGTAAGAATGTGAGCCAGTATTCAAACTCAGGCTTATCCTGACTCCAAGCCCTGAACTATATCCGTTGTTCTATCTATCTATTGCAGCCTAGCAACCTGGCCAGAAGCCCTACGGCCATGTACATTTTCAACTCCTAGGTCACTCTTCTGTTAGTTTTCATCCTCAGGTAGCAGGATACTTAAGTATGTATTCTTATACTACTTCTAAAATGAAGCATAGTCATTTCAAGATCTCAGCCTTCACACTGAATTTTTGGCATACTGTCTGTCCACTCTCATGCCAGCTTCCAGCCTCAAAACACATTTGTGGCTCCCAAGCTCCACATTCATGTGAAAATCTCCATTACTCATTCCCTTAAGCCTTGCTTTTCATTCTCTGTCATCTTTCTCACCACTTCTAAACTGACTTCCAGTCACCTCAGTATTACATATATGGATCCTCTGACTACATTCTTTAAGATAAATTTTATTGACTTAATTTTTATATTAAATGAGAACATAATAAAATACTTTGCAAACCTAAAATCTATATAAACATTAGCTATCATTAGCTAGTGGTAGTAGTTACTATAGTATGTCTCAATATACTATGTCACTATATACTAGTATATACTATACACAAGATAGTAGTTACTATAATATGTCACAATATACTACTGATATTACTAGTATATTATGTATCAGTAGTATATTATGAATATAGTAGTAGTAGGAGGAGGAGGAGGAGGAGTAATAGTTGTAATAGTAGTACTACTACTACTAGTGGTGGTGGTGGTGGTAGTAGTAGTAGTAGTAGTAGAAGAAGAAGAAGAAGATGATGAGGATGATGAGGATTACCTTGCTATCTGGCAAGGTGAGTGGGAACTAGATTGTAGAAAACTATATAAAAATCCTGGACTGACAATTTTGTACTGTATCCTAAAGGCAATAAGGAATCTTTGGATGCTTTCAAGTAGTGGTGAGACCTGGGTTTTAAACATATTAATTTGGAAGCTGTGTGGAGAATAGTTTTTAGAGGTAAGAGCTTAGAGCCTGGGAAGGCCAATAAGCTAGGCTGGAGGGTGATGAAAGAGAGGCTTTGAGAATTGAGCAAAAGGACAAATGTGAGAGATGCTTTGGATAAGCTTCCAAACCTGGATGATGCAAGAATGATGTTGCCATCCAGAGAATGGTAAAGTTTGGAGAGTTTATTTTGGGGGTTGTCCCACCAAATATGCCCCAAAGAACTATAATCGAGTGCTCCCCTTGGCAACCATGTAGCTCTAGTAAGAGGATAAATGTGGGCCAGTATGTATCAGGGACTGAACTTGGGCTTACTCCTTCATGACTTCAAGGCCAGAGCTCTTTGTGCCTTACTATGTCTCCAAAGCAATGGTACCCAACATCCATATACACTCACAATGTTGAAATTGAGTGTGAGCTAGCCAGGAGCTTCTGCAGGAACATCTGGGGAAGAAATCTTTCCACATAAGGAGTATCACCTGAACTCTTTTAGCTCCATGAAAACCTAAGTGATAGGAGTCATGCATCATGTCTACCTGACATGAAGAGTAGAAGGTCATGCTAGCAACCAAAAGTGTGAATCTAGATCAAAGACAACATCTCCTGGGATCTGTTAAAGCCCAAAGTAACTATCTATTTCAATGATTTCTCTTGGGGGAAAATGGTATTACTAGAAGGAAAAAATTATTAAGGATTATGAAGTCAGAGATGAAATTGAAGGCAGTGGGAAGAGTGTGGTATTTTCTTTACTAATACTAATTGAAGAGAAAAGTAGATCTGCTAAGTGGGTTGTTGATTGAGGAAATGGTATCTGAAAACAGAATTCGGATGATTGAAGCATCACTTAAGATACGAGAATGGTTCAGGAAGTCCTCCACTGCTTGCCTCTTCTTCTAGGAACTCCCTGTGCCACTTTCTCTGCCACTGCATGTCTAAGACTTCTCTTCAGAAGTTTGCATGGATAAGCAGGCTCCCTACCCACCTCAGGAACCCCAGTCTTCTTCTGAACCTTGGTTTCTGTCTGTGTTCAGTCCTGAGGTATTTTCTGTTTCCCTTTAAAGGACAGGTCCAAAGGCATAACTCAGTTGCACATTGGCTACAATCTACTAATCTCTAAATGCATCACCCAGTCATCCTCATTATCATGTCACTGGCCCCAAACTGCCTAGGTAAAGTTCTCATCCCATCCCATCAAGAAGATATCATGAAGTACCAAATGTGATGTCAACAGGGGAAGTTCAAGTACTTCGTACATTTTCAAAACCAGAACAAAGGCATCATCCTTTAACTTTGTGAGGTTGGCCAGGTTCTCCCTGCCCGCACTCTCTACATATGGCATGAAGCATGACTGTTTCTACTCATTTGGAATATTTTCATTTATTACTTACAATTTCTCTTATGCACTTAATAAATAAAATTACTTGGGCATAAATCAAAAGAGGAACGTCATATGTTATAAAGCCATTTCTCATTATTTTAAGCTATATTTCTTGTTAAATTATTTTTTTACTCTATAAATTTAAAGTCTCTATAGATAATAGGAATTTCTGAAGGGAAGAAATTACACCTTTACCATTAAGGAAAAGTTCAGCTCATAGAAAGTGGATGGTGTTACTGAGTTGAACCTAGAGCTGCAGTGATTATATAGGGGTCTTACTTATAATTTAAAGCTTTGAAAGATTTTTATCAGGATTTAACCACATCCTTTGGAAAGCAGGGCAATTCCTGACAATGTTAAGGAACATTATTCCATTTAATTTTGAAAATACTAATAACTTGAGCATAAGTTTTGCAACATTGGGGATTAAATTATTTATATATATATAAATATATATAAATATAGGGCCGTCCCCCTCCTAGTCTCCTTCCTCCTCTAGTCAGCCGTTCTTCCCCTAGTCCATCTCCCAGGTCTGTATATACCTTTTCTTCTCTCCACTCAAATCTCGGGGCTTCCTTCGCCCCCACAGACCAAGCTAATCCGGCAGCCAGAGCTGCGGCTGGTGGGGGGTGGGTGCGCTCCAAGTTTCATGTGCCTCAGCACAGGCTATCCGGAATCCGCTCAGGTCAGAGGGAGCTGGGGGCTTCCCCCCCCCACCCAGCTGTCTGACCTGGCGTCTTGTATAGGCCACGGGGCTTTTTCACTCAGCTGAAGCTGAGGAGGAGGGGGGAGACCCTGAGGGCCTAAGGCTTTCTAATCTCAGCCTAAAGGTAGGGTCCCCAAATCAAAATAAATTTCCACAAGACCATTTTGGACAAAATTCAAGTTAGATAATTTCATTTGGAGGTGAAAAATTCATTTTCAGTAATAGAAAAAACTCTGATGATTGAAAACATAATTTGGTATTCATACTATGTTTAGTACAGGATATTAGATGTAACTTTGGTTAAAATTTAGTTTGGGGATTATTTTCTCATGAGATTTTTGTTTAAAGTCAGTATTGTAAAAATGTGCAAGTTTGATTCTGGTTTAAAATGATTTGCTAGTTTAAATTTTGCTATTTCTTTAGTGGTTTTTCTATTCATGTAGTCTTCTGTGTTTGAGTTCTTGGTATTTTCTTTGACTTTTCCCTCTCTCTCCATATGTCAAACCTAGCTACCTACCAGATCCTATTGATGGCATCTCCATATCTTTTACATCCATTACTTCCTCTCTATTCCTACTTCTATTCCACTACTAGAAGCCATCATCACCACATCCTTGGTGCATTGTAGGAGCTTCCTAAGAGGTCTTCCCAGCCTGGTATGTAGTCCTGTTACCAGAATATTCTCTCCTAGGAATAAATCTGGTCATGTCATGTTGTTCTGGAGTCTTAGTGGTACCTGTTTCCTAATGAAATGGTACCTCTTTGCCTTGTATTCAAGATCAACTATCTGGCGCTATCTACTTTTATCTCCTTATTGTTTGTTTTCATTTTTTCTCCCTCTATTATCAGAACAATTCGTTTTATTCTAAACAATGCTGTTTTGGTTTTTCAGAATTTTTTTCGGTTTGTTTCTTTTTTTCCTTAATAGTATTTTATTTGATTATTTCCAATTACATGTAAAGATAGTTTTCATAATTAATTTTGGTAAGATTTTGAATTCTAAATTTTTCTCCATCCTTCTCTCCCTTCCTTCCCCCTTCCCCAGACAGCAAGCAATCTGATACAGGTTATTTAGTGCAATCTTGTTAAACATATTTCCACATTAGCCATGTTATGAAAGAAGAATCAGAATGAAAGGGAAAAAACACAAGAAAGAAGAAACCAGAATCCCCAACAGAAGTAAAAATAGTATGCTTCAATCTGCATTCAGATTCCATAGTTCTTTTTCTGGATGTAGAGATCATCTTCCATCCTGAGTCTTTTGGAATATTCTTGGATCATTGTATTGCTGAGAAGAGCTAAGTCTGGGGGCAGCTAGGTGGCACAATGGATAAAGCACTGGCCCTGGATTCAGGAGGACCTGAGTTCAAATCCGGACTCAGACGCTTGACACTTACTAGCTCTGTGACCCTGGGCAAGTCACTTAATCCCCATTGCCCTGCAAAAAAACCAACCAAACAAAGAAACAAACCAAAGAGAGAGAGAGAGAGAGAGAGAGAGAGAGAGAGAGAGAGAGAGAGAGAGAGAGAGAGAGAAGAGCTAAGTCTTTCATAGTTGATCATCTTACAATGTTGCTGTTACAATGTACAGTGTTCTCCTGGTTCTGCTCACTTCACTCAATGATTCGGTTCCTTTCATATACCATATCTTGTTCAGCCATTCCTCAATTGATAGGCATCCCCTCAATTTCTAATTCCTTGCCACCATAAAAAGAACTGCTAAGAATATTTTAAACATGTTGGTATTTCTGGGTCAAAGGGTATGCACAGTTTTATAGGCTATTGGCCATAGTTCCAACTTGCTCTCCAGAATGGTTGGATCAGTTCACAACTCCACCAACACACATTTTTGTTTTTGTTGTTGAGTGAGTTTTCTGTCATGTCTGATTCTTTGTGACCCCATTTGGGGTTTCCTTGGCAAAGATACTGTTATGGTTTTCCACTTCCTTCTCCAGCTCATTTTACAAATGAGGAAACTGAGGCAAATGGGGTTAAATGACTTGCACAGGGTCACACAGCTAGAGTCTGAGACCAGATTTGAACTCAGGAAGATGAGTTTTCCTGACTCCAGGCCTGGCATTCTATTCACTGCATCACCTCAATGTGTCCAACTCTTTTCCATATAATAAAACTGCTCTCTATACTCTGACACACACTGCACTTTTCACTTGTGTGTCTTTGCTCAGGTGGTTCTGAATTCCTAGAATGTTCATCCTCCCCAGCCCACCCCACCCCTTAACTTTTGTAATTTCTCCCCTTTAAACACAACTTAGATGATACTTCTTTTAGGAGGTCTTCCCTGAGTCTTCTGTTATTGGACTTAAAAGGTATATGTTTTACACTTTTAACAACCTGTTGTATATCTAAAATGTTGTATGTAAATGATTTAACTTGAAAAGGCTACAAGCCATGACTAAAGTGGAGGGAGAATTGGTGCATGGGTTTTTGTTCAGAGATGATTGTGCACTCGTTGTAGCCTCTGAAGCTGAGCTGCAGCAAGGCATGGATCAATTCTCTGCTGCTTGAGCTCATTTTTATCTAACAGTTAACACTAATAAAACACAGGTTCTCTGCCAGTCAGAACGACACCATCCATACATGGAAACATCACAGAAAATGGAGAAATTTTTAATACTGCAGATAAATTCATCTACCTTGGCAGTATACTTTCCAGGGAAGTCCACATATATGATTAAGATGATATGTGCATTGCCAGAGCTAGTTTAGTGTTTGGGAGGCTCCAAAGGAAAGTGTGGGAGAGAAGAGGTATTAATTAGACTGCCTACCAAACTTAAAGTCCACAGAGCCATTGTGTGGACCTTATTGGTGAATGCCTGTGATACCTGGATAGTCTACCAGTGCCATGCCAGGAAACTGAATTCCTTCCTTTTAAATTCTCTTAAAAAGATTCTGAAGATCACATGGATAGATAAGCTACTGAACACTAAAGTCACGTCTCAAGCTAAAGTGGCAGGCATTCAAACTCTACTACAGAGAGCTCAACTCTGATGGGCTGGCCACATTGTTAAAATGCCAAACACACATTTGCGGAAAGACTGTTTTATGGAGAACTCACACAAAGAAAGCACTCACATGGAAGTCAGAAAAAGCAATAAGAGGACACACTCAATGTCTCTTTGAAGAACTTTGCAGTTGATTGCCTAACTTAGGAGACACTGGCAAAGGGCTACCCAGCATGGCTTGCCTGCATCTAAGAAGATGCTATACTCGATGAGTGAAGCAGACTTGTAGTAGCTCCAAGGAAATGTGAGATGTGCAGATTTAGAGAAATCTCTGCTCCAAATGTTCATGTGGAATATTCGTGCCTGACCTGTGGGTAGATCCCTCTGAGCTCATATTGCTCTGATGAGCAGCAGTCAGACATGTTGTGCCTTAACTCTATCATAGTGATGTCATTTTGGTTCTCTTTGAGAACAAAGGACAACAACCAACCAATCAGCCAACGAACCAGCATCATTGTGTTGCATGTGTGTATCTAATCCCTTTACTAAAATGTATGGTATACTCCATTATGACAGGAATCAGTTCTTACCTAAACTTGGTATTTACTGTAGTGCCTAGCATAGCATTCTGCACACAGCAAGTACTTAATAAGTGATGGCTGAATTTGCTCTTTTTCTCAACATTTTATAGGGTTAGTGGACAAACCTGAAGCTGCAATAAAAGCCAAGAAAAGAGTAAGTTCTGGTTTTACTGTGCATGATTAACCTTAATCTCTACTGGCTTAAGAAAAATTAAATTTAGATCATCAAAGTAGAAAGTGTAATGGGACATTGTCAGCCTTGTAGGCTTGTAAATATAGGCATTTAGATATATATTTTCTTTAAGTCTTATTACTGGTCTATGTTGACGATGGAATACTGATAGTAGACTATTATGCAGTATTCTGCAACAATGTCTTAGAATTACCAAATGGTAAAATAATATAAAGTAATGAATACAATGGAATAACAATTTAACTTATTATTTTTGAGATGATTAAATGTACACAAACATGTACTTATTTTCAAATTGTGGTCTTAAATTCATAATATCATATGCATACAAAGAAGTATCACTGAAAAAACTAATAGCTAATGAGCTAAAGATTGACTTTTCCTTAAGTACAAATGGGGTGAAAAATGAAGCATCAGTTATCTCAATAGGTGATCTGAAGGTAGATTCTTTTTATTTGCCCATGTCAAGGAAATAATATTTTAAAATAATTTTCAAAACTTTGTAAGGCAGTTTGTATTTTTCATGTAGAAAAGATTAATGTGAAGCTGGCCACTGACATAGTGATGTCTTGAAAAGAACAAACTGTTATTCTCTTCAAGTGGCAGTTGTACTATAGAACATCATTGAAAGTATGAACAAGAGTGCTTATTTAAATGCTATCTTTTCAGATCTAAACTGACCCAATATGCTGGTGGCACAAGAAAAAGAAAACTAAAGAGTGGACACAATGGACATTCTTTAGGGGAATTCTTCTTGGGGAATGGGGTGGGCAATGGGCAGATCGAATGTGACCAAGGGCCCTGAAACAAAGGTAATAGAAGACTATATGTACTGGGTTTCACCATTCATTTTTATTTAGAGTATACAGAACCTTAGCAATCCCGTTGTAATTAGGCTTGTACACTTTTAGTTCATCATTTTCAAAAAGACACTGGAATATTCACGGTAGTTATGCTCTTGATGTTCTTTTTCAGTATGGCAGAAGACAAGATACTTTAGATAAGTTTATATTCTGGGAAGAAATGATGACCCCTGAAAAAGAGGGAAGCATAAGGGAATCTTAAAAGATCCCCCAGGTTCGTTAAGCCCTGTATGGGCCACCAATCTGTAAGGGCCTGCTCCCTCCCCAACTGTTTCTCCAAGACTGATAAGAAATGAGATTAAAAAGCCTCTTTTTCAAAAAAAGGCAACCCCCCCCCGCCCGGGTTTATTGATGAGAACAAATTTAGAAATAAGGACAAAGAAAAGCAGGAAATATGACCTGTAATCTCTCCCACCAGACTCAGCTGCTTCGCATTTAACTCTATTTCCCTGCACGTCTGTGTTTAACTCTTGCCAGCCATCATGAACTCTTCTCTCTCTCTCTCTCTCTTCCCTTCTCATCTCCTCCTCCCTCTTCCTCTACCCCAGAATAAAAAAAAAAACCCTTCTCTCACAGGAAACCCAGGCTGACCACCTACACACCCCACGCTAATTTGTTGGCACCCCTATGGGCAGCACCCAAGGCTGGCTGGGGCACGGGGTTTCCTTGTGTTCCCCTGCTTGGTGGAGGGAGCTAGGGCTCAGGTTTTCTGTGCATACCCCCACTGGGCGGAGGGAGCTGTGTGGGGCATGCCTGAGGCTTTCAAATTTTAGCCAAAGATGGGATCCCCAAATCGCAACCAATTCTTACAGAAGAAATAGGCAAAGGAAAGGAAGAGGAAGGGGAAAGAGGAAAACATGTTATTATGGACTTTATGTTCTATGCAATTTTGTTTGTAATTATTGTTAACAACAACAACAACAACAACAACAACAACGATGATGCACAGTTTATAAGATCCACTCCCTTGGGGAAGAGTACCAAGAACTTTGAGATCAGAAGGTTGTTGGATTCAGTAACTGAAAACAAGGAAAGGTATCCAGTTTCCATTTTCTCTATAAGTCTCCTAGGTTCTTCATTTCTGGGTGTTCCTTCTCTAGAATGGGACTTGGGATTAAGTTCAAGCAGCTGCCTTTTAAATAAATAACTTTTGGCTGGATCTGAATCACAGCATCCCCATCCCTTCCTTCTCCAGCTTCATCTGGCTGCTGCTGCTATTCACTCTTTTGGGGTTCTGGAACAGCACAAGACACAGATGCACAGAAAATCATAGACCGCTGTGAGCCCCTGATGCTTATCACAGTGAAGGTGCCAGAGGAGAAAGATTCAGCCCCACTCCCATCTTAGCTATTACTGTGTCACCTTTCCCAGCATCAACTGACCTCTCCACCTACATTTTCTCTCACCACCACATACTGGGCAGCCTGATCAAAGATAGACCAATCTCATCTCCACATTTGACATGGTTATGAGACATAGTCAAGGTCTATTAATCAGTACATTAATATGAACAGGGAGGTTGGTAGGGGTAATCCCAAGCTGGGGCTTGGTAGAAATTGTTGGATGAGGAGCAAGAACAAGAGCTGAGGAATTCAGTTAGCCAAAAATGCATAGTTGAACTGGTCAACAAGAAGGTCACTATTAGGAAGGGAAGGGAGGGTGACCAGAATAGGGATGATGGACTGGGAGAATGAATTGGAGTGCTACAATGAGGGGATGGATAGGTTTAGGATAGGTAAGGCAAAATGACAGGTTCAGAATAAAGGATCAATGCAAAGCAGGACTGGATTTCTATGCATATAAATGTGAGCTATCCTAGTTAGTCTAGGTTATGTGGCTACTTTGTAGCAATTGCAATCTTATTATTAGGCATTTGTATTTAATTTTGATTAGGTTCTCTTAGCTTCTATTTAATAGTTGACTAGGTAGCTTCATTATAGGCTCAATCTTCATTACACTTAGTAAGGTAGCTTTTAGATTGCCATGCACAGTGGGTCTTAAGTCTGATTGAACTCAATGATAATAACAGTAAAGTATCTATTATATAGTGGGGGATCATATTATTATTTTTCCTGCTCATAAAAATATGAGGTGAATAGAGTGCAGACTGGGGGAATATGTTATTAGCTGGATGAGATGAGGGTGTAGCAGTAATCACCCTCAGTGACATTAGAAGAAAAAGAGCCCAAGAAGCCACAGTAATCACCAGTGATCACCTTCAGGTGGCATGTGTTGTTACTGCTACCCCTTAGTTTCTGCACAAGAGATGGAGGATCACAAGAAGGGTTAGGCGTGTAGGTCTCCCAGACCTCTGCGAAAGATGTTTTGTTCCTTGGGTGAAAACACTGTAGCCTTCTTCTTGCTCTTAAGTCTTTTCTTGTCTGCATTGAATGTCTGGTCTTTGGTTGGCAGTAGGGGGTGGTGACAGAAGAGCATAGTGTGTGAATGGGGAGAGACAGTAGCAAGGAACAAGAAGAGAGACATAGAGGAAGATGCCAGCCCAGGATGGCAGGAGCAGCCTTCTCTTTGCTGTGGTCTGCTATTGTAAGTCCCTTCTTCCTACTCCTGAAAGACAAGCTAACTGGCAAGAAGCAGTTGGAGATGCCTGTCACTGATAGGGTGCTGAATGAAAAAAAGCCTGCTTTTTAGGAGCTTCTATCTGGATCACATCTCAAGTCAGTATCTCTGTGCAAGGAGGAGGAGCTGAGAGCCAAGCACAGAATACCTGAATGTTCATCCAGTCTTCATGGAAAGAGTGAGTCATATGCCTGCAAGTTATGTTTTACTTCCTGTGCTCCTTTGCCTGCTTGCAGGTAAGGCAGTCATGGATAATCAAACTAAATGAGCTCTTCCCCAGAACTCCTGGGCTCAGAGTGTACTTCTGTGTACTACCTAGGAGTTGCCTAGGTCTGGTAGTGACTGTAATCATAGAAGATGTTTTGTTATATGTGATTTTATTTTATGTTTTTGATTCTATGCAAAAAGTAGAACTACATATACAATTGATCATGTTCTGTCATTTAATGTAGGGAGGAACTGATATTATATCCTTGTCATGTGACTAGCACTAAGCAAAATACACAAGTTCAAGGAGGTGGCAGAGTTCTGTTATTAAGTTGAATTTCAGAGCTAACTGAATTGTTACATCCATACTAACCACAATCTTTAGACTATCACAGATACCTAAGAACCATAGAGAGTTTGGTACTTCCTCAGGACTTCAGCTCAATAGGGCAGAGGTGTCAATGTTGGATGCTTCAGTCCCTGATCCTTCCCATTGAATGGATCAAGTTAATGATTTGCGTTGCCACCTGATCATTAAAACTGGGTCCAGACTGAAAGATTCAGGTAGGTAGAATAATTCCTAAGAAGTAGTAAATAATTCCATTAGTTTGGGATCACTGATGTTTTCAACAATTAAGTAACTGTCCCTACCCCCAGTGCTGATAGTTGGCTTTTGTTTTAGAGTATCTGCCAGGCTACATTCAGCACCTGTGTAAAAAAGTTTAAATCATGTGCTGTTACCTATCACCCATTTCTCTCTCCAGGATCCTACTTTCATACTTGGCTTCCCATAATTGAGGCCAGAAATTTAGGGGAAATAGGAGAATGGTTGAGTTGGTTTGCTGCCATGGACACATTGAGTTGTTTGAATAGCTCCATGTTTTATATGAATCATTAATTGTGCTAATTATGGCCTTACCTTGAGAGAAGAAGGGAAATTTCCTGGGAAGTAGTTGGGAGAATAAGAGTCTCAAGAACTGTTTAAAAATTAAGAACACTACTAATCTGATGGGATCAAAGCAAGATGGCTTTGACAGGGAAGATGAAAAGGACTTCTCTAAACCTTACTGATGTCCACTGTGATACTTCTTTCTAGTACTTGTCTAGTGCCTGCTACTTAGTAGACACTTCAGAAATGCTGCTGATTGAAGTTAAAAGCACATTATGTAAATGAACAGTTTCTAGAATCATAGGGTCTCATGGTTGTGTCTTGGTGAATATTTATTCTAATCCATATTTGGATAAGAATCCCATCTAAAACATCCCTGGCAAATGATCATTGAGCTTTTGCTTGAAAACTGTCACAGACAGGTCCACCACCACTTATGTAGGCAGTTCTAATCATATAACTCTGATCAAGAGGTTTGTTCTGATATGAGAGCAAAATACTTCCTTGCAGCTTTCAACAAGTGCTTTGAATTCTGTCCTCTGTTGCCCAGAGGAACTTGTTCTTTCCTAAGGCGACCACTGTTGGTTGCTCACCATCCACATTTGCCTTTTTGAAACTTCTAATGTATTTTCCTTGTTATGCCTCCTGAGGCCAAGAAAATAAATCTCATCAGTTTTCTATAGGACTGCCCTTCAAATACTTGAAGGCAACATCGTATTTCCTCTTAAGTCTTCTCTTCTTCAGGCTAAACATTTCCAGGTCCTTTAAACTATCTTCATACAACATGACCTAAAGCTGCCTTACCATACTGCCTGGTCCTCTGAATATTTTGCAACTGATCAATGCCCTTCCTAACATGTGAGGCACAGAAGCCTGATCAAACTGATCAGCTATCCCTGTCAGATATGAATCATCTGCTGATCTGATAACTTTGTCCTCTCTGCTTTCATCCAAGTTTTTGATAAAAAGGTGAAACGGCATGGACCCATGAACAGATCCCTGGGCTTCGCTGGACAACTTCCTTTGAGTTCACATCAAAATAACTATTCTTCAGAGAATTTTTGAAATCTCAATATAGTTTGTAAAGGAAAAGAGTTGCCACTTTCCACTACATCATTGAGAAAGTTCACTCTAGGAAGAAGATGTTCTTTGTTGTTATCACTGGGGGAGGGGCAGAGAACTATGGTGGATAAAGAGCTGGCTTAGAAGCCAGCAGAACCTGGGTTCAAGTAGACACATATTGGTTCTTTGACTACAGGCCAATGCTGTCAAACTCAAATAGAAATGGATTGCTGGGGGCAGCGTACTGAGTTAGAAAACCACAAATTAAAATGATCTCTGCTGTGTTGTGTTGTATCTTTATTTATTGTGTTAAACATTTCCCAATTATATTAGGAAACTATTCTGTCCCATGCAACCTGGGGCTGTGAGTTTGACATTTCTGCTCTAGGCAACTCTGTAAGAGTGTAAATTTTCAGAGGTGTAATGACCTCCATTGGTAGAGGTAGTTTCCTCATCTGAGAATTTCCTATACCAATGAAATCACAAGTACTGCTCCTATGCCTACTGTTGCTAACATAAGTTACTTACACTTTATGATCAGATGCCTAGGAGTCTGCATTAATTGCTAAATTTGCTATTAATATGGAATTCATGTACTGTAACTCACTTAAGAATTCATTTAGCTTTAAATGCATCTTTCTCCAAAGAC
The DNA here is from genome assembly GCF_019393635.1 of Dromiciops gliroides. Classification (NCBI taxonomy): domain Eukaryota; kingdom Metazoa; phylum Chordata; class Mammalia; order Microbiotheria; family Microbiotheriidae; genus Dromiciops; species Dromiciops gliroides. The sequence goes on along the minus strand of NC_057865.1, from coordinate 25,742,434 downwards.
AAATATTATAACAGATCCCCTCTGCTGCCTTCTAGCCTCAGGCATAGAGTTATATGGAAAAAGATGAGTGAGCAAAAGAACCCCTGGGAAGAGGCACAGGCTGCCTCCAATCTCATTTTGCTTTTCGTTTGGGTTTTCTTTTGTGTGGCAATATTTCTTCCCTTTGCTGAAGGTGGCTTGTCTTCATTCTCATTGTCCTCGCAAGAGCTTGGGGTGTGTTGGAAAAGAATGAGCTGGCCTTGTAGCTTCCCTGTCCTGTTGTTCTTTTGTTTTGTTCCATGAAGCCATTGAGGGGCAAGAACTTCTCAGGAGATCTGGCTTCAAGAGCTAGATCTACAGCACTGGGGGGCCTGAGAGACACCTACTTGAGTTCAAATTCCCCTCTCTGGCTGATTGTTTCATTTCATAAGGATATTATGATTGTGTAACAAATTTTATTGATGTCTTTTGCTTTTTATATTAGAGGCATTTCTTGATATATGCCCCTATGTATAGAACCCTCTCTTAATAAGAAAGAAACTGAACAACAGAGTGACCATTTGTACGCAGTTTTCTGCACCTAGAGTTCCCTATTTCTCTGTCAAGAGGAAAGAATTGTGCTTCAAAAGATAGTTTTTAGTGTGGTTCTGGTACATCTGGTTGGTGTAAAGCATCGGAGTTAACAAAAATACAATTAGCTTAAAGCACCATCTATCTCTAGCTTTTCTAAATTTGCATGCAAAGGTCTATTTTGTCAGGGTGCAATTTGGCTGGTAAAAGATGATTATTTTTCCCATTTCTTTGCCACATAAATTGATTTTCTGAGTCCTGAATGATGATCAAAACCAGTGATTTCCACTGCTGAAATTTATCGTGCTATCTATTCACCTTTCATTTGTCCATCATTCAGCACTTAAGCCCAACATCCCACCTGAGTCTTTCCCTCAGGCAGTGTTGCAGCAAGTTGTCATAGGACTGAGTAATAAGTACTTTATATAGCAAGGAAATGTGTTCCCTTACTGTCACACGGAGACATCCATGTTCTGCAACCCTGGGCAAGTGAATCCCGAGCTCCCAGACTAGTTTTCCTGCTCTGCCCAGCGAATGTGTAGGGTTCGATTATCTCCAGCTATAAATTCAATGAGAGACGCTGCCATGCCGACCTCACCCACCATGCTATCTTATTTTACTTCATTCATTCATTCATTTAGCAGGGCAATGAGGGTTAAGTGACCTGCCCAGGGTCACACAGCTAGTAAGTGTCAAGTGTCTGAGGCCAGATTGGAACTCAGGTCCTCCTGAATCCAGGGCCGGTGCTTTATCCACTGCGCCACCTAGCTGCCTACCATGCTATTTTTAAAAAGTTTTGCTCTTGAGCTTAACAAACACCAAATAAAATGAGCATTTCCATACACATAGTAGAACAGAGAAGGAGGATTATACACTTAATTATGAATAATTTCGTTTTCTTTTTAAGGATATTTGACCAATAGCTTTCAAAGCTATCATGCTTATGTTTTTTTTTAAAAGTCTGTCCTTTTGTTCTCCCCTTCCCCCTTTTAAAAAAATAGGATGATGCCTGAATAGCCTCCTTTCCTTTCCTTTCCTTTCCTTTCCTTTCCTTTCCTTTCCTTTCCTTTCCTTTCCTTTCCTTTCCTTTCCTTTCCTTTCCTTTCCTTTCCTTTCCTTTCCTTTCCTTTCCTTTCCTTTCCTTTCCTTTCCTTTCCTTTCCTTTCCTTTCCTTTCCTTTCCTTTCCTCTTCTCTTCTCTTCTTTTCTTTTTTATTTGGCTACCCAATCCCTATTTGGTCTAACCCTCTCATCTTTACCCCATCGGTAAAAATCCAGAAAAAAACACAATGAATACCTAATATCAAATATGTATAGTCAAGCAAAATAAATTCCAGCACTGACTACATCTAAAAATGTCTCATTCTGCATCTTTCTCTATCAAGAGGTAGCTAGAATGCTTCATCTAGAAGCATTCATGCTATAATTATAGTTGGTTGTTGCATTGATCAGAGTTCTCAAGTCTTTCTAAGTTATTTTTCTGTATAATGTTATATAATTTTTTGTTCTGGTTCTACTTGCTTCACTATCCATCTGTGTATAAAATTTTTCCAGATTTCTTTGAACTTATCCCATGTTAATGGTATAATGATATCCCATTACATTCATATATCATGATTTGTTCAGCCATTCTTCAATAGAAAGATATTTTCTCAATTTCCAGTTCTTTACTACTACAAAAATAGCTGCTACGAATATTTTCTGGAGTATGGGTCTTTTTGATGTCTTTGGGGGCACAGGTCAAATACTGTATTGTTTGGTCAAAGGGTATGTGTGCAGTTTAGCGACATGTTGTACATGCTTCCAAATGACTTTCGAGATTGTACCAATTCACATCTCTTCCAACAGTCAAGAGTACATCAAAATTCATGTTTTACTGCAGCCTCTCCAACATTTATTATTTTTCCTTTTTTAAAAAATCATGTTTGACAATCTGATGGATTTGAGGTAGAACTTCAGAGTTGATTTACTTTTAATTTCTCTAAACATTAATAATATGAAACTTTTTTCGTTTTTTGAGATCTTGGATTTCTTCCTTTAAAAACCAATTCCAATATTAATTATAAGATTAATAATTCAATGAGATACTATTCTATGATTCAGTGAATGGACACTTGCTATTTTATGGGTGCTACAAGTAAAGGCCCCTCTCCATAAGGAGCCTACAGTCTAGTTGGGGAAACATTGCATCACCATATAAAATAATAACAGAATTTAATCAAATACAATGCTTACTTATGTTCTTTATATATTTACATAAGATAGTGATAAGTTGTATGTTTATTTAACTTGGTCTATAAAGCAACTAGAACAAATCTATATGGCTTTATTGTGGATTGAATGCCTTGAGTATTTCACTGTGGATGGGATCAAATAAATTGCTTCCTGTAAAATGAAAAAAAAACCCCAAACAACTGATTTCATATGCTTTGACCATTTATCTTTTGGGGAATGGCTCTTGTTCTCATAAATATGTGTCTTAGATATAAAATGTTTCTCAAAGAAACTTGTGGCTAAAATTTTCCCTGTTTCCTCTTTCTCTTCTAATTTTAACTGTACCAATTTTGTTTGTGTAAAAACATTTAAATTTTTTTAAAAATTTGTATATTTTATCTAATGTGGTCTTCTCTATCTCTTGTTTGGCCTTAAACTCTTTCCTTACCTATATACCTGAAAGGAAATTTATTTCTTGCTCTTCTAATATCCTTTATGTCTAATATATGTATCCATTTGGAGCTTATATTGGTATATGGTATGAGATGTTAGTTTATACTTAATTTTTGTCAGATTGCTTTCCATTTTCTCCAACAGTTTTGTTGAATACTAAGTTCTTACCCCAGCATCTGGGATTTTATGGTTATTAAACACTAAGATAGTTGGTTAGTTTGTTTCTGTATATTGTGTACCTAATCTGTTCCTTTTATTGACCTCTCTAATTTTGATGAATGCTGCTTAAAAAATATAATTTTATATTTGTTTTTTGTCTTTTGGTTTTTGTGGGCAATGGGGGTTAAGTGACTTGACAGGGTCACACAGCTAGTAAGTGTTAGAGGCCAGATTTGAACTCAGGTCTTCCTGAATCCAGGGCTGGTGCTTTATCCACTGTGCCACCTAGCTGCCCCCTAATTTTATATTTGGTACTGCTAGATCCCCTTCCTTCTGTATTTTTTCATTGTTTCCCATAAGGTTCTTGACCTTTATTCTCTCTATGAAAGAGGAGAGTAACTTCACAACATAGCCAAGTATATTCTCAGAGAATAGAATGTCTGACCACAAGGATTACAAGAGTATTTGGAAGAAATGAAAGAAGAGTTTAAAATGTGGAATACCTATGGAGGAAAAATTGGCAAGGAATAAAAATAGCTTAAAAGAGGTGGTGGGGGAAAACAGAGATAGTGGCAAACCTTACCAAATGACTGACCTTCTTGAAAATTAGAATGGGCCAAACAGAAATTGATTCTATAAGATAATTAGAAATATATATATTTTTAAAATTTAGGGGGCAGCTAGGTGGCACAGTGGATAAAGCACCAGCCCTGGATTCAGGAGTACCTGAGTTCAAATCTGGCCTCAGGCACTTGATACTTACTCCCTGTGTGACCCTGGGCAAGTCATTTAACCCCCATTGCCCTACAAAAAACAAAAACAAAAAAAAAATTCAAAGGCTGAAAAAGCAGAAGAATGTGTGACGTATCTGACCTGAAAAATAGGAGAGATAATGGAGAGACTAATTTAACTCCAAAGAACTGATAAATCAAAGAATAAATTATAGAAATTTACATCAAAGCAAATGACAATATGATAAAAATGATAATACTTATTTACTTAGTGCCATACCAAATTACAAAAGATATACTTTATGGATCTAGGAAAAATAATAATATTCATTGAGAGAATAAAGGTCACTAAATGAAAAGTATAGAAGGAAAAAAGATTAAGTCCCAGGACAGAGACTTGTGGGACACCCAAAATTAGTGAGAATGACCTGGAAGAATATCTTGAAAAGCACACTGAGAAGGAACAGTTGGACAGGTGGGAGGAGAATCAGGAGGAAAACATGTCATGAAAATATAGAAAGGAGACAACATTAATTGGAAAACAATTCTCAATAATGCCATGACTGTAGGGAAGTCAAGAAGGTTGAGCATTGAGAAAAGGCCATTAATTTGGCAATTATGAGCTTTGAAGAGAACAGTTTAAGTTGAACAATGGAATTAGAAGCCAGATTGTAGAGGTCATGGAAGAAAGTGATTGGAGGGGAAAGGAGACACCAATTTTAAGTGGCTTTCTCAAGGTGTTTACTAAAGGGAGGATAAATATAGGAAAAGGAATCTATGGATGGGTATTTGTGAGACCTAAATTGATGTGTCTTTTAATTAGTAATTTTAACCTTTATCTTTTAGAATTTTTTTCCTTATTACTGCAGAATGAGGGACTGTTTGAATGTTATAGTTATTAACACAAACCCAGAAGCATAGTGAAAAAAATTCCCTATACAGAGCAACTCATTTGTTAAAATGAGTTTTAATTCAGGAAATTAATTGACATAAATTTAGTTTTCTGAATATGTGAAAATTGGATACCACTTAAGGCAGGAAATTTGAAGTACTTCAATAAGAAATCTCATTGTTGAGTATTTTATTTTTTCATTTTGAACTAGAAAAAATCATGTATATAGGATTTAATTGGTCTTTGCAGGTCCTATTGAGAAACAAACATTTCTTCAGTTTGAGTCCCCATTATCAATCTCCAGAAATGTGATGAAGAGCTATTTGGATCTAGAGGCTGAGTTATAGTTCCTCCATCTTTATGTTTATTTTGTTATTATTTTATTTTACTTTTAATTTTTCTTGGTTTCAGTTCTTTACAGGTATTATTTTATTTCAACAAAATAAAAAAATAGCAATCCTAGCATCTTTTTTGCAACACCTCTGTTTTTATACGCATAAATAATCACTGAGCTTCTCTATGGTTTGGAATTATCCTCCTTTTCTCTCCCCACCCCACAAAAAAAAAAAAAAAGAAAAGTAATGAAATAGGAAGAGATCCCCTGCTTATTGCAAGGTTAGAAAAATCTGGAATTGTGGTCTTGTTTCTTGTGGGCTTTAACTGTAGCACTAGATATGCCCTCCTTTACTTCCTTCCCCATCCCAACTCTACTTCTTTCCCCCTCTCTCCCATCTATAAAGGAGTGAAACAATTATTGAGAAAAGAGTACTACATTAGTGTCAATTAATAGTATCAAATGAGATGGACCAATATTACAGTTCAAGTATCTAATTGACATTTTGGATCCAAGTGCCTAATGAAACCCCAGAAAATCAACTCCTATGTATTATTCCATGCATGAACTCTCCCTTAATTTCTTTCTACCTTTAAAATGAACATAAACTCTACCTTGTTCCTATGATTATGACTGTGTTGCTTGAAAAGAATTAGTTTAAATTTATTAATGGTTATGAGGTACCTATTATTACATATACTCACTCTGATTCTCTCTTGATTCCTGAAGAACAAGAAAAAAGATACTTTGTTATTTCCCCTCTACGATTCTGTTGAGGGACTTGTAAACTACATGTGACCAACGGTTAGAATAATAAGATCTCAATTTTGTCAAGCTCTTTTCAGTTTGAAAAGCTTTTTATCCTCAGGAATATTATGAATTATGTATCACAGATATCATTATCTCTGTTTTTCAGAAGAAGAGGCTGAGGTTTTACAAAGATGAAGTGGCTTGTCCAAGGTCACACAATACATCTTTAAGGGATATTCAAAGAGTTGAGTAGGAGGGACTTAGTAGTACCAGAAAAATCCCAGATGGTGCATAGATTCCCTTCATATAATGTTGTTTTTTACATTCATTTTTAATATTTTCAGTTCCAAATGCTTTCCCTTCCTTTGAAAGCAAGCAGTGTGATATATATTATATGTAAGAAGTCATGCAAAGCATATTTCCATATTAGCCATGCTGCAAAAAAAATAAGTAAAAACAATGTACACTTTGGTCTGCACCTAAACTTCATCAGTTCTCTCTCTTGAGGTAAATAGCATTTTTCAAAATGAGTGCTGTTACAGTATACAATGTTCCCCTGTTTCTGCTCACTTCACTTTGTATCAGTTCATATAAAGCTTCCCAGGTTTTTCTGAAACCATTCCCTTTGCCATTTATTATAGCACAAAAATATTCCATAATAATCATATGCCAAAATTTGCTCACCCTTTCCTCAGTTGATGGGCATTCCCTCAATTTCCAATTCTTTGCCACCACAAAAAAAGCTGCTATAAATATTTTTGTACATATGGGTCCTTTTCCTCTTTCTTTGATCTCTTTGTAATATAATAGCATTCCTGCATCAAAGAATATGCACCACTGTATAGCCCTTTTGGTATAGTTGGAAATTGTACTCCAGAATGGTTGGACCAATTCTCAACTTCAACAATAATGTATTTGTGTCCCTATTTTTCCATATCCCCTCTAGCATTTATCATTTTCCTTTACTGAAGTTAGCCAATCTGAAAGGTATAAAATGGTACCTCAAAATTGTTTTAATTTGCATTGCTCTTAATTATTAGTGATTTAGAACATATTTATATGACTAGTTATTGTATCTGTTTCTTTTTTAAATGGTCTGGCTATATACTTTGACCATTTATGAATTGTAGAATGACTCAGTTTTATAAATTTGGCTCAGTTTCTTATACATTTGAAAAATGATATATTTATCAGAGAAAATTGCTGTAAAAGAAAATCCTTCCCCCACCCCCATTTTTGCTTTCCTTCTAATTTTGGCTGCATTGGTTTTGTTTGTGTACAATTTTCCATTTCATGTAATCAAAATGAACCATTTTATTTCCCATGATCCTCTTTTTTGGACATAAATTCCTCATTTGTCCATAGATCTGACAGGTAATTTTTTCTCTCTGCTCTCTCAAATTGTTTATGACATAACCTTTTATGTCTAAATCATGTACCCATTTTGACCTTATCTTGGTATATGATGCAAGATGTTTGTGCCTAATTTCTGCCAAACTACTTATAAGTTTTCCTGGCAGATCTGGCAGATGGTGAATTCTTGCTCCCAAAGCTTAGATCTTTTGGTTTATTGAGCACTAGATTACTATGAACATTTGCAACTACATGTTGTGTACTTAATCTATTCCACTGATCTACTACTATATTTCTTTGCCAGTTACCAGATTTTTTTTTCAGTTTTGGATTTGTTGAGGTTTTTTTTTCTTTTTCAGTTTTGGATTTACCAGACTGTTTTTGATGATTATTGCTTTGTAATATTTTACAAAGGTTTACTTTAAACCTGATACTGTAGGCTGCCTTTCTTCATTTTTAAAAATTGATTCTTGATATTCTTGAACTTTTGTTCTTCCAGATAAATTTTGTTGTTGTTGTTGTTATTATTATTATTATTTTGCAGGGCAGTGTGGGTTAAGTGACTTGCCCAGGGTCACACAGCTAGTAAGTGTCAAGTGTCTGAGGCTGGATTTGAACTGAGGTCCTCCTGAATCCAGGGCTGGTGCTAAATCTACTGCATCATGTAGCTGCCCAATATTTTCATTTTTATATTTGTAATTTGGTTTCTTCCTTTTTTCAATCAGATTAATCAGTGTTTTGTGTAATTTATTTTCCCCCATAAAACTGCCTCTTAGGTTAATTTATTAATTCAGTGTTTTGACTTGCAATTTTATTAATCTATCCTTTGATTTGTACAATTTTGATCTTGATATTTAATTGGATTTTTAAAATTTGTTCGTTTTCCAGGTTTTTGTTTTTTGTTTTTTAGTTTTATGCCCAATTTATTGGTAAGCTTTTTCTCTGTCTTTAATTGATGTGTTTAGAGATTTAAATTTATCTCTAAGTACTACTTTGGCTTCATTCCAAAATTTTTGGTAGATTGTCTCATTATTTTCATTATCTTTAACAAAGTATTGGTTGTTTCTATGATTTGTTCTTTGACTCTCTCATTATTTAGAGTTAGATTGTTTGTTTTCCAATTAATTTCTCTCTCTCTCTTTTTTTGTGGTGAGGCAATTGGGGTTAAGTGACTTGCCCAGGGTCACACAGCTAGTAAGTGTTAAGTGTCTGAGGCCAGATTTGAACTCAAGTCCTCCTGACTCTAGGGCTGGTATTCTATCCACCATGCCACCTTGCTGCCCCTTTCCAATTAATTTTTAATTTATGCTTCCAAGGCCCATTAGTGAATGCAATTTAATTGCATCATGGTCACAAAAATGCTACATTTAAGATTTCTGATATTCTGCATTTTTTATGAGGTTTTCATGCCCTTATACCTGGTTAGTTTTTGTGAACGTGCCACCTACAATGGAGAAAATAGTATATTCCTTTTTATTCCTATTCAGTTTTCTCAAAAGTCTGTCATATCTAAGTTTTCTAAAATTCTATTCATCTTCTTAACTTCTTTCTTAATTGTTTTAATTAACCATTTTATGATTAGATTTATGTAGGTCTGAGAGGGAGAAGTTTAAGTTCCTCCACTAATATATTTTTTTTCTGTTTTCTCCTAAAATTCATTTAGATTTTCCTTTAAGAATTTGGATTCTATGCCATTTGGTATATGCATGTTTAGGATTAATATTACTTCATTGTCTATGGTACCTTTTAGCAAAATGCAGTTTCCCTGATTATCTCTTTTAATTAAGTCTATTTTTGTTTTGCCTGAGATCATGATTAATACCCCTGCCTTTTTTTGAAACTCAGTTGAAGCATAATAGATTCTACTCCAGCCTCTTATTTTAATTCTGCATATCTTTCTGTTTCCACTGTTTCTCTTGTAAATACCATATTGTTAGATTCTGCTTTCTAATCTATTCTGCTATTCACTTGCATTTTATGATTGAATTCATCCCATTCATATTCAAAGTTATGCCTGCTACCTATTTATTTCCTGCTATCCTATTTTCTTTTGTTGCTTTTGTTCTTTCTTCTTCTTCTTCTTCTTCTTCTTCTTCTTCTTCTTCTTCTTCTTCTTCCTCTTCCTCTTCCTCTTCTCTCTGACTCTCTTCTTTCCCACTCACCATCTCTTTTCCAGTTTGTTTTCCTTCCTGTCACAGTCTTCTCTAATTTGCCTTTCCTCCTATGATCCACCACCTTTTCTCTTATCCCTTCTCCTCCTACTTCCCTGTTGTGTAAAATGGATTTCTATACCAAACTGAATGTGTGTGTTTGTGTGTACATATACACGCATGTATATATGTGTATACATACATACACACATACATATATACATATGTATATTCCCTCCCACACTTTGAACCAGTACAGATGAGTGAGTTTCAAGCATTATCCCCTCCCCTCCCAATTTCCCCCTGTATTATAAAAAGTCTTCATTCTGTACCTCTTTTATGTAAGATAATTTTCTCTATTCTTCCTCTTCCTCCCCCTTCTCTTAGTGCACCACTCCATTTTTCTTTTGAGATCATCCTAATATAATCAGCTCACAACTATGTCCTTTGTCTAAGTATACTCCTAATTGTCCTAATGATGATAATGTTCTTGGAGGTTATTTGTAACATCTTCCCATATAGGAATATAAATAGTTTAACTTTATTTAGTTTGTCATTACGTCTCACTTATGTTTATCTTCCTATACCTTTCCTGAGTCTTGTGTTTGCATGTCATATTTTCTATTTTTTCTGCTTTTTTCATCAGGAATGCTTGGAAGCCCTTTATTCCATCCAATTTCCCCTGTGGGATTATACTCAGTTTTGCTGGATACATTATTCATGATTTTAATGCTAGCTCCTTTGCCATCCAGAATATATTTCAAGCACTCTGATCCTTTATCATGGTAGCTGCTAAATCTTGTGTGATGTTGCTGTGGCTCCACAGTACTTGAACTGTTTCATTCTGGTTGTTTGCATTATTTTCTTCTTGATCTGAACACTGGAATTTGGCTACAATATTCCTGTGAGTTTTCATTTTGAAATCTCTTTAAGTACATAATCAGTAGATCTTTCAATTTCTGTTTTAACTTCTGGCCTCCTAAGTTGTTCTGGGATGGAAAAGTATCTCACCTTCACCTTTTGTTTGTTATGCTGCTTTGGAATTCACTTTGATGTGTTATTTTAAAATTATGTATAGGGGAATATTGGGAGAATTTGACTAGAATGCTCCCTCTACTCTGCCATGTTGGCTCCATCCATGTAACTTTTTAGAGGGAAATTAGAGAAGGCATAAAATGGGAAGGGAAGAGACACATTATTATCTTGATGTATTAACCTGGGAAGGGAATCCTTTTGAAGAATCACAGTAATTGACACTGATCCCTCATTTGAAGAGTAGAACTGATCATCCATATAATTTAAGGAGATACATAGTAAGACAGGTGAGAGATTACTTTGCACTCATTCTTTTGTCAAAGTATAACATAGCCCTCAGAATCATGTAAGACCCATTGACAGTGACTCTTTCAGAGATTAGTTTAAAGTTCATCACAAGTTTCTGTCCTTAGTTCTACCATCTCCCAAAACTCTCCTTTGGAGACTTAAAAAGTTAAAGCATTTATTGAAGTAACTATTTTTAGCTAAAATGGGTCTGGGTCTTGTGGGGACTTCCAATACCTTCTGCTATCTACATTCTGAGCAAATGGGCATTTATTTTATTCTTACAGAGTTAGTGGAAAAGAAGAAAAAGAAGACTTACTATTTCTCTTGGTAGCTTGCTTCTACTAAATCTGTCATTAAATTGCTCTTAATATGCAAGCTAAGGAATTTAAACCTATAATTTAAACCTGCTTCTGACTTCTCTGTTTCTAGTAGAGATCACTACAACTAAAGGGTTTTTTTTTCTTTCTTATTGTGAATGTCAGCCTTTTAACTTTTCTGTGATTCATGAAGCTTACTATAGAGTTCCTTGCAGTTTTCAATTATTTCCCATCACTAGTAGGATTCAGGGGATACTGGTAAAGGGTATTATACTTCAAAGTAGACCAAGTGGTCAACCATTTTCAGAAAAAAGATGCTGTTCTGCAGTTCAATCCAAAAGCTGAATGCAAATTAATTGTGTTTTTAAAGCTAGACACCTAGCAGCAGCAAAATATTTTAGTCCTTTTGGCTGATCTTTAAAGTAGCTGAAGGTGTGTGGGAGGAATGAGAAGATGCCAAAATAGTGCCCAAATCTAACATGAATACTAAACTCCAATCTAACTGGAGTAGAATATGGACTAGATGTATGTCTTTTACAGATTTACTTATTTGTAAGAAATACTAAAATTTATCTTCTTTCTGTTGGAATAATGTTTAAAATACAATCAAATTGATCATTAAGACCGGAAAGAAAATTACACATGATAATTCTAGAAAAAAATCCTCTCAGCATCTCTGCCCCATTATAAAAAGTGTTAAAAATCATTTCCTCGATGGCAATTCTTTCTTCCTTTTATTTACACTCACCAGATGTTCAGGTTATGTAATAACAGTAATTCAAGATGTTACATATAACTGGGATTCTTTTTACTTCCTCAAAATACTTTACAGAGGGGAATAAGGTTATTGGCTTTTCCTTCTTTACTATCACTTTTGACAAGAGATGTGTGTGAATTATTCAAGGCCAATAAATTTACTCTTGGCAATTCTGTCAAAATAGACACTTCTTTAGTGATTATTGGCTGACAATTCATCTCAAGATAAGAGACTGCAGTATACATTTATATCTTTCATGAGCATAAAATGCTAAATCAAAGCCCTGCACCGAAGAAATGAAGGTACAACAAACTGATGTGGTTTTTTAAAAAAAGTTATTTCAGTTACATCTGCACTGAATTAAGTAGTTAAGAATAAAGTTACCTGGTTTGGGGACATGGTTCTGAAGTCCAGAGGAAGTCAAGAACAAAGCTGGGAGGTGAATGAAAGCAAGGTAGCTGCCATCATTCTACAACATGGAGACTTCAGGAGAAAATCCCCAATGACAAAAGGGGCCTTGCAGAAGGATATCCCTGAGGATACCTCAGGGGAGGCAGGCTGTTCCAGGGTAAGGAGTGCCTAGGGACTGAGAGAAGTTCCAGAGTGAGCCAACAATAAAGGGGGCATGGGCCTGAGGTTGAGAGGATGTCAAAAACAGGACTGGGAAGACAATGCTTATGGGCAGGTGCTATACAGTTCCTCAAAGAAGAAGCTTCCTGCTCTTGCTGTTTGTGTTTGTTTAAGATTTCCATTGCTCAAATACTTTTTATGAATCTGAGTGATTTCTTTCTGTAAAAATAAAAGTGGTTGCCTGTGTGTCATTTCTACTTAATCAAAGAGAGCTTCATGGAAGAAGTGGATGTAAACAAGGTTTGGAAGAAGAGGATTGACCACTTATCATATGTCTCTTGGAAGACTATTTCTTTTTCTTTTTTTTTTTTAGCGAGGCAATTGGGGTTAAGTGACTTGCCCAGGGTCACACAGCTAGTAAGTGTTAAGTGTCTGAGGCCGGATTTGAACTCAGGTCCTCCTGACTCCAGGGGCAGCTAGGTGGCACAGTGGATAGAGCACTGGCCCTGGAGCAATGGAAATGGTAATGTGAAGTTATTTTAATTTTTAAAATGGTTAGTTATAGTATGTTATACCAAGAGAATCCTGAGTTTAGAATCAGGACACCTGATTTCAGGTCCGCTACTCAGTACTTATGTAACCTTGGACAAACTAGTTCTCTTCCTTGGGCTACAGGTTATTTATGGAGATTAAATTAGAGGATGTCTAAGGACTCTTGGCCCTCTCAGTTCAAAATACACCTGCCTTATATAATTTAACTATGCAATACTTTTACATACATATCTAAAAATGATTGAAAATTTCTAGAAATGCACTAGTTCTGTTTTGACATGACCTTATGGTAAAAACAGAGATCATTTATGTTATAACATAGCCATGGTTTTGCAGTAGAAACTAATCTAGTCAACAAGCTTGTATGCCTCTCAAAAGGAGTAAACAACAGGCTCTTAAAAATGCAGTTGCCACTTGCAGCAAAGCACCATGTCAACATCATCAGTGCATATGCTCCCACCATGACAACTCTGATGAAGTCAAAGAAAAAATTATGAAGACCTTTATCATCAGTGTGCTAAAAGAGAACAAGTTTATAATTCTGGGTGACTTTAATGCAGGAATAGGCGCAGGCCACCAAACATGGCAGGGAGTGCTTGGGAGGAATGGAGTCAGAAACAGCAATAGCAGTGGTCACTTACTACTGAAGACTTGTGCGTCTCATGACCTTCTAACCACTAACACTATCTTCAGTTTACCTAAACACAATAAAACTTCATGAATGTACCTTCATAATAATCATTGGCATTTAATAGATTCACTATAAGGAGAAGAGACAGATAGGATGTGAGAGTGACAAGGGCATAAATATTCACATTCAACAAAAGTGAGAGCCCCAAGGAAAGATGACTGTCAGAAGACTTAATGTCAACAGATTAGAGTGCTCCTCTGAGTGGCAATAGTTCCTTGCTAATGTGGAGGGAAAGTTGAACCAACACACATTTGGTAACAGTGGAGCAGAAAGGGAGGGAACAGCTTTCAGAGATTTGTTATACATCATTGGGGCCAGAACACTTGCAAACATCAAGATTGATTAGATGAAAATGATGGGGAAATTCAGAAGCTGCTAAACAAAAAACAAGAACTCCACAGGGTTTACCAGCAACATAGTTCATCTGTCTCTAAGAAGTAAACTTTTAATTTCATCCAAAATAAAGTGCAAGACAGGATGAGAGATGCAAGATTCTTGTCTCAGTAATAAGGCCGATGACATTCAATTTTACATTGATAGTAACAATCCAAAGTATTTTTATGATGCCCTGTAAGCTATTTGAGTCAGAGACCTATTGTGAATCTACTACCAAGTGCTGATGGAGCCACATTGATTAGTGATAAGGACGTCATTCTGGAAAGATGTGCTGAACAGTGTTCTCAACAGACCAGCATCAATCAATGCTGAAGCTATTGCTCCTATACCTCAGGTAGAAGTCAACCCCTCTCTAGCTGAATTTCCAACTGAAGAAAAGGTTTTGAATGCCATTACTCTCCTTTCATGCTGCAAAGCACCTGGTGCTGATTCCATTCCAGCTGAGATTTATAAGGCAGGGTGTCCACTGCTCAAGTAAAAGCTAACTGAAATTTTCATGGCTATATGGCAAAAGGAGATTATGCCCCAGAAATTCAAGGACATCTCCATTGTCCATCTCTATAAAGGTAAAGGGAATGACTTTTCCTGTGACAATCACAATGGGGATCTCTCTATTATCATTGCTGGAAAGATTCTTGCCAGAATCCTCCTTAATAGGGTGGCTCTTCACCTAGAAGATCACTATCCACCTGAGAGCCAGTGTGGCTTCAGAAAGAGCCAAGGAATGGTCAATATGGTATTTGCTGCCTGACAACTTAAGGAGAAATGCCAAGAGCAGAACAGAGGTCTGTATATAACATTTGTAGATCAGACCAAGGCCTTTCATATTGTCAGCTGTGAGAGCTTGTGGAAAATCATGAATTTGGTTGCCCAGACAAGTTTATCAATATCATATGTCAGTTTCATGATGGCATGCTTGCCCAGGGTTCTGGATAATGGACTATGTTCTCTCACTTTCCCAGTCACTGATGGAGTGAAGCAGGGCTGTGTGCTTGCTCCCATGGTTTTTTAGCATGATGCTTTCAGAAATGTTGTCAAATGCCTTTAATGAGGATAATGGTAAATAGTAAATTATTTAACTTGAACAGGCTACCAGACAAGACTAAAGTGGAGAGAGAGTTGGTGCCCAAGTTTTTGTTCTCAGATGATGGTGCACTCAATGCAGCCTCTGAAGCTGAGCTGCAACAAAGCATGGATCAATTCTCTGTTGCTTGTGCTCCTTTTGGCCTAGCAATCAACACCAAGGAAACACAGGTTCTCCACCAGCCAGCACCACACCATCCATACATGGAACCATCAGTTATAGCAAATGGAGAAATTTTAAATACTGTGGATAAGTTCATCTACCTTGGCAGTATACTTTCCAAGGATATAGGCAGAGATGATGTGGTTGGCATAGACATTGCCAGAGCTAGTTCAGTGTTTGGGAGGCTCCAAAGGAAAGTGTGAGAAAGAAGAGGTATTAGACTTTGTACCAAATTGAAGGTCTACAGAGCCCTTGTGCTGACCTCATTGTTGTATGCCTGTGATACCTGCACAGTATACTATCACCATGCCAGGAAACTGAATTGCTTCCATTTGAATTGTCTTAGGAAGATTCTGAAGATCACCTACCAAGATAAGGTACCAGACACCTCAGTGCCTCTCTTGAGCTAAATTGGCAAGCATTCAGACTCTACTGCAGAAAGCACAACTCCAATGGAATGGCTACATTATTTGAATGCCAAACATACATTTGCTTAAAAGACTATTTTATGGAGTGCTCACAGAAAGAAGGTGCTTAGACAGAGGTCAGAAGCAATACAAAGACACTATCAAGGCCTCTATGAAGAACTTTGGAATTGATTGTGAGACATGTGACACACTGATATAGGACTTCTCAGCATGATATGCCCAAATCAAAGAAGGTGCTATGCTCTATGAGTGACCAAAACAGAATTGGAAATAGCTCAAAAGAAATGTAAGATCCACAAATTTAGAGACATCTCCACTCCAAATGTTTCTGTGGACTATTTGTGCCTGACCTGTGGCAGAGCCTTCTTAGCTGAAATTAGTCTGCTCTATCACAGTTGGACACAATGAACCTTGACTCTTGTCCTCTTTGAGAACAAAGGAGGAGGAGGAGACAAAGGAGGATAGGAGGAGAGGGAGGAGGACGATGACGGCCACAAAGACAACAACAATGATGACAGCAACAATTTAGCTACTTTATGCCTTGAATAGAGGAAGCTAAGACTTACATTATAGATGAGGGGCTAATCTGTGGCAGGTGGAAGGAATTTCTTCGCTGAGAGTTCACCACAACAAGAGAAAGTGTACTAAACCCAACTGGGTCATAGTTCTTTTGTACCTTGCCCTGGTCAGACAGCATTCTGCAGTGTTTTGTACAAATCATTGCACCACATTTAAGGATAGATTATTGATACTGGAGGCCATCCAGAATGATGAAGGGCTCAGGATTATGTCATAAAAGTCTTAAAGATATGTGGCTTGTAGAAAACAAGATTTATCAAGTATTTGAGGACTGTCAGATTAAGAGGAATTAAATTTGCTCTGCTTAGCCCCATGGAACAGAACTAGAAGCAATGGGTAGAAGTTGCAAAAGGTTTAGGAATTTCTAAGTACAAACTTTCTAATGGGGAAATGGTCTGTCTTGGTAGGTAGTGAGTTTCCTCTTATTATGTGTCTTTAAGCAAAAGCTGGAAAATCTCTGTGAAGGGTGTGATGTAGAAGGGATTCTTGTTTAGTTAGAAGTTGAATCAGGGTGATCTATGGGGACCTTCAAACTCTGGTATTTTATGAATCCAAAAAAATTTTTTTTCTGATACTAAGATACTCTACTGGTCTAGTCAGGGGATAAGGCTTATTTTTAGTCTTGTGTTTTAATTAAATTGGAATCCTTATCCACTTTAAAGAAATTAACCTAAAAATATGTTGATTTTGTCTCACAGATGAGAAGTTCCAAAAATGATGATAAAAACAAAACATGCAGTTTAGAAAAAAATAAAAGGTATGTATTAAAAAAAAGATATTATAATGAATTTGAAAAATGCATGCATAGAAACTACTATTATATTTTTCATTCTGTTTGTTATTGTAGTGAAACTGGCTTATAATATTTTCTAAAGAGGAAACAAATGAAATAATGACAGATTGATAACAGTCTTAAAAATGTAGGGGAAGTGTGTGCAACTCTCTGTTTATATACATATATTACAGCAGGACTTTCAAAAATAAATGTCAAGTGTGGGAAAATGCAAATCAGATGGCTCAGAGCAGGTTGAATTCTACAAAAAAGGGAATACAACCTTGAAACAGGCCTTGAAGAATTAATGAGCTCCCCTGCTTCTGTAGAGTCAGTTCTCAAGGTCCCAGACTGAGGAGAGGGCTGAGGTCTTGAGTTGTTTCTGTCCGTTCAGGTGTTGGTCACATTCTCCCTGTAGCTCCGGTCCCAGCTGGGGCTTATCTGCCAGCTCCTGATTTTCAACTGGCAGCAGTAGTAGCAGCAGCAGCAGCCGCTGCAGCAGCAGCAGTAGCAGCTTCTCCCAGGAGCCCTAAGAATTATTCAGGGAAGCCTCTAGTATGTAGAGCTGAGCCACTCAAAGCTTCTTGAGGAAACCTCCAGAAACCTTTGCAAGTAGTATACCGGCCAGAAGGAGAGCCAGTAGGCTTAGAGCCGAAACCCTTCATCATAAGACATTTCTTGTTAGTGCTGGTCCAGAAGGGAAAACATCATTATTATCCATTCTGTCAAGCCAGAGAGTTTTGCCTAGGTAAGTACAAATAAGAACGGGGCCGTTTCATAAACAAATTGTATCTGCAAGATATGCCTAATGAAACAATTCAGAAAAAGCACCTCCAGGGGAAAAATAGGCAGTTTTTTAAAATTTACAATTATAATTAAAGATATATGAATCTTAATTTAACTATGTGTGATTATTTGAGAGAAATATATCAATTTTTTATAGGAAAGGATTCTTCAAATGCTCTTTTGAAATAGTCTGTTCAGATGATGCCCTATTAAAGGAAAACATAGGTATGTAAAAAGTTATAACGGCCTTAGTTCTCTTACATAAATATCATTTCACAAAACCAGTATTTGTGTTTTTGGAGGGAAAAAAATAACCTTTCCACAAACAGTATTTTACACACCCATCCCATTAGCCTCACCCCTAGCCCCCTACCCACAATGGTGGTGACTAGGTCTTTTAGGTCTAGTCATTAACCTAAGATTGCTTATTTTGAGTGTTGGTTTTAAAAAAGGTCTTGCGTTCCAATCACATTTTTGCTTTACTCTCTTTTTGACCTTGGAATTATGTATTAGTGTTTTTATTTTTAGGTTTCTTTGCTAGTGAATTATATTTTTCCTATGTTGACAAGTATTGGAATGAGGTGGTTTGGATTTGTTTGGTTTGGTTTAGAATGAAGAACCAGTTCATAAGAACTTGAAAAGGAACACTGGCCAGCGTTAAGGATAGCAAGATTGCCGGATTTAGAGCTAGAAGGGCTTTGGAAGCCATCCACCCCAGACCCTTGAATTTAGACAGAAAAGCAGAAGCCAAGAGAGGTGGAGGGCCTTGCTCAAGCAAGATAGGGCACCAATACAAACACAGACTCTGACCCAGGACCCGTTCTGGAGATAGGAACTTGTGTTAACACAGCCCTTTGTGCTAACCCAGAAGGGGCAAAATGGTGCCAAGAGGAGAAGGCCTAGGCAAAGATAACAACAATGACAGCTGAACTTTACACACTTGTTGAAAGTTTGCAAAGTGCTCTCCATCCATGATCTCCATCCATGGTCTCCATCTGTGGTCTCATTTGGTTATCATTCTAAACCCGTTAGAAAGGATTACAAATCTTTTTCCCATTAGATGAACAAAGAGACTGGCCACATGGCCAGGAAGCAGAAAGGCAAAGAGGAACATAACACAGTAGACTCTATTAACCCAGTATAGCTGGAGGGCTATGACATCAGAGCTGCTGGTTAAGAGCAAAATGTGGCACTTGTTCCCTTCAGAAGCCAATTCCCTTTCCCACACTTAGGCACTCTGAGAAAGCAAACAAATGGGACTTAGAACTTTTGTGATATGTCTTTAAGAGCTATGAAAGTTTTTAAAGTTCTTAGTTTTTTTGAACAATTTACATACTTGTCCTCAATTCATATTTTTCTTTTTAAAATAGTATTTTTTCCAATTACATGTAAAGATAGTTTTCAACATTCATTTTTGTAAGATTTTGAGTTCCAAATTTTTCTCCCTCCCTCCTTTCCCTCCCCACTCCAGAGTCAATAAGCAATTTTATATAGGTTATACATTATAATCATATTAAACACATTTCCACATTAGTCATGTTGTGAAAGAAGAATCAGAACAAAAAGAAAAAAATGGAAGAAAGGAGAAACAACAACACCAACAACAAAAGTAAAAATGGTATGCTTCTATCTGCATTCACACTCCATAGTTCTTCTGGATGTGGAGAACATCATGAGTCTTTTGGAATTGTTTTGGATCATTGTATTGTTGAGAAAGGCTAAGTCTATCACAGTTCATCATCACACAGTGTTGTTCACAAAATCAGCAATACAATGTTTTCTTTTTTCTGCTCATTTCACTCAGCATCAATTCATATAAATTTTTCCAGGTTTTTCTGAAATTTGCCTGTTAATTATTTCTTATAGTACAATAGTATTCTATTACATTCATATATCACAATTTGTTCAACCATTCCCTAGTTGATGAGCATCCCCTCAATTTCCAATTCTTTGCCACCATAAAAAGAACAGCTTTAACTATTTTTGTAAATGTGGGTCCATTTCCCTTTTTATGATCTATTTGGGACACAGACCTAGCAGTGGTATTACTGGGTCAAAGGGTATGCATGTACAGTTTTATAATCTTTGCGGCATGGTTCCAAATTGGTCTCCAGAATGGTTGGATCAGTTCACAATTGCACCAAAAGTGTGTTAGTGTTCCAGTTTCTCCGCATATTCTCCAATATTTATCATTTTCCTTTTTTGTCATATTAGCCAATTGGATAGGTGTGAGGTGATACCTCAGAGTAGTTTTAATTTGAATTTCTCTCATCAGTAGGGATTGAGAGTATTTTTTCATATGGATATAGATAGCTTTAATGTTTTCATCTGAAAACTGCCTGTTCATATCCTTTGACCATTTCTCAGTTGGGGAACTATTTGCATTCTTATAAATTTGATTCAGTTCTCTATATATTTTAGAAATGAGGCATTTATCAGCCTCAATTCATTTTCAATTCAATTATCATCTATTAAATGCTTACTATATACACAGAATATTGTGAAATAATGGGATACAAAGAGGAAACAAATAGCCTCTGCCCTCAAGGAACTTATATTATACTGAGAGCTAAAGAGTAAAATGCAAGTATGCCTGTACACAGATAAGGAAATCAAAAGGAAAGACAAAATCATTTGAGGGAGAGGGAAACATTAACATATGGGAAAATCAGGAAAGGCCTGGAGAAAGGGGCCTTGAAAAAAGTAGGGATTCCAAGAGGGGGTGTGGGAAGGGAGGAGGAGGCGGCGGCCAGTGCAAAAGCAAAGACAGAGGAGACATCAAGCCAGTCGAGCTTGGATGGAAGGCAGAAGGGGTGAAGGGAAGTATCATGAAATAACTCGGTGAAGGTAGGCTAGGTTCAAATAAGGAAGGACTTTATTAAACAAAGAAGTTCATATTTTATTCTGGAGACAGTGGGGAACTACTGAATTTGATCTAGAGAATGCCATGTTTAGACCTGTGCTTTAGGAAGATTGTTTGGCACTTTCATGGACGGTGGATTAGAGTAGGAAGATTCTGAAAGGGGACCCATTAAGAGGTTACTTTATTATTCTAGGGAAGGAGTGATGAGAGCCTGACCTACGTTGGCAGTCATGGTAGTAAAGAGAGAAGAGGAGAGATGCTTAATGGGATCTATCTATGTGATGAAAGAAATTGAAGGATTGATGGTTACTCTGAAGTTGTGAATCTGAGTAAATGGAAGAATGGGAGATCTCTAAAAAGAAATCAGGGAAATAGGAGGGACAAGTAAAGGGGGTGGAAGATAATGAGTTCCATTTTGGACATGCTGAGTTTGAAATATACATGGGATACCCAGGTAAACATATCCAGGAGGAAGCTGGTGATGCAGGAGCTACTGATGACTCAGTTTATGCAGATGATAGGAGTCACCTGTGTAGAGACAATAATTGAATCCATGGGAGTCAGTCTGTCAGTCAACAAGCATTTATAAAGCATTTACTATGTGCCATTAGAATGTAAGTTCCTTGAGGACAGGGAATGTTTTTCTTTCTGTCTGTATTTGTATTCCTAATGAGTACCATAGTGCCTGGCACGTAGTGAGTATATTTATTGTACATGCTTGTTGACTTCTTCTTTTTTTTTTGGAAGTTCTTTATGTCATCTTTGTATTAACACAATTAATAGCCTCTTTGTGTTGGGGGAAAATAGTATCTTTAATCATTTAAAGAAAATTGAATTTTTGATAAAATTATATAGTTATACATTGAAAAAGTTCAGAAGCCTGATTTATGAGAGAAATAGTGAATTATTTCTTCTCAAAAATGAAGAAAAAATATTACTACCACCAACAAAGTATCCTGATTTATTTTACTTAGGTTGATTTCAAAAGGACAGATATGGATTTTCACTATGAGATTATTTTTACCTTCACAGAGTAATAGAGCTACTATAATGCTACCATTTTACACTTCACAATAAATTGAAACAAGTCAGTGAAACTACAGGATAATCAGTATTGATGGAAGATGATTGGGCACACAATCAACAAAGGCATTCATTCTTTCTCCATGCCCAGAGGCTATCATTGACCAATTTTGTCAGCCAGTCTGTAGATCATTGGCAATAATAACATATATTCTTTGGGGATCATTTTGAGCTCTGTGAACTGAGGGAGTATTGCAGGAAGTCAGAGAAGAAATGGTCCCATTGCAATGGGAGCAGTATCTTGTCTCTGTTAATTTGGTATTACAAACATTGATTCATCAGTTAATTCATGACCTGGTGTATTTTTTAGCACCAAAAGAAGTAAATGTTTGTATCTATAAGTAGTTCAAAATATTATTTATCAATGCAATTTCTTTTACTATCATCACAAAATTGACTATTGCTTTTCTAATCTTGGAAACGTAAAAATTCATGCATTAGCATTTTTTTTCATGTTCTTCAGCATTTCAAGGACTTTTGGTTTCATTGGTGTGGGTATTCCCCCAACACAACTTGCAAATTCTATGATTTAATGTATGAGCTCAAGAGTTATTATTTTGGACACACCTTGTGGCCAACCTCATGATGATCTTCTGCAGATTTAGCTGAGCTGGTTTTTAGACAGCAGACATAAGGTTTACATACCATAAGAACATACAGTTCTTTCAGTTGTTGTACTTGAAGCCTTTTCACTTTGTAGGATCTTCCACAGCTTGTGATCTATTATTACAGCCTTTGGGAACAATCCAATCAATAAACATTCTTTAAAGGCCTACTGTGTGCTAGGTACTATGCTAAGCACTGGGTTACAAAAAAGAGGCAAAAGACATCCCTGCCCTCAAGAAACCTGCAATCTAATGAGGGAGACAACATGCAAACAATTATTAAACAAGCTATAAATAGAATAAATAGGAATAATAACAAATGGAAGGCATCAGAATTTAGATGAGTTGGGAAAAGCCTCTGGTAAAATAGGGTATTTTTTTTTGGACTTAAAGAAAGCCAAGGAAAGAAAAGGGAGAAAAGGGGTGTGTGTGTATGGGTGGGTGTAGGGGACAACCAGAGAAAATGCCTGGAGGTAAGGGATGGAGCATTTTTTTTCCGGAACAGCCAGGAGGCCAGTATCATGCAATAGAAGAGTGTGTTGAAGGGAATAAGGTGTAAGAAGACTGGAAAGGTAGGACGGGGTCAGCTTACAAGGGGTTTTGAATTCCAAACAGCATTTTGCATTTGATCCTAGAGGCAATAGGAAGCTACTGAAGTTTACTGAGTAGGGAGTGACATGACTGGAATTGTGCTATAGAAAAATCACTTTTGTGGCTGAATGGAGGATGGATTGGAAGCCAAAGTCCCTTCCACACCACAGTGAAGTATCATCTGCTGAATACTGTAGTGAAGATTTTTGTCTTCAAATAGCCCTCAATCTACCTTATGAACACTGCAATCAGAGATCTTAGCACCAAGTCCTACAGACTAAGAACACAAAGTACGAAAACAAGTAGATTTTTATGTGTAAATGAGTGTTCAGACTTTCCCTTGAGGGCAAAAGAAAAAGTCTGAAAACTTACCATGACTTAGAGAAATTGTGGTCTTAGTCAGACATTATTTTCTTCTCACCTGGAAGGGAATGAGACTATCACTGACTCTTTGTCAGAGCAGAGCTCTGTCCACTGGGACTTTTTGAATTGGACTATAGGCAGAGAAGTGATTTGCTTTAAGTGTTAGTAAGTTAAGCTCTATGGAGTTCAAGCTGGGATGAAGGAACCAGCACATTAGCCAGGTGGGCAGAACACACATATTCAAAATGGGGATTAAGCCTAGGGTGTTAAGGTTGCAGGCTGAGAAGCCAAGTGGCATCTACCTATCCAGATCCCTAATGACTAGTGTGACTGACCATATTCTCCAAGAGTATGAGAAAAAAATGCTCCAGTTCTTTTCCCCTTCTCTTACCTCTAATTCTACCTATTGACAACAGGTGTTTACTCCAAGAGTTGTCTGTAAGTCTGTTTTTTACCTCCTATCCCATATTTGTATCTTTGAAAATGTCTTAGGCTTGATACAAAACTATGAGAGCTCATAACTTCTTTGTGATAAACATCTCTGTATTAATTGCATGCCAGGGTGAGGGAAGTGGAAGATGCCAGTGACTAGCTAGGAAGATCCAGAATTAAGATAGGACAAGGATTTGAACCAGGGCCTAAAAGAGCCAGGATGCTTGGAGGCAATATGCAAAATAGAGAGAACCTTAATGATTTTCATTAATAATATTTTATAAACTTCTCAAAAAGTAGAATTAAAATTGTATCCAGGATTTTCCTCCTACCTCCCAGGCTAAAAATCATGAGCTAAATGGACAGGGAAGGGCAATGAGGGAGGATCCAGTGCTTCCCAGTGGCTATATATAAATTGCCCTGAATAAAAGATCATATTTCTAACAATTAAATGATTTAATGTTAATTTCATAAGGGATTCTATGAAGAGTGAATACATTATTTTAAATTATTTAAAAAGTATTCTTCTAGATATAACACTTCCTCTGACCCTAAGCTCTTAACTCCTGACTTTAACAGAAGCACACAGATATTTCTGGAAATAATTAACCTGTTCATAGTTTTCTTTTTTAAAATCAGAACTGGTTTTATGAAATATTTTATGAAAACCTTTATTTCAAGTTGACCCATTCAGAATTGAAGGTAGTTTTCTGCAGAGAACCTTTTGTTAGCTATCAATAGAACATACCCAAGAAAATTCAGATTCTGAGCAATTTCTTTTCACTCTCTATAATGCCTTATACATAATAGCCACACAAGAAACATGTGGTGATTAATAATGGAAGCTTTCAGCCAAAATAGAATAATCTTATTTGAATTTTTTCCTTTAAAGACATAATCAGAATCTAGATACCATATTTTAGAAAAAAAATGCTTTTCAGAGTAGGTAACCAGGAAAGAAAAGTTTTTTTTTAATCTTCTAATCACTATATGTATACACACACACACACACACACACACACACACACACACACACACACACATAACATCTTCAAGTAGCTAGATATAATAATAAAAAATAACATTTCTGAGGAAAAAAGATAAAGAAAGAAAACCACAGAGAAAAACTTAAAAACATTATAGAAAATATATTATAATTAGCATCACATAAATAGCCATGTCCTATAATTAATACACGATGTCTCATCTATGTGTGTTCCATAGGTCATTCCTAATGCATAGAAAAATACCACATTAATTTATAATTATCCTTTCTTTTATTTAAACTTCTTTTCTTTGTTTTTTTTTAGTTACTAAATATTTTATCTCTTTCCCACTTCACCTCCAAAAAATTTAAGAAAACAAAATCTGGAAAAAATATGAATAGGTAAGCAAAACAGATTACCACATCAGACACATCCAAAAACATATGTTCTTTTGTGCATCTTGAGTCCTTTACCTTTTTTTTTTTTTTAGGGGATGATACTATACTTCATCATCAGTTTTCTGAATCCTGTTTGCTCACTGCATTGATAAGAGGTCTTAAGTCATTCAAAGTTGTTAATCTTTACAAAAGTTATTATATAAATTATTTTCCCAATTTTCATCTCACTTTACATCAATTCATACAAGTCTTCCCAGCTTTATCTGAAACCAACTTTTCAATCATTTCTTATGTATGTTTAGCCATTCCCCAATTAATCACAATCTCCTTAGTTTTCAGTATTTTGTCACAACATGGAACTGCTATAATTATTTTTGTACATATGAGTCCTTTTTGTCTTTCTCTGTTCTTTTTAGTGTTACTGAGTCAGATGGTATGCACAATTTAATGATTTTGGGGGCAGATTACTTTCAAGAATAGCTAGATCAATTCACAGCTCCATCAAAAATGACCAATTTCACTATGCCCTTCCAACAATTTTCATGCATTTTCACCGCCTGTCTACTATTCCTTGAATTCTCTACCTCCTCCTCTCTGTCTCATGGCTTCCCTGTTTTCCTTCAAGTCTCAGTTAAATTCCCACCTTTTAAAAGAAGACCTTCATACCCCTCTTTTTTTCTACCTATATCTATCTGTCTGTCTATCTATTCATCCATTTCTTCCTTTGTTTCTTTGTTTCTTTCCTCTTCCTTTTCAATCATTCATTTATTTACTTATTTATTCATCTATTAATTTATCTAGCTAGCTAGCTATTCATTTGTTCACTCGTTTGTTTGTTTTTTTGTTTATTTGTGGGCGATGAGGGTTAAGTGACTTGCCCAGGGTCACACAGCTAGTAAGTGTCAAGTGTCTGAAGCCAGATTTGAACTCAGGTCCTCCTGAATCCAGGGCTGGTGCTTTATCCACTGCACCACCTAGCTGCCCCCCCCATCCCTCTTAATGATAGTAACTTTCCTCTATTATCTTCATTTTATCCTGACTTTACCTTGTTCTGTACATTATTGTTCACATATTGTCTCACATTTTAGCTCATGAAGTTCTTTGAAAACAGGGTTTTAAAAAAAATCTTTCTTTGCATCTACAGTGTTTAGTCCAGGGCTTTAAGTAGGTAATTAAATACCTATTGACTTGTTAACTTCTCATCTTTGACCATCTATGGGATGTACAACAGAACCGTGGAATTTTAAAATTTGTAATTGATAGGGAAAGCAGTTATTAGATGCTTATATGCCAGGCACTGTTTCTCTAATTTTTACTGATTTAGAGAATTAAAAAAAAATATAAGACTATTGATATTGTGGATTTTTTTCTTTAAGAACTTCCTGTTCATACACTTTGACCATTTACCAATTGTGAAATGGCTCTTATCATTGTAAATTTTTCTAAATTCCATATACATTGTGTTTAATAAACTGCCTTCTTAGTAGATAAGAAAAGAGTGACGAGAGAGGAATGTGCACGGCACTAGTAATCTATGCTTGATGCAGTCTACTTCTGCTGCCCTGCTCTTAGTCTCTTCTGCTTGCTCATATGCCAGTCAGAGATGGTTCTTATTTTCTTTCCTTTTAAATCTCTCTCTTTTTGCTCTATCCTCTGAGTCTTGGGTTTGTTTTCCTTAAAACTAATCTCTTTCTAAATCTACCTCTCTGTCTCACTCTTTGCTTTCACCTCACTTAGTTCCTTCTGATTCCTTCTTCAGTTTAATTAATTTCTACAAACTCAGTATGAATTCTCTCTTTTCACCAGTTCAAATGAAAATGAGGTTCATGTGATGATGTTTTTCAATACTTCCTCCTTGTTTATATTATTTTCTATTTACATACCTAGATTATATGAGACAGCATTTTCCCTCCCTTCTTTCTGTTTCTTCTCTGGTGTATTTACTTTCCTCTTTCTTTTTGGTTCAGCAAAACATAAGAAACCACTCTCAGATCCTGAGACTTGAGACCAACTCCCTCTAAAACTTGTGATGACAGAGTTTTGATGGGGCTTTCTTTTCCCTTTTTAGAATGTAAATGCTTCTTATTACTGAAATGTATTTACATTTTAATATTATGTTTTAACTTTTTCATTTCTATTTCAAAATTCCTATTTAGTTCTGTTCTTTTAATCAGGAATGCTTAGAAGCTACCTGTTTTGTTACAGATCCATTCCTCCCCACCCCTTCCCCAAACCCACTCCCAACCACCATGGAATTATATTCAGTTTTGTTGGGTAAGTTAATCTTACCTGTAAGCTTATATATTTTTCCTTTTTTGAATATAGCAATTCAAACTCTCCTCTCCTTTATTTGGTAGTTGCCAAATTTTATGTGATCCTTACCATGGGTATTTGGTATTTGAATTATTTTTTTCTGACCACTTACAATATTTTTCTTTGACCTAGAGACTCTGGATTTTGGTTATAATGTTCCTAGAAGTTTTCTCTCTTTTTCTTTCTTCCTCTTTTTCAACAAGTGGTTAGTGGATTCTTTCTAGTTTTACTTTTCACTCTGATTCTAATGGATTCATATTGAAATAGGTACCCATATCTTTTTTGATTCATGGTAGTTCAATGATGGACAGCTAGGTTGCACAGTGTATAGAGTGCCAAGCCTAGAGTTCAATTCTGGCCTCAGATACTTTCTAGCTGTGTGACCGTGGGCAAGTTACTTAACCCTGTTTACCTCAGTTTTCTCATCTACAAAATGAGCTGGAGAAGGAAATGAAAACCACATTAGTATCTTTGCCAAGGAAACCCCAAATGGGGTCACAAAGAGTCAGATATGACTGAAACAACTGAACAATGACAAAAGTTCAATGATTCTTAGGTTATTATTTTTATTTGACCTCTTTTAGGTAACTGATTTTTTTAATTTAAAATGAATTTCACTGATATCTTTTTATATTACCCAATATTGTTCCTATATTAATTCCCCTAAATCCTCCCAGGGAGCAATTTTTATAAAAAATAATTTTTTTTACAAAGAAAAAGGTGAAGAGAAAAATCAGCAAAATTAATATACAGATTGAAAAAGTGAAGTTCCATACTTGTGGACCTCCCAGTTCTGTAAAGGAATGGGGACATTACATCTTCTCTAATTTCTTATTTGGGGCCATGCTTATTCTTTATAATATGGGGCATCTTTTATTATTGATAATTTGGCGATTATTATTTTTTTCAAATTTACATTTGTTATGGTCATTGTATATCTCATTTTCTTGGCTTTGCTCAATTTATTTTGTATCAAGTCATGTAAGGCTTCCCATGCTTTTCAGTATTTATCCTATTCTTCATTTTTATGGCATCACAATAATCTCTTACATTCATGTACCATAATTTCTTTAGCCATTCCTCAATAGGAAAAAAATACAGGGTGTTCCATGAATTTGTGTGTCATCCTTTTGTAGGGGTCATGCCATGCTTCTTTGTAATCTTTCTATTTCAGTAAATGTCCTGCTGAAGTTACCACTTTTAAGATTTCTTGCTATTTAAGGGAGTCATTAACTACCTTTTGTTTTGTTCTATTTTTCAGAGTCTTTTACTTGGGTAGGGTTTTGTACCTCTTTGTACTAAGCTATAAATTCTCCTTCCAAATATTTCTCCTAGTAGTCTCATTTCCTTTCCAATTCTAACCCCCCCCCCCCCGGAAATATCATATCATTTAAATCATGAGTTTTTTACGCTCAACATTATTTCTTCCAGGAATTCTAGTTAACTTTCTGTATAAGTTGTCATTTTCTTTGAGATTTTGTTTTTAGATATTGTAGAGTGATTTTTTATTTTTTAGGTTTTTATCATGGGTATCCTTGGTTTCATAACAGCTTGTCATCACAGCTGTCTTTTTTGTTGTTGCTGTTTATTCATTCCTCTTCCTTTACTTCCTGAAATGGAACTGTGTTAAGGCCAGGTTTAGACACTTCTGGGGTGAATGTTGGGGCCATGCATGCTGCTGCTCTATATTCTCTAGAATTCTGCTGTTTCTTTCTTGAGGTTCTATGTTCTTCAAAGAGCTCAAAGTAGCTCAGGTCAGGGACTTTCAAACTTTCAGTGACCCCTGGTCTGATCTTGGGTGAAATCAGATTGCTTTCTACCTGATCTGAACTTTACAAGATCCTAACTCCAGTTTGAGCATCAGTTAAATAATTGTAGACTCACTCCAGTTGGAATTCCAGTATACTGCTGCTTGCCTTATGTCCTGTCTACTAGCAAGAAGTCTCTGGATATTCAGAAGAAAAGAACTGCAGGTTCAGCCTTTTGTGAAGTTTTGGCTGGGTTTGCTCAGCTCCTAACCCTGCCTGGTCCTGTGGGAAGGAGGGTTGAGCCCACAGTCCTTGTAAGCCAATATCCTGGTCCGTGGTGGTGTTCAAACCATCCAGCCATCTGACTCCAGAGGCAGAGCCACACAGCTGCTGCTTGCTTCTCTTTTTGCCCTTCACCCATACACAGACTCAAGCTCAGTCCTTATCAGTGCATAGTCATAGTACACAGTCTTAGGTCTCAATATCAGTTAGTGCTGAATCCATGACCCAGCTTTTGGGTCAGAGTGACACAGCTGCTGGCCTGTTACTATTCCTCTTTCCTGCATCATTTACAGCCTCAGGCTCAGTCTGAGCAAGATCCCTGAGCCTCCTTTGTCCTGATACAGAATGGCAGGCGTCAGGTCAATCCCAGTGTTGGAAAGATCTAGGAAGACCTTCCTTGCAAAGCCCTCTCCAGTGCTGGTGGGCCTCTGGATGTCTTCTTATGCTGAGATTCTCTGGAAAAATGACCCACTGTTTTTTCTCTCTGCATTTCCCACTCATAACTTCTTGGTGTTCTTTCTTCATCTTTGCTTGGTGGTACTACTTTTGCCCATTTCACCATCTTTGCCTATCACCTCCAAGCCTCTTCTTTCTTTATGTCATACCTCAGGCACTACGTCCTCTGTTAAGCATTTCCTTTTCCCCCATGTAAAGGTATTCACCCTTTCCTTGGTCTATAGATATCCTTTCCCCCCTTCATGCTCTACCTTTTATTATATTTATCTATGTGCATATCCTGTTGTCCAAAGCAGAATCTATTACTTAAGGTCAGAGACTGTGAATCTACATACCCATATGTTGCTAAATAATATGCATCTGTACATGGATAACTATGAGAGTTTAAAACTGAACTAATACTTTTGGGATACTGTCTCTGTATCAGTGAGAGAGAGCATGGCATTGTAGAAATAGTGATAATGATAATGATGATGATAATAACTGACATTTCTTTAGTGCTTATTATGTGACACTGTGCTAAGCACTTTATAATTGTTGTCTTCTTTGTTCCTTACAACAATCCTCTGATGAAGTTGCTATAATTATTCTCATTGCATAGTTGAGGAAATTGAGCCAGGTAGAGATTAAGTGATTTGCCATGGGCCATACAGCTATTAAATGTCTGAAGCTGCATTTGGACTCAGGTCTTCTTGATTCTAGACCTGCCACTCTGTTCACTGTGGTGCCCTCCAGCTGTTTTTAAGTACTGGATTTAAGAGTCACAAAGACAGGTTCAATTAGTATCACTGAAGCTTAATAGATGTACACAAGTTTATAAATGACTATGCCTCAGTTTACTTATCTGTAAAAAGGGCACAGTATTAAGCTAGATACTTTATACTCAAATAAATACTGGTGCTTTGCAAGCCTTCATGTTGTGTTTTTTAAATTAATTACTATTGTTATATATCAGTTTTGGGTAAGCATGTATTAATCTATTAACATTACAATACCAGTAAAGAAATGACCACAGGTCTCACAGGCTCCATGATAGAGAAAGCAAGGAGAGAGCTTTACCATGGCAGTTAGCCCGGCAGGAGAAAAGCCACAAAAGCCCCATGCTGACTCCAACATGTAGTCTCAAGGAGATCTAAGAGAGTTCAGAAGACCCACAAGCAAGAAAGCCAAGAGCACCCACCAAGAGAGAGAACTGGTGGCCTCTTCCCAGAGTTTTTATCCTCTTTTGATAGAGGCAGGTCATTTTACATTGATAAAAGCTAATTGGTAAGCATCATTCACTTCCATTGCTTGACATGACTTGAGGGTGGTCTATGTTAAAATGAACTCTATAGATGACATCAGAGAGAAGAATGTAAGAGACCCTCGCTGAAGAGCAAAGGCAAAGTCCATTATCTAGGGGGTGGTTTGATCCCATCAATCTTTTACTGAATTAGTCATCTCCATTTCTTTTGTTCCCTTGAGTTTGTCCCAGACAAGGTTTGCTGAAGTTCCTTAAGAACTGGACTTTTTGGAGTGGGGGGTGAGGGTGGAGAAAGGACTGAGAAACTGATCTCTGGGTCCCCCCAAGAAATCCATTATTAATTATTTTCTCACAACATGCTATAGACATGCTATTATTATTGTTGTCACTTGTGTGTATACACACACACAAATATATATGCTGTTCAGTGTATATAAGTAGTTGGAAAAAAAGAAATAAACTGACAATTTTCTCTAAGTATTAGTGAAGACATTTTGTTAGGAATATCTCACTTGTATATATATTTTTTGTTCTGAATGGTCATGCCTTGCTCACCTGAATTTCTATCTTGTCTATATTTTCAGCTGTTCTACCAAAACCCCAACTTTGCTATACTTCCAATGTACAGAAAATATTACGAAGTGATATGTCAGGTTTTTGTGACCTTTAGCACCATGGTATTGATGTAGGAGGTGAAAAGGGGTTAACAGAAAAACCGAAGACCCAAGCTCTAATTCAGATATGAGCTTTAAGAGGGATTCAAACCCCAGTTAATGGATAACTTACAAGTCAGGATGCTAAGTTCTCTTACCCACATAAATCAGTACCCATAATGGGAACAGAGGAAGGGAGACCATGAAGACCTGAGACTATAACAATGAAAAAATTGACAGGCTGTAGAAACTTAGACTAGAAATAAAAGAAAAATGAAGATATTTTGAAACTAGTCATGAGAACCAGAAAGAGACATGCACAGAAAAGGCCAAATTTGTCCCCAGATTCACCTGATGATGTGTAAACCCCCAAAACATACCTCCACTGAAAAATGTACCTGCCTCAGGGGTTGGTTTAAGACCCCAGGAATTCCAAATTAGGATAAACCCTCCCCTGTACCTCCCTAAGGTGGAGATTATTATAATGAGGCTGATAATCCATTTATCCATACTATAAATATAACTGTCTTTTTTTTTCACTATTTGAGAGATACCTTTCCACTTTTCTGGTTCTCTCCCTGTGATCACTCACAGTATTGCAATAAAACTTGGGAAACTGAGTCACTGAGTCTTGTAATTCTTTTGGGATGACATAAGCAATTTGACCCTAATTCCATCCCACACCAGTGTCTTTTAGAAAAGCTTCTTGTATACTCCATTTGTTGCTGTTATGGGCACTCTGTGTTCTAATGGTATATATCATCATGATAACGATTTGTTATTTGTTATTTAATTCAGGGATTCAGTAGTAATAGTGATATGTGAAAAATTCTCTAAGTCAGGTCATATGAGTGATTTATAGATTTTGATTCTCAGATTTCTTACTATTTACTTACAGTTTAGAAGCTTTTATCCAGATTTCATCCTTTCATTCACAGGTTATTGATAAGAACTCTGAGACATGAGGAATTAGGTGCTTTGTTTAGGATTATGTAGAAAACAAGTACAAGAGCCAGGATTCTCCCCCACACATATAGAATTCGCTAGATATCACTAAGTCCCCAAGCTTTTCCACTTTCTTTTTTCCCATGTGTCTCTTATAATGAGTATTTTCCCCCTTCTTGCTGGCTGTAGTTGTTACAAAGGTACTTTATTATCATTTATGGTGCTGGTGAGACTATCACAAACTTTGATGAGGAATCATAGACAGCTCATTGATAAGGAATATTTGTTTTATACCCACTAGACACCACATGTCTAAAAGCAACAAGAAGAGTTTCTTTTTAATGTTTTGTGTTTACTTTGGTTGATTTGAAAAATGAAATAAATTGAAATTGACTCAGAGCTAACACTTTACCTCTACTACTGGTGTTTTCTTAGTTGTTTCTGAGACAGAGGAGATACTAAAAGATCTGGAACAAATGCTACAGGAAGCAGAAGAACCTGTGAAGAAATCTGGGGAGTCAAATGCACATGGATATGAAATACATGCAGAAGGAAAGGTAATTTGTGACCCTTTGTATTGTTGCTCCTTGTGGAATAGCTGCTTCAAGCATTCTTCACATGAGCATAATGGTTCTTGCTGAGAGATTCTAGGTTGAAAATAATTTTTTCCATAATAAAAAGTTAGCTAGATTCAAAGGTTCCTGTGACCTTTAGTTGAATAATCAAATGATAGGATTCAGAGGTAAAAGAGGCCTTGGAACTCATCTAGGTCAACCATTTCATTTTATTTTCTTTTAAAAGTTTGTATTGACATATTTTCTTTTTAAATGATTTTTATTTTTTAACATCTGGGTTCCTTTCCTCTACCTATAGTGACTGGAGACATATTTTCAATGAATGAGAAAGGGAGAAAAAAAATCAGGAAAACCCCACTATATCTGCAGAGTCTAGGTATTCCATATGGCTTGTTATCCACCTCTACATCCAAGGGAGGGAGTTGTATTTTCTTATCTCTACCCTGGGGCTAGAGAGAGAGGA
Source organism: Dromiciops gliroides (assembly GCF_019393635.1). Taxonomy (NCBI): domain Eukaryota; kingdom Metazoa; phylum Chordata; class Mammalia; order Microbiotheria; family Microbiotheriidae; genus Dromiciops; species Dromiciops gliroides. The sequence continues at coordinate 25,708,434 of NC_057865.1, read as the reverse complement.
GGAAACTGAGGCTCAGAGAGGTTAAAAGACTTGCCCTCTGTTTCAGGGCTAGTGAGTGTGAGAAGCAGCTAGAATGGGGAGCCCAGGGATTGAAAGATATTTGGTTACTAAAAAGGAGTTAATGGCAGCATCAAAGTTCTGTTCTGTTGGACAATTAGGAACATATCTGAATGTTTGTAAGGAAAGTCTATGCAGATATAAGCTGGTAGTTTTTATCTTTCTCTTTTTATTCTTTCCCTCATTCTCCCTTTTATCAGCCATATGCCTACAGAGCTACTTGGGTAACTCGAAAAGGGGGACCCTGGGCTTTATTAAAGCATTGGCCAACATCTCTTACACTATTCTGGTGGACAAGATGGAATGAGTTGGCCTAGATGGTACTGTATGGTATTTAGAACTGGTTGAATTGCTGGATCCAAAGAGTAGTCATTTTTTGTCAGCTTATAAGGAAGGAGACCTTTAGTGAGTGACCCAAGAGGAAGTTTCTTCATTGAGTTCCCTATAAGAATGTAATCACAGATCATGCCCACCTGCCAAAAAAAAGAATCGATCATTTGGATAGAGGAATAGATGGCATTCTTATCACATTTGTAGATGATGCCAGTGTAGAAAGGATGGCTAACACATGGGATGACAAAGCAAAGGTCCAAAGAGCTCTTTAATGGCTATATTAGGACACTGAATCCAAAATATGAACCTGTAGAGGGAGAAATATAAAGGTGATTAAAAAAAAAGTGCAGCTAGGTGGCACAGTGGATAAAGTGCTGGCTCTAGATTCAGGAGGACTTGAGTTCAAATCTGTCCTCAGACACTTGACACTTACTAGCTGTGTGACCTTGGGCAAGTCACTTAACCCTCATTGCCCCACCAAAAAAAAAAAGAAAATAATCTAGGTATTTTCATGGACAACAAGTTCACTATCATTGAGTTAGTCATGGCATATGATCGTCAAAAAATTAATGTAATCATAGACTGCATTAAGAAAGGCAGAGAATCCGGGTCTAGGAATGTGATACCTCCCCTGTCCTCCATTGAGATCAGACCACATCTGCAGTTTTCTCTTCAGTTCTGGGTACTCCATTTAAGAATGAGCTCAGATGTTGAGTATCCAGAGGGCAGGTTCTGCCATATGAAGATTGGTTGAAAGAAATTATGATGTTGAACCTGAAGAAGGGGAATGTATGATCTTCAAGTATTTGAAGTTCTGTCATGTGGAAGACAAATGAAACATGTTCTAATTGGGCTTAATGGGTCAAACAAGGAGCTTCTGGACCTATAATACATGGACTTCAGTCCTCCTCCCACCCAAGGGTCTATGGATATTTATCAGAGGGGTCATAATCTTGGATAGGAAAATAATGACATCTTTATTTTCACTAACCTCTAACTGGAATCAAGCATTTTTTCAATTATGGATTAAGAGAAAAAAAAAAACCAAACCCTTAACTATTCAAAGGAGCCCATAGGCTTCACCAGACTGCCTAAAGGGTTCGTGACACAAAAGAGATTAAGAACCTCTCACATGAGGAACATTTCCTAACGGAGCTAACTAACAGTTATGTGGGCTGCCTTGGAGGTTGTAGATTTCCCCCTTGCTAAAGGTGTTCAAGCGAAGCCCAAATGCCCTAAGAATGGGCAACATGGCCATGAGGGTCTCTTCCAACTCAGAGATTCTCAGAATTAAAAAAAGTAGTCTATTCATAGAAACAAACTCATCTGTAAATGAACCATCCGCTTAGGAATTGGGAGGTAGTGAGAAGAACAGTAGATTTGGAATCAGAGGACCTGGATTCAAATCCTCTGATGCTGACTCTTGGTGTGATCTTCACCAGCCTCTTTGGGGCTCCATTTCCTCATCTGTCAAATGAATTTAGAAGTGGAGCTGGGAGGAGCCCTGGGCACTTCTCAAAGTGGGAGCTCTAGGAGGAACTCACCCTTCAGTGGAGAGGGCAGCAAGGCTGGAGGCATTTTGCAGAGTGAGAAGGCTGCTTATAAATAAAGCAGAGCATATTTAGTGGCTTTAAGAAATCAATGCAGCTTTTAAGGGCAGGTTTGACATTATCAGAGACTAGGTTAGGCAAAGGGAGAATTGAGTTTTTAAAATAAACAGTCCAGAAAAGACCCAAATTATCATCTTCAAGTTCTGAACATGCTTAGCCTCTGAAAATGTCCTATTTGGGATATTTTGGGTTCTGTAGTTTAGTCATTGTTAAAACAGGTCTGACTCAGGCAAGCACCCTGTTAATTCAGGTTTGATGTGGGATGAAATGAGGAACTAATAGGTCATTGAGTGGTTCAAAAAGGAAGTTGACTTAGCTGTAACATAGGAAGGATATTCAACAAGAATACATTATTACTTGTTTCTAGTAAACAGGGTTTTCCTAGCTTTCATATGGGAGCACATCTGGTCTGCAGGGCAGGATGTAGTGATTCACACAGTCTTGGGATACCCACCAAGTCTGAGAACCCCAGACTACATAAGTGAGCCTTGGGTGATCAGGAAGCTATGTCAACATGGCAAGATACCATCAGGAATCTCTGTCAAGGGAAGCATGGCACAAATCAGGTTCTAGGAATATCTTTGTTACCTTTTAGAGAAAACTGGCCTATGCCATGTTGGGCTGGGAGAAAAAGAGGGGGAACCCTGGTAGATAAATATTGGTGCTATTATGGTAATGCTTCCACTATTCATTGCTTCTTTGAGGTTTGAATATTTAAGACCACAGATTACTCTCACAGATTTTCCTTATTGGAGGGAAACAATGGCATGTGTAATTTCAGCACTCCCCACTGAAACACATGCATGCACTTGCACACACACACACACACACACACACACACACACACACACACACACAAACCCAAGAAGTAATCAAAACTCTTATTCGATCTCCAAAATGAATATTGGAGTTCCCAGTTTTGTTGTTCTTGGGCTAATTGAATTTCTTAAGCAGCAAGACAGTAATAGTGAAATGATCTAGAATTAATAACCAAAGACCTAACCTGGATAGTCCACCAAGTAGACATTCTATACACAGCTATTTGAAAGTAGATGCTGCAATTATTTAAGATAAAAGAGGCAACTTGGTGACGTGGAAAGAGCAGTGGACTGGAGCTCAGGAGACAGAGGTTCCAGTTAAGCTTTACTACTTAGTAACTGTGTGATCTTGGACATCACTCGACTTTTCCAAATTTTCATTTCTTAATCTGTACTTGTGGGGATAGCAATATCTGCCTTACCTTACAGAGTTGTTGCATGTATTAAATGAGATAATACATGAACAAATGTATAAAAAATCTGAAATGTGATATGTTTTATTGCTGATCTTTATGAGATATGTATATATAAATCAAGGGTGTTCTCAATAAGTGTTTTTGAAGGAAATAAGTCAGCTTTCACAAACAGTATTAAATAATGGACCACATCTTTACTGTTTCACAGTTAACTGAAAGATGTAGAGAAAAGATCTCTTTGTGTTTATTGCTCATCGATCTTGAAAAAGTATTTGCTTTGGAGGAACAAAACCTTATCTTTTAGGCTCTTTTGCAAAAGGAACTTCATACATCAAAATCACTCAAGATTCCTTGAAATATATAACATCAAAAATGACCTTATTAATGATCCTCTGATAGTAAATATCTGGAGGAGATCCAGCCCAGTGTCCAAGTAGAAAATTCATTCACAGACATGATCTCCAAGTGTTTCTGTTTGTGGATTTCATCAAGCCCTAACTTCCTGGAAGAGCTTTGCAATCACTTATATGAGAAAGGCCAAGTGGATAAAGAATATTAATTGCCCAGATTTCAATATGCATTTGGTGTATATAGTATAGAGTTTGTCCCTCAGTGTGGATGTCTGGGATAAGTGGTATAAATTGACAGCAAGATGTATCCAGAATTGAACATGGTGAGTAAGAGGGTGGCTAGACTCCCTTTGGGAAATTGCAAAGCTCTTTACTGATCCCAAGTTTCTCCTGAAAGCAAGGGACCATCTTTTAAATTCTGACATTCTGCCAATATTATGTTTTTAATGTAACAACACTCTTTCTGGAAAATTACAAATGCTTATCACACATAAGGCAATAAAGAAATGATGATACAAGCAAGTGGGCTGTAACACATAACCAATGAAGAACTCAGAAGAGCACAAGTAAAGAATATTATCAAAGAATTCTTGTCCTTCATTCTCAAAGAAGACCATGACATCAGAGTGATGTCATGACTTGCAGTGAATTGGATATATATCTTGCCACTGGACCCAGATAGCTCTGGAGAAGAGAGTGAGGTTGGCGACCTTGCACAGTCCTCCCTCACTTCAATCCAATTCACTGCAAGTTACTATCCACTGTGCCACATAACTGCCCATCCTAAAGATGATGTGCTGGTCACATGGAAAGGATGACGGGTGACATGGTGAAGATCAGATTACTCACATGGTTAGGGGGAAGTGAAAAAGATCTCCAACACTGCGTGGACCTTGATGTCAATGACTTGGGAGGATACGTGCAAGAATTATACAGGATGGCATATGTGATGGAATTTTTGTGTGTGAGGTAATAAGTGTCAAGTGTCTGAGGTTGGATTTGAACTCAGGTCCTCCTGAATCCAGGGCTGGTGCTCTATCCATTGTGCCACCTAGTTGCCCACAGGATGGCATATGTGAATGGGTTTGAATCTGTTTTGTTGGAAAGAACTATAAAAACAGTTAGATCACACATCCACAAGAGGATTTTAATATTAGTCAAACATGAATTTTTGATACACCAAAGTGCTGATCTAAATAACAAAGTTTTATTCTTTTTCTGAGTCAGCCTCTGAAGGAGTCAGAAAGATAACTAATCACAAACAGTAAGTGCTTACTATGTTCTAGCATTGTGTTAGGTTCTAGGGCTAGAAAGACAAAAAGGAAACAATCTTTTCCCTTAACAAGATGACATTCTTTTGATACATGCATAAGGATATATAAAGTAAGTCCAAAGTAATGTGAAGGTAAGACATTAGCATTCCCAAAGATGGCAGGCTAAGCCTTAAGCATCTCTTCAGAAGTGTAAGTGAGGAGGGAGTGCTTCCTATGCATGGGACACAGCCATTGCAAAGTCTAAGGGTGGGAGATGGAGTTTTCTATGTGGGGAGCAGCAACAAGGATAGCCTGAAGAGTGTGTGAAGGGGAGTTATATAGAATGAAGCTAGAAAAGGTAGTTAGGGACCAGTTTGTGAAGGGCTTTAATGCCAGTGAAGTTTGCACTTGATGCTAAAGATAATAGGGAGCCACTTGGGTTTATTGAGCAGCAGAGTAATATCATAAGACATGTTCCCTAGGAAAATCCCTTTGATAGCTATGTCAATAATGGCCTACAGAAAGAAGAATTGAAGCTGATGATAGAGACAGAAACAGAGAAACAAAAACAGTGACAGACAGGAGGGAGAGGGCTGAGAGGAGAGAGGGACAGAGAAAATGGAAAATAGGACCCAGGACAATGTCTCAGCCTTGATGCAAACATCTCACAAATATTTTCCTTAATTCTTCTCCAGGAACGTCAAGAGCAACATTAATCTTTAATCCCAGTCACTAAAAATGTATGCATAGTATGAGGACAAGAGGTTTTTTTCTTTACTAGTGATGGCTTTAAAATTATTCAGACTAATCTATCTGATAAAGATCTTCAAGGTCATTCACGACATTTACAAAGACAAAATCAAGGTGAAAAATTCCCATGATAAAAACAATCTCACATTTCTAACATATACTATTAAAATATTAGTGTTGGGACAAAGGCAGTTGTCAACATCTGAGCTCAGCCTGTATCTCTGGGTGTGTGTGGCAGGGTGGAAGGTTGAGGGGTCTGTGATATGACCCCAAGTGTGACCCCTGGTGGCCAAGGGTTTCCTCCCAGCCCATTCTTAGCTTGGTTTGAGGCTTGCACACTTCTTCATTCTCAAAACACCAGCACTAGCAACAGTTCACATTGGCATAGCTCTTCATTGTGCTTTATAAACTGTGAAGTACATTATATAGATCTGAGTCATTGCTGTTACTTCTCTTCCCCCCTCCTGCCCCGTCCCCCAGGTTTGGTTTTATCCCCATTTACGGACACTGACACTAAAACTGAAAGTTTACATAGTTTCCTCAGTCAAAACTGTGTCTTCCCAGGTCACACCCAGGGTTCTTTCTCACAGTCCACAGTGTTTCATTGTTCTCCCCACCCCGCCCCCTCACCCCCAGCCCAGATAGTTTCCAGTGCATAGTTTAAGTTGAGGGAAGCTTTCTGTGGGGCTTATAAACTGTGTGTACTGTTCTCTTCAGGTATCTCTGTGCAGCACAGAAACTCCAGAGGAAATCCTATGTGAAAACCAGTGTGAAGAAGATTGTCTTATCATTGATGGGATACCCTTCAGAACTGGAGAATGTATTGAGAGTATAAGTGACAAGTTTAAAGAAATAGATGCTCTGATGTCTGAATTTTAGATGTGAATGTCTGAATTTTAGCATGTAAATGACTAAAATGATCTATTCTTGTGGCTATCCATTTTCAGATGACAAGAGTATTTAAAATATAAGTTCCAAGAGGCAAAAGCAATATAGAAATTATATGTTTATTTATTTAAAAATTTATTACTAGGTTATGACAATCAAATTATGTTTATGTGAGTGCTTATGACAAAAGTAAATAAAAATTTAACATTTACCTCTTTGTTTTGATCTGTCTTCATATATCTAAAATATTTAACATAAAACTGCTTAAGTAGCAAATATTAAAATTACAAATGGGAATAATGGACATCCATAGAGTACCTTAAAATTTGTTAAGTACTTTCTAGACATTAGTGCACTTGGGTCCCTCAAAAAACCTGTGAGGCAAGTACTGAAGGTATTATTCTCTCCATTTTGCTGATGATAAAGCTGAGGATCAGATAGCTAAGTGATTTGCCCAAGGCCACAGAGTTCATAGGTATCAGAAGTAGAATTCAACCTGATGTCTTTATTACTATGAGCTCCATATCCACTACACCAGCTTGCTACCAATTAATGTAGATGGGGCAAGTAGGTTGCACAGTGGATAAAGCATGGCCCTAGAGTTGGGAGGATGTGAGTTCAAATCTGGCCTCAAACATTTCGTACTAACTAGCTGTGTGACCTTGGGCAAGTCATTTACTCCAGTTTCCATAACATCCGGGGCCATCTCCAGTCATCCTGACATATATCTAACCACTGGACCCAGATAGCTTTGGAGGAGAGAGTGAGATTGGTGACCTTGTACAGCCCTGACTCGCTTAAATCCAATTTACTGCAAGTCATGGCATCACCCTGTTATTTTCATTCTTATAATATTTGTTGTTTGTCCTCCATTCTCCAAAAGGACCATAACATTGGGAGGTGGTATCATAACGTGCGGCGAATTGGATTTAAGTGGATGAAGACCGTGCAAGGTCACCAACCTTACTCTCTCCTCCAGAGCCATCTGGGTCCAGTGGCAAGAAGACATACATCAGGATGACTGGAGATGGCCCCAGATATTTAAGGCAATTGGGGTTAAGTGACCTGCCCAGGGTCATACAACTAGTAAGTGTCTGAGGTGAGATTTGAACTCAGATACTCTCAAGTTCAGGGCCAGTGTTCTCTCCACTGTGCCACCTAGCTGCCTCAACAACAACCACAACAACAATAACAACTGATAATAAAACTGTGTGGAAAACCTGTGTTGTTGGTATAACTTAGTAGAGAAGTCCCAGACAGTTGTTTGAGATGCATTGAGGTTGGATGACTTACTCTGGTTTGACAGCTCTCAACTAAGAATTTGAACCCAGCTCTTCCTAACTCCAAGCCTTGTACTCTATCTGCTAAACCACTGCTGCATCATTGTTGATTTGCCATGTACATTTTAGTATGATTCAACATCCTTGGGTAAGAAGAAAGTATATAAAAATAAATAGTCATGGACTTAAAAGGGTTTTAAGGAGGCTTAACATACTTTTATATTTGTTTTTATTTTTTTATTATGAACTAAATAACACTATCTTTCTCTATGCAAAGAGCATAAAATAGAGGGTAAATCAAAAATCATGGATCCCTGTTATGTACAGCTTGTTTTTTTAAAGTATATACTTTAACACAGTTTTACAAATACTGCTTTGCTTATCTGAGTTCCCTTCTGAATTTTTCTTTCTTCTCTGTATTTTAAAAATGTTTCATTTCTGGGCTTTTTTATTATCACTACCCCCACTTTCTTCCAAAATAAAAGTCCTCATTTGTAACAAATATATTTGTATATTTGTGTATTTCAGCAAAACAAATGCATACATTGACTGTTTCTTCATTTGTATATCTTCTTCTGTAGCTGTAGTCATTTTATCATAGTTTGGCTCACTTGACTCATCAGTTAATGTAGCAGTTCAAGTAAGTCTTCTTAAATTACTCTGTATCTGTCCTTTTCATCATTTGTTTAAAACTCAATCATATATTACATTTGTATGACATTATTTGTTCAGCCATTCCCCAATATATGAACACTCTCATTGTTTCCAGTCCTTTGCTATACCAAAAAGTTCCACTATATGTATGTATGTATGTGTAAATGTATGTATATACATATACATATATATGTATTGTGTGTGTATATATACATATATATGTGTGTGTGTATGTGTGTGTTCTGTTTCTCTGTGTTTCATCTCTTTGGGATACAAACACAGATACATGCATATGTATATATCTATAGACGTATATGTCAATCCCAATTTTAAAAAAATTGTTGGATATTTTTAGCAAAATACACTGGATAATAAATGGTTCATAATATATTTCTCTTGGTAAAGGAGGGCAATAGTGATGGTGATGGTGATAAGGTTCCTAACAGTAGACCAAGAAGATTGGGTTTCCAGCCCTGAACTAGGAAGAAAACATGTCTAGCTCCCACTCCCCTGTCAGAGTGCCCTTGTGCCTTGACTAAAAGTATAGAGCTTTCTTAGGCCCACTACACACTGAGAGCTAAGACAAAGGAAAACAAGGAGATGTATATGTCTGGGTTGACCACAGGTATTTATGAAAAGTAAAATTATGTCAGTCATTTGCAATTTATAGTAGAATAAAGGAAGATGCTTAGAAATTGGCTCTAGCCATGCCCAGATGAAGCAGGGAGAGGGGCAAAGGGAAAGAAAGACCATAAGTTCCTCCATATTCCCTGCAAAGTGCTGGCATCTTAGCCAGCCATGCAGGAAGCCACAATCAGAAAGTTTTATACCTTGTTGCTTGTCCCTTTAGCTCTTGCTTCTCCCTGAGAGTCTCTGGAAGAGAGTCTGATGAGTTGTTGTTACAAAACATTTCTGTTCTTGTTGCTCCCACACTGCTGGTGCCCTGCTGCTCTCAGAAGCTACCTCCCCTCTCCTCTTGTTTTTTGTTTTTTTAGTGAGGCAATTGGGGTTAAGTGACTTGCCCAGGGTCACACAGCTAGTAAGTGTTAAGTGTCTGAAGCAGGATTTTAACTCGGGTACTCCTGACTCCAAGGCCAGTGCTCTATCCACTGCACCACCTAGCTGCCCCCCCCTCCTCTTGATGTTCCCTCTCTTCTTTTGTTCCAAGTTAAGTCTCCATCCCCCAATCATATGATATTTCCTCATCTTGAAAGATAAGAAAAAAAAAACTTCAGATTTTTTCAGTCTGCATAGCCAGGTCATTATTTCCTTTGTATAGGACCTCATAATTCTGGCCTGGATATACAGACTACCTTTTGGGTAAAGTTCCAAGTGTTTTTCAGAAGGACCAGAACAATTCTTAGGTCTACCAACAGTACATGAATATGCCTACCCTCTTAACGCCCTTCTAAAAAATTATCATTTTCCTTTTTATAATCTTTTCAAGTTTGCTGAGTGAAGTTGTGCTAATATAGATTCAGAGGTTTGGAATACAAAAGTACCTTACTGGGAAAGACAGCAGTTTCTTCCATTTATGTTGCCAAGGGGAAAAGGTTGAGGGACTTGTGATTTGGGGCTTTGCCCCTAGTGTCCTGGTGTCAGGTAGAAGGAGGAGCTGGAAATAATTCCCAATTTAGTAAAAAACAAAAGTAAAAATCACAACAACAACAACAACAACAAATCCACAAACAACAGCAACAAAGTTGGGATCTAGAAGAGTTTACTAGATTGCTGTATAGGCTTGGGTTACATAGTTGGCCTAAGAAATACAATACTACTGGTAACACATGATGGAAGAGGACAACGAAAAGCCTTAATAGCAACCTTTACTGAAGGGGGTATTCACACATCTCATGGCAGTTAGGGAAGATAAACATACACATATTCAAATTTCCACCTGAAGGGAAAAGAGACTTTGGGTCATTACTGCTGATTTTATTTTGACGGGGCTCAGATGTATTTCAAGCTTCTTGGACTTTATCATTTAGGAGCTGGGGAGGCTACTTTGTTTCTTAAAGAAGTAGACCTTCAGAACTATTTTTATTCACCTCTCTTATATTGCTAGTGCAAGGGCTGTGTGTGAATTTGGGACTTTAGGTCATGTTCTCAGAGAGAGGAAAACTGGGCTAGAATTATATCTATTTGCCCCCTTAAATATTATTAGTCAAAGGGAAGTAGTTTTCAGGTTGAAGTTATAGCTACAGATTATTATTTCTTAATGGGGCAAAGAGAGCCCCAAGCTTTATATTTGCTGCTACCCACTTCCCACCAGATGACAGTTCCATAGTGATCATGCATAGCAAATAGCAAATAAGCCCATTTATCCAAGTCAATAGCAAAACAGAAGTCAGAAAAAGTATACATATGAGAATATATAGCAGATGATATAGAGTGAATGAGTTCTCCTTTGGGAACAATATAACTCAGCTCAACCAAAAGAAAGAGTCCCAGATCTCACCCAAGGGGAAATTCTTTAACATTTCCAGTGTAGAAAGCTGGGAATAGGGACATGATCAAAGTTCTACATGTCAACTTCTTCCCAGAGTCTTTCTTCCTTTAGAGTGCTGAAGAGAGGTTGTATCAGAGGTTGTTCTTGATACTAGAAACCAGAAGAGCCCAGGATCTTGCTTCTCTCCCGGTCTCACCAATCTGCCTGCCAGGCACAGGAGTAGGGCATTGAGCAATTAATCTCCACTAAGCAAGAGCAAGTCCCATGTAACTAATTTAGAGCATTTTTTAAATGTTGTTGTTTGATAGCTTGCTTTTTTTTTTTGAGAACTCCCTGTTCCTAGCCTTTGACCATAGAATAATTCTTGTTTTTACATGAAAAAAATATCTTGTGTAATAATAGCAATTCTTCTTATCTAATTTGTTCATGACATAACTTTTTATATTTAGGTCATATATCCACTTGAAGGGTGTTATAGTATATGAGGTGATATGTTAATCTATGTCTAATTTGTTACACACTGCTATCCAGTTTTCCTAGCATTTTGTTGGATAGAATGCTTAACTCAATAATTGGAATCTTGGATTCATCAAACCTATGCTACATATTTGATTGCTTCTGGATTTTGTGTACCTATGCTGTTATATTAACTAATTTTTCATTTTTTAAAAGCAGGATCAAATTATTTTGCTAATTACTGCTTTGTAGTCTAGTTTGAGACCTGACACTATTTGGTCCCTTTACTTTCTACTATTCCCATCCATTATTTCCTTTGAGATTCTGAACCTTTTGCTGCCCTGGATGACTTTTATTATTTTGTCTAGTTCTTTAAAGTGATCCTTTGGTAGTTTGGTTGATCTGGCACTGAGCTCATAAATCAATTTAGATAATATTTTCACTTTTGCTATAATAGCATGGCCTACCCATGAGCAATGAATATTCTTCCATTTAAAGTTTCCTTCCATTTCTATAAAGAATAGTTATAGTTGTATTCATATAATCCCTTTATATATATATATATATTTATCATAAACCTTCTCTTTATTCAAGTGATTTTAATGTTTTTATTACTAACATGGGCTATGTTTGTACTTTCCTACATATTTAAGATACTTTTTTTCTTGGTATAAGTTCAACCTGGTCATAGAGTATAATGTTTTGACATGTTATAGAATTTTTGGTAATATTTAATATTTTTATATTAATATTTGTTACAGATATTGGTCTATTCTTTATCTGTTTTATCTGTTTAAATATAAAGATGACATTTATCTCACAGGTTTAGTAGGATGCTTTCTTTCCCTTTTTACAAACCATGTTTATGATATTAGAGGAGTTCTGTTCTTTGAAAGCTGGATAGAATTCACTTGTAAATCTATCTGGTCCTATAGTTTTGTCCTTCTTCCCCCACCCCTTCTTTTTGGGAGATCATTTATGGCTTAATTTATTTTACTGAGGTTAGATAACTGAAATTCCCTATATCATGTTCTGCTAATTAAGGCCTTTTATATTTTTGTATTCATCCACTTCATTGAAGTTACCAGTTTTGTTGATATATATTTGGGGAAACAGTTTTTAATAATTTCCATTATTTATTCTTCTATTCTGAATTCTTTTTCCTTTTGGATTTTGACTATTTGGTTTCCCTCTCTTTAAAAAAAAGTCAAATTTGGTCATAGTTTATCCTTAATTTTTAAAAATTAATTCAATGCTCTCCCCACCCCCATTTTAATTAGCCTCTTGGTTTTTAAAATGTCAGTTTCCATCCTTAATTGGGACTTTCCCCTTTTATAGGTTTTTTAGTTACATGTTCAGAATTTTTACTGTTATTTTTTTATTGATGAAAATGTTTAGAAGTGTAATTTTTCTCCTGATCCTGTGCTGTTTCATTGTTGTTATTTTCATTAATGTAACTGTTGTTTCTGCAATATGTTCTTTATTCTGTACTTAGTCTTTATTATAAATTTATCTATTACTTCTGCAATTTATTCTTTATTCTGAGTTTATTTTGGTATTTATTTTATATTGAAATTTGATTCTTTTTTTCAAATTCCTTTAATGATCATATTTATTGTGTTGTGGTTAGTAAAAATGAGCTTAATATTTTTGCTTTTCTGAATTTTTAATAAAGTTTTTGTGCCTTGGCATATGGCCATTTTCAAAAAGTTGGCAAATGTAGCTGAGAAATATAGTATATAGATAGATATAGATAGGTACATGCATGTAACTTTCAATTCTCATTTGTTGATTGCCAATGATATATCTACATTTAAAAATAATTCAGATTAGGGCAGTTAGGTGGCACAGTGGATAGAGCACTGGTCCTGGATTCAGGAGGACCTGAGTTCAAATACGGCCTCAGACACTTAACACTTACTAGCTGTGTGAGCCTGGGCAAGTCACTTAACCCCAATTGCCTCACCCCCCCAAAAATTCAGATTAGGTTCTTAACTTTTGTGGGGGTTTTTGCTTAATTTTTCTAGGTCTAAAACCAGAACTTTTAGGCCTCCAACTATTGAAACTATTAGTCAGGAAATTGGCAATATTAAGAACTTACTCTATGCTAGGCTCTTTGCTAAGCACCAGGGATACAAAGAAAGGCAAAAACCAATTAGTCCCCACTCTCAAGGAGCTCTCAGTCTGATGGGTGAGATAATATACAAACAACTATGTATAAACATGATATATACAAGATAAATTGGTAATAATCTCAGAGGGAAAATACTTAAGATTAAAGAGGACTGGAAAAGGCTTCTTTCAGAAAGTGGAATTTTTAATAGTATTTTTTTCCAATTACATGTAAAAATAATTTTCAACATTCATTTTTGAAAGATTTTGAGTTCCAAATATTTATCACTCCCCCCCTCCCCTATCCCCTTCTCAAGGTAGAAAGCAGTCTGAGATAGGTTATGCAGTACATTAATGTTGAACATATTTTACATCAGTTATGTTGTGAAAGAAGAATTAGAACAAAACAAAACATAAGAAAGAAGAAACAAAGAAAAAAACAACCAAAAGAAGGTGAAAATAGTATGCTTCAATCTGCACTTGGACTCCATAGTTCTTTTTCTGGATGTGGAAATCATTTTCCATCATAAGTCTTTTGGAATTATTTTGGATCATTGTATTGCTGAGAAGAGTTAAGTCCATCACAGTTGATCATTGTACAATGTTGATGGTACTGTGTACACTGTTCTCCTGGTTCTGCTCACTTCACTCAGCATCAGTTCATATAAGTGTCAAAAAGTGGAATTTTAGCTAACACTTGAAGGAAGCCAGGAAAGCTAGGAGGTGGAGATAAGAATGGCAAGCATTCCAGGAATGGGGGACACACAGTTTTAAAAAACACAGAGTATGAAGATAGTTTTGGTGCAAGTAACGGAAAAGAGGCCAATGTCACTGGATTATAAAGTTTGTGGGAAGAAGTAAGGCATAAGAAGACAAAGTACAGGAAGGATCACTTTATGAAGGGCTTTAAAAGCAAGGGAATATTGTATTTGTCCCTGGAAGTAATATGGATCTGCTGGACTGTATCAAATGGTGGTCGTAGTGGGGAATGATATGGTCATATCTCTGTGTTAGGAATATCAATTTTATAGCTAAGTGGAGGATGGATTGAAGAAGTTTGACACTTGAGGTGGGGAGACTAACCAGTAAGCTACTGAAATAGTACGAGCTTGAGATGATGAAGGAGCACAATAGGTGTTGGTAATTTCAGAGGAGATTATTAAAATCTTGCTATTTGTTTACAGTTTCCTTGAACTTTAAGTACTTAGATACTATATCATTTGGTATGCATACATATAAGTGATTTTTAAAATTTAATATCATTTGCATAATTCCTTTCTATCATTTAAATGATACATGTGGTACCATTAATAATCTCTTAAGCATATTTGTTTTTACTGTTATCTTATTTTAGATCATGATTGTCACCACTGCTATTTTGAATTTCCTTGAATCATAATAAATTCAAATATAACCCCTCATTTTATCTCTGTTTGAACTTTTACACTATTAAGTGTGCTTCTTGAAAAGGAACCTACCTTTGGATTTTGCTTTTTAATATATTATACTAATTTCCTCTGTTTTGTGGGTGTTTTATGGTTATTGTTGTTCATTACATTTTCCCCTACCTTATACTGTTTTTTAGAATTTTTTTCTTTGGGTTGTTCCCTACTCCCCCTCCTTTCTTAATGAAGGCAAAAAAGAAAGAACAATGATTAGCACTATTAATCAGTATTTGAAATATTCTCATCCTACTCCTCCTTCCCAATTTACATATAATACAACACTGGTTTTTCCTCTTTCTATCCATTTAATTCCTTACTTTATGTTTCACATACCATAGTTGAAGGTTTTTGTTTTTTGTAATTGCACATTCCCTTTTAGGCCATTCTATTATATTTACTAGTTCCTACCTATATCCTTCTTCTTCTTCTTTTTTTTTTTTTTTGCAACCAACATTTATTTTATTTTTTCCAGTCACATGTAAGGGTAGTTTTCAACATTCATTTCCATAAGATTTAGAGTTCCAAATTTTCCTCCCTCCCTTTCCTCCCCCCTCCACAAGATCACAACCAGGTTATATATGTACAATCCAAAAGTGTTTTTTTTTTTTATCAGTTCTTTCTATGGGGGTGGATAGTAAGCTTCCTCATTAGTTCCTTGGGATTGTCTGAGAGTAGGTAAGTCATTCACAATTGCTCATCGAACAATACTGCTGTCACTATATGCCATGTCCTCCCAGCTCTGCTCATTTCACTGTACATCAGTTCATGAGTCTTTCCAGGTTCTTCTGGGATCATCCTGTTTGTTATTTCCTATTGCACAATACCATTCCACTACAATCATATAGCACAGCTTCTTCCATCATTCCTCAATTGATGTACATTCCCTTGATTCTCAATTCTTAGCCTCCACAAGGAGTTGCTGTAAATATTTTTGTACAATTTTCCCCCTTTTCTCTTTTTCATGATTACTATTGTTAATTGTTTCCCTTCCATCCTATTCCCTTCCCCATGATATTTATTCTATTATCCATCTTCTTTCAGCCTATCACTCTTCAAAAGGGATTTGCTTCTATCTGCCCCCTCCCCCACTCTGCCCTTCCTTCTTTTCCCCCTCTCCTTCCCCTCCTATCTTCCTGCAGGGTTAGAGAGATTACTCCACCCAATTGAGTGTGTACATTATTCCCTCCTTGAGCCTATTCTGATAAGATTGAGGTCTTTGAGCCAATTCTGATGAGTGTTAGGCTCATTTACAGCCCAGATCAAATAGATTACTCCACCCAGTTTGGTGTGTCTGTTAGTCCCTCCTTGAGGCAACTCTGATGAGTTTAAGATCTTTGAGCCTTTTCTGATGAGTGTAAAATTCATTTACTGCCCTGCTCCTCTCCCATCTCTTCCCCCACTCCATAAGCCTTTTTCTGTTTCTTTCATGTAGGATTTCATGCATTCCCCTCACCCATCAATTTAACCCTAAAGATGTCATCATGGGGCAGCTAGGTGACACAGTGGACAAAGCATCACCCCTGGACCCAGGGGAATCCCAGCCAAAACCTGGCCTCAGACACAAGACAGTCGTCCACTGTACAACCCCAGGTATATCCCCCAACTCCAGGTTTTTATAGTTTTCTAGGGTCTTGTATTTGAAAGTCAAATTTGCCATTCAGTTCAGGTCTTTTCATCACAAATATCTGAAAGTCCTCTTTTTCATTAAAGTCCCATTTTTTCCTCTGAAAGATTATCCTCAGTTTTGCTGGGTAGGTGATTCTTGGTTGTAATCCCAATTCCTTTGCCCTATGGAATATCATATTCCATACCTTCTGGTCCTTTAATGTAGAAGCTGCTTTATCTTGTGCTATCCTGACTGGGGCTCCACAGTACATGAATTCTTTCTTTTTGGCAGCTTGCAATATTTTCTCCTTGACCCAAGAGCTCTGGAATTTGACTATAATATTCCTAGGAGTTTTCCTTTTGGTATCTCTTTCTGGAGGTGATTGGTGGATTCTTTCAATTTCTATTTTAGCTTCTTCTTCTAGAATTTCAGGGCAATTTTCCTTGAGAATATCTTGGAAGATTGTATCTAAGCTCTTTCCTTGATCATGGTTTTCAGGTACACCAATAATTTTCAAATTATTTCTCCTGGTCCTATTTTCCAGATCAGCAGTTTTCCCCAGAAGATATTTCACATTGCCCTCTATTTTTTTATTCATTTGGATTTGCTTTATTGTGACTTGGTTTCTCATAAAGTCATTGGCTTCCATTTGTTCAATCCTAATTCTTAGGCAATTATTTTCATGAGAGAGCTTTTCCATTTGGCTTTTCAAGCTGTTGCCTTTTTTTCTCATGTCTTTCCTGCATCACCCTCATTTCTCTTTCCATTTTTTCCTCTATTTCTCTAACTTTATCTTCAAAGTCCTTTTTGAGCACCTCTATGGCCTGAGACCAATTCATATTTTTCCTGGAAGCTTTAGATATAGGGGCCATCATGTTGACATCTTCCTCTGAGGGTGCACCTTGGTCTTCCTTGTTACTGAAGAAACTTTCTATGGTCCTCACCTTTCTCTGTCTGCTCATCTTTCCTTTCTTTTACTGGACTTTTAGCTCCTTAAAGTGGGGCATTGTTTCCAGGCTGCAGTATCCCAAGATTTAGAAGTCCCAGGGGGTATGATTTAAGGAGAATTAGGTTCTTCCCTCGCCTGGCCTGTTTCCTGGTCCTAGATGACCCCAGACCTACTTGCTAATCAACCAGCTTTGTGTGTTGTGGTTGTTAGCTCTGATGAGCCTGTGTCCCTCCCCAACCTGGGCCACTGCTACTCAAGCCTACCTCCTGGTTCCCAGCAGGAGTGAAAAATCCAAGTTCTACCTTAGCACCAGCATAGATCCCAGTAGTCTCCCCATTGCCCAGAGCTCAGCCCACTCACCAGACTGTGAGCTTAGTTCCAGACGACATTGGTGCTTCAGCTGATTCAGAGGCTCTGGGGGTCTCCTTCTCTGGTGACACCTTCCTGGGACTGGATTTGTGTCAGGGTGACTGTGGGGTTGGGCTTGACTCCTGTATCAGCACAGCAGCTCCCTCCTTCTGACCTTCCAAGCTGTTCTTGGTTAGAAGATGATTTCAGCACATTCTTCTGTGAGTTTTGCTGTTCCAGGCATTTTCCTATGGCGTTATTTGGATGTTTTTTTGAGAGATCATGTCATGAGTTCGAGAGCTCACTGCCTTTTCTCCGCCATCTTGGCCCCTATATATTTCTTGAATTTAATGTATTTATGCACCAAATTCTATCTGCCTGTTCAACATTTTTTGCCTGGTTCAGATAAGACTTAAATTAATAAGATGCCTAATTTACACACTCCCTCTTTTATGTTTGTATATTCTTCTTGCCCATCCCAATTTTGAGGAATAAGAAGTTTCTCTGTTATTTCTTGCCACACATTCTTTTCTTTTCCCCTTTTCCCCTCTCTTTTTAATATATATATATATATGTATATAAATTTTTTCAGTTCCATGAAGTTTTGTTTATAGCTATTTTCATATCATTGCCTTTTGAGTTTGTGTCTTGGTCTTCCCTTTCACCATAATAACTTTTTATGGCCAGGTTCTTGTTTTTTGCTCATTTTCCAAACCTACTTCTTTACTTTGAACTTTATGTTAAAAATGGGATCTGCTTATCTGGTTGGTAGGACACTCTCCCAAGATTCAAGCTTTTTGAGCTGCTATTTTTGGAGCTAGTTATGAGGGTTTGGATGTTTTGGGTGCTTCCACAGTAGTGTGATCTGGTTAGAGTGGTGGTCACTCCTCTCTTGGACTGTGCTCTTGTCCTTATCCAGGAAGGGTGCTTCTTCCCTTGCAGCCAAAAGTTCTCTCTACTCTAGAACTGAAATTAGGACTTATGATTTTTGGGGGGCTCTTCCTCTCCAGCCTAAAACTGCAATCAAGAATTGAGTATGGGTAACTGAGTTGTCAAACAGCATCTGGTCCTGTGACCAGGCTGGCTCACAGGGTTCCTTCTCTAATCTTTTTTGGATGACTTGTCCAATTACCTTACCATTTCTGGGCTGAGAGCTCCTGAACCTGATCTTGCTGATGTAACAACTGCTTCTAAGGCTGGTCTTGCCAATTCATGTGCTCTGGGACTGTTCTCATGTCAGTGTCACAGACCTCTCCTTCTGATCTTCCAAGTTGTCTTGGGCTGAAAAATGTCTCACCTTGACCTTTTTTTTTTTTTTTTTTTTTTTTTTTTTTTTTAGTGAGGCAATTGGGGTCAAATGACTTGCCCACGGTCACACAGCTAGTAAGTGTTAAGTGTCTGAGGCCGGATCCGAACCCAGGTCCTCCTGACTCCAGGGCTGGTGCTTTATCCACTGTGCCACCTAGATGCCCCTCACCCTGATCTTTTGTTGGCTGTTACTCTAGAAATTGATTTGATTAGTTATTTTAAAAGTTATTCAGAGGGAGATGATGGGAGACCCCCAATGTAAAGCTTCCTTTACTACACCATCTTGGCTCTGCCCATTTGCTAATTGATTTCTACAATTTACATTTTTGAGCATAGGTCTTGGAAGTCTTCCATTAGCTTTCTTTTAGACTATTTCATTCATGTTAACAATTCAATAGGCATTTATTAAGTCCCTATTCTTTTATCCTCTCTTAAAACCAACAAATTCAAACAAAACCAGTTCCAAGGGGAGGATTTTTTTTTTTACTTCCTTTGTTACTCTTAAAGACTATGAGTTATAAAGGTACATTTATCTCTTTTCCTGATTAAAATATAAGCATTTGCTCATCATTTAACCTCTCCTAATTGCCCAAATATATTTACATTTATTGGTTTCTCTTGTGTCCTGCGTTTTTTCAAAGATTTTACCCAACTCTGGTTGTTTTATCAGCAATGGTTAAATGCTTGAGAACATTAGGACAGAGTCGTAGGAGACCTCCATGATTGGTAGGCATAATCTGGATGGAGATCCAACAAAAGAGACTGGGAACGAATGGTTTTACAAGTACAATGAGAACTAGGAGAGAGTAGTGCCCTAAAAACCTAGAGATTAGAGAATATCAAGAAGAGCGTGATTAACATCGTCAAAGGTCCAGAGAGGTCAAGAAGGATGAGGATTGAGGAACGTATATTATATTTGGCAATTAAAAGATCATTGTTAACTGGAAAAAGCAGGTTTATTTTAAAGTAATGGTTGGAAGCCTGATTGTTGATTGTTATGAGGAATAAGAGGAAAGGAGTTGAAGGTATTGATTGTAAAAGACTTTTTTCAAAGAATTTAGCCATGAGAAGGGAGATTCAGGAAAATATAGAATGGGGATGTATATATCAAGTGAAGGTTCTTTGAAAATGGGGGAGAAAAAACAGTAAACAGGAAGAAACTAAAGATTAGTGAGAGAGTAGGAGTGATGAAGGGGGCAATAGACTAGAGAAGATAGGAAGAAATAAGATTATATGTTCTTGTAGAAATTATCCATGGCAAAGAGAAGGGCTGGCTCTTCATGGGAAATGGAAGGAAGAAGGATATAGTAGCAGAAAGCATCTGAGTGATATGAGATGAGGAGGAGGGGAAGGGGGAGCCTCTGGCAAATAGGCTCATTTTTTAGTGAAATATAAGGCAAAGTTCTTAGTAAAGTGGGTGAGGGAAGGGAGTTATAGGAATTTAAAGAAGGATGAAAAGGTTTGGAAAAGCCATTGTGGGGACTGAAACAGTGATTCAATTAAGTCAGACTGCCTTGCTGCAGTGAGGGCCCAGTTGAAATTTTGTAACATAAATTTGTACTGGACCAAATCAACATGGTTTTGTGATTTACTTTTCTTTCTTTCTTTTTTTTTTGGTGAGGCAATTGGGGTTAAGTGACTAGCCCAGGGTCACACAGCTAGTAAGTGTCAAATGTCTGAGGCCGGATTTGAACTCAGGTCCTGAATCCAGGGCCAGTGCTGTATCCACTGAACCACCTAGCTGCCCCTGTGATTTTCAATAGTTTTGTTCAGGAGCACATAAATGCAAGTTAAATCACTGGGTGAGTGAATTATTTTTTTATTTTTATTTTTATTAATTCAAGGTTTATTTTTGGCTGAGCAAAATCTTCAGTAGGATAAGGGGGGAAGGAACTTGAGAGAAGAGGAAATCATAACCAAACTGGTATTTCTTACCATCTAGAAATCAAATTGTCTTTCAGTAAACCTAAATGTAAAATTTCTAAATTGCCAACAAATTCCTATCTGTTGTCTTGTGCTATAAGGTAGAGGCAGGTAGGTAAGTATGTAGGTATATTAGACTTGGAGTAAGGAAGAACCGAATTCAAATCCACTTCAGACACTACCTATATAACATTGGGCAAGTCAGTTAACCTCTTTTTAGCTCAATTTCCTCATCTGTTAAGTGAGGATAATAATAGCAACTACCTCGAAGGGCTGTTTTGATGATCAAGTGAGATAATATTTGTAAGGTGCTTACCACAATGCCTGGCACATAGTAGGTGATATATAAATGCTAGCTATACCTATGTAACCCTGTGCAAGTCACTAAATCTCTGTTGTTGTCATTTTTCTCATATGTAAAATGAGTTTAAAAATAGCGTCTTTGGGTCTTAAGTGACCCTGGGCAAGTCACTTAACCCCAATTTCCTCACAAAAAACCAAAACCAAAACCAAACAAACAAAAATAGCATCTTTACAGGGTTGTTGTAAGGATCAAATGAAAAAAATAAAACATGTACAATGCTTTGTAAAACTTAAGATGCTATATAAATGCTAGCTATTATCAGAGTTCAAAACAACTCACAATGACTTGATGATGATCATGAATCTAGCAAGAATTGGAGGCAGAATTCCAAACCAAACTTTCTGATGTAAGGTCCAGTACTCAATTCTTTATAGTACTCCTTTGTAATACTGTCATTCTAGTGGAAGAAATATGGTGTGTATTGTAATCAAAACATGGGAATGATTGAAAGAGCATCGAAGGACTCAAAAAGTAAGATTGTCTATTTCTGGGAGAACAGGGAATGCTTCATGGATGGATGGATGGGTATATATATATATATATATATGTATATATATATATATATATATATATATATATATATATGCATATACAATCAGGTAATACATTATAGACAAGGCCCAAGTCAAATGTTACCTCCTCTTTGAAGGCACTTTCCAAAGGAAGAAATGCAAGCTATCAACAGGTGAATAAAAAAAAATGCTCCACATCACTAACAGAGAAATATAAATTAAAGCAGTTTGGAGGTTACATTTCATACCTATAAGACTGACAAAGATGATAGAATAGGAAAATGACAAATATTGTTGGGTCTAGGGGGAAACAGGAACACAAATGGACTGTTGGTGGAACTGTGAATGAGTACAGTCCTTCTGGAAAATAATTTTGATGTATGAGGAAAAAAGTCAGTAAATTGCATATCCTTATTCTTTGACTTAATAGTACTGCCCCAAAGAGATCAAAGAAAGAAGAAAAGCATTTATATCTGCAAACATATTTATAGCAAATCTTTTTGTTGTAGTAAAAGAGGGTATCCACCTTTTGAGAAATAGCTGATCACGTTTTGGTATATGAATACAATGGGATATTATTGTACCATTACAAAATAAAATGGACAGTTTCATAAGAAATTGGGAAGACCTCTGTGTACTCTTACAGAGTGAATTGAGTAGAACTAGAACAATTTATATGACAAGAATATTATAAATAACAATGAAGGACTGTAGATCTCTGATAAATTCTGTGACTAAGTACAATTCCAGATGAAGCATACTTCATACCTCATGGGAGAGAAGAGACAGAACTAAAATGCACAATGAGGCATACATTTTTGTTCCCTTACTCTCCTTCCCTCCCTGATCAACACCCTCCTCACATGTCTCTACACACACACACACACACACACACACACACACACACACACACACTCACACATATATGTGTGTGTGTGGACATATGTATATATTTGTTAGGAGGGTTTTATTTTCCTTTTTAATGTTTAAAGTTTAATTGAGGGGACTTTGGAGAGGAAGAGAAAATAAATGTTAATTGGAAAAATATAATTAAATGTGGAAATACAATTTCACTTCTATTTTATATACTTTATTTGTATAAAAGTATTTTTATTTTCATGAAGGAAAAAATTTCCTTTTTGTCTTTTAGGATCATCTCTTACCCCAAATTTAGATAAAAATATCCCCCTAATTATGATTGTAAAAGATATCTGGTCTCATTCTCATCTAGAATTTTTTATGTTGTCATCTTTTATATTTAGGTTGTTTATCCATTTTGGACTTATTGTGATAAACGGTAACAGATATTAATATATATCTATTTTTTAAAAGTTGTTTTCCAGTTATCTCAGCATTTCTCTTTCATAAAAGGAAGCCTTCCCCTAATAATTAATGTTCTTGGGTTTATCAAATACTGACCTTCAGTTTTGATTGTATAACACAATCTTAGGCTTGAAGGGGTGTTATAGAATTCTGACTCCAACTCCCTCTATTTTAAAGATGAGGAAGACTATGAGAGGTTATATCCTTTGTCCAAGCTCCCATAGTATGTATAAAGTACAATTTTCCCTTAGGTCTTCCAGATTTTAGGCTCAACAATTGTTGTTGTTGTTGTTGCTTGTTAGTCTATTTAAGTGGTCTACTTTTCAATTCCTTTTTTTTTTAACAGTACCAGACAGTATTGATGATTTGCTTTATACTATAGTTTGAGGTCCTGCAATGCTAATTGTTTACACTTTTAAAAAAATTTTCTTCAAGATTTAAAATCTTTTATTCCTACAAATGAATTTTATTATTTTATAAAGTTATAGCTGTGTAGTTTATATTTCATTTATATTTTATAAAGTTTTTTGTTGTTGTTGTTGTTGTTGTTTTTTTGCGGGGCAGTGGGGGTTAAGTGACTTGCCCACGGTCACACAGCTAGTAAGTGTCAAGTGTCTGAGGCCGGATTTGAACTCAGGAACTCCTGAATCCAGGGCCGGTGCTTTATCCACTGTGCCACCTAGCTGCCCCCTTAAAGTTGTTTTTTAAATTATAGTTTTATAAAATATCACCTCAGTAATGTGATTGGTTTAGCATTCAATCTTCATATTAATTTGAGTAGTATTGTCTCATTCACTATGCCAAATTGGCCCAACCATGAACATGATGTGGGATGGAATTAGGGGTCAAATTGATTGTGAGTCATCCCAAAATAATTACAAGGCTCAGTGACTCAGTTTCCCAAGTTTTGTTGCAATACTGTGAGTGACCACAGGGAGAGAATCAGAATAGTGGAAAGGTAGTTCTCAAATAGTGAAAGAAAAGACAGTTATATTTATAGTATAGATAAATTGATTTATCAATCTCATTATAATAATCTCTACCTTAGGGAGGTACAAGGGAGGGCCTGTCCTTCTCATTATAATATTCTCCACCTAGGGGAGGTACAGGGGAGGGTTTATCCTAATTTGGAGTTCCTTGGGTCCTAAACCAACCCCTGAGGAGGGTACCTTTTTCAGCGGAGTTGTGTTTTGGGGTTTACCGTCATAAGGCGAATCTGGGGACAAATTTGGCCATTTCTGCGCATTTCTCTTTCTGGTTCCCATGGCTAGTTTCAAAACATCTTCGTTTTTCATTTATTTCTAGTCTAAGTTTCTATAGCCTGTCATTTCCTTAATTTTTTATAGTTTCAGGTCTTCATGGCCTCTTTCCCTCTGTTCCATTATGGGCACTGATTTCTGTGGGTAAGAGAACCTAGCATCCTGACTTGTAAGTTATCTATTAACTGGGGTCTAACTCCCTTTTGCAACCAATATCTGAATTAAAGCTTGGGTCTTAGGTTTTTCTATTAAACCCTTTTTTGCCTTCTACATCAAGCAGTGGATATTTTTCCAATCATGTATGTCTAAAGATTTGTAAAAACACATAATAAACTTTTCTCCATCAAGGGCAGTGGAACTACCACATTGGACTTTATTAATTTAGAAAATTAATTAGAAAATTTTAAACTACTATAATAACCTCAATAACTACTGACCTATATGTCTCCTTTCTCATCATCACAAAATCATTGAGAATCATCTTTATACTAATTGAGGGTATTCTTTTTTTTTTTTTTTTTTTGGTGAGGCAACTGGGGTTAAGTGACTTGCCCAGGGTCACACAGCTGGTAAGTGTCAAGTGTCTAAGGCCGGATTTGAACTCAGGTCCTCCTGACTCTAGGGCCGGTGCTCTATCCACTTCACCACCTAGCTGCCCCTAATTGAGGGTATTCTTAATGAGGGTATTAGGAGGAAATTAGAAGGCTTATGCAAGCAGTATTCAACAATGGACATTTCTACCTTTTTACAACTGACTTGAAGTTGTAGTGAATATAAGAACATTTGATTAGTTAGGGGGAAAAAATCCTTACAGAGGGGAGGGAACATATCTTACCTACTAATCCTCTAATAAATATTTCTTATAGTTCTCTCATATCCCTTATACTGCTTAGTATCTATTTGTTGTAGATCTAAAAAGGAGCAACAAATAGTGGCTAACTGATTAAATGCCTTAAAATTAGGCATTACTTTAAATGTTTACTGTGCTAGGTGTCTCAGTAAATAAAATGTTGGACTTGGAGTCAGGAAGCTCTGAGGTTAAATTCCACCTCAGATATTTACTAGCTGTGTCACCCTGGACAAGTAATTTCCCTCAGTTTCCTCATTTGTAAAATGGAGATAATAATAGCACCTTCCTCCCAAGGTTATTATGAGGTTCAAATAAGATACCATCTCTAAAGCATTTTGTAAACCATAAATGTTCTATAAATGCTTACTTTAATATAATAGATTTGGGGTTTTTATTCACTGTTCTTGTACCAAGTATAAATAACTGGAGCTTTACTTCTTTATCAATTTGGACTGATTGGCTTTATGTTAAAAAGTTTGGGTTTTTTGGTTTGTTTTTACATCACCTATGCTTCCCCTGTGTCTATTCCTTTCCTCCTCTTTCCTCGAGATTGTGTGTTCCTACTTGTCTTTAGTAGCCCCTGTGACTTTTCTAGATTTTAGCATACTACCAGAGGTTGTCTATCTGAAGACAGGCCCATTTCATATGCAAATGATAAGATATATACCTATGTTGTGACTAATGCCTTCAATAAAAAACAAACAAAACCAAAAATGAACACGTGGGAAATGTATTAAGTACCTAGCAATGGTACCTGTCAATGCTTGAGTCTGTGTCCTTTCTTTTGTGTCTTCCTGGTGGCATGTTTTTTTTTTTCCCCCATGAATATCTGAGTCCATCACAATAGGGCCCCTGCTCCAGAACCCCTAGACAATGTGCATCAGAATTGAAGGAGAGAGACATAAGGACTACTATGGTTAGATCCAGTGTAGAGATCTGACATCTGTGAACTGAACTTAGCCCAGATTTCCAGTCTATGGAGAAGGGTAACTGAAGGCAGGGATTGATAGCTGGCCCAATGGATAAGAAGTGAGACATTTTTGAAAGTTGGGGCTAGAGTGAGAGAAACTTAGGGCTCTAACATTTATTAACTGTCTGGCCAAGGACAAGCAAATTCATTTCCCTGAGATTCTGCTTTCTTATCTGCAAAATGTAACCATCCAGCTTATATTTAGGAGTATTCTCATTGTTATTGTTATTGACTGATATCTGGTAGTTTACCAATTCCATCAAAACCAGCATTTCTTCAGAGCTGACTATTACAAGGTACTATGGGAAGCACTGGGGATAAAGATACACTCATTCCACTGGGAGGGATGGATATAGATAGGTGACATGATAATTTGAGGAGTGGGAGAGCACTAAACTATGGAGATCAGGATAGGCTGCCCATAGTACCTGACATTTGAACTGAATCTAAAAGGAAGCTGCTCATTTCAAGGGACAGAAGTAAGAAGGAAGTATATTCTGAGCAGAAAGACAGCCTTCACAAAGGCAGAGGCAGGAGATGAAATGTCAAATTCAAAGAATATCAGGGAAGCCAGTTTGGCTGAACAACAGGTTCATATGAAATGAGCTTGGAAAGGTAGATCGTGGCCAGATGGCAAAGGCTTTTAAATGCCAATCTGAGGAGTTTGTACTTTATCCTGTAGACAAAAAGGAGGCCTCCTCCCCCAGTTCTTAAGTGGGAGTGACCCAATTTACACTGTAAGATTTTTTTGGCACGTGGCTAGACTGGAGAGGAAAGAGACTAGAAACTGGAACTTCAAACAGGATGATTCTGTAATAGTCAAGGGTTAGGCAAATGCTTATGAAGGTCTAAACTTGAGTGGTAGTTAAGGGAAGAAGGTGAGATGCGTGTAAAAGATGTGGTGAAGAAATTAATAGAGCATGCTAACTATTTGAATGTGGGGGGGAGGATAAAGGAAGAGGAAGAAAAAGCTCAGGGTAAGTCTGTGATTTGGTGACTGGAAGGATAGTGGTGCTCATCAGAAACAGCAAAGTTTGGTCAACAGTGGTTTTGGAAAAGAAATAATGAGTTCTGATTAGGACAAGATGATTTTTAATTATTGGTGGGGTATCCAGGTGGAGATGTCCAGTAGGTAGTTGGTGATATGCTATCAAAGCTCAGGAGACAGGTGAGAGTTGAATATTCAGATTCAGGAGTCATCTACATAGACATGATAATTAAACATAGACGTCCTAAGAAAGGGTGTTGAAATAGTCAAGGAGACCCTTGCCAGAGTTTGGAGAGATGCCCAGGGTTAAGAGAGCAGGACATAGATGATAATCCATAAAGGAGACTAAGAAGAAATGGTCAGACAGGTAGGAAAATTAGGAGAAGAGTGAAAACTGGGATCTTGCATCAATAAGTCTTGACTGATTTTGTCAACAGACTTTCTTTCTCCCTTCCCCAAACATACCAATGATCCAACCCTTTCATGGAGAGTGGTCCAGCCCTAGCAATGCTCCTGAGCAGGGCTGGATGATACCTGGTTTATGTGTCCTGAGAGAAAGATAGAAGATTGTGGAAACCCATATGTTGGGAGCAGAAATCATTATTATGCTCTGTAAGAGAGAGCAAAAAAAAAAAATGAAAAGACCAGTACTTGTTAGTGGAGAAGGAGAAAAAGTAAGATGTAGACCAGCCATATAAAGTAATGAGTGGAAGCAAGAAGGGCTATTATCTTATCTGCTTCTTTCTCTTAAAGAAGAATAAGAGAAATATTTTTTAAATAGCTAAAAGAAAATTAATTTAATGAACAGTTTATTTTTGAAACCCACTGGAATGAATTGTTACTGGGGGAAAGTAATTTGAAATTTATGGAGATTATGCATGTATATGAATCAGTATATCATTTCTAGTTGCATCAGTGATTTTTTTTTTCTGGTAGGATATACGTCATAAGGTCCCAGAACTCCAAAGAAATATTTTTCCTAACATGTTTATAGTCAGAGGTGTGAAAAAAAAATTACTCAAAAATTATGTCAGACAAAATATCAGTCTAAATTATCTTTTTGAATATAGAAAAACTTGAATTTGATAAATATGTACCCAAAGGATTTTGTTTTGATATGGATCATGTAATTGAATTAGAGAGTATTATTGATTTCCGGCTCTACTACCTGTTCTTTTAGCTGAATTGGCAAAATCCCAAAGATAACCTTGCATGCGCTAAGTAGATGAAAATATAGGTCTCCTTTTCTGAGTCTTAGACAGTGATTGATTGAACAGGCAAAGAACTGTTCTGGAAGGAAATAGGAAATGAAGGAAGGAAGGATGGAAGGAAGAAAGGAAGGAAATGAGGGAGAAAAAGACAAAAGGATAGAAGGAAGGAGTAAGAGAGGGAAAAAGGAAGGGAGAAAAAGAAAGAAAAGAAAAAAGGAAAGAAGGAAGAAAAAGAAAGGGGAAAAGGCATAAAGAGAGAGAAAAGAAATAATTTTTTTCCTCATTATTGGGATCACATCTACTCTTGAATTCTTTAAACAGTAGGGATTTATAATGCTCAATTCACTATTCAAATTCATGAATAGGATTTTAAATTTTAAATTCACTTCAACAAATATTTATTAAGTGCCTACTCTGTGCCAGATTCTCTGCTTTTTTCTTGGGATGCAAAGACAAATATGAAACAGTTCTGGCCCTCAATGAACTTACTTTCTACTGGGGAACATAGCATATACACAAATAAATAAATACAAATATATAAACAAAGTAATGTAAAATAATTTGAAAAGAAAAAGAGTGCATTAATACCTACAGGGATCAGGAAAAGTCTCATGTAAGAAGAGACCAAATTTAGGAATGCTTTAGTTTAAGGAGAAAGTTTCCTACTTTTGTTCCAACATTGTAAGTAAAGAAACAACTAAATGTGTTTTCTCCCCAAAGACTCTCTTCCGTAAAAACAAACAAACAAACAAATAACAAACAAACAACTGGTGTGTATTTCAAGAGAAATTTAATCTGTTTGTTTTTGATTCCTTTATATACCTCAGAATGTTATTTTGTAAGAGCTATTTCAAGAGTGACATGTCTTAGGGACCTTTTCATAAGCATTTTTTGTTTTTTGTTTTTGTTTTTGTTTGTTTGTGGGGCAATGGGGGTTAAGGGACTTGCCCAGGGTCACACAGCTAGTAAGTATCAAGTGTCTGAGGCCAGATTTTAACTCAGGTACTCCTGAATCCAGGCCCGGTGCTTCATCCACTGTGCCACCTAGCTGCTCCCCATAAGCATTTTAAGAGAGATTTTTCTTTGAATTCAGAAGTTGCATTTTGTTGGCACCAAATGAAGTGGGAGTCCTGGTAAAAAAAAGAAACCACAGAGTTGTTAAGGCTAAAATTCTAGCTAAATAATCTAAAATATCTAATGAGTGGTTGCCAATAAATTATAAGCTTTAACAAGAGTTAGGCTTTTAAGCATTTATTAAGGAGAATAAGAATTTGGTAAAAAGAGAGAGAAAGGCTTATATTCATCTATCTATTAAACGGAGAGTACATTTCTAGCTCCGCTCTCTGCCAGAATCCACAGGAAAGAGAGAGAGTCAGAGCGCCAGGCTCCCCCTTCTTTCTCCCACAAGCAAACGTCACTTCCTGACGGGAAAGAAAAGATGCATGGTCTGGCCCTCAGAGACCTTCAACTCATGGCAGAGCTTTTCTACAGTAAGTCTCCAGCAGGTGGCATCATTCCAATCGTTAAAGAGTTCAAGGGAATCAAAAAGGGGTCAAACCCATTCTTCAATCCAGAAATAAGATGAAGATCAAGAATAGAAATGTTCATTATTTTCAATAGTATTTCTGAACCAAATAACCCCTTCCCCTAGCCCTAACCCAGGTAACATTTTCTATTGAATTTCTTAAATGCCTAAAAGAATGTTTGCAGATTAGTGATATGACTTGTTTTAATGTCAGGACTCTTTATGAAGGGATGCTTGGAGGGCAGCAGTGATTGAGCTTATTTTAGTAATCTCATACTCTTATAAATTGATGTTCTCTTAGACTTGGTAGAACCCTTGCTAGGAGGATCATCTATGTTATAACTTTTAAGGCAGCACAGGGAAGCTGGATTTGGAGTCAAGGGTTCTTGGTTCAAATTCTGGCTCTGCTGCTCAATGGGTGATAATTGTCAAGTTACATAATCTCCCTGGGCCTCTGTTTCCTGAGTCTCAGAGATGTTAAGTGACTTGCTCAAACTCTCACATGGAATAAGTGGCACAGCATATTTCCCACTGTATCATTCTACCTCATAATATAAGATGTGAAATAGACCACTTAGCTAGTAATCCATTGAACAGCCATGAGTAATTGTAGAGTAATAAAGCCTAAAAGGAGTGATTCAGGGTCAGGTATAGAGTTCTGGACCTAGAGTGAGGAAGATCCAAGTCTAAATTCTACTTCCATCCCTTACCACCATGTGGTGGTGGCCAAATCATTTAATCTCTGTGTATCTTTGTTTCTTCATTTATAGAATGAGGATGGCATTGGAGTTCTTTGGAGTCTCAAATGACATCATATGTATAAACATTTTGTGAATCTTAAAGCATCACATAAATATCAGGGTTTTTGTTTTGTTTTGTTTTGTTTTACCCTAAGCCTGTTTTCTTTGCTTTAGGGAACTCCTCATAAGAAATTCCCTCTATGAGTTAGGGTCAACACCTACTCTGCAGCTGATACTTATGCAATTATTATTGTCATATGTAGTAACATAATGGGACAAAAGGAATCAATTGCATGAACCTAGGGTCTGGACCACAGTTGCATCAGCATGAATAGGATTCCTTCAGGGCTAATTAGTGATGTCAATATTGCTGAAAAGTGATTAGGTTTGGAGTGATGGTCACATCATGTGGAGGTGACCATTAGAGCCCTGCCTCATTCTATGTTCCATTTTTGGTAGTCCCTCTGTCTATATTCAGAAAATGAAAATTTATTTGATAATTTAGTAATTGTATGAACATTTCAGCAAATCATCAAGAGCAAAGCGCTCTTGATTAGAAATTGGAAATTAATTAAAATGACAGAGATAGTAAATTTGGTAGTAAAACAACACATGAAGATTTATTCTTGAAAATGGAGGTGTTACTTAGTCTCCGAAGAACTGAAATTGAGGATCACCCAACAGCAGTGGGGAAGTGCAAGGGAAGTATGTCTATATTTGCTGCACATGTAACAAATGAGGAATTGCATGGGAAAAGTGTTGAGAAGAATATCTTTAGATAAATACATGGCTGTAAAAAAAGATGGACTTATGGAACCAAAAAGGGGGTAACTAGTGGACACCCCCATAATTCATTGTTATGTTGTTTATTCATTCAATCTTGTCTGACTCTTAGTGACCCTATGGACCATAGCATGGCAGGCCCTTTTGTCCTCCACTATCTCCTGAAGTCCATCCAAGCTCATGTTCATTGTTTCCATGACACTATCCAGCTAATCCTCTGCCATTTCCTTCTTTTGCCTTCAATCCTTCCCACTGTCAGGATCTTTTACAATCAGTCCTGTTTCCTCATTATGTAAGCCTCAGGTTTAGTATTTGTCCTTCTAATAAGTAGTCTCAATTAATTTAAATATTGACTGATTTGATCTCTTTACTGTCCAAGAAACTTTTAAAAGTCTTCTCTAGCACCATAAACAACACTATTAATTCTTCAGTGCTCAACTTTCCCTACAATCCAACACTCACAGCCATATATTACTACTGAAAGAACCATGGGCTTGATTGTATGGACATTCATTGGCAAGGTGATGGCTTTGGTTTTTATTTTTTCTTTTAGTATGCAGTCCAGGTATTCCATACTTTCCTTTCAAGGAGTGTCTTTTAATTTCATGGCTGCAGTTGCCATTTATGGTGATCTTTGAGCCCAAGAATATAAAATCTGACACTGCTTCCATTTCTTCTCCCTCTATTTGCTAGGAAGTGATGGGACCAGTTGTCATCATTTTAGGTTTTCTTTTTTATATTCAGCTTCAAACAAGCTTTTACACTCCCCTCTTTCACTCTCATCAAGAGGCTTGCTTCTTAATTCTTCACTTCCTTGGCATCAGAAGTGTATTGTCTGCATATCTGAGATTATTGATACTTCTCCCAGCAAACTTAATTATGATTTTAATTCATCCAGGCTGGTATTTTTCATTACCTACTCTGCATATGAGTTAAATAATAAGGTGATGATATACAACCTTGCTATACTCCTTTCACAATCTTAAACCAATCAGTTGTTCCATGTTTGGTTCTAACTGTTGTTTCTTGTACCAAATACAGGTTCCTCAGGAGATAAGTAAAATGATTTGCTATTCCCATCTCTTTGAAGACTTGCCATATTTTGTTGTGATCCACACAATCAATGGCTTTAGTGTAGCCAATGAAGCAAAAGTAGATTTTTTTTTTCTAGAACTCCCTTGTTTTCCCCATAATCCAGCATATGTTGGCAGTTTGGTCTTCAGTTCTTCTACCTCTTTGAAAATCAGCATGCTTTTGTTTTGTTTTTGTTTTTGTTTTTTTTGGCAGGGCAATGGGGATTAAGTGACTTGCTCAGAGTCACACAGCTAGTAAGTGTCAAGTGTCTGAGGCTGGATTTGAACTCAGGTACTCCTGAATCCAGGGCCAGTGCTTATCCACTGCGCCACCTAGCTGCCCCAGCATGCTTTTCTAATAATTCTTGGTTCACATATTGATGAAGTCCAGCTTGCAGAATCTTAAGTATAACCTTGTTGGAGTATGAAATGAGCATAGTTGTTTAGAAATTTGAATATTCTTTGGCATT
Organism: Dromiciops gliroides; assembly: GCF_019393635.1. Taxonomy (NCBI): domain Eukaryota; kingdom Metazoa; phylum Chordata; class Mammalia; order Microbiotheria; family Microbiotheriidae; genus Dromiciops; species Dromiciops gliroides. The sequence continues at coordinate 25,675,361 of NC_057865.1, read as the reverse complement.
GACATTTTTTTTGGTTTTTTGTTTTGTTTTGTTTTGTTTGCGGGGCAATGAAGCTTAAGTGACTTGTCCAGGGTCACACAGCTAGTAAGTGTCAAGTGTCTGAGGCCGGATTTCAACTCAGGTCCTCCTGAATCCAAGGTTGGTGCTTTATCCACTGCACCACCTAGCTGCCCCCTGGCATTGCTGTTCTTTAGAATTGGGACCTAAACTGTTTTTTTTTCAATCTTGTGGCCATTGTTGAATCTTCATAATTTGGTGGCATATTGAGTGCAACACTTTAACAGCATTATCTTTTAGGATTTTAAATAGTTAAGCTGGAATCCCATCACCTCCAATAGCCTTGTCAGCAATGCTTCCTGCAGCCCACTTGACTTCATTCTCCAGGATGTCTGGCTCTGGATCAGTGACCACAGCATCCTGATGTTAAGATCTTTCTTAGAGTTTTTCTGTATATTCTTTTCACCTCTTCTTATTCTCTTCTGCTTCTCTTAATTCCCTGCCACTTTTGTCTTTTTTCCTGGCCATTTTTGCATGAAACATTCATTCCCTTGATAGCTCAATTTTTCTTGAAGAGATCTCCTGTGTTCCAATTCTATTGTTTTCTTCTATTTCTTTTCTTTGCTCATTTAAGAAAACCTTCTTATCTCTCCTTGCTATTCTCTAGACTTCTGCATTCAGTTAAGTCTATCTTTCCCTTCTCCGTTCCCTTTTACTTTCCTTCTTTCCTCAGCTATTTGTAAAGTCTCATCAGGCAGCCAATTTGCTTTTTTTGCTCTTTTTCTTTGGGCTTTTTTTTGCTGTTGCCTCCTGTAAAATATTGTGAACCTCTGGGAACCTCAGGCACTCTTTCAGATCTAGTCCTTTAAATCTGTTCATCACTTCTACTTCATATTCATAAGGGATAACATTTAGGTACTCATTGTTATACACACAATGCTAAGAGAACCTGAGAAAAATCCCTAGTTCATTGGATGAATTCTTTTGGGAAATTTGGGAGAGGTCACAGACAAGAATTGCAAAGGAAGGACTGGGATGGATGATTTGGGAATCCCCATATTGATGAGATTGATCACCTTGAAGTATTGGAGTTCCTCCTAATGGCAGAGATGTTAAAGTACTTGCTTCCTAAAAAGACAGGAAGGCTGATGCTAGAATAGCAGGCTGGAGAGGCTCATGCAGGTTTCAGGAAAGTTGTTTTTATGGTATCGTTTGAGACACTTTAACAAAACAGAGGGGAAGGCATAAAGAGAGATAAGCTCGAAATAGAAACCTTTCTCGAAAGGTAAATTGAACTAACTGTTTAGGTCCTTTAGAAAAAAGAAAGTCAACAAAATAGAGGATAAACAGGACTTGGTGAAAGTAATTGACTTGGATTTTCCAAGGGTTGTGATAATGCTCTTCAGCAGAGAGGCTGTTCAAGGAAGCACAAATTACTGTGGGGGAAGGGGCCCAAGTCCTTGCAGATGAGAAAGCAGCTGTTCTCAACAATAACATAGTTTCTGCTTTTCAGAGCAAAAGAAGTCAGGAGGTTTTCCAGAGAGTGTTTTGCCCTTAGGATTGGTTGTCATATTCTGTGGGAAATGAGAAGCCAGGAAGGTGATCACGTTGTATGGAAAACAGCCCCTAACTTGAGAAAATCATAGAGTTGGGAGAAACTCCAAGAGTGGGACGGCAAGTGAGTGATTGGGCAGCTTTGGGGACAAGGACTATCTGTTCTTATGGGCATTTCTCCTTGGATGATAACATTAGTGTTGTAACTGAGCAAGAGAGTTAACATTTTAATAAGTACAAGATTTGTGTTGGAGGAGAAGTGTTTCCATTTTCTTGGGAAAATAGCTTGAAAAAGAAGAGATGGGAGGATTGCTCCATCAACATGGTAGGGCTCTCCATTGGTAAGAACTGGAATAAAAACTGTACCTACTCCCAACTAGATCATCAACAGCATGCAATTACAAAATCTGCTGCAATGAACAGCCAAGGTTATGGCCCCCATATAGTTTAATTTGCATTATGAATATCATGATCATCAGTGTGTTAACAGAGAATATAAAGCAGGTTCTGCAAGAGCTGAATGGCTAAGTCCTAGTGCATTTGAAATTCCTTTGTGTGGTACAAAGGCCAATAAGAAATTAACAGGCTTGTATTTTTTGGTATTTCCCAACTTTCACATTATCCAGTTGGGTAAGAGTAGAGCCCAATGAAGCACATGGCCCTTCCCAGCTCATTTCTCAGAGGAGTCTGGTTTGCCAGATGTTCTTTTTATAAATCATGTCTATCCCTACTAAAGGGAATGGACATATTGATATGGAATGTGATGGAATATGATCAGTCCACTGGATTTAGAACCAGGACCTGAGTTCATATTATGGCTCTGCTATCTGTATGATTATAGGCAAGTCACCTCACCTCTCCAGGACTCAGTTTCCTCATCAATAAGATGACTGTATTAGTTGACTTCAAAGACCCCTTCCAAATACCAAATCCTATGACCCTGTGAACTTGATTATGGTCAGCATGCGTTGTTGTGTAATGGATGAGACTGCTATGATAGGAATCATAGGACCTAAGAGGTAATCACTGATTTAGAGGTAAAAAGAACCTCAGAGGGCATCTAGCCCAACCTCTCATTTTACAGATGAAGAAACTCAAGTCCATAAAAAGGGATTTGCCCAAGCTCCCACAGATCATAAGGAGCAGAGTTAGGATTCCAACCCTGCTTCTCTGACTCTCAGCCTAGATGTCTTTCTGCCACATCACTTTCTTGGTTAGATGATGAAACTGACTGTACCTATTTTGATTCAGTCCAATTCACTGACCTGGGTTGTGATATTGCTATAGAGCTGGCATTATTTAGTGACACTTGGCAAACACATTATTTGATTACTAAAAATCCTATCACATCATAGCTCATACAGTTTCCCCTAGTCTTTCCCACACTTACCAATATCCTGTGTGATTTTCCACAGCAGACCACATTTTTAGAGTTGCACAATGAAGTGCAAAGAATGTAAACTCTCACTTTACTTATTGTTTTTTTTGTCTATAAAAGAAGCATTTGTTTCAGTAGAAAAGAATTCCTCTTTAAAAGCTGTCTTCCAACAAAACCTCTCCTATGTATGTATTAAAATCATTTAAAAATTCTGTAATAGTTGCAAGAATAGAGATAAACTTATTTCATGAAACTATGCTTATTAGTATTAGGTAGTACATAAAACAGGGGGATAAGAACTTACCAAAAGTGTTCACCATTGGAATAAAGTATATCCAGCTCATAGTCCAAAGGGAAAGAGGGTTTCCCTCCAGATCAGGAGTGTGTAACCTGGGGTCTACAGGTCTTCCTAGTTGGGAAATATAACTACATGTTAATTTTTACTAAGCTGTATTTTAAATTTAACATTTCCTTCAATTATTTCAAAATATTATTCTAAAAAGAGGTTCATAAGCTTTACTAGGCTCCTGGCAGGGTCCATGGCATACCAAAAAAGTTAAGAATCCTTTTTCTAGATGAGACCTTCCAGATACTTCACTTTTAGCTGCAGTTGTTCTCAGTGGATTTAACCCCAGAGCATTACCTAGCCTCTGATATCAGTTCCATAATCACTCAAAGGAGTTAAACATAACAACCAAACAGAAAAATGTGGATGAATTGTCCAGATTTAAAACTTTAAGTTTTATGGTTAAAAGTGCACTAAGAATTTTTGAGATACTCTGCATTTATTTGGGCCATCATTCAGACCAAAAACATGATCTATCAGTATGTATAATCTCTTTTTTTGGGGGGGGGGAATGTGGGTTAATTGACTTGCCCAGGGTCACACAACTAGTAAGTGTCAAGTATCTGAGGTCAGATTTGAACACAGGTCCTCCTGAATCCAGGGCTGGTGCTTTATCCACTGTGCCACCCAGCTGCCCCAGTACATATATCTCTTGACAGATACTATGGATAGAAAATCAACTGACCCCAAAATTTTACAAAGGAAAGAAAGTTATATTACCCTTGGAAAATTACATGACCCCTTGGAGGACCCTAAACTTCTCTCTGAAATAAAAACTTTATTATAAGTTCTCAGCTGTTGATCCCATATAGTTATGAATCATAGAATAGTACAATCAAGAAATCAAAATTATTCATCACTCAAAGACCAACAACAGCAAGAATATGACAAATTTAAATAGGTTGCATATGTTTCTAATTCAATAAAAGATATCACCAGAGATAGGCTAGTCACATAGAAAAAAAGAATGAAGGACAACAAATGAACCGTCTGTTTACTGTATTGGTTCTCAGAGACTGTCAAGAAACTGAGAGAAAGACCAAAATTCTTTCACTGGCTATTTCAAAAAAAACTATGTTTCTCTTCTTGTTCCCCAATTACATCATGTCTCTGTCAGGGTATGGATAGCATGGTTTATCCATCAATCTCCTGGAATCATCATTGGCTCAGTGCAATGTCCAGAATTCTTTAAAAAATATTTTTATACTATTCCAATGATAAAAATTGTTATTGTTTTGCTCATTTCATTCTGCATTAATTTATAAAGTCTTATTGGCACAAATAGTATTCCATACTTTGTTCAGCCATTGTCCACATGATGGCCACCACTTTCATCGCCCATTCTTTGCGACTAAAAGAACTGCTATAGAGATTTTGTACACATGGATACTTTTCCAATTTCTTTTATTTCTGTTATTGATTTATTCATTTATTTATCCATTCATTCATTTAGCTATTTATTCATTCATTCATTCATCGGGTGTCTATAGCAATTGATTCAATTTTATTTTTTATTATTTTTTAATAATAAACATTTTTATTTATAGTTTTGAGTTCTAAATTTTATACCTCCTTCCCTCCCTCCCCTACACTTTCCCTGAGGCAGTAAGAAATCAGATATGGGTTATACTTGTGCAATTATGTAAAACATTACCATAATAGTCATTTTATACAAGAAAACTTGAATACAAGTAAAAATGAAAGAAAGTGAAAAATAGCACTCTTCATTCTGTGTTCAATCAATATCAGTTCTTTCTTTGGACTTGTGATGGGTAAAATTAAATGAGGACAGCTAGGTGGTTCAGTGGATAGAGCACCAGCCCAGGAGTCAGGAGTACCTGAGTTCAAATCTGGCCTCAGACACTTAACACTTACTAGCTGTGTGACCCTGGGCAAGTCCCTTAACCCCAATTGCCTCACTTAAAACAAAACAAAACAAAACAAAATGTGTGTGGTCACCCTATCTGTCCCCTGTGTGGGGAAAGCTAACTAGGACAACAGTTATTAAACATTTATTAAAATATATTAGAGGTTAACAAAGAGAGAACAAGTGTCTCTGAAAGAATAGGAAAACCCTAACTACCCTAGAGTGAAGATCAGAGCGCCACCTCTCACGAGGTTCCAACCGCCAACTGATAAAACCAGTTGACCAAACCAACTATGTCACACACTACTTCAAACTGATTGGCTGAGGGTGGTCTCATGCTCACTCAGCAGGGGGCCCCTGATAATAATATTCTCACAGTGGGAGATAGTATGTTTAGTCCTTTGGGATTGTCTTGGGTCATTGTCTTGCTGTGATAGTTAAGTCATTTGCAATCCTTTATCAAACAATATCGCTGTCTCTGTGCACAACAATTCTCTTGGTTCTGCTCACTTCAGTATACATCAGTTTATACATGTCTTTCTAGGCCTTTCTGAAGTCATCATGCTTGTCATCTTTTTAGCATAATCATATTCTATCACCATTATATTCCACAGCTTGTTTAGCCATTCCCCAATGGATGGGCATTCCTTTGATTTCCAATTCTTAGCCACCACAAAAAGAGCTGCTATAACTATTTTTGTACAAATCGGTCTTTTTCTCTTTTGGGGAGGGCTTTGATTTCTTTTAAATGCAGGTCTACTAGTGGTATCTCTGGGTCAAAGGGTATGCGCAGCTTAGTAACTTTGGGGGCATAATTCCAAATAGATTTCCAAAATAGCTAGATCACAATTCCACCAAACAGTGTTAGTATGCCTCTTTTCCCACAGCTCCTCTAACATTTGTCATTTTATTTGTGTATGTGTGTGTGTATAAGCCTTGCCAATTTGATGAGCATGAGGTAGAGCTTATTTATTTTTTTTCACTTTTTTATTTTTAAGAACTTTCTTTGATTTTTATTTCTCTAATTATTAGTGATTTGTAGTATTTTTTCACATGCCTATTGATAGCTTGGATTTCTTCCTTTGAAAACTTCCTATTAATATTCTTTGACATTTATGAATTGATTAATAGCTCTTATTCTTTTTTTGTTTGTTTTTTGTTTTTTTTGCGGGGCAATGAGGGTTAAGTGACTTGCCCAGGGTCACACAGCTAGTAAGTGTCAAGTGTCTGAGGCCGGATATGAACTCAGGTCATCCTGATTCCAGGGCCAGTGCTCTATTCACTGTGCCAGCTAGCTGCACCCTAACCATTCTTTATATATTCAGGATATGAGACATTTACCAGAGAAACTTGCTACAGAGATTTTTCCCATATTAACTACTCTATAAGTAATTATCTGTGGAAGGGGCATTAGAGTTGTTTTGCTTGGTCCCAGAGAGGGGAAACATGAGCAGGGGGTAAAAGTTCCAGAGAGGCCAATTTTGTCTATATGTGAGGAAAACCAAATAAATGAAACTACCTTGAGAGGTGTTGGGATTCCCTTCAATGAGGATCTTTAGATGGAGGTTAGAGGTATCTGATCTGTACATTGTAAGGGCCTTTCTTATTAAGATTTGGATTGTGCTAGATGCCTTTGACGTACTTTCCAAGTAGAAGTGTAAAAATTGGTGACACCCAACATGCTTTTTGTGGTACTGAGTATTATCAGTTTTAAGAATCATGATCTTTGTCCTTTAAATAGTATTTTCTATAATTATTCAAAGTCTGGTTTTTCAACAGCTCGATTTCTTGCCTAGACTGGCCTTTTTAAAGTCTTGAGCTTCTATTCACTAAAAATCATTGCTCTTCCACATGACAGCAAATAGCTCTGAAACTGACTTGGTTCTGTAGTCACCTCCAGATGTTTAACCACCACATTTAACTAAGTACATGTACCTGAGCTGTCACTGAGACTTCCATGGCAGGGATCAGAGAAATAGCTGGTAATGAGGACATGATAAGGGAAAGATAACCAGTGCATTAAATGAAGGATTCATATAATAAAAAGAAAAACTGTGGACTAGGCTATTGAATTATTTCCTCTCCTACTAGGACTTCCAATTGGAGGATTTCACCCTTTGAGGATGAATTTCATAGTGATGATCTTGTTGTTGTTGAGTTATTCAGTAATGTCCAACTCTTCATGACCCCATGGACTGTAGCATACCAGTACTTTTCATGGGGTTTTTCTAGCAAAGATGCTGGAGTAATCTACCATCCCTTTCTCCAGTCAATGAAAGCAAGAGAGTTTAAGTGACTTGCACAGAGTCACACAGCTAACAAGTATCCGAGTCTGACTTTGAATTCAGATCTTCCTGACTCCAGACCCAGAGAGCCACTTAGCTGCCTTGAGGTTTTGCCTACCAATGGGTAATTAATAAGTGTTTGTTAAATAAGTGACTTAACTAAATGAATTACACATCCAGGTCCAGGAAAAGCCATGATCTACTCCAACAGCAAAACACTACTTTCTATTAAAAGACTTGAAAGACTCTTAGACTGAAAGGGACAGAATAATTAATCTAGAGGAGCCCCACCTACTTGTTAGCATCCCCATATTCCCCAGACTACTCAGTTCGGAGCAAGATGGTCTACTCATATTTCTAGGACCCCAATATTAAGGTGAGTCACCCAAATAATACTCCGTATATCAAATTTTGGCCCTCACAGGTGAAGGGGCAGCTGCTGAGCCAAGGTCAAAGATGACAGTCAGGATTTCTCCCAGAGGTACAGTGTGCTTCTGTGGCAGTGAGTATGGGCATCTGAGCAGTGATGATGCTTGTAATCTGCTCATCACGTTGCTAGAATTTTATTACCAACATCTCTCTTGTAATAGAGTGGTTCTGGCCATAAGTAGATAGTCTTCCTTCTTTGGGCTCATTTGTCCTGATCACTACCTGCCACCCCATGAATCTGCCCCCTCTTGATTCTTGTAGACCCTGTTTCCCACATAAAATCTGTCCTTTGGCCTACCCACATTAGGAAATAATTACTTCCTATAGCCCTGGCCCCAGACCAGTCCTTCACTATAATTATTCAGCCTCAGCAACGGCCTAGCTAACCAAATTTTGCTCTAACATGTCATCCCTGACTGCTGGGTCTTGACTCCTTCCTACCTGACTAAACTTTGGTCTGGCCTTTCCGCTTCTGAAAATTCAGCCTTTACAATTGCCTGCTTGGCTCATCTAGACTCCAGGCTTAGGGTATAGGGTTGAAGGTTGAAAGAGGGGTGGAAATCTTGGATCACAGTCCTGACTAGATACTGAACTCACCTGTGACCAACAAGGGCACGTTTGCTATTCTGTCAAATGAATTGACATGCTAGAAAATCCTGTCTCTGAGCCAGACTACTTAATTTAGCAATCGATATGGGTATAATTAATTAAGGTGAGTCAGTGTGGTCTAGTGAATAGAGGACTGGCTCTGGAGTCATAAAAATTTGGATTTAAATCCCATCTCTGACATACTGACAGAGTGACAATGGGGAAATCACTTCGCAGTGCCCCAAGGCAACTCTTTAAGGCAACAAGTTTTGGAACTTTTGCTGATCTGCACTGGTAGAAGGGGTTTCTTCACCAGTAATTTCTTATGCCAATTAAATCACAGGCTTGGAACAATGACAAAAAGCATTTAATCAATCATCTTTATATCCGATTTAGAATTCTAGATGAGGTAACAGATGACCAGAGAAGCCAAAGTCATATAGAAAGTTAAGAACAGAATAGGGACTAGAGCCCAAATTAACTAACTCTTTGGACCACTGGTCTTGCTGTTCTGTTACACTGACTTCTTTAGCCTTATATGCCTCTTCCTAGTTTGACTGTTCTGGCCACCTAGGATGGTCTGCACAATCTCATCCCACTGGGTCCATAGCATAACAGCCTAGTTAAAAAATCTATTTTCCAGGCATTATTTATTGATATGCATCGGGAGATTCTTGTGCTTTGTAAAAGGAAAACAACCACCCAGATACTCAAAGGTGTCCTTCTGCTTGTTTGGACCATACTTGCTTGTGTATCTTCTCCATTGCCACCAGTTGGTTGACACTCAGTTTTATGTGCCTGGAATGGTATTATTGTTTCAGCCTTCCTGGCAAGAATCCACAGTGCCCGATATAACATTGCTTCTATTGCAGAATTTTTAATTCATTAAGAAAGAAAGCAGTCCCCCCAATTTGACATCTACCTCAATGTTCTAATTTGTGAAGTGATGTGATCAGGTTTATGCATCTGGGGAAAAGGGTGAATTAGACTAAAAGCCAGAATTTACTCAACATTTTCTTACCACTATCTCTTTGCTTATGTCATTCTTTACATTGAGTGCCTTCCCATCTACTTTCACGTGATTAAATCCTACCTCAACACTCAACTGCAATGCTTCCTCTTCTAAGAAGCCTTCCTTGATTTTCCAGCTAGAAGTAATTCCTTCCCCATATGATCTGTCATTGCAGCCTCTTTGTACCTCTTCACTTTGAGACTATTTTGTTTTGTGATTATTTGCATGCATGTCTCATCTTCCCTATACCCTAAACTCTAAGTCATAGTCTCCTAGAAAGACAATGACTTCTTCCCCTGCCTGGTCAACTCACCACTAAACATAACACTATGCACAAGCTATGAGTTTGTTGAATTTGAATTTGTAGCATTTGCTTCTGAAAGAAGTTTGATATCTGTATCTGATTTTATTTCATTTGTTTTTTTAGTGAGGCAATTGGGGTTAAGTGACTTGCCCAGGGTCACACAGCTAGTAAGTGTTAAGTGTCTGAGGCCAGATATGAACTCAGGTCCTCCTGAATCCAGGGCTGGTGCTCTATCCACTGTGCCACCCAGCTGCCCCTGCATCTGATTTTAGATCAAAACAAATCACTTAAGATGGGAGGCTTCCTTTTAGACATCTTAAAATGTCTAAGCTCCCACCATTTGGGTTATTCCACATGTTATCCTTTGCTTTTGAATAATAATGTAAATAATAATAATGAATAATTATAATTGAATATTATAATTGAATAATAATGTAAAATAATAATGGTGATATAATAGATGCCATGGCAACATCCAATCATAGACTGAAAGCTGGAAGGGGGTTCAGAGGTCATCTTGACCTTATTTCAAAGATGAGGAAGCTTTGGCCAGAGAAGGAAAGAGACTTGTCCATGGTGATATAGCCTTTTTACAAATCTGTTTAAGGTTGGCCAAATTCTTTGTATATACTATCTCATTTGATCCCCACAGCAACCATGTTAGGGAGATCCTATTATAAGCCTCTTTTAAGAGATGAGAAAACAGAGGTCCAAGGAATTTAAGTTACTTGCTCATGGTAGCAGAGGTAACTGGGAGCCAGTTTTTTCTGGCCCTTCAAAAAATATGCCAATTAATAGATTTTGATGAAGCACCTCCTGGGTGTCTCCTTCAGGGATTGCTCTGGGAGATATTTTGGGAGAAATCTGTTTTTTTCTTGCATCATTATTATCCATTCCCCTTTCTCCCCTATCTTCTCTCTTCCCCCAAAGCCCTCCTCTATAACAAACACACATAGTCAAGTAAAACAAATCTGCACATTGGTACATGTGAAAACGTATTTTTCTTACTTTATCTCTAGTCCATCATTCTTTCTCAAGGGAGAGAAAGCAAGTTTCATCACTGGTTTTCTGATGATGTGCTGGGTTATTGCATTGATTAGACTCTTTAGTCTTTTAAGGACATTTTTCCCTTTACAATTCTGGACTCTTTATAAATTGCTGTCCTGTTCCTGCTTACTCCACTTTATATTGGTTCATACAAGTCTCCCCCAATTTCTCTGAATCTATCCCTTTAGCGATTTTTTACAGTGCTATAATATTTCATTGCATATTCCATAACAAAATTTGTTCATCTATTTCCCAATTGATTGACACCCTTTTTATGTTCATTTCTTTACTAAAGCAAAAGGTGTTGCTGTGAATATCTTTGTACTTATGTATTTTTACAGTCTTTCTTTGATCTCCTTAGGGAATAGGCCTGGCAGTGATATCAGTGAGTCAAAATTATGCTTGATTTTATTTTAAATAATTACTTTTAGCATTTCCTTTATATTTTGAGTTCTAAATTTTCCCTCTAGCCTCTCTTCCAACCATTGAGAAAACAAGTAATGCAATATCAGTTATACGTGTGAAGTCATGTAAAACATATTTCCTTATTAGCCATGTTGGTATTAAAAAAAGCAAGAAAAATGTGAAAGAAAATATTATTTATTTATTTAGTTTTTCTTTGAAAGAAAATATTCTTTAGTCTGCACTGAGAGTTCTTCAGTTCCCTCCATGGAGGTGGATAGTATTTGAGTCCTTTGGAATTGTCATGGATCATCATACTGATCACCACTCAATATTGCTGTTACTGTGTACAATGTTTTCCTGCTTTGACTTATTTTATTTTGCATCAATTCACATAATTCTTCCCATGTTTCTTCTGAAACCATCCCCTGATCATTTCTTATAGCACAATAGTAGTACATCACAACTATATGCCACAACTTGTTCAATCATCCCCCAGTTGATGGACATCTCCTCAATTTCCAATTCTTTGGCAACTCAAAAAGAGCTGCTATAAATATTTTTGTATAATTAGGTCCTTTCCCCTTTTATTTTATCTCTTTAGGATATAGACCTAGTAATAGTATTGCTGGGCAACTTTTATGGCCCTTTGGACATAATTATAAAATATTCTCTAGAATGGTTAGAAAAGTTGATAACCCCATGAACATTGCATTAGTGTACTCATTTTCTCCATATATCCTTCAACATTTATCATTTTCTTGACCTATCGTTAGCCAATCTGATAGGTATGAGATGGTATGTAAGAGCTGTTTTAATTGTCATTTTTCTAATCAATAGTGATCTAGGGGCAGCTAGGTAGCACAGTGGATAGAGCACTGACCTTAGAGTCAGGAGGACCTGAGTTCAAATCCAGCCTCAGATCCTGACTCAGACACACTTGCTAGCTGTGTGACCCTGGCCAAGTCACTTAACCCCAATTGCCTCACCAAAAAAAAATAGTCATCTAGAACATTTTTTCAGTTAATTATTCATAGCTTTGATTTCTTCTTCTGAAAACTGCTTATTCATATCCTTTGACCATTTATCAATTGAGGAATGATTCTTATCTTTATAAATTTGGTCAATTCCCTTTATATTTGAAAAAATGAGGCCTTTATCAGAGAAACATGCTGAAAAATTTCCCCCAATTTCCTGCTTTTCTTCTAATTTTGGTCACAGTTTTTTTTGTGCCAAAAGTAATTTAATATGATAAAATTGTCTATTTTAATTCCCTCAATCCTCTCTTTCTCTTGTTTGATCATAAACTATAACCTTATCCATAGATATGTAAGAAAATAATTATTAATAATGGATTTCTTAGAGGGACTGAGGGACCCAGTTCTAGCTTTTCTCCCACCTCTACTTTGGAAGGTTCAGTCCAGAAGACTTTAGCTAAACTCAAGGCCTAATTCTGTGAAGGGTGAGTTCAAGGCCAGTGAACTGAGGGGAATTAAGTCACACCTACCTGAATTCCACTTTGTCTCTCAGTGGGTCTGTCTCCTATTAGACCCTGATGTCATCATGGTAGAGTTCATTTTAATATGGACCACTATTAAGTCAGGCCTACAAATGGTACTGAATGATGCTAGCCAATTAGGCTTAATCAGTGTGAAATGAACCACCTCTTGTAAAAGAGAAAAAACCCTTTGACCATGAGGCTAGTGCAATTCTTGGCTTGCACTCAATGCTCTGTGTGCTGTCCTAATGGTTAGTCCTCTCCTCTTAGGCCAGTACAGGTAATGTAGAGACAAAAATGTCACTGGGGGTTTTTCTGCTTGTGTTAAATGCCACATGGTCAACACTTTAATAATATGTAATATTAATTAATAATAAATATGTAATGCCTAAACAGGCATAATAGCCATTAATTTATAGGTAACGATATTTTAGAAAACCCAGCCTAGTTCCCCAATAATTAAATTAGCACAGATATGACAGGTAGATTTTCCACTGATCCACTAAATTGCTTATGATATAACCCTTTATGTCTAAATCTTGTACCTATTTTGTTCTAATTTTGGCATATTGTGTGAGATGTTGGCCTATGCCTTATTTCTACCAAACTGCTTTCCAGTTTTCCTAGGACTTTTTGTGGTAAGCTCTTATACAAAAAGCTTGGATCTTTGGGTTTATTAAACATTAAATTACTATGATCATTTATTACTATATATTGTGTACCTGATATAGTCCACTGATCTATCACTCTATTTCTTAGTCAGTATCAGACTGTCTTCATGATTACTGCTTTGTAATATAGTACTGGTATGAAATATGGTAATGGTGGGCCACTTGTCTTCACATATTTTTCCTGGTTTTCCTTAATATTATTGATCTTTTCTTCTTCCAGATGAATTTTATTAATATATTTTTCTAGATCTATAAAACAATTCCTTGATAGTGTGTTATTATACTGAATAAATAAATTAACTTAGATAAAATTGTCATTTTTATTATATTTCCTTGGCCTACTTGTGAGCAATTACTATTTCTCCAACTATTTTTTTAGATCTTCATTTGTGTGAAAAGGATTTTGTAATTGTGTTCATTTAATTCCTGTGTATCTTGGCAGGCAGATTCCCAAGTATTTTGTATTGTCTACCATTATTTTAAATGGAATTTCTCTTTCTATCTTTTCCTGCTGGGTTTTTTTGGTAATATATAGGAATACTGATGATTTATGTGGACTTATTTTATATCCTACAACTTTGTTAGAGTTGTTAGTTGTTTCAGTTAATTTTAAAAATTTGTTCTCTAGGTTTCCTAAAGTATATCATTATATCATCTGCAAAAAGTGAAAGCAATGTTTAATCATTGCCTATTTTTATTCCTTGAATTTTCTTGAATAATACAAGAGTATTATTGCTATAGCTAGCATTTCTAATATAATATTGAATAATAGTGGTAATAATGGACATCCTTACTTCCCCCCTGGTCATATTGGGAAGGCTTCATGTTTATCCATGTTACAGATAATGTTTCTTCTTGGTTTTAGATAGTCCTGCTTATAATTTTAAGAAAGGCTTCATTTATTTCTGTTTTCTAATTTTTTCAAACTATAAATATGTTGCATTTTGTCAAAAGTTCTTTCTGCATCTATTGAGACAATCATAGGTCTTTTGTTTTTGTTATTCATAAGGTCAATCATGTTTATACTACTACTTACTACTTACTTTTAACCAGACATGCATTCCTGACATAAATCCCACTTAGTCATAGTGTGAGATCTTTGTGATATATTGTTGTTATCTCTCTGAAAGTATTTTATTTAATGTTTTTGGAGAGCTATTCACTTGGGAAATTGGTTTTCTTTCTCTCTTTTATCGCTCCTGTTTTAGGTATCAAAACTATATTTGTGTCATAAAAAGGAATGTGGTAGGATTCCTTCCTTACTTATTTTCTCAAATAGTTTGTGTAGAATTAGGATTGGTTGTTACTTAAATGTTTGGTGGGAATAACTTGTAAATATTTTTTAGGGAGCTCATTTATGGCTTATTCAATTTTTTCCCAAGATATAGGTTTAAACATTTTAAGTATTTCATTTCCTTTTCTGTTAATCTGAGCAATTTATATTTTTGTAAATATTAACCCATTTCACTTAGATCTTATCAGTTTTATTGGCACATAATTGGGCAAAATAATTCCTAATAATAATTGGTTCAATTTTATTTTCATTGGTGGTTCATTAACACTTTTAATTTTTTACATTGGTAATTTTTCTTCTTTTAATCATATTAAACAATGGTTTATTTATTTTACTGTTATTAATTCAATAAGATTCTAGTTTTATTTATTATTTCAATGGTTTTCTTTCAAGTTTGTTAATTTCAACTTTAATTTTTAGGATTTTCATTTTGGTGCTTAATTGGGGATTTTACATTTGTTCTTTTTCTAGATTTTTTTTCAGTTTAATGCCTAATTCATTGATTTGATCTTTTTTATTGATGTAAGAATTTAGAAATATTACATTTCCTCTAAGTTCTGCTTTGGCTGCATTACACAAGTTTTGGTAAGTTGTTTCATTGTTGTTATTATCTTTGATGAAACTGTTGATTGTTTCTGTCATCTCTTCTTTGACCCACTAATTCTTAAAGATTAGATTATTTAGTTTCAATTAACTTTAATCTATGTTTCCACAGATTTTTGTTGAATATAATTTTATTTCATTTTGGTCCAAAAGTGGTACATTTGATATTTCTGTTTTTGCATTTATTTGTGCCCTAATCCATGGTCAATTTTTGTGAAGCTGCCATACATAGCTGAGAAAAAGTATACTCTTTTCTATTCCATTTAGTTTTCTCCAGAATTCTATCATATCTAACTTTTCTAAAATTGTTTACCTACTTCATTTTATGGTTAGATTTATATATTTGTCTATTCATTTTATGGTTAGAGTTATCTATCTCTGAGATGAGAAAATCAAGTTCCTCTACTAGTGTGACTTTACTGTCTATTTCTTCCTATAATTCACTTAATTTTTATTTTAAGAATTTGTTTGTGATTTCTCTTCTGGGTCACAAGGCAAGCAGGCTTGTGGTTGCTTGAAGACCAGAGCACAGGCCAGGGGAGTGGGGAATGTACCTCTCCTTAAATCCTACCACCTGGGATCCCCCTGAAGCTTGGGAAAGTGTGCCCTGGAATCAGTGCCCCACTTTAAAAAGGAGTTAAAAGTCAAGAAATAGTCTGGCAAAATAAACAAACAGAAAAAAATGCTGACCCTAGAATGTTTCTTTGATGATAAGGAAGATCAAAATACACCCTCAGGAGAAGATAACAAAGTCAAAGCTCCTACATCTGAAGCTTGCAAGAAAAATATGCATTGGTCTCAGGCCACAGAAACACTCAAAAAAGACTTTGAAGATAAGGTAAGAGAGGTATATGAAAAAATGGAAAGAGAGATGAGAGTGATGAAGTAGGGTCATGAAAAAAGGTCAACAGCTTGAAAAGACAAATTGGCCAAATGGAAAAGGATGTACAAAAGCTCTCTGAAGAAAATAATTGCTTAAAAATTAGGATTGAGCAAATGGAAGATAATGACTTCATGAGAAATCAAGATATAATAAAGCAAAACCAAAAGAATAAAAAAAGGAGGACAAAATGAAATATCTCCTTAGAAAAACAGCTAACCTGGAAAATAATCCAGGAGAGATAATTTGAAAATTATTGGACTACATTAGAGTCATGATAAAAAAAGAGGTTAGACATCATCTTCCAAGAAATCATCAGGGAAAATTGCCCTGATATTCTAGAAACAGTAGGTAAAATAGAAATTGAAAGAATCCACCAATCACCTCCTGAAAGAGATACCAAAATGAAAAGCTTCAGGCATATTATAGCTAAGGAAAGGTTTATTGTTGTTGTTGGTTGTTGTTGTTTATCTGTGGCAGGGAAGAACTGATTAGCCTGTTCACCAATTAGGATTCTGTATTTATTTCTATCAAGTCTCAACATTGACTATTTTAAACTGATTTATTTGTCATACTTAAACCTATTGGTACATATTAGTGGGAGACTGGGAGTCAGCTTGGCACAGTGGAAAGAGAGCTGTATTTGGGTTCACACTTCTAGGATTTTGAATCCTGATTCTAACATCTACTTACTGAGTGACCTTGGGCAAATAGTTTGATTTCTCTCAGCTTCCTCATGGAAAACAAAGGAAATGATAATTCACTGATAGTTGTGAGGAAAGCATTTCTGTCAACTGTAAAACTATATAAATCATAGCACCACAGGACTAGAGTTGAAAGGGTTCTCTGAGGCCATCTAGTGCAATATTATCATTTGCTGTATGAAGAAACTGAGATCCACAGATGTTAAATTTCTGCCCTCTATATTTTAAAGTTAAACAATTTGGCCAAGGACATACAAGTATTAATAATGAAGGCGTGAAGGCAGATTTCAGAAAAACCTGGAAAGACTTACATGAACTGATGCTGAGGGAAATGAGCAGACCAGGAGAACATTGTACACAATATCAACAACATTGTGTGATGATCAACTCTGATAGACTTAACTCTTCTCAGCAATGCAATGATCCAAGATAATTCCAGAGGACTCATGATGGAAAATGCTTTCTACATCCAGAAAAGGGAACTGTGGAATCTTGATGCTTATTGAACCATGCTGTAGCTACTTTTCTGTTTTTACTTTTTTGAGGTTTTTCCTTTTTTCTGATTCTTCTTTTACAACATGACAACGCAGAAATATGTTTGATGTGATTGTACATATATAACCTATATCAGATTGCTTGCTGTGATTGTCTTGGGGAGGGGTGAGGGAAGGGAGGGAGGGAGAAAAATTTGGAACTAGAAATCTTATAGAACAAATGTTGAAAAGATTTCTACATGTAACTAAAAGTAAAATACTTTTTTTCTTCTTTTTTTTTTTGGTGAGGCAATTTTTGGTGGTTAAGTGACCTGCCCAGGGTCACACAGCTAGTATGTGTTAAGTGTCTGAGGCCACATTTGAACTCAGGTCCTCCTGAATCCAGGGCCGGTGCTCTATCCACTGCACCACCTCGCTGCCCCTTAAAAATAAAATACTTTTAGGATTAAAAAAAGAAAAAAAAAGAATTTGGTTGCTATGTCATTTGGTGCATATATGTCAAGTATTGATATTACTTCATTTTCTATAGTACCTTTTTTGCAAAATGTAGTTTCCCTGATTCTCTCTTTTAATTAGATTTTTGCTTTTCCTTTGTCTGAGATCATTTCTACCCCTCACTTGTTTTTTTACTTCAGCTGAAGCATAATAAATTTTTATTACACTCTTATTTTAACTGTTTTGGTCTTTCTGTTTTAAGTATGTTTATTATAAATAACATATTGCTGAATTCTTGTTTCTAATCATTCTGCTATCCTCTTCCATCTTATGGGTAGGTTCATCCCATTCAAGTTCACATTTAATTTTTGATTACTATTTCCCTCTATCCCTTTCTTCTCTCTCTCTCTCTCTCTCTCTCTCTCTCTCTCTCTCTCTCTCTCTCTCTCTCTCTCTCTCTCCCCTCCTTAAAAGTCAGTTTTGCTTATGACCACTGCCCTCCCACTTATAATTTTCTATTTCTTTTGTCCTTTTTTTCTTCTCTTTCCCTGTTGGGAAGGATATATTTTTCTACCCAACTGAGTGCTGTTGAGGGTAAGGTTCAAGTGTTGCTAGTCCCTTCCACATTTCGCCCTCCACTGCAAAAGTTCTTCCTTGTGCATCATTTTATGTGAAATAAATTTCTGTATTCATTCCCTTCCCCCTTTCTCTATGCATTCCTGTTTTTCACACCTCCATTTTTTTGAGATCATTCCAACATAATCACTGCATACCCATGTCTTCTGTCTATGTGGATTCCATCTAATCGTCCTAATAATGAAAAAGTTCTTAGGAGTTGCATTATCATCTTTCCATATAGGAATGTAAACACTAAACTTCTTCAGTTCTTTATCATTTCTTTTCATGTTTACCTTCTTATGCTTTTTTTAAGTCTTCTATTTAAAAGTCAGATTTTCTGTTCCACTCTAGTCTTTTCATCTGAGATGAGTGAAAGTCCTCTATTTCATTAAATATCCATTTTCACCCTGAAGGATTATGCATAGTTTTGCTGAATAGGTTATTATTGGTTATAACTTTAGTTCCTTTGCCTTCTGGAATATCATATTCCAAGCTCTCTGCATCTTTTACATGGTAGCTACTAGATATTCTGTGAAGCCTTTTGACAGTGTCAAGAATTTTGTTAGCAAGAAGTTTCTTTTCTAGGTTTTTCAGCAGCTATGGCAACTGTGGCAACTGAGGAGTCAGAGTCTGCAGAGACAGTTGCTATGTTGCATCTTCACAAATGTTGTTGCCCTGGATGGTGGTGGGGGATCAGTGGGAAGCAGGCAGCAGGGATGACGAGGCTATAGTTCCCAGGGCTATTGGCCTGATTGTTTGATAGTGGGTTTGTTAGTAGTTAAAGTTGGTAGTAGTGGGGATGGTGGACCATATTTCCCTTGGATGACATCTGAGGGGGCAACGAGACTAGTGGCACCAAGTTGTAAAAGGCTTTAAATTCCTAACAGAGGAATTGGTACTTGATCCTAGAGGTAACAAGGATCCCTTGAAGTTTATTGATCAAGGGAATAGTGTGCAAAGAAATTCATCTTGTTAGCTCTGGGGAGGGTGCACTTGAGAGGTGAGAAGCTTGAGGAAGGGAGTACAATGAGGAGATGATTGTAGAGGTGTTGGGGGCCAAATCTTGGGTGGTGACTGCATGAGTTGAGAAAAGGGGATAGGTATCAGAGAGGTTGTAAAAGCAGAATCAAGAAGACTTGATGCTTGATGGGATATGGGTTACAAGGGTGACTAAAGATTTGATATTGGTTCTGACATTATGAAATTAGACTGGAAGGATTATGGTGCCATTAACAGTCATAGAGGACTCATGTGGAAGTATGTTCCCCATGATTGTACAGGTATAATCTATATAAGACTGCTTGCTGCCTCAGGGAAGGGGGAGGAAATGGAGAGAAGGAGAAAGATTTGGCACTCAAAATTTTTTAAAATGAATATTGAAAAGTATCTTTACATCAATTAGAAAAAGAAAAAATAAATTTTTTTGGTGTGAGGCAATTGGGGTTAAGTGACTTACCCAGGGTCACACAGCTAGTAAGTGTTAAGTGTCTGAGGCTGGATTAGAACTCAGGTCCTCCTGAATCCAGGGCCAGTGCTTTTATATACTGTACCAATTAGCTGCCCCAATAAAATAATATTAATTGGGAAAAAAACAGTCATAGGAAAATTTGGGAGAAGGCTGGGTCTGAGGAAAAGGGTAATGAGTTCTATTTAGGATATATTGAGTTTGAGATGTTTTTTGGGACATCCAATTTAAAATGTAGGGTAGAAGATTGACCCCATGTCCTAGAGTTCATTTTGCTTTTGTAGTATCTTAAGGGTGCTAATGTAGCACTTGCCCTGTTCATTGGCTTGCTTTGGTTCTTGATATAAAGTCAGAATGCCTTTAATATAAAATTTATATTCCATGATTCACTTGTTGTTAGGTGATACAGTGGATAGAATACTGGCTGGAGTCAGGAAAATCCATCTTTCCAAGTTCAAATCAGCCCCAGGCCCTTATTAGCTGTGCAACCCTGGGCAAGTCACTTGACCCTGTTTTCCTCAGTTCCTCATATGTAAAATGAGCTGAAGAAGGAAAAGCCAAAGCACTCCAAGATATTTGCAAAGACAACCCCAAATGGAATCACAAAGTGTTGCATAATTGAAATGACTGACCAATGACAACAAAAATTTTTCTGCAAGAGATAGCTTTTTTTTATTGAGCAGTTGTTGTTGTTCGTCTTTCAGTCTCAAAGAGGACCATGACATTGGGGGGTGATATTATGACTTGCAGTGAATTGAATTTAATTGAGGGAGGACTGTTTCAAAGTCACCAGCCTCACTCTCTCCTTCAGAGCCATCTGTGTCCAGTGGCAAGATATAGATCAGGATGACTGCAGATGGCCCTAGATGCAGACGATGACCTTGGTCTTTTAAAGCTAAGGTCTTTTCCATGTCTCAGTTTGCTGGGTTAGGAATGAGGCAAAGAATGGCCTTCTTTACCTAGTCAAAACAAACATACACACAGACAGAAAATAAAATAAACAAACAAGCAAATAAGCAAGAAAGCAAACAAACAAATAAATGAGCAGACAAACAAATAAATAGATAAAGAAATAGAAAGAACAAGGAAGGAAGGAAGGAAGGAAGGAAGGAAGGAAGGAAGGAAGGAAGGAAGGAAGGAAGGAAGGAAGGAAGGAAGGAAGGAAGGAAGGAAAGAAGGAAGGAAAATAAAGTCTGAGATGGGAAGGCCCTCGGGCTTTCTGGCCCAAACAAAAGTAATTGCTATTTACACTCACTCTGAGCCTTTAAGGGGCCAAACAGTGACCATGGTGGGACCTATTGTTGGCCAATCTGTAAGAGTCAGAGTAATTTGGGGTTAAGGCATGGTCCTTAAAAAAACTCTAGGCCCTAAACTGCAAGACTCCTTGTGAGGTTTAAGCAATCAAAACATATTCCTTTGGGCAGAGTACTCACAGCTATAGGCAGTTAAAGTAGAGGGAGAGGGAGAAGGAACTGGAGCTGCATTGCCCAACTTTTGCTTGCCACTTTGGTCCCCAATGGGGCAGCTCTTACAGAATGTTGGTTGTCTTTAGTTCTCGAAGAGAACTATGATATTGGGAGGCAATGATATATATCAGGACAATTGGAGATGGCTTCATTGAAATAGCTATCAATTTCCCAAATTCAATATAGCTCAGTCTCTTCCTTCACCTGTTTTGAGCCAAATTCATTGTCCATCTTTATAGTGCCTAAAGTAAATTGGTAATAGTAAGCATTGTCTATTGGTTTAGAGGCAATGAAGTCTAGAGGATAAAGAGTTAGCCTTAAAGTCAGGAAGGCCTGGGTTCAAGTACTTCTTTTGATTAATATAGATTGTGACCACAGGAAAGTCACCTACTCTCAAAATGCCCTAAGCAACTCTCTAAGATTATAAATTGCAGACCAATTGCTTATCTGAATGAGTAGAGGGAATTTCCATATTGGAAGTCTCCTACACCAATTAAATCAGAAGTCTGGACAAAAGAAGTAGTACTGTTATTGTTATTAATTTGATAGACTGCCCAGTTGCAGATCATAGTCTGAGTAATAAATGTTTTTCATATACTCTTCTTTTTCTACATGGCTGGTCAAAATCATGTGAGATTAGATGATTGTAGCCCTGAGAGTCCACTTGACCAAACTGGCCATCCGCTCCTGATCCATATATTTATGTTGTACTCCAGATAGCCGTATCCCTGCTCTTATTCCTGTGAGCTGCCACCTTTATGTGAACTTTGGTAGTATTTTATTTTTATTTTTTCCAATTACATTTAAAGATAGTTTTTAACATTCATTTTTGTAAGATTTTGAGTTCCAAATTTTTCTCCCTCTACTCCTTTCCCCTTCTCAAATCCAGCTAGTAATCTGATATAGGTTATACATTACAATCATGTTAAACATATTTCCATATTAGTCCTGTTGTGAGAGAAGAATAAGAACAAGAGGAAAAAAATAATAACAACAACAAAACACAACAAAAGTGAACATATTATACTTTACTCTGCATTCAGACTTCATAGTTCTTTTTCTGGATGTGGAGAGCATTTTCCATCATGAGTTTTTTGGCATTGTCTTGGATCACTGTATTGCTGAGAAGATCTAAGTCAATCACAATTGATCACCACACAATGTTGCTGATACTGTGTACAATGTTCTCTTGATTGTGCTCATTTCACTCAGCATCAATTCATATAAGTCCAGGTTTTTCTGAAATCTGTCTGCTCATTATTTCTTACAGCACAATAGAATTCCATTATATTCATATACCACAACTTGTTTAGCCATTCCCTGATTGATGGGCATCCCCTCAATTTGCAATTCTTTGCCACTACAAAAAGAGCAGCTATAACTATTTTTGTACATGTGTGTCCTTTTTCTTTTTTTTATGATCTCTTTGGGATATAGACCTAGTAGTGATATTCCTGGGTCAAAGGTTATTTACAGTTTTATAACCTTTTGGGCATAGTTCCAAATTGCTCTCCAGAATGGTTGGATCATTTTACAACTGCACCAACAATGCATTACTGTTCCAGTTAACCCATATCTTCTCCAACTTTTATTATTTTCATTTGTTGTCATATTAACCAATTGGATATCTGTGAGGTGGTATCCCAGAGTAGATTAATTTGCATTTCTCTAGTCAGTAGTGATTGAGAACTTTTTTTTTTTTACATATGGCTATAGATAACTTTAATTTCTTCATCTGAAAACTACCTGTTCATATCCTTTGACCATTTCTAAATTGTGGAAATGACTAGTATTCTCATATATTTGATTCACTTCTGTATATATTTTAGAAATGAGGCATTTATCAGGAACACTGGCTGTGAAATTGTTTCCCAGCTTTCTGCCTTCCTTCTAATCTTGGTTTCATTGGTTTTTGTTTATGCAAACCCTTCTTAATTTAATGTACTAAAACTGATCCATTTTGCATTTCATAATGTTCTCTATCTCATCTTTAGTCATAAATTTTTACCCTCTCCATTGATGCAACAAGTAAGCTATTCCTTCCTTTTCTAATTTGCCTGTGGCATCACCCTTTCTGTCTAGATCATGTACCCATTTTGACTCTGTCTAGATCACGACCCATTTTGTAAATTGTTGGTCTATGCCTAGTTTCTGAAAAAATATTTTCTAGTTTTCCCAGTAGTTTTTGTTACATAGTGAATTGTTATCCAAGAGGCTAGAGTCTTTGGATTTATCAAACAGGAGATTGCTATATTAATTTACTTCTTTTTTTTAAGGGCATTGAGGGTTAAGTGACTTGCCCAGGGTCACACAGCTAGTAAGTGTCAAGTGTCTGATGCTGGATTTGAACTCAGGTCCTCCTGAATCTAGGGCTGGTGCTTAATCCACTGCAACGTCTAGCTGTCCCCTATAATATAGTTTTAAATCTGATATATCTAGGCTACCTTCCTTTGCATTTTTCCCATTAATTCCCTTGATATTCCTTTTTTTCTTTTTTGGTGAGGCAATTGGGGTTAAGTGACTTGCCCAGGGTCACACAGCTAGTAAGTGTTAAGTGTCTGAGGTCGGATTTGAACTCAGGTCCTCCTGAATCCAGGGCCAGTGCTCTATCCACTGCACTACCTAGCTGCCCCCTTGATATTCTTGATCTTTGTTCTTCCAGATGAATTTTCTTATTATTTTTTCTAGCTCAAAGTAATAATTTTTGGTAGTTTGGTATGGTACTGAAATAAGTAAATTAATTTAGGTAGAATTGTCATTTTTATTATATTACCTCAGCCTATTCATGGGAAATTGATAATTTTTCACTTGTTTAGAGATGATTTTATTTGTGTGAAAAATGTTTTGTAATTTTGTTCATATATTTCCCGGATTTGCCTTGGCAGGTAGACTCCCAAATATTTTATACTGTCTACAATTATTTTAAATGGAATTTCTCTTTCTATCTCTTGCTGCTGGGCTTTGTTGGTCATATGTAGAAATACTGATGATTTATGTGGGTTAATTTTATATCCTGCAACTTTGCTAAAATTTTTAATTGTTTCAAGCATTTTTTTAGTTCATTCTTTAGGGTTCTCTAAGTATGCCATCATATCATCTGCAAAGAGTGATTTTGTTTCTTCCTTCAATTTATTTTTCTTTTCTTATTGCTAAGATTAACATTTCTAGTTCAGTATTGAATAATAGTGGTGATAATGGACATCCTTCTTTCACCCCTGATCTTATTGGGAATGCTTCTAACCTATCCCATTACATATAATGCTTGCTGATGGTTTTAGATAGATACTGTTGTGATGAAATGATGAGATTTAGCAGATACTCAAAGACCCACCTGGAGATTAATCTAGACTGATTGAATCAAGTGAGAGTGATTAACTACTGATTAGCCTACTTCAAGTTAACTGGATTGTAATCACACCTGGAGAGCACCTTCAGAACCAATGGAGTTGGATGATGCCAACCAATCAGCTTGAAGCAGTGTGTAAGGACCACCTCTGTTCCAGATCTATAAAAAGCCTCCACAATCAGTTTGCTGGAGAGAGTTCGTATTTGAAGCAGGCTTGTGGCAGAGGACTTGAGGAAGAACCAGACCAGGCTGGAACTGTAGGCTAAATAGGCTTTTTTCTTAACTTTCTGAACTCCATGGGAATATCTGTATGCTTTAATAAATGTTGAATGCCCAAGGACTGGTGCTAAAGCTTCTAATTTAAGGTGACCACAATTTAGATTTTAAACATCACACTGTTTATCATCTTAAGAAAAGCTCCATTTATTCCTATACTCTCTAGTATTTTAATAGGAATGGGTGCTGTATTTTGTTAAAAGCTTTCTCTGCATCTATTGAGATAATCATATGATTTTAGTTCATTTTATTATTGATGTGGTCAATTATTTTGATAGTTTTCCCAATATTGAACCACCTCTGTATTCCTGGTATGAATCCCACCTAGATAAATTGCTGTGATCTCTTTGCTAATATCCTATTTAGAATTTTAGAATATTTATTGGGGAGATTGGTCTATAATTTTCTTTTTCTGTTTTTGCTCTTCCTGGTTTATGTATCCACACCATATTTGTCTCATAAAAGGAATTTGGAAGGATTCCTCCTTCACCTATTTTTCCAAATAGTTTATATAGTATTGGAGTTAATTGTTCTTTAAATGTTTGGTAAAATTCACTTGTAAACCCATCTAGCCCTGGGGAGTTTTTTTTTCTTAGGAAGTTCATTGATGACTTGTTCAATTTCTTTTCCTAAAATGGACTTATTTAAGGATTTTATTTCCTCTTCCATTAATCCAGGCAACTTATATTTTTGTAAATGTTACTAAATTTCATTTAGATAATCAAATTTATTGGCATATAGTTGGAAAAAATAGCTCCTAATTATTGTTGTAATTTCCTCCTTAATGTGAACTTTGGTTGGTAAATGCTAGTGTGTTGGAGAGCCTAGTGAGCCAATCATAGTGACATAAGTCACATTTTACCAGGAACCACTTAATATTTAAATTTCATTTTAATTTCATTGCCTCCATGTCATGCATTTGATGGGTTGTCATTTAAAAAGTGTGCACTATTTTTATGTCAGGATATATGACAGGATTTATTTGACTCCTAGGGAGTCAAATTGTGGGAGGATCTGGGAAAATACATATGTATTTATACATATATATTTATTTTTAAAATGACTATTTATAGGACTAACTTCCCAGGAATCCCTAGTTAGAAATCAATATTCTGTAGCAACTGAATCACTGTAGTGGTCAGGTGTTCTATTTCTCCTTGGTGCTTTGGAGAAAGAAAATTTTTGATTTTGAGTCAGGAGACTCCTGTTTGGATCCTGCCTCTGGTGCTTAGTTGTTGTTTTCCTTCTCTGAGCCTCAGTTTCCTCATCTGTCAAATGGGAATAGTAACATCTGAAAACTTGCATCACAGGGTGGTTATGAGGAGGCTCAGGTGAAAATAACATCTCTAAAGGCTATTTTTAAAGTGAACCTATTCAAATAAATGAATCTGTCATCTTCTTGTGTCTGAATTATTTTAGGGAAGCTTTTCTTATTAGCAAATATAGGGAAGATTTGTTACCTGATAGAATACAATGACAATTTGGACATATTCTCTCTGTCACTTGGATGGAAATGTTGGAATTCACCTTTTCTGTTTCTTTTACATTCTTCACAAAAGGCACCAAAATGTTGGTTATATTTTATCTGGAACAAGTCAATGAATTAACAAGTACTTATTAAGCTCCTGCTAGGTGCCAGACCTTACTAGATGCTAGGAGAACAAAGACAACAATGAAACAGCCCCTGATCTCAAGGAACTTACAATCATGGAAATGACTAGTACTCCCTATTAATGATATTAGTAAGGAGAATCTGCCACTAAGGTCCTCTGATGCCTTATTGTAGAGTGGAGGTATCCCTTGGTTCTATATTATCACAGGAGGATTCCCATAAGTTTCTTCCAAGCTTTAATTAGGGGTACTTTCTTGACTAAGCACCAGCCTAGCTTTGTTAATAAAGTTTGGATGCAGTGATAAATTGTGTGACTATGGCAACTCTCAAAGGTCCGTTACTGAGTTGTAGATGTGTAGGGTGTGTGTGTGTGTGTGTGTGTGTGTGTGTGTGTGTGTGTGTGTGTGTGTGGTGTGTGTGTGTGTGTGTGTGTTAGTTTTATTTGTGCCTTTTTGTGAGGCAGTTGGGGTTAAGTGACTTTCCCAGGGTCACACAGCTAGTAAGGGTCAAGTGTCTGAGGCCTGATTTGAACTCAGGTCCTCCTGAATCCAGGGGCAGTGCTCTATCCACTGTGCCACCTAGCTGCCCCACCTTTTGTTTTTAATACCCAAATCATTTCCTTTTAACACTCCTTCCCAAGATACACTGCAATTGGTGAATCTCCATTGTAACAAAGAAAACCACTTAGGCAAAAGTCAAAGACCTAATCACATTGTAAGGAAAATCTACCATATCCTATTTACCTTGTCCCCTACCCCTCTCATGAGAGGGGGTGGGGTGTAACTCAGTATTAGTTTTTCAGTACCAAGACATCTTCTGACTATTAATATTTTCAGTTACGTGACTGTAGTT
This sequence comes from Dromiciops gliroides, assembly GCF_019393635.1. NCBI lineage: Eukaryota > Metazoa > Chordata > Mammalia > Microbiotheria > Microbiotheriidae > Dromiciops > Dromiciops gliroides. The sequence continues at coordinate 25,647,938 of NC_057865.1, read as the reverse complement.
GAAGAAGGGCCAAGAGCTGCCCTTTGCACCAAGGGACCAGAGTTCTAGGCTCATGCAGACTAGGTTCATAACCTAGAGCAAGCTGACCTCTAAAAGAGAGGAAATCAAGCTCTTCTTAGATTCTCAAAAACATTATACCCCCATCTCAGAGTAGAACTGTGGGGAAAATATCTTCAAATTTAGGAATGGCTCCTGTAAAGGATTTCTACAATAGGGATTAAGAAGGTCCTTTCTAAGGTACTCAGGGTTTTATGTGGATTTATTAGTTTAAAAAGATGTTTCTGACTTCCATCCAAAGAAGGAAGTAAGAGGTTCAAATTATGCCTTGTGTCTGGGCAGGATTATTATTCATTCTAGGTGTCCTTGACTGGAGGCTGCTGACTCAGGTTTTTCCAAGGGCCACTTGGGGTTATTTGAGGTTTCAGTTTCTGGATTCACCCCTGATTTATGGAGTGAATATTGTTGAATTACTTGACCTCTTATTGTCTCATAGGAAAAAGAGAACTTACCTTCCACCTCACCAAAGTAGATGTGAGAATTAATTTGATTAAGTACAAACTTAAAGCACTATATGCTTTTTTGGGGTAAGTGCTAACAACGATTTCTGGTCATTATTGTCATAATTGGTATCTGTCATCAAGGGATGAGGCCAGGTAAATTCAGACTGCCTTGTTGACCACAGTAGGGTACATTTTTTTTTGCACCATAGCATCTCTCCAAGACTTTTTCCCAATTTGTAAAAACAAGTACAATATGCATGCATGGAGGGAGTGCTTATACTAAATGAAGTCACAGATTGTTATTGTAGTACAAGTACCGTTAAAATGGTTATTATTGCTATACAGAAATCAAGGTCAAGGGGTGTGAAAATGGTTTGCAATATATAGTGAAAGGGGTGGTGCTTAAATTGTCATTTAAGGGAATGTGTTGCATTAGTGAGCAGTCCAACAGAATCGGGAAAGAAAATTAAATGTGAAGCATTTGATATTGGAAAAAAAATCTAATACTTACCACATAGAAAGTGTGTAAGAAGTGTTGATTTAATTAGACTGTCCTCCCCCCCTTTATGGGGAAAAAGAACAATAATAGTAGTACCACTCTTAAGAAAAGATGACATAAAATGCAGGATGTGGGGGTGGGTGAGGAAAGAATGAGGAACAAAACAGCAATGTTACAAATGTATGACTGCTTTGCCAGGAAATATAAATGAGAAGAATGAAGCAATAATGCTACATTTCTGAAGCCTCATTTTGGGGATGTGCTTTACACTGAGGATTATTAAATAATCACAAAATTCTAACATATCGAAGGATAGCTTATCCATTATTTGTATAAGATATCTATATTCCTTACTCATCTCTGGTTATATTACTGGTCTGTTCAACACTCTTTCATGGTTCTCACTTGCTTACTATATGAAGTTCAAAATATACAAGGGCCTGCTATAAAGGCCCTCTACAATCTGGTGCCACCTACCCTTCTATATTTATATGCACATATGTGTGTGTATATGCATATATGTGTGTATATGTCTATCTATCTATCTATCTATCTATCTATCTATCTATCTATCTATCTATCTATCTATCTATCTATCTATCTATCTATGTTGTTGCCTTCCATGTACTCTGTGCTATAAACAAATGAAGTTATCCATGGTCTTATGCACACACACCAAGCTTTCTCCCCTGTCCATGCCTATACTCATTTGCAAACTCTACTCTTTCCCTGGTATCTTAAAGATCAATTCCTTGTCATTGTCAAACTTTTAAATACCCTTGAATTCCAGCTCAAAGTGTATTTCCTTTCCCTCCTTTCCTAGCATAGGTATCTTCCCTTGGATCTTACGGAACAATTTGCTCATACCTTTCCAATATACTTATGCATCCTGTTGTATTTTGCTGATTGTCTATGTGTCAAATTCCTCTGCTACACTATAAGTTCCATGAGAGCAGAGGCTGTGCCCCAGCTAGGTAGAATAGAAAATAGATTATAGCGATTTGAACAGTGTGTCTTAAAATTCTTTTATAAGAGGGCTGTTGGAAAGCAGAACTAAAGATTCACCTGCTCAGTAGGGCTTACCATGTTCTGTCAGGCTCAAACTTTATGTGATTGTGATGTTTGTAGGCACATGATTTGCCTTGCCTTGCATCCTAATCTGGATAAGGACAAACGACATTATGATAAGGTTCACCCTGGTTTTACATTCTATTCCAGAGATGTTACTTTCATTAAAAAACTACAGTGGTATCTCTCACCTTGAACATAGATAGGACAGGTGGCCACCTAGAACATGTGCTTTGAGGAGCTGGATAAATGTCTTCTCCAAAATAACTCTTTCCCTCCCAACCTACATCCAGCCTATGACAGAACCTAGAACTCCATGACAGAGTCAAGGCATTCCAGGCACTGTGTCCTGTGCAATGGCCTGTTAAAATGCAAATCTTTTAGGAGGATCATGCATTCAGCCAGTATTAGTCATTAGGAGTTTAGGTTGAATTAGTTTCTCAGATGTCTTTGCAGGTAAGAAGCAGGTTCTTTGGGAATATAGTAAGGGACAAATAGCAAGTGTGCAATGGAAGTGACATCGAAATGGAAATATACTTGGTTTCCATTCCTGACTGGCTCACTATCTGTGGTCTCAGGGATGTCACTTCACCTTTCTTAGAGTTAGTACCTGCTTCTGCAAATGGATCGTGTTGAACCAGATAGGTTCTAATGTTCTCTGACTCTAATCCTATGAAAGCAAATTAATTCAACATACTTATTAAGCATTTGAGGCAAGTCAGGCTACTGTTTGCCTCAGTTTCTTCACCTGTCAAACGAGCTGAAGAAGGAAATGGCAAACTGCTTTAGTATCTTTTACAAGAAAACCCTAAATGGGGTCATGAAGGGTCTGACATGACTCAGTGATAACAATGATGACGACAAGTATTTACTAGGCAAAAGCCACTGTCCCATACTTCTTCAACATGTCTGTTCTTCACCTAGTCCTCACCTGATATGTTCTCAAGACTCTTTCCCATCTTGGTTGTCCTTCTTTGGGCCCCCTATAGATTACTGATGTCCCATCTCAAATATGGTGTCCATCATTCAGATGGGATATATCCAGAGAAGTGTAAATTAGGCCTATCAATTCACTGGTCCTAGCTACAATGGGTGAATGAGTGAATGAATGAATGAATGGATGGATGGATGGATGGATGGATGGATGAGTGAATAGATGAAAGAAAAAAGCATCTGTTAAGTGTGGATGTGCTTGCTCTTCAGGCTAAAAAAGGAAAATGAGACAAACCCCACTCTTGAACTCTCATTCTAATAGGAGCAATAAGGAATATGGGAGATTCCAGCTGCCACTGAGACAGAAAGGTCCCATGGCCCATAGGGGGCAGCACCAAAGTAGATAGTCATGCTTCTTTGTTACTATCATTTCCATTTTTTTAAAAGTCTCTGTTTCTGGGGCAGCTAGGTGGCGCAGTGGATAGAGCACCGGCCCTGGAGTCAGGAGTACCTGAGTTCAAATCCGGCCTCAGACACTTAACACTTACTAGCTGTGTGACCCTGGGCAAGTCACTTAACCCCAATTGCCTCACTAAAAAAAAAAAAAAAAAAAAAGTCTCTGTTTCTGATATGGAACCATTTGACAGCACCAAGGATTTTGGAGGAAAGGGCTTTCCCTTCTTGATCTTTAGTAGTTCTGGTTGCTAAGGAGATGAATGTTGTTATCCTTGCAGAGTACATTGCCCAATTGCAGCTCCACAAGGTTTGCTACCCTGCACTGTGGTCTTAGAATCCAGGCTGGAAGCAGGTGACCCTCCTGGGTTTCCTGGGCTCCAGGTACTGTGCTGCCTCCACCATGGCTATCTCCATGAGAGACTGAGGGAAGGCTGTGTTCAAGAGTCTCACTCGCTCACAACACGCTTCCCCCATCTCTCCCAGCTGTCTCACCTGTGCCATCAGGAGGAGTTGTTAGTAATTGTTGGTTGGAGTGGTGAGCATAGCTGGGGAGCCAGTCTCCTCTGTGAGTGCTTCAAGTATCTGTTTGCAAGGAGGATCTCTTTGGGTATTGAGTCTTGCCTAAAAACTGTTCATGCAAATTTGTAGTAGATTGCATGCTCAATATTAACCAATAGTGTGACCTTACAGCTCAAAAAGCTAATAGAACATTAAGCTGCATTAAGGGAGTCAGTGAACAAAAAGATTCTAGTTTTGCAATGCTTTGACATTGTCTCACCACTAAACTTTGGGTTTAGTTTTGTTCAATAAGCATTTATGAGGCACCTACTATGTATGATGATAGGTACTGGAGGTTCAAAGACAAAAACAAACTGATCCTTTCTCTCAAAGAGCTTATATTTTATTGGGAGCTAACAGTATAAACATATGGAATTCTCTCTCTCTCTCTCCATATATATATTGGATTTCTGAAGAGAGAATACAGGTCTAAGATGAAGGACACTTTGTTGGCAATAGAATAGGGTTTCCAGAGGGATGTTACAAGGATGGTCCTGCTTAATGGTTGGGATAGGGGTTGGTAAAGTCTTGGGGCCTGGATGGTTATAGAAGGGTGAAGCATATTTGAGGAAGACACATTCTTAGCCTGTATAGGCAGGTCATCTTTGCCCCAGGGCTCACTCCAAAGTTGTGGGATCTTTTCTGTCTTCTGGTGGATCTTTGGACTTTTGTCTGATGTGGAGGGAGAGGGGCAGCAGGCCAGATGTTGAATCCCTGCTTCTGTCTGATTATCAAGACAGGAATCAGGAGAGTGGTCAGTCCACTGAGATACTTTTTAGAAGGAAGATTTATAAACAGGAATTGGTGCAGAAGGAGGCGATGGAGAATCCAAGTTCTTGGGGATCCAAACCATGTCATACAAAGATCGGTTGGCAGATCTAAAGATGTTTGTCTTGTAGAAGGGAAGATATTATCAAAGTCAAGGAGTGAAGGAGTGAGTGTCCGGCGAGTAAGTGGAAGCCAGCTGAGGGTATTTAATTATCATGTTTCTAAGTATGTGTGTGTATACAGGCAAAATGCCTTAAACCATGTGAGAAGACTTTTTAAGATGTAAGCCTGCCCTTTGAAAATATGTTGTTTTCTTCCTGCATCCCCCCCCACCTCCAAACTTTCTATGTTCCCCTCTTTAGAAATACTTCTAGGTGGCTTTTAGAACTCATAATCTATGCTTCCCTGGTTCCCTGGGGAATCCTGGTGTTTATTGCCGTAAGTCTAAAATATTTCTTTCTGCTTATGTTTTCTATATTGATATTCAAACTACCAATTTTTGAGACTGTGTCTACTAATTCTTTCCTCAGGTAGCTGATATACTGGTCCCAGACTTTCAGATATCTTAGAGATCAATCAACTGGTATTTATTTTTGTTTGTTTGTTTGTTTCAGTCACGTATAACTCTTTGTGATCCCATTTTGGGGTTTTCTTGGCAAAGATACTAGAGTAGTTTGCTATTTCCTTCTCCAGCGAATTTTACAGATGAGAAACTGAGGCAAAGAGGGTTAAGTGACTTGCCTAAGTTCACACAGCTGCTAAGTATCTGAGGCCAGATTTGAACTCAAGGAAATGAGTTTTTCTGACTCTAGGCCCTGGGTTCTATCTGCTTCACCACCTAGCTGCCCTGGAGTTTTATTAAGTATCTATGATTTGCTAGGTGCTGTCCTAGGTGCTGGTGATACAAATGCAATGAATGAAGCAATGTCTACTCACTGGGGATCATATTCTAAAGGTGGGGGGATAGCAAGTCCTTATACAAGTACAGATTAAATATTAAGAAATTACTGGTAAAGCAGTGAGACTCCTGTGGATCTATGGAGAGGAAGCATGGAACACTCAGAAACAGAAGATCTAGCATCAATCCTTCCTTTGATCCTTTGATCTGACCCTGGACAAATCACTTAACCCTTTGAAGCTTCACTTTCTTCATCTGTAAAATGGGAATAATAATACACCTGAAATACTAGCGACATAGGGTTATTGGCAGTGTCAAAAGCAGTAATGGATATAAAAATGTTTAGATGGATCCGTGATTATTATTATCTTGCTCCTAGCCTATCCATTCCTGTCTGTCTTCTGAAACTCTTAATTGAGTTATGGTATGGTATACTGACAGTGGGCTGGTCATACTGCCTTCATTTCTCCAGGGCAGATGGCCAGAGATGATTGGTGAGGCCATTATCATATCCCTCAAACCTCACCCTCACATCTCCAGTATTCATGTGATTTCTATCTCATATTTGTTTATAACACCTTGCTCCCACCTCCCCCTGTAGAAGGAAAGCTCCTTTAGGGTAAGAGCTATTAATGTCTTTGTATCCCTGATACTTAACACAATACCTAGTTACTTAATGAATGCTTGTTGAATTGAAGTAAAATGCAAAAAAATACTCTAAAGTATTCCTGAAGTATTCACTTATTTATTTATTTTACAATTGAAAAACAACAGGGGCAGCTAGGTGGCACAGTGGATAGAGCACTGGCCCTGGAGTCAGGAAGACTTGAGTTCAAATGTGGCCTCAGACACTTAACACTTACTAGCTATGTGACCCTAGGCAAGTCACTTAACCCCAATTGCCTCACTAAAAAAAGAAAGAAAAGAAAAGAAACAGTAAAAATTTTTAAAAAAACAACAACATTTTATTAAAGTGTAAAAGTATGAGGTTCTGACCACCCTACAGCTTGCTAATGCTAAAAAACACATCATGGACAACATGTTGAAATTTTCACATTGATTCTGAGGTTCCTATTATCAGCAAAGAGATGTGCTGTGGCTGTATCAAAAACAAGGCAGTCACATTTCAAGATGGTAGTAGCCACCTCATCATGGATGGAAAGGTGCTTGGTTTCCCAGGTCAATCTCTGCTGGTTGCAATTCAGTTCCAGTTTATAAGCAAAGTTCTCTGCTTGCTTCTGGGTCCCAAATGATCAGCACCATGGCAACGAACTGTTGGTGATCCTTATACATCTCTTGTTTCTCCAACTCTAGCATGAAGTGATGGCCAAAGCAGAACTGCATCATCACCCATTTGAAGGTCCCTGGAAAATTAATGTCTGTTGCTAAGAACATGACTTCTTCCCCTTGAAGGGTAGTGATGCTCTTGTGAGCATGCGTGAGGTGGGACATAACAGCTTCCAGTGAGCCCTGCCATTTACAAGAGGCACCAGGGCAAGGACAGGAGTATGGATGGTCTTCACACATATCTTCATGTTCTGGCTTCTTCATATGGGGAAGAGTGGAGTCTGTCTGATGACTGTTCCCTTCCCAGATTTTGGCACCAGAAATGTTTGGGGGAGACTTGCGACCTGGATTGTGAGGGTAACTCACCCAAAAAATTGGAGGCTCATCATGAATCTTGTAAAATAAAAAGATATTTATTAGGAGAGGAATATATGGCAGAAGAACAAAACACCTTGGTAACTGTGCTCTCCTGAAGTATTTAAAAAGTGGCATAAACTCAGTGAAGTATCCTTGGTGGCAATCTTGTGGAGGGGCGGGGGGGAGGGAGAGCCACGGAGAAAGGGAGAAAGTCCTGATGCCTTCTCCCCTGGTCAGACTATGTTTGGAGTACTACAAATGAGTTGGCTGCACATTTTAGGAAGAATGTTGATAAGCAGTATTGTGTATGTAAAAAGAGCACTGGTTCTACAGCCACAGGGCCTGGGTTCAAATCCTTCCTCTTGCATTTAATAATTGTGTGAGCTCCAGCAAGTCGTTTACTCTTTCTGGGCTTCTGTGAAATGAGGAGATTCTACTTTCAGGTCTCTTTCCCTTCTAGATGTAAGGTCCTGTGACTCAAAGCCAGAAGGCGTTGTGAGGAGGGTAATTAGGATGCTGAAAGGCCATGAGATCATGCTCAATAGAGGGAAAGTGTCAGTTGAAGGAGCCCAGGATCCCTCACCTGAGTAAGACAAAGCTCAGTGGGAATAAGATAAGCTGTGTTTAAGTGTTCGTAGGGCTGTATATATAAAAGAGGGGTATGATTCATTCTGCCCAACCCCAGAGGAGCAGGGAATGTAGAGTGCCTATGAATTCTGAGGATGCTTACCTCTAGTTTCCCTCCTGCTGATGAGTCTCAGGTCTTGGGGCAAGGCTGATCCCTGTCTCAGAGTTTACCTGAGGAGTAGCTGGTGAGTTTTATCATCCAGATCTTCTACTGGTATATTTCCCTTTAAGATGATCAGTTGGGAATCAATTTAGTCAGCCAGTCTTAGGTAGCTTTTAGAAAAGGACACTTACTAATGTTGAACATTAAGAACATCTGGTACAAAATGGCCTCCCATGTGCCCTTCCCAGTCTTTGGCACACTTGGCCATGAGGACATACAAAGTCCAAGGGAAAGTGGGCTCAACAGAGAACACCAATGAATGATGAAAGCAATTTCCTCCCATTTGCAGGGGCCCAAGGATTTTCCCTTAAGCATGGTTCACTTTCCCAGTGAACCATGTGGCACCACCAGTCATCTATGGTGAGTCTATGCTTGGTTCCCAATGTTGACAATATCCACTGATCTGCAGGTTCCATTAAGACACTGTTGAAAAAACAGGAAGTCCAATATCCTCCAGCCCCTGCAAAGCTTACAAGGTTCTCCCTGGCCTAAGAGGACAGGGAAGAGCCCCAAGCCCAAGCAAGGTGTTCCCTTCCCTTCCTCCCAGGCAGCTCCTCCTGCAACTCTCTTTAGAGGCCAGGGCAGGTTAATGTCCCTAGTTCTTCACACAGGACTTAGAAAATATCTGTTAAGTTGAATTGAACTAAACTTGACTCTCCTTTAGATGGTGGATCATGGGATCACAGCTCTAGAGCAGGAAGAGACCTCAGAGATAATTCAATCTAATCCTTCCATTTTACAGATAAGGAAACTGAGGCCCAGGGAAATGAAGCCCCTAGTCCAAGGTCACCTATGTAGACCACATTAGAGGGAGGACCAAAACCCAGGGTCAGTGTCTTTTCCACTGCCTCATTTGCCTCCCTCATTCCCTTTTAGTCAACTGCATCCACATTGTCTTTCATCCCCTGGGCTTTCTTCTTCCCCTTCAATCAGAGGCCTGACATCTTCTGGTGGGTTTTACTCACCATCACGCTGGAGCAGGCCTCTTGTTCCTAGCTGAGGTTTCCTTGGTTAGCAAAACCTAATGTTTGTCTCTCTACCAAATGAACAGACAAACAGAACCTGGGTCTGTAGTTGGAATATTTCTGTAGTCTTCTCCTTTGACTATAAATTAGGGCATGACTCAGGCCACGCCAGATTATGTTATGGCTAAATAAACTGAGAAATTAAATCTGCACCTTCAATTTAAAAAAGATGCCTATCCTTTTTCAGTAGCAGTCATAGGACTTGGCCTTCCTCTTCAGCTCCCTACACATATTTTTAGCCATCTCCAGGACATTCACACATGGATCTCCCTCTAACACCTTTATACACTGTGTATCTCAATTCACCTTATGATCTCTGGTGCCTGAATTCACCTGGCCTACCCATTTAGTCCCTGGGTGTTATCTTGACTGTTTCCCTTCTCTCCACATTTCACATCTAATTGATTAACAAGTGATCTCAATTCTCCATCCACAGGATGCCTCCCATTCATCTCCCCCCCCTCCAACTTTAACTCACTCTACCACCATCACAATGTAATAGTTCAATTCACCAGTCATTAATTAAGCACCTACTGTGTACAAGACACTGTACTAGGATCTGGAGATAAATAAAGTTGCAATAGGGGCAGCTAGGTGTCGAAGTGGATAGAACAGCAGCCCTGGAGTCAGGAGTACTTGAATTCAAATCCGGCCTCAGACGCTTAACACTTACTAGCTGTGTGACCCTGGGCAAGTCACTTAACCCCAATTGTCTCACTAAAAAAAAAAGTTGCAATACTGTCTTTATAATAATGAGAAGCAGTATGGCTTCAAGATGATAGGGGTTTAAGTCCCTCTTCTGATATACTAACTGTGTGACCTTGGGCCAGTCTATTAATTTCTCAGTGTCTCTTTCAAGTCTCTAAGAATATTAATTGCAGAGCGGATGCTGATCTCCATCAGTACATGAAGTTCCTCAAAGGAAGCTCCTAGCCCAATGAAATCAAAAGTCCTATCAGAAAAAATCAATAGTGCTAATAGCTCATGTTTACACAGTGCTTTAAAGTTAGTCCAGTACTTTACCATACATTATTATTTTTGGTCCACTAGACCCTGTATTCCTACCCTTTGGACTGTTGCAATAGCCTCCTAACAGGTCTTCCTCTCTCTATGTTCTGTGCTTTCCCACCTGTCCTAATGGAGGCCAGGATAATTTTCATGCATGAGTCAGGTCAGATCACATGTCTGCTTGAAATTCTTCAGTGGCTCTTTGTTTATAATTGTAATGATTGGAATGGCCTACTGGAGACTTGCTGTGGGAAAGCTCCACCATGAGGAAAATGCCTCAGAGGCATTTTTGTTCGCATATTATTAGTTAGCAATAGTTATTATATTCTTTTTACTGTTCCGTCAAGGAAACATTTTGTTTCTTGAGGAACAAAAGGGGGGACTGTAATGATTGGAATGACGCCACCTACAGGAGACTTGCTGTGGGAAAGCTCCACCATGAGGAAAATGCCTCAGAGGCATTGTGGCTTTTCCTTGGCATCAGGAAATGACGTTTGCTCATGGGTGCTGTCTATCAAGGCTACCAGCCAATCAACTTGAGGAGCCTCCTATGGTCTGGGAGGAGACAGGAAGGAGGAAAGGGAGCCTACGCAGAGAGCGCTGGGCCTTTTGGGCTTCCTGACTTGATGGTGGTGGCAGCAGAGGACTTCACAGGAAATTTGAGGAAAGATAGGAATGCCAGGCTGTTAGAATTCTGTTCTCAATCTTTTTCTTTCTATTTTCCAATAAACCCTTAAAAACCTAAACTCGTTTTATCAGTGATTTTTAGTCAGTTTCCCCCAAACTGGGGGAACAGATTAGAATCCACATTTAGAATCTTAAATTACACAGTTTCTGTTAAGGGCTAAAATTCTAGCTAAACTGTCTAAAATATTTAATGAGTGGTCGCCAATAAATTATAAGCTTTAGCAAGAGTTAGACTTTTAAGCATTTATTAAGGAGAATAAGAATTTGGTAAAGAGAGAGAGAAAGGCCTAGATTCCTATCTATTAAAGGGAGAGCACATTTCTAGCTCCCTTCTCCACCAGAGTCCAGAGGAAAGAGAGCGAGACCGAGCGCCAGTCTCTTCCTTCCTCCTCCCACTAGCCCGCGTCACTTCCTGACGCCAAAGAAAAGACTCTGGGTCTTGCCCTCAAAGACCTTTGCTTCATGGGCAGAACCCTTCTACAGTAAGTCTCCAGCAGGTGGCATCATTCCAATTGTTACATAATCAAGTAAAGTATGAATGATTTAACTTGGAATGCAAGACTTTCCAAAATCTTCCCAGGATTGTCAGACTCCACCTGCTATTGTAGTTCAGCCAAACTAGGCTATTTGCAATCCCCTATAGCTCTTGCATTTGCCCATCCACCATTTCTTTGCTTCTGATATGGCCATTGTATGGGATAGTCACACCCTGTCTGTTGAATTCTCAACCTTTAAAGCTCCATTCAGATACCATCTCCTCCAGGAAACCTCGGGTCTAATTAGTAGCTAAGGACCTTTACCTGTCATATTGCAAATCTTTTGAATCTCCCTCATGTGCTTTTCTTGTGAGGTTTTTGTTGTGCAGTTACTTGTCTATGTCTCATATCTCCCTTTACAGTCTTTAGAGTGTGCTTACTGTATGCCAGGCACAGAATAAGGTTCTGCAGATAAAAATTCAAAAGCGAGACAGTCCCTGCTTTCAAAGAGATTGTATTCTACTTGGCATTCTTTGTACCTAGTTGTGCTTTCAACACAATGGGTGTTTCATACAATCCAGTGGTTCAACTGGATGTAGTGGAAAGAGCCATGGATTTAAGATCAGAGGACCTTGATTCAAATCCGAATTTTCCTACTGACTAGTTGTACAACCACAGGCAAGTCGCATAACCTCTCTAAGCCTCAGTTTCTTCACCTGTAACTTGGAGATAAGATTACTTTAAAGTGCCTACTTCAAGGGTTGTGATTAGGAAAGCACTAAGTAGACCTCAATGGCCCCAATAACTTTGAGTTCTTATCACATACAAATCATTTATGTACAAAAATCCTCATCATGACAAAAGTTCTTTCTTTCTCAAGTTTGGATTTGTTTATATCATTTCCAAGTCGTTTGCTTGTCTTTCTTTACTGGTTATGCACTGGGATGCTGGTTACAATGATGTCTCTCCTATAATCCCTTAAGTCTTTCCTGATCAGGGCATGGTATGGTTCTTTTCCTCTGGTAACTGTTCCATTTCATTCTATTCTGTTCGTTCCACAGATTAGATATTTACACTCAGGCTTAATTATTGGCTACATTTCTATTTTGAATTGCATTTGCTATCTCCTGGCTCCTTTACTGTTATGATCCTGTCTTTCTTTGTCTTGGGTGGCATTGTGCCTCATAATTAGCTTTCACTTGGAGGGCAATCTGCAAATTTGGAGATTCATTTTCAATATGTAAATACTCAATGCACACAGGTTGCTGTTATGCTCCACTTAAATCCTGGGGGGGGGGAGGGGGAGAGTCTGTGTGTGTCGTCTACTCTGAATCCATTTGCAGCCCTTTGTCTCTTTCTTAAGGCAGTTTTCTAAACGTGTGCCTGGTGTGCGCGAAGTTTGTAAAGGCGGTAAAATTAGAAATACGTAATTACGAATAGGATGAAAAAAGGTTTTGACAACTTTTTGTTGCATTTAATTCTAGTTACACTCTGTTCATTCAGAATAATAAGCATAATGTTACTTATTATGCAAATGAGGTGGCGAGGCAGATGTTTTCATACTGGTGCATTCACTGGGGATTAATACGTACATATGCTGAGCAGGAGAAGCCAGGCGAGCAACCCGTGAACTCGAATGTGGGCTGGCAACAGTGCACAACGGTGGCTCTTCAGCTGCCGTGAAAACTCATGATGAAGGAAGGAATCTTAGCAAGATCCCTTCAGTGAATAAGGGCCTTTCCCCAGAAGGGCATCAGAGAGTTTTCTGAAGCTTTGCTGATTGTAAATGGATCCAAACGGAGAAGATTGCAGAATCATGGAATTTCACAGCTTGCAGGGACTTCAGTGGCCATTAAGTCAGACCCTATCCCATAAAGATTCCCTTTGACAGCATAACCAACAGGTAGCCATCTTGGTTTTGGTCCAAGAATCTCCAGTGAAGAGCCTATTACCATATAAAACAGCCCCTTCTACTTTCTGATAGTTCCAATTGTTAGAAAGTTTTTGCTTATGATAAAGGTCTGAGCACTTGGTTGTCAAGTTCAAGGGCTGGTTGATATTTATAACTTTTTACTTTGTACTTTTCTCTTCCATAATCTTCCTTCATATTCCATCCCCCCAAAAGATGACAAGCCAGAGATGCATGAAAACCTGTCATCCCTAAGCTGCTAATGTAGCAGCCACCTCTCTTATCAACTCCCTATTATATCACAGATACAAGTTGTCAACTCAGTTGAAAAACAGTGTATAGGTGATGGTGGATGGGTAGAGTCCAAAGTCATCTGTCTCACTTATTTCATAGCCAGGTCCTACGTGGCCTTTAATAAAGAAAACAATAGTCATTTTCCCATCAGAAGAATGGAACATCATAGGTGGCTACTGAGAGCTACTCTCTCTATTTGCAGCATGGAAGGAGAGTTCCAAAGTACCACGAAAATAGCTGATTAAGAGAGGGACTGATTGAGCTGGCATTTCCATGGGAGTGTTGGGGAATTTGGGGTAATCTAAAGAGCAGATACCTACAAGCGATTCAGTGACTGCAGAGACTAGTTGTTATTGGGCCACATAGCACCAGTAGAAAGTAGGCTGTTGAGAGAAGGAAGGTAAGTATGGCCAGGCCTAGCAGTGCCCATTGGTATTTATTCAAAGGACTATCTAAAGCAGCCAGAATATTTGCTGTTCGGTTGTCTGTCAGTTGTGTCTGACACTTCATGATCCCATTTGGGGGTTGCTCACCAGAGATACTGGAGTGGTTTGCCTTTTCTTCTCTAGTTCATTTTACAGGGAGAAAACTGAGGTAAACAGGGTTAAGTAACTTGTGCAGTCTGACACAACTGGTAAAGAATCTGAAGCTGGATTTGGGCTCAGGAAGTAGAGTTACTGACACGAGGCCTGATGCTCTATGCACAAGAGCACCACCCAGCTGCCCAGCTAGCATATAGCATATCATGATAACCAGTATTCATATAGCACTTTAAGGTTTGCAAAGTGCTTTAGCTACATTATCATATTGATCCTCACAACAACCCTGGGAGGTGAGTTCTACTATTATTATTCCCATTTTAGAGATGAGGAAACTGAGTCAGACAGAGGTTAAGTGACTTGTCCACCATCCCACAGCTGGTAAGTATCTGAGGCACTATTCAAATTCAGGTTTTCTAGACTCCAAATCCAATGAACTACATACTCACTGTACTGCCCACAGCCGCCTAGATCGAGTTGGTAGAAGCTATTCAGTTCAACTCCTTTTTGTACTGCAGAGGAAACTGAGGCCCAAAGGAAACGGTTAAGTGATTGGCCTAGGTTAGTTATTAAGTGGAAGAGTCAGGATTTGATCTCAGGATCTTGGGCCACCTCCAGTCCAACCCTCTTTCCTAATGCTTGTTCAGATCTCTCTTTGCGTCACCATCATATGTGTTTCATTATATACTTTATCATTTCTTCTTAACATGCTGGAAGATCCATGCATATCATGGACTGGTTTGATCTCAGACGTCCCTTCCAGCTGCAAATCCTCCAAGTGTGTAATGGGCAGCGAGAGATGATAAAGCTGTGTACTCAGGTCCAGACTATTGCTGTTTCTCTGAATTATTTCACCTGAGATTGCTCCTGTCTCTTCTCCCTAGGGCAAGATGCTTGATCTAATAGACATACATGATAACCAGGGAGGAAAAGAGCTAGATAATGAAACCTTATTCATCTGAATTTTACTTATTTAATTTTATGATTTGGGGGCAAGGATAAAGCTTGTGCATTATCAATAAAAAAATTTTCCTACCAAATTAATAGTATAAAATTCAGGGAAATATTTAAATGATTAGAAACAATAAATTGTTTTCAGGCATATAAGCATTTTTGAAAACATTTATGTACAAACATTCGATATTCTGAACACAGATCACTCATTTCCATTTATTAAAACAGGTTCCCTAAGGACATCTATAAAACAGCTCTTTGTAAGCATGAGTCCCTGAATATATGCATCTTTAATATTTAAATGAATCTGTTATCTTATCTAGGTGGGTATTCCCTCATTGGCATAGATCGTACCCCATTCATGCCTTATTGACTTGTGTTATTCTTGCCCATGATCTCCCATAACTGTTTCAAAAAGGGTTCCAGAGCAGCATTCAGGCTACCCAGCTAGTCTCCTTTATTCTCACTCCATGACCAGCCTACCTCCCTTTCCAACCATGCATTTCCTAAATGACATCCCTTAAATCACTTGTGCATAGGTCATCAGTGAAAAACTGCAATATGTATTTGGACCTGCCATGTATCTCTGTTGCCTTTTGGGTCATACATGACTTTGAATCTTTAGAGATTGTGAATGTCCCACAAGCATCTTGGCTTCACTTGTTTTTGTTTTCTCTAAACCTTCCTCTCTCCCTCAGTCAGTCAACAAGCATTTATTAAGTGTTTACTGTGTACCAGGGAGACAGCCAGTGGCGTGGTGGAAAGAGCACGGGGCCTGGAGTCAGGAAGACCTGAATTCAAATCCAGCCTCAGAAACTTCAGACTTCAGCAGCTTTTACTTGAACTATTTAAATAAATAGTCTCTTCATTATACTCCCTGAGTACAGTCTCCATTGTCCACACAGCTGCCAAACTGATATTCCTAAAACCCTAGTCTGACCACATTATTCCCTCATTCAGGAAACTTCAGTGGCTTCCTCTTGCCTCTAGGTTAAACACAGGCTTCTCTGCTTGGCACATAGAGCCCCTTATGATCATACCCCAGCCTCAGGCTTATTCTATTCCAGCCAAAGTGTCCCATTTGATGTTCCTCATACCCAGCATTCTCTCTCCCCCTCTCTTTGCCTTGCATGGGCTGTGTCCCCCAGGCCTGGAATGCATTCCAAGCTTATATCTGTCCATAGAGCGGCCAACTTCCTTTTAAGTTCACTTCAGGTGTCACTTCCTATGGGAAGCCCTTCCTGATGCCCATAGCTACTAGTGCCATCTCCCTAGGAAATGACCGTATTTCCTTTATATGTACGTTTTCTGTACTTCCCTGTGTATATATTGTTCTCCCTTCCCTTTAGAGAAAGCAAGGTCCTTGAGAGATTCTTTTGTCTTTGTTTTTGTCTTTGCATACTCAGTGACAGGCACACAGTAGGTATGCTGGGTGTTCCAAGATTTGTAAACATATGATATCACTGATTGTCATGGATGGTCTGGTTCTTGGATAGCTTCAGTTAGAGAAATAAACTCGCACACATTCCCATCAGAGATAGCATACGGTTTTATTTGGTTCCAAGGAATGTGGCTGGGAGAAGAGGTTTAAGACTTCATCCTCTTGGGGAGGAGATTTAAGACCTAATCCTCCCTGATCCAGAGGGAAGACAATGTCTTTAGAGGAGGTATATGGGGGAGACTTGAAAATAGAAAATTACTACTTTGGGGGGCTGGAGATATTTGAAACAGTTGTGTTTATATTCCTGAGCTCTTGGGTCATTGCCACCTCCTGGTTCTGATCATCTATGTTAAGGGTTAAAATTCTAGCTAAACTGTCTAAAATATCTAATGAGTGGTCGCCAATAAATTATAAGCTTTAGCAAGAGTTAGACTTTTAAGCATTTATTAAGGAGAATAAGAATTTGGTAAAGAGAGAGAAAGGCCTAGATTCCTATCTATTAAAGGGAGAGCACATTTCTAGCTCTGCTCTCCACCGGAGTCCTCAGGAAAGAGCGCGAGACTGAACGCCAGTCTCTGCCTTCCTCCTCCCACTAGCCCGTGTCACTTCCTGACGCCAAAGAAAAGACTCCTGGTCTTGCCCTCAAAGACCTTCGTTTCATGGGCGGAACTCTTCTACAGTAAGTCTCCAGCAGGTGGCGTCATTCCAATCGTTACATCTACTATGCATGTCTGGTCTCCTGCTTTCAATTTGTATTGTGTCTACTTTCTTTGTACTCTTGACGTGCATGTGCCCCATCAGCAAGTTACCTGTGTTGTTCTTCACTGGAAGGTACCTTCTGACTGCCCCTAGGCCCACTACATGAGGGAACATTCAAAAGATTTTTCAAAGATGTGATAAATATGGTTTTGGGGGGATATGTTCATGTGCACTTGTTTATGTGTATATGTGTCTCCGTGTGAAATAGCTTGGTACCACTGAAAGTACTGCGCAGCTTCCCAAATGTGAGCCAGTTCTCCTTCTTCCCCCTCAGTTCTGGGCCTGATGAACTGTCCATTCACAGTCCTCAATGGGACTTGCCATTCCCCAGTTTCTCATCGTCTGGCCAATGGGCATCTATTAATCATCTCATTTTCTACTGCGTGGATTGTGAGGCTGATCTTCTCTGAGTAACCCTGGATCTTATGTTCTTGAGCTTGATGTAGTTAGTACAGTGCCACTGATAGACAGGAGCATCTGGCAAACTTCACTGAGGAGAGAGAAGCCTTCTGCTGGGGGGAAAATAAACAAAAAGCCCCTCTCTCCCAACAAAAGGCATCTGTATTTCTTAAAAACTTCAATACAAAATTCCATCATTTCTACAGGAAATTTCAGTACATAATTCAGTCAGCATTTCAGCAATTGGATTGGAAAAATCCCCATGTATTCCAAAATAAAGAATCATAAAATTTCAGAATTAGAAGGATCCTCAGCAGCCAGCTAGTACAACGAATGAATCAAAGGAATCATCCCCGATTAGGTTCCCAATGTGAAAGCATATTAAAAACCTTCTTTGTAGTTCAACTGAAAACATTAAGAAATACTATTTCTCTGGTCTAAAAACCCTTTGCAGACTTTTCCGCATTTGGAAACGTTTAAAGGCAAAGAAAAAAGACCCAAATCCCAGGAAATGGATCACGGTAGAAACCAAATTTAATTCCTGTCTAGTTAAGATCATCCACTCCCCTCCCGTGAAGTGATTGGTGCCATGGCCTGCTTAAAAAGAGTGACTTCCTTTCATCCAAAAATTCCATTCAGAGGAAGGAAGCCTTTTTAATCCTTGATTGGAATAGATGAAAAAGGAATTCAATATTTGGGTAATTTTCAGTAGATTAGATGAGTTTTGTTCTAATATGTTAACCCCAAACGGCCTCTGATCATATCATTATAACCTTTTCCTTGTTCAAGATTCCTAGAAATATTTCTCAAACCATCTTGGGGTAGAGAAATGTTTGAGGGCATGGAGGACTGGAGTGGGAAGAGGTTTTACCAGTTAGGATATTTTTCACAGCTAGAAATAATTGGCTATCACGATAATGGTAAATTAAATAAAATGGTTTCCAGCAGACCTTTGCCTAAAATGCAAAGTACAATCTTAATTTTTTTTCTTAGACACCAAAGAGATCATTCAGCTTCTGCCTGAAGTCTTTCAAGGAGGGGGAATCATTAATGTCTGGAAGGAGCCCCTTCTGCTTTCATACAGGCTCTAATTTCCAGGAAGTTCTTGCTGACAAGTACAAATTGATATCTTGACAACTTAGACCTATCACTCCTGCTTCTGTACTTTGGGCCCAAATCAAATCAAATCCCTCTTCCTCTCGACAACCCTTCAAATAGTTGAAGACATCTCTTATGTTCCCTTGGAGGCTTTTCCTTACCTTGCTAAGCATTATCATCATCACCACCATCATCATAATTATCATCTTCTTCAAGGGAATTATTTTAATGGGCAGAGGAGGAAAAGACGACCCAGAAAAGGAGATGGAAAACAGAAGCTTGTGGAATGATTTAGAAATGACTGGGAAGTGGTATGGAGCTGTGGTTCTACGTAAGATAGGAAGAACATTTTCGAATCATAGTCCAGACACATAGGGGCAGAGTCAAAGGGATTCTAGTATGTAGCAGTTGAGGATGATTGCTGGAGTGGAAGCATTTTGGTCTAGAAATGTTCAGGAAATTACCTGAAGGCTACAAGTCAACACAATAGTGCATGTGTAGGCTCACCAGGGTGAGGACAGCAGTCCTATGACCTTCTTGTTCGGTCAGTTAGTAGGAATTGTGCTAAGGACTGGGGGTACAAATACTCAATAGTCAATAAAAATTTATTAGGCACCTACTATGCTCATAGTGCTAACTCCTAGAAAAAGAGGCAAAAACCAGTCCCTCCCCTCAACAAGTTTACAGTCTAATTTAGGGAGACAACAAGCAAATAAATATGTACCTACAAATTATGTACAGGATAAATAGGAAATGATTAAAAGAGGTAAGACAGTAGAATTAAGAAAGGTTTAGAAGGGCTTCCTATAGAAGATAGAGTTTTAGCTGGGACTTGAAGGAGGAAGCCAGGGAGGTCATCAGTCAAAACAGAGGAGGGAGAGTATTCTAGGCATGGGGGACAGCCAAAAAAAAATGCCTGGACCCAAGAAGTAGACTGTGGTTTACATGATACATCAAGAAGGCCAGTTTTACTGGGTCCAAAGAATGTATGATATGAAATCAGGTAAAAGAAGACTAGAAGGGTAGGGGTTGGGTTAGGATATAATTGGCTTCAAATGCCAAAAATAGAAGATTTCATCTTTGATCTGGTCGCTGACTGGGGGGCTCTAGAATGTATTGAGTACCAGTGTGACATGGCCAGACTTACACTTTAGGAACATTACTCTGGTGGCTGAATGGAGGATAGATTGGAATGGGGAGAGACAGCAGCAGGCTATTACAATAAATCAGGTATGAAGTGATAAGGTCTTTTACTAGTGTTAACAGCATCAGACAATGGTGGGTGGTGGGGATTTGAGAAATATTTCTAAGGTGAAATTGACAGGCCTTAACAATAGATTAGATCTGGTGGAAGAGAGATAGTGAAGGGTCCAGGATGACACTTAAATTGTGAGGCTGGGGGATTGGAAGGTGGTGCTTCCTATAGTTAAAGGAAAGGTTAAGAGGGGAAAGTTTAGGGGGAGATACACTTAATTAAGTTTTGGACACATTGAGTTTAAATTCTTGACATCCAGTTTGAGATGACTGAAAGGCATTTATAGATGCAAGAATGCAGGTCAACAGAGAGGTTAGGAATGGATAAGTAGATTTTAGAATCATAAGCATAGAGAAGAAAATTACTATTGAGCTGATGAGATCACCAAGTAAAGTGTATAGAGGGAGAAGAGATAGAGGACAGAGTCCTGTGGGGCACCTGTGGTTAGAGGGTGTAGCCTGGATGAGTATCCAGCAAAGGAGACAGAGAAGAAGTGGCATGATAGGAATGAGGAGAACCAGCAGAGAAATGTACCAAAAACTTGGAAAGAAGAGAGTATCAAGGAGGAAGTGAATAACAGTGTCAAAGGAAGCATAAAGGTCAAGAGGAGTGAGGATTGTGAAAAGGACATTGTAGTTGGCAACTAAGATCATTAGTAACTTTGGAGAGAACAGGTTCCATGCAATGATAAGGTCAGAAGCCATATTGTAAGAGATTAAGAAGAGACTGAGAGAGACATCTATTATAAGTGGCCTTCTCAAGGAGTTTAGCCCCACAGGGCAGAAGAGATATAGCATGATAGCAGGAAGGGAAAGATCAAGTGAAAGTTTTGGGGGGATGGGAGAGACATGGGCATGTTTGTAGGCAGTAGGAAAGGAGCCAGTAGACAAGGAGAAACTGATGATAAGTGATAATGTAGAGAAGACAGAGGGGCAGTAGGAGATGTGTAAAATGGGACCACTTGTGCAGGTACAGGTAAGGAGTGGTAAGGAGTAAGGTTACATCTTGTGTGAAATAAGGATTAAGGAGTTGATAGTAGCAGAAGGCTTCTGAGTGATGTGAGATGAATAAGAAAGAAGAAAACAAATGCAGCCAAAATTATAAGGAAAACAGAAAAATGGGGAAAATTTTACTGCAAGTTTCTCTGATAAAGACATTATTTCTCAAATATACATGGAACTGAACCAACTTTATAAAAATAAGAAACATTCCCCAATTGATAAATGGTGAAAAGATATAACCAGTCAGTTTTTAGAAGAATAAATAAAAACTATCAAGCCATATGAAAAAATGATCCAAATCACTAATAATTAGATACATGCAAATTAAAACAACCCTGAGATACCACCTAACATCTCTTAAATTGACTTATATGACAGAAAAAGAAAACGATTAATTCTGGAGAAGATGTAGAAAAATAGGTAAACTAATGCACTTTTGGTGAAATTGTAAACTGGTCCAGCTGTTATGGAGAACAATTTGGAAATATCCCAAAAAGGATATAAAACTGTGCATACCCTTTGGCCCAGAAATGCCACTCCTAGGTTTATATCCCAAAGAGATCAACGGAAAAGGAAAAGGACCTATATGTACAAAAATGTTTATAGCAGCTCTTTTTGTGCTGGGAAAGGATTGGAAATTGAAGAGATGCCAATCAAATGGGGAATAGCTGAACAAGTTGGAGTATGTAATTTGATGTAATATCATTATGCTATGGGAAATGACAAATGGGATGGGTGTCAGAAAATCCTGAAAAGACCTGGAAATGAATTGATGCAAAATGAAATTAGCAGAACCAGGAGAATATTGTACACAGCAACATCAATATTGTAACAACGCTTGACTGTGAAAGATTTAGCTACACTGATTGATACAATGATCCATGACAATTCCAGAGGATTCATGATGAAAAATGCTATCCACCTCCAGAGAAAGAGCTAATAAACTCTGAGTGAAGGCTAAATTATATTTCATTTTAAGTTTTTTCTTTCTTTTTTGTCAACATGACTATTACATAAATATATTTTGCATGCCTTCACATGTATAATGGGTATTATATTGCTTGCCTTTTCAATGGATAGGGGAGTAGCTAGAGAAAGGAAAAGAATTTGGAATTCAAAATAAAATTAATTTAAAGAATTAATATATTGTATCAATAAATGGTTGGTTGCCAAAAAAAAAAGAAGAAGAAAGGAGAAGAGGGAGCTCATAGTGAATGGCTTCAAAGAAACATACAAAACAGTCCTGCTCTCAAGAAGTTCATAGTCTAATGAGGAAGAATCATTCAATTATGTGCAAACAAGCTATATACAAGATAAATTGGGGAAAAACAAAATAGGAGGGCATGAGAATTAAGAAACATCAGGAAAGGCTTCCTTTAGAAGGTAATTTGTAGGGAGAAAATTCTAGGCATTGGGGACAAGCAGTGAAAATGCCTATAATAAGGACATTAAGTATTTCATTTGAGGACCTGCAAGGAGGCAGTGTCACTGGATTGAAAAGAACATGGAAAGGTGAAATATATAAGATTGGAAGGGGGCAAGTTATGAAGGTCTTTGAATGTCAAACAGGAGATTTCATATTTGATCCTGATATATTGATGTGGTAGAGATCCATTGAAGCTCATTAAGAATCCAGACCACATGATCAGACCCGAACTTTAAGACTACTTTGACAGCTGAGCAGTGGATGGACTGGAGTGAGGAGAGACTTGAGGCAGGAAGACCTACCAGCATACTATTGCAGTAGTCTTTATGTGAGGTGATGGGGTACTGTACCAGGATGGTGACAGTAACAGAAGAAAGAAAGGGAGATGTTATATGAAGGATGTTAAGAAGTTAAAATTGATAAGCCTTGGAAACAGATTGAGTATGGGAGAGGGTGAGTTTTGAAGATAAGAATTAGGTTTTAAGCCTGAGTACTCAGAGCATGTCCTCTACAGGAATGGGGAAGTTTGAAATTGGGGAAGACTTTTAGAAAAGGATTATAAATTCAGTTTTGAATATGTTTGGTTTAAGATTTATGTGGGACATCCAGTAACACTAGAGATTCAAGACTGGAGGTCAACAGGGAGATTTAGAGCTGGACAGATAGATTTGTGAATCATTAGTAAAGATGATAATTAAATCCTGGGAACTCATGAAATCAACAAGTAAAATAGTACCGAAGAAGAAGAGAGCCAAGGACAGGACCTTCTGGGACTCTGATAATTAGTGGATGTAACTTGGATGAAGACCCAGCAAAGGTTATGAGAAAAAGCAGTCACATATGTGGGAAGAGAACCAAGAGAAAGTGATTTTCCCAAAACCTAGAGAGAAGTGAGTATCAAGGTTGATCGACAGTGTCAAAGACTGCAGAGAGTTTGAGAAGGATAAGGATTAAGAAAAAGCTAATAGATTCGACAATTAAGAGATTGCTAGTGATATTGGAGAGAACAATTTTAGTTAAATGATGATACCAGGAAATTAAGAAGATTGAGGGGAATAAAAATGGAGGCACCTATTGTATATAGCCTTCTCAGGGAATTTTACCACAAAAGGGGAGAAAAATATTGCCTTCCAGCAGTGAGAGCACAGATGAGATCATATAACATTAACTTATGGTAGACCCAGTCTTCATGGTGTTATGTTTTTCTCAAGTTTCATTAAGCAGTATGAAGATGGTGAGGGTAATCTATAAAACTGAGACTTGGCCAAGTCTTAACTATTTTTAGTGTAATGGACACCTTTTGGAGTCTCCTCAGAATAATCATTTCAAATATTTGGAGGAAATGTTAAATTTCAATCAGATGTTAGCAAAAATAAAGATGTAATATTTTTCTCATCTAAGCTCGAGCCCTTGGATTAAATGATCTCTAAACTTCCTTCCTTTTCAAAATCCTATGGTTCTTTGAAAGAGAAAATCTTGAATCTTTCTTCATATGTGGCCCAGGAGTGATTGGTTAACATGATAGAAAAGGAATATGAAAAATATTGAATGGGATGTGGAAAATAGGTACACTAATACATTATTGCTGGAATTACAAACTGCTCCAACTATTCAATTTGGAACTGTACCCAAAGTGATATAAAACTGTGCCTACCCTTTGACCCAGAAATACCACTACTGGGTCTATATTCCAAAAAGATCAAAGGAAAAAGACCTAAATGTAAAAAATACATATCTATAGCAGCTTTTTTTTTTTTGTGGTGGCAAAGAATTGGAAATTGAAGGTATGCCCATCAATTAGGGAATGGCCAAACAAGTTGTGGTATATGATTATGATGTAATACTGCTGTGCTATAGAAAATGACAAAAGAGATGATTTTAGAAAAACCTGAAAAGTGTTATATGAACTGATGCAAAATGAAGTGAGCAAAACCAGAAAATTGCACATAGTATCAGAAATATTATAATGATGATCAACTGTGAAATACTTGTAACTATGCTTAGTACAATGATCTGTGACAATTCCAAAGGATTCATGATGAAAAAATGCTATCGACCTCCAGAAAGAAAACTGATGAACTGAGTGTGGATTAAAACATATATTTTTACTTTATTTTTTCTTGCTTTTTTTGGGCAACATGGCTAATGCAGAAATATGTTTTGCATGCCTTCACATATATAATGGGTGTTATATTACTTGCCTTTCTGATGGGAAGAGAGAGAAAAAAATTGGAACTCAATTTTTAAAAAATGAATGTTAAAAATAGATGTATTAAAATATGTGGTCTAGGAGGGCACTCTTAAATACAACAGACTAATACAACTGATTTTTTGTTGTCATGGGAAAAAAAGTAATTGCCCTTATGAACATCATTAAGTTCCTCAGATTTATTTGAGACATAAAATCTGCCCCCAAATCCATGTTTTTATTGGTTCAAGTAATTATTTCACCAGCTTAGATTGTAACCTCTCCTGCCTTAGCAGAGGATGTTCTTGGACTCCTGTGGCCAAAATACACTCTCACATTGTGAACTAGGGCTGTGATGAAGATCCCCTCCAAATGCAGCCCCATAATAGCTTTTTTTAGCTTGGTCCAACTTGCCAGAGCATGGACTCATCGGACAAAGTCTTTGCAAAGGTTGGGTCTACACTGTCCTAAGACACGGTATTAGATGGAATCAGACTTCAATGGAGAAATCAGAGAATTTGACATGTTGTTATCTTGAAGAATGGATAAGTATAAACTGTTGGCCAGTACTATGCAAATCCACAAATATGAGGGATTGAGGGCAAAGTTGTTTAGCTTGTTAGACCTTCCCATCATTCAGGAATCTCCAGGAGGGCTTCTGAGGGGATGGGGTGAGGGAGACGATATGACAGAATGATCTCAGTCAAATTAAAAGGTCAAGAAATGGATGAAATATCAATGATAGCATTGCTCAATTTTTCTGGTAACTGTCACTGGAAAGAATGAAGAAACAAAATGGTTTGAGCCACACAATGAAGAGAGAAACAACACTAGATAAAGCTGACCAGGATCTTATGATTCATCTAAGGTGACTGGGTGGAGGGGATGTAAAGGTCAGAATTATCCGTGAGATTTATTTTGCTCATAATCCGGAAATGAAGCCAATTAAGGTAACAGGAAAATAGTAACAAAGACTTCTGATGACTTGGACGTCTAGATTTTGGTAATGTTGCAAACTGCCTGCATGCCTGAAGCAGCAATCTGCATGCATAATTAGGTGCCCGAATGTATGCAATCAACAGTTTTGATGTACAATATATTTTGGGTGAATCCATATTTACTTAAGGCAGATGTATAGAGAACAATTGGGAGTTCCAAAAATACAAGGGCAGAAGAAGGGGGGTGGATATTTGTATGTAACAATAGGAATTTTTTAGAGCTGATTTCTAAATAAAGAACAGCCAACTTGATGTGTTGGTTCTTTATTTTTAATATAATCTTCATTCAAACCCTTAAAGAAATGCACAAACACATTTTGGAAGAAACAAGCATGGAAGAAAGATCAAATTCTATTCAGCTGCTCTAGCTTCTGTCCCACCATGTGATTCTTTATTTTTTTCTATGTTGAAGAGTGAAAATCTGTCAGATTCATAACCTCACCACTCCAAAGATTACTTGTCTTCATGTTTGCCTACAGTCAAGGCTCAGATGCATGAATATTTGAAGATAGCTCTTTTAAAAAAAGAACCTATTTGAATAAAACAAATGACCAAGACGTGTAATTTTTATTTCTTTCAATGTAAGTCCTCTCAGATAATGAGGGAACTTGGAATTTCTTGGTATGTTCATTCATTTGAATGTGTTTATTTTTTGACCTGCTATAGTATAATGCCATTTTAAAGACATAGTAGGAGCTGACATTTAAATAGTGGATTAAGATTTGCAAACATTTTACATACATTATTTTCTTAGATTCCTTCAAGGCAGGCCCTACAGGTAAAGTTGTATCCATTTTCTTAATAAGGACACTGAAACACAGTTGAGGTGTGATGACTTTCCCACAATCTGACAACCAGTAAGTAACAAGCAGGAATGGAATCTCAGTTTCTTCCAACTCTAACTCTAACTCTAACTCTAATGTCCTTAAGTCATCAAAGCTTCTCCTCTTATACAATTTAGCGAATCGCATACTGAAGCAAATTTACTTTTCCCAAATATTGATCCTTAAATGTCCCTTCAATCTCATTGGTATAATCACTCCTGCCAAATACTAAGGTGCCAGCCTATCTCTACCTCCTCATATTGTATATGTCTTATCTAATCTTCCCCAAAATCCTCTTTGAGAACTTGAAGACTCTCTACATAGCTTGACACTGAGTGGACACCAAAAGCCTACCTCCTTTTGCAGACACTTATCTTCTGATGAAATCTTTTCTGCTGCTTCTCCTGCAGAAAGTTTTGTTAATAGTATTTTTAAGCCTACTCACAGCCACCATGGGTCAGTGCTCCCAGCTTACCAAAGCTTTTATGAGAAAAGTTGGCACATGCATTGAGGACATCCTGGTAAAAGGCTGGAGAAGGGAGTTGCCAGGCTTTTCCGTATTATATTCTATAGAGGCTCACATCTTTATAATCACATAATTTACTGAAAGGTTCAGATAATTCAAGATCCCACTGGGTTTATTGTTTGTTGACTATAAAAACAATTGATTCAGTGGAGCAGAACACCACCCTAAAGAATCTTCCCTAGCAAAGTGTCTCCCATGGCTATGTCAAAATATAATCTGAGGGCAGCTAGGTGGCATAGTGGATAAAGCACTGGCCTTGGATTCAGGAGGACCTGAGTTCAAATCCAGCCTCAGACACTTGACACTTACTAGCTGTGTGACCCTAGGCAAGTTACTTAACCCCCATTGCCCTACCAAAAAATAAAACCACCAAAAAAAAAAAATCTGATTCCTCAGAATATATTAGAAGGGCAATACCTTCTTTTGAAGACATTTTCCCACTTAGATTCCTAATTGAAAACAAAAGCAACCCCCAAATTAATTTGGATTATTTTTAACATTTTTTTTTACCAAAAAAATGAGTTGAGATGAAAGCTGACTAATTCAGACCTTAAAACTTTCTATTTCATAGAATTGTTTTTGGTTGAATTATCCTAGAAAGAGTACTAATCAAACTTAGATTTAAATCTTGGCTTGATCATTTACTGATTACTCGATCTCTGGTAAAGAGGTAATTTGAATGGGCAGGTAGGTGGCACAGTGGATAAAGCACAGGGCCCTGGATTCAGAAGGACCTGAGTTCAAATCCTGTCTTAGACACTTGACACTTACTAGCTGAGTGACCCTGGGCAAGTCACTTAACCCTGCCTGCCTCCCCCCAAAAGGGGGGGGGCAAAAAAAGAGATAATTTGTGTAATACCTACCTCCACAGGATTAGGTTATGACCTTCCAGAGGATCCTGAACATGGAGTATGGAAACCTGAGTTCAGATTTTGCCTCATATACTTTCTTGACCTTGAGCAAGTTACTTAATGGGTCTGAGCACCAGTTTCATCATATAAAAAATGGGAGAACACAAGCCTCATGTTATTGTAAGGCTCGAATGTGAATTGATGGTAAAGTCTTTTCTTATTAAATTTGATGATATGCACAATGTCCCAAACAAATGTGAGCACTTATCAAGATATATAGAAGCTAAAAAATTCTCTTCAAAGATATCAGGGCAATACAGTAGAAAGAACTTCCTGAGGTTCTTAAACCTTTGGCATGTGAACATATATGTATATATATGTATGTATATATGTATGTATGTATATATAGATGTTTATATAGTGTGTATTTGTATATGTATGTCTGTGTATGTGTATATGTATATATGTGTAGGTATATGTATACACATACATATATGTATGCACATAAACACACATATATATAATTTCTGTCTTTTTTGTTTCCTGTGCAATCCTGTGTACTTTATTTTTTTTTAATTGCAGCAATGTATTTATTTATTGGAAATTTACCAGACATTGCATTACTTTTTATGTAATGTATATATTTTCTGCATTTAAAAACATTTTTTCTGAAGAATCCATAGGCTTCACAGATGGCCAAAGGAATCTTTGACACATCCCAACTGGCTCTGGAATTAAAAGACAAGGGTTTGTTTCCTACCTCCTAGCTTACTGGGACGTTGGGCACATGTTTTCACTTCCTTGGGCCTCAGTTTCCTTTCCTATAAAATGTAGAGATGGCTTTTGAAGCGCTTTAGAACTCTAGCTCTTTGATCCATAGGAAACAGTGGCATAGCACATGACTAGTTTACTTGTTTTATGGGTAAATGTGTAACTGCTACATGAAAATTATATTGAGGATAATGTGATGCAGAAAGGAAGGATAAGATTTCTCAGTTTCTTCAGGTTAGCCTCATATAGTCATCACACCTTAGCAGTGAAATTTTCTGGGAAATGAAATTAAATCTAATCTATTGGGGGGTTATGATGGAACCCCAAGCAAAGGAGCAAAGGCCATCATTTCATATTGACCTCCATCTTAATAACCAGATATTTCATTATAAAGAAAGCTGTTATTGAGACAAGTCACAGGGCCACTATCGAAAGCCCCTCCCCCTTGATGTTTCCATGAAGTTGCCAGGCAGTTCCCCAGGACAATGTGATGTTATATTTAGAAGTGTAACCTGATCACCTGACGGTGAGCCCTGATTTAAGAATTACCAAGTCTAACCTTGCCATTCATTTTTAAAATATATACACATCAAGAGAATAACTGCTTGACAGACCACTGGGATCATAACCAAAGGCTAGACTTGCCCTTCTGAGAGAATGTTCTTGTAAAAGGCACAACTTCCAATCTGAAAAAGGCAGCTAACATTTGGAAGAAAAAACAAAATTCAAGGCATATTGCAGTAAATGCCTGCCCCTAGCTCCTCTCCTCTGCCTTCTCCTCCCCCATCTAGCTCCGGCTCCCGACATTTATTCCTAGCTAAAAGGAGACAGTCTAAGAGACAGGCGATATTTTCTCCCCTCTGGTCAGGTTCGAACCCGGGAGCAGACTGCTGGGAAGGATGTCGATTTCCTGCCCGAAATTGTCTCTTGTTTTTCCTCTTTACTCCAGTTCTCCTTGTGCAATGCTGCGTGCCACGCCGCTGGCAGAGCAGACAGAGGGAGAAGGAGAGAGAGGGAGCTCCAGTCACACACACCAAACACACACACATACACACACACTCAGACACGCGCGCGCACACACTCACCCCAGCCTGCCAGGCGACTGCCATCCAGGAGATCGCAGTCACCAGTGGAAAAGGGGGGGGAAGGTAGAGGTGGGGGGGTCGGGCGTGGGTAAAGGGGGGGCTACGCCAGCCACAATCGTGCCCATGCTCGGCTCTCATCCTCGCCACCACCACCTTGCACAGGTCGGGAAATCGCTTGTTTTCCTTTGCTTTTGGGTAGCACAGGCTCTGGCCGGGGGAAGGGGAGGGGAGGAGGTAAGCCTAGCTGGGTGAGCACCAGGGGCTGGGGGTGGGGTCGGCCTGGGGGTGGGGTGGACATTGAACTTTTCCTTGTCGTGACCAACATATTGGCAGTTTCCCCGGGCTAATCCCGGCGATCTGGGGTTTGTTCTTCCAGTTAACTTTGTTCCAAAGGCTCCCAGGGAGGGGATTTGGGGGAACGGGGAAAGCAGAAGGGAACCGGAGAGAGGGAGAGGGGGAAAAACAAAGGTTTGGGTTTGGGACCTAGATAAGGAGAGAAAGTCAATAACCCCCTCGCGGGGCTGGAGCGCAGTGGGTCTGGGCTGCCAGGCGTCAGCTGCCTGCTTCGTGTTGGCTGTTTCGGAGAGCTTGAAGGCCACCGCACCAAGGACACACACAACACACACTCACTCACACACACACACACACACACACACACACACACTCACTTACACACAGGCAGCCCCACAGGCACAGGCGCGCTCTCAATGGATACAAAAGTCTGGACGTTCTAGGGGCGAGGAGGGAGGGAGGGAGGAAGGGAGGAAAAGAGGAAGAGAGGGAGAGAGGGAGGGAGGAAGGGGGGCGGGCGGCGGAGAGCCCGGGGCGGGGGAGAGCCGGAGCCCGAGCCCTGCCGGAGCCGGAGCCGGAGCCGGAGCCGGAGCCGGAGCCGGAGCCGGAGCGGGAACCGGAGCCGGAGCCGGAGCCGGAGCCGGAGCCGGAGCCGGAGCCGGAGCCGGAGCCGGAGCCGGAGCGGGAGCCCGAGCCCGAGCCCGAGCCCGAGCCAGAGCGATTGCGCCCGTGCCGGCTCTCCTAGCCATGCGTGCCGCGGGCCCGTGAAGGGAGCCGCCGTGCGCCGCTGGCTGCCAAGTCCTTGCCCCGCTTTTGTCTCGCCCTACAGTGAATCGGAAGATGGAGATGGATGTTAAGGGAGTTTCTCAGTGCCCGGAGCCCATCCCCCACTCTCAGGGGGCTGGCGGAGGCTGTCAGCAGCCACCGCCGCCGCCGCCGCCGCCACCGCCGCCGCAGGATGAGCAGCCTGGGGAAAGTGCGGCCGCCGGGGACAGCCACCCAGAGAAGAGACCAAACAGTGAGAAAGAAGACAAAAAGGTAGGTCTGCCGGCCGCCCCCTCCCCAGCATCTCCGCGCTGAGCCCGGAGCCCTCGGATCGCCTCCACCCCCTGCCCTGGCTGGAGAGCCCTGGCCAGAGGGTGGGGTCTGCGGGCGGAGGGGCGGGGGCCGGGGACAGGGCGACAAGGGCTGCCAGCCGGCCGGCCGGCCTGTCTGTCTGCCTGTCCAACTGTCTGTCTTTGTGTGTGTGTGTGTGTGTGTGTGTGTGTGTGTGTGTGTGTGTGTGTCTGTCTGTCTGTCTGTCTGTCTGTCGGTCTGTCGCGGGGCGGGGGTGGGGATGGGGAGTGACTTTAGGAAGTGGAGGCAGCGCCGGCGTGGAGGAGTCTGTCCTGGATTGCAGGGTGGATGGAGCTGTCTGGGTGTGCAAAGACGAGCCTGGCTGTTGCTAGCTCTCCCATGCCCAGGGGTGAGGGGTGAGGGTGAGGCGGGGAAGGCAGGGGGCGGCCGGGCCAGCAGCCCATCAGGGCGAGCAGACAGACCTCTGCTTGCCCTCCCAAATTCAAGGGAGGAGGCTCTGCAGGCTCCTTCCTCCAGAGCCACGAGTTCTGAAGTGGTTCTGGTGAAGCCTTGGGGGCCGGGGCTGGGAAGCAGGAGGAGAGAAGCCCCAGTGCAGATAGATGCCTAGCAGTGGGAAGCAAAGTTTCCCTCATTTGCAGAATTGAGTCTTGTTAATGCAGTGGGGAGCCCCGTGGCCTCACCTGTCAACCTCTCCCGTCGCTTCCCCTACCCCCAACTACGAAGAGCAGTCCCTCAAATCTGGCTCAGCCCTGCTGTGTCATTGCAGACCAAGGGACAGGTTCTTCTTACTGTAGGGGTAATGGAGTTCAAGGAAAGATGGTTCCAATTTCATTCTGTTCCTGCCATCCTTCTTAAATAAATCACAAAGAAGAAGAAATGGGATTTTTAAAATTTCCATTATAACAACGTAAGCCCAATGTACTAATCAGAAAGTGAATTTGTCTCTAGGCATTTTCTGCATCTTCATGTGTCTTTGGTGAAACTGAAGGCTAAGTGTTCCGTGGAAACCTGGTGTGTGTGTGTGTGGGGGGGTGCTGCTTTGATGATATTAAATGGGGAAATTGAACGGGAATTCCTTCCCTTCCCCCTAAAAGTTATGATTTGTGTTTGGAAGCCGTAGAACTTTGCTCAGGCCATTTACTACACATGCTTGGTCTGATCAATGTAAGTTGAATGGGGAACATGTGAGTAGTATGATGAGTTCCACTGTCTTAAGAGACAATAGTATCTCAGGAAGGTTTGAAACCTGTGAGTTGGAGAGTGGTCTGCTTTCTTGGAATGCTTCTAATATACAGGTGGATTGAATAAATACTTAAACTATGGCTCAATCATACTGAGTATGCTCTAGCCACACTGTATTTATAGTTGGGTTCACTTGACAAGTCTAAGGAAAAAAATATGTGTCTTCCCCCAAATCACCAGTGGTCAGAATGTGTGCTGCATTCAGGAACCAAGATGAGCATCAGGGCTGTGTGTCAATGGGGGAAAAAAATCAGTGATATGCTCTTCATGTCAAAAACAACCCATTAAAGCAGTGGGATTGGAAGACATTTAGACCAGGTTAGTGTTGCTCTGCAGATACAGGAAAAAAAAGGCAATAAAAAGAAGAGAGAAAAAGGAAATGGATTTTAATATTCTAATATACTCAGCTTTTCAGTAACTCTTGATTTCATGAATATTTAATTGTCATGACTGCATATTTACGACTTCAGTTGACTCTCTGGGCCGGATTTTCTGAAACAACCCTCTCAGAGCATAGTTTTATCCAGCTGAACTTTAAATCAATGCTTTAAAATATGTTTGGGAAATAATTACAGTCTACAGCTTGTCCTACCATCTCCATATTGTGGGTTCTCTTGGTGCCTTGAGCAGAGAAAATTCCTGCCATCAGCAGAAATCCGTGCTTACTAGTTACTCTTGGATGCACCATGCAGTCTGTCTAATGTTTTTTACCCATGGTGGGGAGCAGGGAAGCAAATCCAGTCCCCATATTACTGCAGGTGAAAAGAGGCCTGAAAGGGGGCTGATTACATTTAGTTAATTAGCATGTGCAGATAATTGAGTATTCCACTGATGTGATTTGCTTTATGTTTGTAGGCAATTTCTTGAGGTAGAAACAAAATACTACTTTTTTTTTTCCCCTCCAGGTGTTTGCCTTAAAAAAAAATCAGACTCCATCCTCATCTTATCCCAGAAATCAGCTGGGTTAACTCTTTAGTGGCTACTCCATTCCTCCAAGAGATTCTCTGTCCTGTCTTTTAGAAGAGTTGGAGAAATGGGGCCTGGGCAAGTGGGACTTTCATAGCTGTTTTTGTCTTAAGTGACTGCCAAGGCAAGTTATGTATTTGATTTTTTTAAAAGTAAATTCTGGTTTCATTAGTGATCAGGACTTCAGGGGGTTGAATCATTATTCCACTGTGATCAAAACCAAATCCAAACTGTAATAGACTTGTGAGTCTTGGCCAGACTGTGAAGGAACACACACACATACACACACACATATACATACATACATAAATACATACACATGCATATATACAGAATGGGGAGGGTTGGGTTTTTTTATAAACATGAGAGTGGAAAAATATATTCTTAGTTGAGTCTTTGTGTCTTCTTAATAGTTAGAGAAAATCAGACTGAAAATATGAGTATCAATCTCCTAAAAGACAAGCCCTGTAAAAAAAATCTTTATATTTTAGCTGCCTTTGATCCTAACACAGCTCCTAGGGGAAAAAGACATTAAGACTGCAATAATATTTTCCCAGAATGAGTTTTGAGACCATTGCTCTTATTCTCTTTCATGGATTTCCCCAGTTGTCCAGTTGGAGTGAGAAGGGTAGACCTAGTTTTAAGCTTATTCAGTGACAAAAAATAGAGAGGGCGATGTCCCAAGTTCTCATCAAGTCTTTGGTAACCATAGCAGCAGCATCTACCCTGTCAGGGATAGACTGACCTGAAAACTTTTAGGGTTCCCGAACCCCAGACATTATCTAATTCCCAGCTTCTTAAACTGTGGGTTTAAGAATGTGGGGGTCTGAGGGCAGCTAGGTGGTGCAGTGGATAAAGCACCAGCCCCTGGATTCAGGAGTTCCTGAGTTTAAATCCGGCCTCTGACTCTTGACACTTACTAGCTGTGTGACTCTGGGCAAGTCACTTAACCCTCATTGCCCTGCCAAAAAAAAAAAAAAAGAATGTGGGGGTCATGAAAAATTTGGCAACAGTAAAAAGTTATGCATACCTATATAATTTACCTATATACCCCTGGGTCATGTAAAAATTTCTAGGGTGAAAAGGGATCAAGAATGGAAAAAGTTTAAGAAATCCTGATCTAGTTCAACCTCCTCATCTTACAGATAAGGAAACAGGGTCTTTGAGAAGCTAAGTGACTTTCCCAATGTCCCACAGGTGAAATGACTCCAACTCCAGCATTCTTTCTGCCATTCTACAGGGCTGCAGTGTTGTTAGGACTTGGGAAGGGGTAGGAAAGTAAAAGAGAGAATTGGGATATTTTCAAAACTTTCCAAAACCCGCTCATGCCCTATCAAGACCATAGCTGGGACAGCTGAGGCAATACCCTATTTGGGTATGCCCGGGCCAGACCAATTTACATACTACCATAACATAGTACTAGAACCTCTTACTTGCTTTCTTCTAAGATGTCAAGTGTCTGCATCCAACTAAGTAAAGGGCTTTTACATACAATATCAAAGCACCCACAATTTATAGATTCATTGGATCAAGAACTGGAAGGAACTCTGACAGGTTATCAGTTGATCTCTGTGATTTAAAGCAGCACTGTCTTTAATCCCCGACCCCCTGGGAAGAATATGCAAAATTCCTCCTTCAACATAAACTCTTGCCATTCTCAGCAGCCCTTACTGTCAGAAGTTTTCTCTTCCCACCCTGCAGGTGTCACCAGTTAAGAGCCCTTTTCTTTTGAGGAGGCAGTGGAGTACTGCATGAAGTCTAAAGTTGCTCAAATCCTACCTGTGACATTTACTGGCAAGTCAGGTGACCTCTCTTGGCATCAGTGTCTTCATCTGTCCAATGGGGAAACTGAGACCTGAAGTGTCTACTTTAAAGGATGCTCTTGAGGCTTGGCTGAGATTATCTATGTGAAGCCCTTGTCGAACTTTGAAGTGCTGTGACTACCACTTGCCATTGTTTTCCCCTGGTTCTCTCTGTATTCTAGATAAAGAATAATAACTGGTCATCATCATTTCCACTAAAGGCCCCAGGTGTCTGAAAAAAGTTACAGAATTACCCCCTCAGCATTTTTTGTCTAGATTTAATAATCTTAGCTGTTTTGACTGTCCCCCCACCTCTTTCATTAACCTTTGACTTTTCTTCTACAATTCAGTTATGCTTGGGAAAGTGTTTCTGAACCTTATACCCTCCCCAATTTTTTTTTGCAGGGCAGTGAGGGTTAAGTGACTTGGCCAGGGTCACACAACTAGTAAATATCAAGTATCTGAGGTCAAATTGGAACTCAGGTCCTCCTGAATCCAGGACCGGTGCTTTATCCACTATGCCACCTAGCTGCCCCCCCTCCGACCAATTTTTAATTACAATTTTTTATAACTCACTTTTAATGATATGCATGAGAGAATCACAGAGATTCAGAGAGAAGAATAGAGATAGAATTAGCCTTGGAGTCAGGAAAACTAGGGTTCTCTGACCTTTCCCGGCTGTGTCCTCCTGCTCAAGTCAGTTAACTTTTTACTCTTGACAACTCTGTAGAGCTTGAAGTTTCAGATTTGGATTGGTGGAGAGAATTTCCACATCTGGAGTTCTCTAAACCAATGAAACCATAAAATAAAGTTATTTAAAATGTGATCCATCGCTTATGTTGTACTTTATGGTTTGCAATGCACATTTTGTACACAACTCACGGTAGACATGTGACTGATGTAGTCCTGATACCAACTGGAGTCAGGAAGACCTGAATGCAAGTCTAGCCACAGATACTAGTTCACTTAATCTCTTTCTGCCTCAGTTTCCTCATTTACAAAATGGGGATAATGATAGTACTTACCTCTCAAGATTGTTGTGAAAATACAATGAGATAATGTTTGTAAAACACTTTGTAAAACTTTGGACAATATATAAATGCCAGCTCTTATTATGCTTGTTGATGTGTTATCAAATTCCTTGTTTGTATTTGGATCCAGCTAGATGCCTTTATCCTTGAAACAAAAAAGGGCCAGGAATGGCTTTCCCTTCCATCTAGCCCATCAATTTGATCTTCTGTCACTATGATCCTTGGTTAATAGGTGTGCTTCACAGCTAACAAGAGGTATAGCATAATTTAATGCAACAGACCTTGTAGCCTAAATTCTGGAGATACATAGACAAAACAAAATAGGCCCCACTCTGAAGGCACTTACATTTCCCTGGGGCGAGGGGGGGTGGATTACATTAATAGGGGCTAACTACATGTATACATAGAAGTGAATACAGAGTATATTAAAAGTCATTCTAAGGCATAGAAAGTTCTCAGAACTGTAGGGTCAAGAAAGGCTTCATTCGAAGCATATTTTCTTGGAAGATATGGATTCCAAGAGGCAGAAGTAAGGAAAGGGTATATTCCAGACTAGGATGGAGGCAGGGTTGGAGAAGTTACTGCTTGTGCAAAGACACATGCAGGAGATGAAAAATCATGTATGAGCAACACTAGTCAGTCAAGTTCTCTAAAATGGAGGGAGTATGGAAGGGGAGTAACATGAAATGAAGACTGAAATATAGCTAGGAGCCTACTGTTAAGTAAAAAAGTAATACACTGCTGATTCAATTTATCAGATATGCTTAATGTTTTCTTGAGTTGAGGGTCTGGAAGGTTCCCTGGGGCAGTTGTGACAGTTTTACTGGTTCACATTACCTATGCTTTGGATGGTGTGTGATGTGAGAGCCATTCTGTAATGTAAGCAGCCATTCCAAATTGATGCATAAAGTTGCCCGAGCTTCAGCTTATTCTATTCCCTCTTACAAAGTGTTAGGACCTTTTTCTTTACCTGGTGAGTTTTTCCCTTAGAGGTGATGTGAGGGCTACATTTAATATTTAAGGAAAGACCACAATTTTCTCTTGTTCTCCAGTAGCATGGCCAAGCCCTGAGGTCAAGCGTCCCATCTCTGCAGCATGGACTTGTTGGGAACCTGGGCAGAGTCAGAACTCTGTGAAAGGTTTGGAGGTTATTGACATCTGCTGGGAATCAGAATCTTGGGAAAGGTTGTTATTTTCAGGTTTTGTTTTTCTCACTTTTGTCTTGAAAATATTTGGAATACAGGAAAGAGTGTAGGGCAGAAAAAAAAAGTGCAGGACAGTTACTAGAATTATAAAGCAAACAAAAGTTTTATCCTGGTCATACTTTTTTTTTTTTTTTAGGAGGACGGGTTGGGAATTAGGCATCATGGTACAGAGGAATCAGTATAAGATTTGAAATTACAGGACTTGAATTGGAACCCCAGCTCAGTCATTTGCCACCTCTGTGACCTTGGGCCAATGACTGCCTCTTTGGGCCTTGGTCTCTGGATCTGTAAAACATAGCTGGCTAGATTAGGACAAGGGCTCTTAACTGCTTGACCTTAACCATGAATCTGCTTTTCTTTTTAAAATCTATTTCAATATAGTTTCCTTTGTAATTTTATGTATTTTATTTCATATTTAAAAGCATTATTCTGAGAAGGGATCCACAGGTGTCACCAAGCTGATTGCCCAAACAGTCTAGAATACCAAAAAGGTGAAGTTCCCCCTACACTAGATGATCTTCAATAGTTCTTTTCCTGGTGCTTATGACAGTTTCACTGGTAAGATTACCTGTGTCATAAATTATGTCGCATTATGTGAGAATCCAGCCTTTCCTGAGGGGCACAGAGCATTGATTAAGCCTCAGTTTATCCTATTCCATCTTTCAAGGTTTTAGGACCTTGTTTCTACCTGGTATGTTTTCCTATACATGCGGGGTAGGTTTTTAATAAGTGCTTGTTGACTTGTTGACTATGAAAAAATTAAAGAAAAGGACAAACTGAAAAGTGGAATGTAGCAGGGAAGGGCAAGGGCCAATGTCATGGCCACTCCACCTGGGCGCTGGCCACTTGGCTGCTGGCGGCTTTCTCCCAGACTCCCTCATGGGCGCAGCTGTCCTAGAACCCAGAACCATTTTGGAGATCCATGAGTGAGGAGTGAGGGAGATGAATGGTTAGTGATCACCCATCACTCCCTTTTCCTTGTACTTTACTTATCTGTAGATGGAGGGAGTGGCATCAAGACCTGGGGGTAGAATCTGAACAACCTGCATCCACGCTCTGTCCCTGACATGTATGGGCTGTGTTAACCTGGGCATGCCGCTTGGCATCTGGGTGACTCTGTCAGGCTGCTGCAGAACAAGCACTGATCCTCGCTACTGCTAATGCCTCCCTCTGTTTATTAGCTTCATTTTATACTCTATGCATCTCATCTATCCATAGTTGTTTGCCTGTTGTCTCCCCCATTAGACTGTGAACTCCCTGAGGGCAAGGACTGTCTTTCACCTTTCTTTTGTGCCTGGCACATTATGGGTGCTTAATACACGTTTGTTGACTGACTGCATTGGTGGAGGATTGATCGCTCTATAGGCGTTCCACATAATTGGTGAAATTACAGATTCAGACCCTCCCCCACTCCACCCTCCAACATCTTTGTGCATTTATTGTATTGAATATAAACTCATTAAAGGCAGTGTAACGATTGGAATAACGCCACCTGCTGGATACTAACTGTAGAAGAGTTCTGCCCATGAAGCGAAGGTCTTTGAGGGCAAGACCAGGAGTCTTGTCTTTGGTATCAGGAAGTGACGCGGACTAGTGGGAGGAGGAAGGAAGAGACGGGCGCTCGGTCTCACGCTCTTTCTTCTGGACTCTGGTGGAGAAGGGAGCTAGAAATGTGCTCTCCCTTTAATAGATAGGAATCTAGGCCTTTCTCTCTCTCTTTACCAAATTCTTATTCTCCTTAATAAATGCTTAAAAGTCTAACTCTTGCTAAAGCTTATAATTTATTGGCGACCACTCATTAGATATTTTAGACAGTTTAGCTAGAATTTTAGCCGTTAACAGCAGGGTTTTAATGCCTTTAAGAAAAGAATTGAACAAGGGAAAATCGACACTTGGTCCTAACTTTTTCCTGTTGAAGATTAGGTTCTCATTTCTGGCAGAAAGGATGAGTTTGGATTCTGGTGGAGGGGGCAGCCATGATTCTTCAGCCACATGACAGGCATGTGTGAAACTATCCTGGAACTTTGAACTTAACATATGGCAGCTTTGAAAATGTCACGTATGTATGTCTTGTACAATTCAGCCAGGTTGGCTTTGTCTTCCCCCTATGTATGAACTCTGAAACCTAGAGATGTTCTGGGGTCATTTTCTGGTGCCTAGGAATTCATAAATGAGTTGCTATCCTTGTCAACAGCTTAAGTTGGGGATTTCCTGGCTGGAAATGTAACACTTGATTGGATAGGAGGTATGGCATGGGGGTAGGCAGTGGGTGGGAAGCCCTTTTCTGCAAATCAGAAGGTATAATAATAACAAAATAATAGCAAATAACATTTTTTGCTTTTTTTGCAAAGCACTTTCATGGATTAACTCATTTGATCCTCACAACATCTCTGAAATGGGTCCTGTGTTTTTTGCCATTTTACACGAGGTAGAGAGGTTGTGACTTGCCCAGGGTCACAGAGCTATCAAATATCTGAATTAGGATTTGAACTAAGGTCTTCCTAACTCGAAGTCCTGTGATCTATACCCTGTGCCACTGAGCTTCTAGGTTTGAGTTATAGTCCTGGATCTTTCCACTCACTATGTCATCTTGGACAAGTTGCCCTTCCTCCTTAGGCCTCAGTTTTCCCATTTATAAAATGGAAGGAAGAAGATTGGACTACTGTTATTATATATAATGTTGCAGAGCATTTTGTTTTTGGTCACGTATTCTGAAGATAAGAAAATATTCATGTTGCTCCTGGATTTTGTCCTTGTTTTGTTCTTGTGCCCTTTCCTACCACCGATTTGCATGTGAGAATTTAGAAGTTGAAAGTTTCTTGGCCTTGGATCTAGAAAGACCAGGATAATTTGTTGGAAGGGCAGACTCTAAACCAATGTTGATACAGTTTATGGATACAGTTTATCAATTGAGCCTGCACAGGGAGCCACAGGGAATTTCTAATCCTTAATCAGAGTGTGGTTTCTAAAAGAGACCTTGACCCTAATGAATAGAAAATGGAAGTTACAACACTCATTTAAGCATGCAAGTACTAGATAGTTGAGGTTGTTGTGTGTTCAAAGAGAGAAGACGTGTCATCTCAGCTGAGAATCCATTTGCAGCAAGAGTCTGGCACAAGAGAAAAGGTCCCACACCTTCTGTCCAGTGGAACTGTTTTTTTGCAGTGATCAACAGCAACCACAGGACCAGTGGTGTACCATCTAGTATGGGCCACTAAGATCCGCAGGAATCACTGCCCAGCATAAACTACATGCCTTCCAGGGTTTATATGGGATATGAGTGCAGAGGAGAACAAGCTCAGTGGGATTACATCATCAGAACACTACAGTGGGCCTCCTCTGTCAGAGGGCTACGTTGCTTTTCTATATGAGCTTTGGTTACATGTTTTCTATGTGTGTACCCTCACCAGGGGCTTCCCATGTTTGTTTCTCTCCACACGTTTCCTATGTGTATTCCCTCTTCCCACTGAGCCTATATACATTTGTGAAAGAATGTGCCCTAGAGTTGTGGGGGAAATGTTTTATTGTTACTTTTCTGATTTTGCCTTTTCATTAAATGCCTTTGCTCTGAACTAATTATGTTCCCTGACTGACCAGGAAAAATAAACACATCAGCAGGGGTTCTGAAGCTATGATTCTGAGTGAATGCTGACCCACATAGTACATTGAACCTGAGGCAGAATTGTCTGGGGAACCCACTGTACGCCAGCCCCCCATATGCTATAATATATTTCAGGTTTCCCACCCTGACTTCAATGTTTTAAGATGAAACTGGTAAGAGTAAGAATAAGCTCATACTGCTCACTTACCCCATTTGTTTTTGGAGGGTTAAGTAGGCTATAGTAATTAGACATGAAAAAGGGCAGAGGACAAGGCATTGGGAACTCTCCCCTCACAGACAATAACCCCCAGAGAGAAGGTGAGGCATTTTACCTTAGACAAGAAATTAGCAGACTTCTTTTCCCAGTTCTGTGGTGTAGGCTTTCCTTGCTGGTATGACTTTCACTAAACTTTTAAAAGGAAACAAACACAAGTAATTATGTTAATCTGCTATATGGAGGAGCAGAGGAAGGTCTGAGATACACAATCATTAGTCTCACCATTTGTACTATTAGGGCACATTAACCTTCAGAGATCCTGGATGACTTCTGAGGTCCTTTCTAGCTCCCAGTCTCTGGTCCTGTGGCATTAGGCTGTAAGTTCATTTGAGTATAGAATTCAAATCTGGAAAAGACCTTGGAAAAGCCATGAACTCCAGATGAGAAGACCTGGGTCCAATGTTGAATGTGTACAGTCAGCCCACAATCATGTCGTAAGTGCTTAATATGTAGCAGGCATGTGCAGAGTGCTGAAGAGTCAAGGAAAGGCCAAAAAACAAAAGACCCTGTCTTCAGTGAATTCATATTTAAATGTCAGGGACAACATGTAACCAACTAGATACATGCAAGATTTATACAGAGTGGATAGAAGGTCATCTCAGAGGGGAATGCCCTGCTGAGGCATTGTGGGGAAGGCTACCTGGAGAGGGTAGGACTTAAGCTGAGTCTTGGGGAAGCCACAAGGTGGAGGTGAAGAGAAAGGCCATTTCAGGTAAGGGGGACAGCCAGTGCAAACAAGATGGCAGTGGAGAGGAGACAAATATGAGGGGTGCTGAGATGGCAGAAATGATAACATTTAGTAATGGATTGGATACATGGACTGGGTGCAAGTAAGGGGTCAAAGATGACAAGGGGAACCTGGATGATGGGGAGGATGGTGATGTCCTTGACAATAAGAGAAAAGTGTGGCAGAAGGGAGTATTTGGGGGAAAGATGATGAGTTCTAATTTGGG
The DNA here is from genome assembly GCF_019393635.1 of Dromiciops gliroides. NCBI lineage: Eukaryota > Metazoa > Chordata > Mammalia > Microbiotheria > Microbiotheriidae > Dromiciops > Dromiciops gliroides. The sequence continues at coordinate 25,605,865 of NC_057865.1, read as the reverse complement.
TACACCATGTGTTTTAGGTGTCCAAGAAGCAGTTAATTGGCAATAGTTAGGCAGCTCAGTGTATCAAGATCACAAGACCTGTAAGCTGGTAAAACCTGACTTTGAACTTCCTAACTTTGTGACCCTGGGAAAGTCACTTAAACTCTTTTTGGTGGTAAGTTTCCTCATCCGTAATATATGGAATAACATTATCTGACTCCCCATACCAGGGTTGTTACGAGGGCCAAATGAGTTTGCCCTGTAAAGCCCTTTGCAAGCCTTAAAGTGCTGTATAGATAAATTCCAGCTATTGTGATGAAGATGGGGATGATGGGAGACTGAGCTCTGTGAGTTTAGGACTGGATGTATAGACCTTGGAATCATCTGCATAGAGGTATTCTCACCTCTCTCTATGGTACCCAGGGGAGCTGATAAAAGATGAGAAGAGAAGAGGGCCAAAGACCAGACTGAAGCATGACAGGAAGGAGATGGAGGAGGAGCAGCCAGATAGGTGGGAGCAGAACCAGGAAAGAGCAATGTCCCCATAACCTAGAGGAAAGAGCATTGAACAAGTCCTTCGACCTCTTTGACCTTTGTTTTTCACATCTGTAAAAGGGAGCTTATACCTCCACTACCTAGCTCATAGACTAGTTGGGAAGAAAATGCTTCATCAGTCCATTAAAATGTGAGGGGATAGAATTAGTTTATCAAGTTGAAATAGAAAATATTAGTTTGTCTTGCCCAGATTCAACAGCAATCTGCTGACACCAATATAACATGGGTGGAAAAGGCAGCTAATTAAAAGTGGTGTGGGTGGGGTGGAGAAGTGGTTGGAATATGTGGCTATGAGGGACTACCAGAAAAAAGAGTCAGGCAGGGCTGCCTTCAAAGAGCTTACATTCTGTTGGAGGAAAAAGAATGTACTTATGTATCTATTCAGAATCAATACAAAGTAAAAACTATATCCATATCAGGATAATTAAGTATGGAAGCTACTAGTACCTCTGAAAGAGGTGAAGATTGAGTTGAATCTTGAAGGAAGTGAGGGGGGTTCTGAGAGATCAAAGGGATCTTGAAATTGTTTGTCTTTGAAAACTTGAAATCACTATTTTATTGTCAACTCTCATGTCTATCTTTTGTTGTTGTTGTTTGTCCTTCATTCTCAAAGAGGACTATGGCATGTGGGTGATATCATGACTTGCAATGAATTGGATTTAAGTGAGAGAGGGCTGTACTAGGTCACCAACCTCACTCTCCCATCTGCGTCTAGTGGCAAGATATATAACAGGAAGACTGGAGATGGCCTTGGATGTTTAAGGCAATTGGGGTTAAGTGACTTGCCCAGGGTCACACAGCTAATAAGTGTCTGAGGTGAGGTTTGAACTCAGGTCCTCCCAACTTCATAGCCAGTGTTCTATCCATTGTGCTACCTAACTGTCCAGGGAGCAGGGAATGCATTATTCTATTTAAACTGTTTTTTTTTTAAATACATTATTCTAGAAAGAGAGGAAAGCTAGTGCAAAGACTGGTTCTAGGACTGGTCTTAGTAAAGTGAGCCAAGAGACAAAGCTAAGTAGGAGCCATGGAAGAGCAATGGATTCAGAGTCCTGGGTTCAAATCTCATATTTGTCATTTCTTTGCAACACTGTCTGGGCCTCAGTTTACTCATCAGTAAAATGAAGGGGTTAAACTAGGTGGCATCTAAGGTCCTTTCATCTCTAAATCCATGATCTTTGAAGAGTGGACCAGATGTCCTGTAGTGGATGAGGACAGGAATGAGGTGTAAGAGCCTTTGTAACTTGTAAAACAGTTACCCTTTTTATCTGCGACTGTATTTGCCTTTCTCCACCTTCACCACTGGATACTTCAGAGTCAATCCCCTAAGGAGCTCGTATGCTCCTTAGTGGGAAGCTGAGATGGAGAGTGGTGAAAAACATCTTTGGGATTCCCCCCAACCCCCACCTTACAGGGGAACCTATAAATGACGGGTGGTAGAGGCAGCCAGCAACCTGAAATACTCACCAGCAAATCAGGGGGTAGGTTCCAGATGGGAATGAATGGTGGCATTAAGAGATTCAGGAGGTCACCAAGGTCCTTGGTTCCCGACAGGACATTTACAGCGATTCCCCTTTCCACTCCTCAAATTCTTTTTCTCCCATTTCCGAGGTCATAAGCTAAGTCATTTTGAGGTCACTCTGACAGCTGCTCAGAGAGCAGGGTGGGTGGAGGGAAGCCTCTCTACCAAAACATGGCTATCCCAGTTTGGCTGACACACTGGGTAACCTCCTCCATTACCTGGTGCCGGTGCTTTCTTTCTAACCTACCCAGTGGCCTCCGGGGCAAGGTTGGGCTGTATGTTGACTTGTTTTCTAGGGGAGAAGGACAGAAGTTAGTTCTGATTTCATTGGTGGGGAGGGGTGGCTGCCAGATGAGGAAGCTCCTTCTACCAATGCATGTTGGCACCTTCTATTCATCTTTTTTTTTTGTGGGGCAATGAGGGTTAAGTGACTTGCCCAGGGTCACACAGCTAGTAAGTGTCAAGTGTTTGAGGACACATTTGAACTCAGATTCTCCTGAATCTAGGGCTGGTGCTTTATCCACGGTGCCACCTAGCTGCCCCACCTTCTATTCATCTTTAGAAACTTTGAGAGTTGCCCAGATCATCAAGAGATTAAGTGATTTGTTCAGGAGAGTTGGACCTTGAACATAGGCCTTCCCAGCTTTGAGATCAGCTCTCTCACCACTGTATCATGTTGCATTACAAGAAGAACATTTATCCCTTCTGAGATTTGGCAGTGTAGACAGTCACTGGTAAATAGTACTTGTCTTTGTCAGGCGTGTCTTATTTGTTAAAGCACTTGAATGATTGGAGGGGAAAAGGAGAGACGGGTGGTGCTGGGAGTGGGGATGCAGTTCTTGGCTTCTGCTGTTCTCTCTGTCCTCTTGTCTTCCCAGGGGGTGATGGGAGGGAGTCTTCTATATTTCTATTTTGCAAAATGTACAGAAACAAACTCTGTGAGTACAATCCTTTGGTCTGCTTCCTAGGCTAACTGTCTTGGGGGGTTTTTAAAAACAGCCCTGAGGTAGAAAAATAATTCTGGGGATTGACGTACAAATCAGGACACTCTGCTTAAGGCAAAAGAAGCTGCTCACAGTTGTTTTTAGGTTCTGTGTAAAAACCCTCCCCACCGCAGTAAGACTGAGCAGTGCTGTGGCCCCCAGGTAAAGCTGCTTGGGCAGAGTAGGACTCAGTAAACATTCATTTGAACAGCAATTCCCAGAGGGCCATGCCCCTCCTAGCTATGATCTGGGATATCTGTTTTTGAGGCCTTGAGGGCAGATTCCAGTGGGTACCAGGTGCCTGAAATTGAAAGGCACACATAGGGCTTCAGAAAAGACAGTTCTTTTGAAAGGTTCCAGGTTTTTCACACTGACTTTTCATTTTTTGGAGGGGAAGTTTCTTGTCAAGGTTCAAGAATTTGGTAAGTAGGATTAATTACCTATGTATGAAGTAAGAACAACTAAAATTTAATATTTAAATTTATTTAAATATTAAATTTTAAATTTCCATAGCACCTTGATCCTTACAATAGCTCTGTGAGGTAGGTGCTATTATTTCTTCTGTTTTTCAGATGAGGAAAGCAAGGTCCAGAGTATGTGAGAAACTTACTTGCAGCTCATGTCTTAGTCGGGATTCAGACTCTTGTCTTAGGTGCCTCTAATTGGGTACTTCTGTCCACTAGGCCACTGAGCTTACTTTGGGGCATATGGCACCCCAAAGATGGTGAATTGCTTTTTCAAGAAATCCAGACAGAAGAGGAAGCTTGGTGCAGTGGATTCAGGGAGACTGGACTAGAAGACCCACCTACTGACTGCTTTCTTGGGGCTCTGGACAACTCTCTAAGACCATGCAGGTAGACATCTGCATTGGGAGAAGAAGGTTCCACCCTCGCAGTTCCTCCTGGCAGTGACATCAGAGATGAGAACAACAGCAACAACAGCAGGGACCCCAGAGAGGAGCCCTGGGAGAAGCAAAAGTTTGGGGGGCTGGATTTGGACTGCCCAGGGCATCAATAGATTGCCATCCGGCTTCAATCCAATCTGACAGATTTATTTACAAGAGCATTCCTTGGGTCACCGCCGCCAGCCTTCATCACTCCTCTTCACCTTCCCATCCTGGCCATGAGCCACCATAGGAGATTCTCCCAACATGGCAGAGGTCGGGTGATGATTCAGGGCTTCCACTGGAACACTTAGGGACTCTCTTCGTCCTCTCTCGGCACATGGCTAGAAAGCTGATTGAACATACACACCTAATTGAGAGGCAGAGTGCTGGATTGGGATTTGGGGGATCAGGATTCAGATCCCGACACTCATCATTGCTGTGACCATAAGAAGCCTCCACCTCTGGTGACTCTAAGGTCTATTTATTAGGTAATGGACTGGAAGTCTCCGTGTTGGCATACATTTGGTCTTTATGCTTATTTGATGTATGGGTTCTGTATTATGGGGCAGAAGATGCTGATTATCTCCTTTCCCCTCCCTTTCTTCCTGAGACACATGATCTTCTGTGTCCCACCTTGAGACACACGACTGTTAAATGTCACGGTGTAGTTAAGGCTAATAGGAGCTGACACATGTGCAGTGCTTTGAAGCTTCCAAAGGACTCTGCATCTAACATCTCATCTGACTTCTCTTGGCAGCTCTGTGAGTCAGGGGCCCTCTATGACCCTTGTTTTCCAAAGGAAGGAAACTGAGGCACATCGAGCTGAAATCCCTTGGCTATGTCCATGCAACTAGTAGGTGTTCAAGGCTTTTCTGGACTTCTGAGCTCAGTCCATCTTTCCCTACCTCCCCCTGCCTGTGTTCTAGCTTATGCAACTAGGCCAAACATATTTGTTTTCAGAGATGGGGCTCTCCCAAATGTCTTCCCCAAGTGAGTCCATAACAAATCCCTGAAGCCTGGGACACTGTGTTCTGGCTTCTGAGGAATGCATATTTCTTTTGCCTTGACCTTCAGAGGATGGAAGGAAAATGTGGATCAACAACCTGACGTGAGTAAGGGACAATTCTACTTGGTACTGAATCAGTGCTGTGGCAGTCGACAGCCCACATTTGGTCCATTTTTAAAATAGAAGGTATTTTCCAAGTCCTTTCCTACACAAGAGGATTGTTGAAGCTGGAGTGACTGAGTCATGAGTTAGAATAGTCTGATTCTAATCAGAAAAATCACAACCCTCTCTTTCCCACATGCCAGATTCCTACCAGACTGTGGGTTCTTAGAAGTTGTATGCTTGTCCCAATGATCTAGACAGCAGAATGAGTGTGAACATCGATGAGTAACAGCCTTGCCGCTTCCTCCTGAGGAATATAACCTCCTTGAAGGCAGAGACTGTTTTTATTGTCCCTGTATCCAAAGTAGGTGTTTGATCAATTAAAAAGAAAATGGAGTTTGAGTTGAGTTGCGGGTGTTGGCGTGGGAGTGGAGTGTTCTAAGGAAGGCTAGCTGAGCTCAAGGAACAATACAATGTTGGGGCTATTTCCAGGGGGCAGCTACATTGGGTAGATCCTGGCAAAGGAAATCAACCAGTGAGAAATGATTCAGGTTATAATTATTTTGATCATTTTGAAATGTTATGTTGGAGTGTGATTTCACATGTTCCTTTAGGGAGTCTTTGGGCCAGTATAAAAGTGGTTCAGTGCAACCTTGTGCAGAGGGGCATTGGCTTAGGGGCCCTGATCTAGTCCAGCCTGGCCATTTATACAGATGTGGGAACTGAGGTGAAGTGACTGATGTAAGGTCATCCAGGGAACAAACATGGCTGAGCCAGGATTCAAATCCAGAGCCCACAATTCCAAACCCAGTGCTGCCTTTGGTGTACCGCACACCGGCTTCACTTTCTCCACTAGAATAACTGACAGGGCTAGGATGGCTCTGTGCCTCAGCAGACTGACATCCAATATGGAAAGCTGTATAGACCGCCTGCCTGGGTTGTGGCGCTGCTTAGGGGGTCTGCCCAAACTGCTTTCTCTCCTTTGCATTTGCTGTCCTAAGTGATGGCTATCTGGGGAGGGGCAGATGTTTGGAAATGAAGGTGAGGTAAAAGCAAAACCTCTCCATAAAAATTAAAAGACAGACATCAGAGTTGACAATAAAATAGTGATTTCAAGAGCAAGAGCCTTACATACCTTTTCCCTTTAGTGCTTCACAGCAACTCTGTGAGGCGGGTGTTTCATGCGTTACTGTGGCCATTTTGCAGATGACGAGATTGAGGCCCAAGTGGCTGTCCCTTGGTAACATAGCTAGGTCCTTTGAGGTCCTCTTTGGCTTTAGAACTATAATACTTAATGCTGTGAACTCTCAAGATTAACACATTTTATTTCAGTGACCCTCTCCCCACCCCATTGACTCCTAATCTGGCCTCTCTTGTCTAGTTGCAGCCAGCTCCCAGAATGCCATTCTTCAATATGGTTGACTCCCTTAGTTTTGAATGTTCCCAGGGATGAAGTTTCCATCACTTCCCTTCCAAGGCCTTGGGTTTCTTATCAATCATTTCTGGATTGTTTTTGAATTGCTGTTGATGGAGACTGCTCAGAGTAAGGTCACATTCACCAATGATGGCTGAGAGAGTTGCTCTGTCCCAGGTGTTGTGCAATCACTTGGAGTTTGTTCTTTGCCATCATAGAAAACAACCCCTGCCACTTCTAGATTGTTCCAAAGAGCTAGCTCTTCTCCTCTGGAGGTACACAGCCTTTATTAGGATATGGTTAAGCCACTGCCTGAAGCATCATTGACACGTCCTCGTCACCGTTTACTAATGATTGTCTTCCCACTGTAGGGATTACTATGATGGTGCTTATTGTCAGAACACACAGGCAGGAAAAAATATTTCTAAGAGCCCAAATCTAATGTAATTACAGAGTCCCTGACTGCTGCCACAATGTCGCCGGGAAATCATTTTGAAATTATCAAATGGATAAAGAACTAAGTCACATCCCCAGCTTACCCCTTCCCCTCCCCATTACATGCATTAAAATAAATTGGTGAGTACACAGTGGGTGTTAGTGACAAAAAAGAGACTTGGAGAAAATTCTGTGAATAGAGGGAAGCAGCTTCCTCAATATGTTTTATTTATTTATTTTTCTTTCCCTCTTGAATGGGAAGAGTAAAATATGACTGTATGAAAGCCTTGGGAGCCTTCTAGATCCTGGCATGGTGGAAAGAAGGTTGACCACATTTCCTTTATTTTCACCTAGGACCAAATGTTTAGGAGAGCAGCAGTGGGAAGAAGTCACCCCTTCTCACGGTGGGTGGGGTGAGCTTGTACCAGGTCTTCTTCCTTAAGCACTTATATTCTGCTTGAATGTCTGCAAGGTGCTTTTCAAATATTCTCATTTAGTTCTCACAAAATTTTAGTGAAGTGGGTGCCATTGATATCTCATTTCACACATGAGGAAACTGAGGCTGAAAGAGGTTAGTAAGTTTCAGAGGCAGGTATCTCTCCTGACTGTCTAACTATCTCCTGGTGGACTAGGATTGTTGGACTAAGGTGATTAGGAGAGTTACCTTCATCTACAAGGTCTCAGACCCACTGAGGTATCACTCTCTTTTCCATGAGCTTCGAGGGCCATTTTCGCAATTCACCCTAGTTAGTTCCAGTTTATAGCTGAGCACTCTTTAAAATACGCACTGCTATTATACTGTTTGATAAAGAACTGTGAATGACTTGACTGTTCTCAACAATAGAATGATCCAAGACAATCCCAAAGGACTATTGATGAAACATACGATCTACCTCCAAAGAAAGAACTGATATTGATGGAGCAGACTGAAGCAGGCTGTTTTTCATTTTCTTTCATTTTTTTCTTTTAATCAAGTTTTCTTGTACAAAATGATAAATATGGTAATGTTTTATATAATCATACACATATAACCCATATATGATTGTTTGCCACCTCAGGGAAGGGGGAGGGGAGGGAGGGAAAGAGGGATAAAAATTGGAACCCAAAAGTATAAATAAAAATGTTTACTATAAAAAAACCAACTCACTTCTATTCAATACACCTACCATCCTGTCCCTTTTCTCTTTCCTTTTCCTTTCTCTGGTGGGAGATAAGGAGGCTGACCCTGATAGCTGCAGCTGGCTCAACAGCCCAGGCTCTGTTAAGGGGGCTGCTGATCAGTGTAAGGGTTAGGTTGACTTCCGGGGTGCTCAGCTGTTTCTTGGGAATTCCATAGTTGTCTTGAGGTGATGGAAATAAACTCTTTCTCCTTCATAACATTCCTGATATGAGGACCCACAGGAGCCTCTTTTTCAGAAAGAAGCACTATGTATATGGGGGAGATGGAGAAACATGCAAGGCATCTTTCTTGGTTCTTACTGAGTGTAGAAGTCAGTACCCAAGCATGTAAGGTCTCTCTATAGAGGGCATTTCCTTAGTTAGAATTCCCTACACCAATGACACATAGTCAGTGCAAAAAATACATTTGGTGGCAAAATATACAAGAAAGAAGGTCCAGTCTGAACTGTTTATAACCAAATACTGCTGTTTAAAATGAATTAAGAACAAATGCTATTATTCATTTCATAGTAGGAAACATGGTAGAAGAGAGAAAGGAAGACATCTTGAGCTTCTGAGCAGGGCAGGACAATTTTTCTTTCTTTTTTTTTTTTTTTGCGGGGCAATGAGGGTTAAATGACTTGCCCAGGGTCACATGGCTAGTATGTGTCAAGTGTCTAAGGTCAGATTTGAACTCAGGTACTCCTGAATCCAGAGCCGGTTCTTTATCCACTGCGCCACCTAGCTGCCCCTAATAAGCCTTTTTGAAATGACGAAGAATAATGTGCTATTTCTCTCCTCTAAATTCATTTTGTATGAAAACATCTGGTTATCCCTCACCTATTTGGAGCACCTCAAAACTCACCATAGATTTGGGAGGAGCTGATATAGTCTGACATTTTGGGTGACACTAGGAATTCTTCTATAGACAAAAGCGATGTGGAGTTTTGGCCACAAATTGTGCCTAGAGATCTCTCTAAACTTATCTCCCTTGTGGTGACAACAATTAGGACATGTGAACATTAGGCTCAAGTCAGAGAACTGAAAAGACCCCCTCAAGGAACACAAATGCTTTGATGGCTGGGGCTGTCACAAGTACTTTTGATAGCAGTGTATGTAAGAAGGCTCTTTCCATTCTGGGTCTTTTCTCTTTGCCCAGTGTAAGAGCCTAACATTCCTCTGAGTAAGATGCACGTTTTGACACTGGAGTGATTGAATTGATCTCTCTGTGCTTGTCTGTGGTGTCCTACCAAGTGCTGAAAGCCCAGGAGGCAGAGAATGATGTTTTCTCCATTAAGAGGTAGAACTCTGAGTGGGAAGGAAGCCTCTCCTGCCACCATGCTGATGGAGTGTGCATGCTGCTCCTAGGATCAGCATTTCCAGAGAGAAGGGGATCTTCCTCCTCCTCTCTCTCGCCACCTCTAGTGTAGTGATTTCATAAGCACAGTGGCCATGCTCCCCAGTGGCAGCTCTGTCTTGGAAATAAATAGATCCTATCACAGAATCTGAGTTTGAAGGGACCTCAGAAGCCAGCTAGTCCAAACTGGTACCTGACAAGAACACCTCCCCTCCACTAGTAACAAGTGATCGTCTGGTGTCTGCTTGAAGACTTCCAGTGGGGCTGGGGGGCTTACCTCATCAGGCAGCCCATTCTACTTTTGGATAACTCTGATAGCTTGGGAAAAGATTTATGTATATCAGGCTTCCATTCATCTCTCTTCTGCTTTCATCCATTACTTTTCGTTCTGAAGTCTGAGGCCAAGCAGAAAATTGTCGCTTCCCTCTTCCACGTGGCAGTCCTTCAGATAGGTGTTCTCTTAATTCTTCTCCTCTCCAGGCTAACATCCCCAAGTCTTTCTATAAGCTCTCCACTGGTATGGATTTGAGGTCTGTCACCATCCTTTTTACCCACCTCTGGATCCCTTGCAGCTTATCCATCTTCCTCAACTGTGGGGCCCAGAATTCAACACAGTATTTCAGATAGGATCTTACCAAGGTCAGATTATAGTGAAATTTTTCACTCTACTCCTGAACATTGAGCCAAGTACTCTGGATACAAATAGCATAGTAAGGCAGTTCCTGCTTTCAAAGAGCTCACATTCAGTGGAGAAGGGTAAGAGGGGGATAGCACATATGGGAGGGTTTTGTTGCAGGGTAGATAAAAAGGCCTGGCAGCCTTTAGGGTATAGCACTAGGGTGGATGACAAGACCCAGGAGTCTTTAGGGTACATTGGCTGGATTTTCTTAAGGCAATCTAAGATTACATTAGATTTTTTTGACTGCTCCATTATATGGAAGGCGTATGCTGAGCTGGTAGTTCACTGAAAACCCCAGATCTTTTTCAGATGGACTGTTATCTAGCCATATTTGCCTTATATTGTAATTGAGATGTTGATTTTTTTAACCCATGTATAATACTTAACATTTATCCCCATTAAATCTCATTTATTGGTTTTGGCCCAGTGTTCCAGCCTATAAAGATTCTATTGGATCTATACTATTATCTGAGCCCACAGGGTAGATATGTTGTTCAATGAGAAGAGAACATGGTTAGCTCCACCACGAAAGAATTTTGTCAAAACTGGAGAGCTTGTAGAAGTCAAATTGTCATTTGCCATTGCCTTATGCTGCTTCCTCCACAGTGTTATCTTACTTACTTTGTGCTGGTCTTCCTCCCGGCTGTGTATTACTGGACTGACCTCAGTTTTGTGAGTCCTTCTTAGATTCCTAGGTTTATTTACCTAGCAAACTGTTTGACTTGATTCTGAGAAGGCATTTTGTGTAACCTTTTGCCATATGGCTGAAACTATGGGCTTCTCCAAAGAATGCTATCTTTACTTTTCTCCAAGCTAATTATCTATAAGGGGTGGGGATTTAGTAGTTCTCAGTAGTGATTCTATGAATAATTCATTTCTATATGCTGAATAAAGAAGTCATTTTCATGGCAGAATCCAGAACTTCTCTTGAAAATGTTCTGTGGATGTTTTTAGTCCTACATAGAAGTGTCCCTCCATATACTTGATGTGAACAGTGTGTGTGTGTGTGTGTGGGGAGGGGGGGAGTGCAGAGGTAGCAGGAGATATCTATCTGCTAGTTATGCCAATAGCCAAGACCCTAAAACATGACACTTTTCCCTTTAGCCAGAAGTTAGTTGAGGTGGTAGGTCAGAGGAATATTTTCTCTCCACTCCCAGCTGGGAAATTTGAATCCTCTGGCTCAAAACTGAGAATCCAGAAGAACCCAATGTGTGTATTGCCCAAGTGGAAATGGAAAGGTACAATGGTGGGTGTCAGCAGGATCCACCTTGTTAAAAATAAGGAATTCTTCAGGCTATCAAAGGTATAAATGTCCAAGAAATATAGACTGGTCTTGTGCCAATGCATCCTCAATGAACAGCCCATGTACTCTCTCTCTCTCTCTCTCTCTCTCTCTCTCTCTCTCTCTCTCTCTCTCTATATATATATATATATATATATATATATATATATATATATATGATGTCAAGAGAACCCAAGGAAGTTCCCCAATATTCTGCATGGGTATCCCAAGGATGAGAATTTCTAAGGAAAGAGAGGCATGGATAGATTGTGATCTGCATCACTGGAGTGGGTAATTATCCACATTGATGAGATCACAGGATCAAGTGGTGAATGAAGGTAGAAGAGACACCTTGTTAACTCACTTAAATTTTCTTCAGTAAGGAGCCCAAATCTCAAATTGTTGACATGTTTCCTTAAAAAGAATTGGAGTTAGGATATTTGGCACAAAGTATAGTTTTCACTGATTTGTTGGGTTTTTATATTCTAAGGATAAATAAGGACAAATGAATATCCCTTGATGTCAATTTCTCTTTTGGCTAACTTACTCAAAGAGTTGCTGAGTTGACAAGGCAAGCCATGTTGGCTCCACAGAGTCCCACTTAAGTTAATCATTTTGGCTGGGAACCATTTCCAAAGATAAATATCACTTGGAAGATTCAAATTTTGTAAAGAATTTCTCTTTATAAGGTTTTATCCCAATATAAAGGAACATCATGCCTCCAGTTTAACTTTGCAATGATTGATGAGTTAGATTGACTCATTTCTTGTTGCCTTGGTTTCCTCAGGTGTAAAATGGGAAGGAGAACATATAATTGTGAGGGATACTGTATAAAAATGATTGGAACATGGATTTGGAGTCAGTCAATAACTAGGTTCCTGCTCCCTATGTGATCTTGAACAAGTCATTTCACTGAGTTTCTGTTCCCCATCTGTGAAATGAATGGTTTGGGCTCAGTGGCTACTAAGATCCCTTCTCGCTCTAAATCTATCATTCTAACAAAGCTGAATATTGGAAGTTATTGGCAAATATAGCCATTCCTGTTTAACATTAAGAAAATCTCATTGGGAAAAACCTAGACTTCTAAAACAGGGGGTGGGGCTGGAGTGGAGAATGAAGGAAATGATTCTTCTCTAAGCATTCTTTATCTTACAAAAAAGATGGCTTCAAATGTGTGTAACTCCTCTGGTTCTTAACCTTTCTTTGGTTTAGATCCCTTTGGTGTCCAGGCAAAACCTATGAGACCCCTTTAAAAACAATATTTTTACTGATGCTCACAGGACATTTGTTTGAATTCCTTATATACTTGGGGACCCCATTTAGATCACAGAAATATAGATTTAGAAATGTGAAAAACCTTGGGTGTCAGTGAGCCTAACCTTTTCATTTTACAGACAAGAAGGCTGGAAGATGCATACAGGTTGAGGTGGGGGGTTGGGTGACACAGCTGGTAGGTGCCTGGGGAAAGATTTGAACTTGGGGCTTCCTGATTCCAAATCCATTGCCTACTCCCATTTCACTATGGTATAGTGAATGGAGCACTGGACCTGGGATAAAAAGATTTGAGTTGGAATCTGCCCCTGGGCAAGACTTTTAATGTGTCTGCCTCATCTACAAAATAGGATAATAGTAGCATCTACCCCATGGGTTTGTCATGAGGACAAAATTAAATAATATTTTAAAAAACACTTTGTAAACTTTAGATAAATGTCATAATAACAATTATTATAGCATAATAATAACTATAGTTATATGATCATTAAAATAATGTCTTTAAATGTATAAAATAGAAGACATAGGTTTACAAAGGAAACCAATTCTATCTAAAAGAGTTATCAGAATAATTTTTTAAAAATGTTCATGGGCAGTAGTTTAAGATATCCTGTTCAAGTGTATCTAAGTTTTTATTTATGGACTATCAAGTAACCAGTGTCCAATTAAGACTCTCTAGAGCCCAGAGGCATCTAGTCCTTTTCTTTTCTGGGTGGAATGGAAAGTTATTGTAGTTTGCAAACAAAGCTATGGTGTGTTTTGGAAAAAAATTAAAATATTACAAAATGGAAATTTGGTTGCTTCTGTTATTATAATTGAAAGGATTTTTAAAGATTTTAGTTTCTATTTTAAAAGCAAAGCTTGCTCCATTTTTATTTTTAGAACATAGTAACAAGAACTTGTTGTAAAGCAGTAAAAGCACTAGTTTCAGGAACTATGAGATTTATGTGGTTTGTAAAGGGAATCAATTGATCAATATAAAATCAGAGGAAAGGAATTTTTAGAAAAACTGACATCTAAAACTGAAATAAAACTTTCTTGATAAGATATCAAGCCATTAAATGATAATATTAGTGATAGTTTTATACATGAATTATCAAAATTCCGAATGGAGGGGAGGCCATATTAGGGAGGGCCATGTGTAAAGAGATCAGTGCCAAGTTGGTACCTGGAACCCATGGGGAGCAGCATCAGTTTCAGGCATGTTGCTGGCCTTGGAGATGATTCGTAAGTGAGGCTAAGGACCACCACATAATATCTTTGCCCAGAGATTCTGCATAGGGTTGGACTCACAGAAAAGAGCTCCAGTGCCCTATAAGAAGAGTGACAAACAGAGAGGGTAGAGACCAGGGCAGGGCCAGATTGTAAACAAATCGTTTAACCTGTAATTTTTCTTTATTTGTTATGAATTTCCTTTTTTATTTTTAATATTGGTAATTTGCTTTTCCTTTTTTTCCTTTTAAATCAAATTAGCTAATGGCTTATTTTATTGGGTTAAGAAAACAGCTCATAGTTTTATTTAATTCAGTGAGGTTTGTTTTTGGTTTGTTTTCAATTGTGTTAATATCATCTTTAATTTTTATTTTGGTGTTTAATTGAGGTTTTAAAATTTGTTGGTTTTCTAGTATTTTTAGCCGCATTCCTAATTTGTTGATCTATTCTTTTTCTTTTTTGTTAATAAAAGTACTTAGAGATATAAAATTTCCCCTAAGGACTGCTCTGGCTGTATCACAGAAATTTTGGAATGTTGTCTCATTGCCGTTATTATCTCTAATGAAATTATCCATCATTTCTATGATTCCTTCTTTGACCCCACAATTCTTTAGGATTAAGTTATTTAGTCTCCAGTTGATTTTTAATACTTTTTCTGTAGCCTTTAATTTAATGTACTTTTTATTGCATTGTTACCAGTAAAAACAATGTGTATAATATTATTTTGGTCCCACTCTGGCATTGTGGATGGTATAGTGCTAAATGTGAAGGCAATAAGACTGGAAGTCAAATACTGTCTCACAATTATTAGCTGAATGACCATGGACAAGTCACTTAACATCTCTGAGCCTCATTTTCCCCTCATCTGTGAAATACAGATAGAAATATTTCCAGTCCCTACCTCATAGGGCATTTGTTTCATGTTTATCTTTATATCCCTACTACCTAGTACCATGTCTTACAAACAGGAAAGTACTTTATACATTCTTGTTGAGTAAATGAATAAATAAGGGGTGATGCCCAAATGAAGATATATAGTCAAAACAACTCAAAACTTAAAAGCACAATTTAGTCAAATGCCAGTAGTGGTGGTGGTGCTAGTTGTTTGTTGTTACTCCCTCAACCTTGGGCCCCTAGACATGTGCTCATATCTATAATACCTAAGGGCATATCAACTCAACTAATGGGTAATCCAACCCTGAACCTATCAGAAAAAGAGAAGATTCTAAATGCAGGTGGCTGTTGTATTCATTCATTAATGAATAAAAGGCAGCATTAATGAACTGTCAAAAATAGAGTATTTGTTTAATACATGAAAATACGTTCCTCTCATCATCCTCATTATTCTATAACATGCCCTTGATTTTAGACCTAGTTGGAAGGGAAGTAAGAACTAGACATTCCAACAGCTATTCCTTATTAGTGTTAGGCAGTCAGTGAGGGTGCCAGAAAATCCACCTGTCAGAATTGTGGATAGTAATTGAGGTGATTCATTGTGGATTTCTCAAATACATCTTTGGTAGTGTGTGACAAATGTTGGCATGCCTTTTGTTTTCCCACCAGCTCTATTCTGTCTTCATCATATAGTTTTCTGATATAGAGTGGTATTATTAGGTCTTGTCATTGTGTTGGTTAACATGATGTAAGATGCAGGGATGGGTTTTGAAAATAGGGAAAGAGAGAAATGGAAGGCAAGGAGTTCTTTACCTGCTCCACCTGACTCATCATGGCATTGTGATGGAATACCATGCCACTATCCACAAGCAAGCAAAGCTCAGTAGAGAAGATATGGTGGACATTTTCCCCCTACTCCTTCATCACCCTTAGTCAAGAAGATAAAATAGAAGTAAGGTCTATGCAAGTTCTCTCCATCATGCCTTAAGGGAGCCTCACTGGATTCTCTACCAAGATAAGCATAAAATTGTCTGGGAGTCTCTATTTTAAATATGATGTTCCTTGAGAAGCACTCTGATTCTTTGAATGAAGTCTGCGCTGAGTTCAATTAAATGTGTTTTTCTCATTTCAAACATACTTCAGTGAAAATGTCTTTATATTTGATTTTTACATGAAGCAGTAATGGGCTCAGTGAGCAAAGCCATTCATTGGCTAAAGAGCACAAAGAGCAATTATTACCATGTGACTTATGGGGAAAAAACCCCACAATTACCTAAGTGTGTTGTCTAGTACATTTTCTTTCCTTTCTCTAATAGTTAGAAGGATTAGAAAAAGACAAAACTTTTTTAGACCATTTTATTTCTGAGAATCATATCAAGTTTTGAGACCCTCCTTTGAAGAGTCATTCATTTGGGACTCGAATAAGCATGAAGGCAAAGATTTTAATAGGACCACCTCTCTCCAACTTCATTTCCTCAAAGGGTGTGACTGACTTTAGCTTTACACTTTGTTGTTTCTTGGATAGAGTGACTGGGGCCCCAAAGCAGGATACCATATTAAAAGATGCTGGCAGTTCTTTTACTCCAAATCACATTTTAAGGTTAAGAGAGACTTGAGGGGTCATCAGGTTCAGCCCTGGATTGCAAGAGCAAATTGAACAAGGTACAACTTTTGGCCTTGGCCTGAAGATTATAGGTGAAGGGTGTGGTTTGGACCATTTTTTGCTGGATCTTCAGACACTATTTATTCAGTATTTATGTATTTTTTAACCATTTAATATGTCTACAACCACGCTACCATTTTATTAGGTTCCTATCTTTTTTAAGTTCTCATGTGTCCCTGATGAAGTTTTTGAACATTATGCCTCTAGCCCCATCTTTCTTATTAGCCTTGTGGCTTTTACTGTGCAATTTTACATCCTGAGGTGCTTTGGGGCAACATGTGTGTTCAGTTAAAGCAGAACAGTCTGCTTCAGATAAGGTTTGGCCAAAGGGAGAGTCCTACTACTACTTTATTCCTGGAAGTGAGGCTTTGGTTAATGTAGCCCCAGATTGCTGCATTTTAGGGAAAAAAAAGAATAACAGCAAAAAGAATAAATCAAAATAGGAAGCCACCAGTTGGCCCAGAAATACCTCCAACCTTTCCTCCAACTTTCTTCTGCTCCTGCTTTGCGGTTGGTCATTTTTCCTTTCACTAAAGTTGGACTTGGAGTCAGGAAGACCTGAGTTTGAGTCCTGCTGCAGACACTTATTGTTGATGGGACCCTGAGCAAGTCCCTTATTCTACCTTAGCCTCAGTTTCCTTCATTGTGCCACAGGGAGCATAATGACACCTATGTTACAGTGTTGTTTGGAGGATCTATTTAGATAATACATGTAAAACAAATGTTACTTGTCTTTCTCTACTTTTTCCTCCCCCCCTTCTCCTCCTCATTCCCTTTTTCCTCCTTCTCCTCCTCTTCCCCCTCCTCCTGCTCCTCCTCCTCCTCTTCCTTTCCATGCTCTACTAGGGTCTCTGTCTCCTTTCCCCCATTTCCTGTCACTGAATTTGTTTTAAAGTTGATTAAAGGGCACTTTCTGTGATTCTTGCTCTAGGCCTGTTTTCTGGGACTTGCTTCAGATAGAAAGAAATTCAAGTTATGGTACCATTGGGCTCACTGCACTTGGTAAATTCAGAAACCTTTTCTTTCCTAATGAGAGCAGCCCATGAGCACAATAGGGTGGAATACAGAGAACAGATTGGATGTCAGGCTTTGTCATTTCAAAAAGGCTTATTAGGGGCAGCTAGGTGGCACAGTGGATAGGGCACTGGCTCTGGATTCAGGAGTACCTGAGTTCAAATCCGGCCTCAGACACTTGACACTTACTAGTTGTGTGACCCAGGGCAAGTCACTTAACCCCCATTGCCCCGCAAAAAAAAAAATCTAGGGGCAATAGGGAGTACAATGGATAGAATGTGGAATGTGGAATCAGGAGGGCCTTAGACTTCTGTCTCAGACTCGTAAATGTGTCTGGGAAAGGGACTCAATCTGTCTCAGCTTCAGTAAAATGGGGATAACAGCATCTACTTTACTGAGCTGTTCTGAAGAGCAAATAACACACACACACACACACACACACACATATATATATATACACACACATACATAGATATATATACACACATATACATATATACATACACATATAAATATATACACACACATTATATATATATATTATATATATACTATATGCATATAGTATATACACACATATGCATATATAGTGCTTTAAAAACTATAGAGCACTCTATAAATGCTAATTACCCTCCTCCCGTCCCTCTTCCTTCTTCTAGATTTTTCTCTAAGAAATGATCATTAGACTAATTTTCCCAAGTAATCTTAAAGACAAAAAGGATGACATTTTTAATAGTTCATTATGGAATCCCACAGATCTTTCCAGGAAACTTGACCAGGTATTCAAGAGATTATTTGGCTCGCTTCCATACTACATTTTCTAGTAATCCCTTGGCTCACACACCCCTCAAGAGTTTCTCTTAGCACCAGTGTTTGATAAATCCTCACTTTTCCCATACCCCATGCATTTTTATCCTACCTTTTAGCTTAGTGAAATAAGTTTGGCTTTCTCCTCTTGAATTCTAAGTCTCCACCATGACCTCCAAATGGATTTGTTCTTAGATCTTATCCTTTTTCTCACCTTATGGAGGTGTTTGCTTCCTTCAGTTCATTTCAAGTCATCCACATTCTTGGTCCTAGCCTTGTACTTCTGAGTAGAGGAGTCTCCTTTTCCCAGGCTCTGGTATGAGGTCTCTGCATGCTTACTAAATATTCAGCAACTTCCCTCTTTTCCCCCTTTCAATAGGTCTCATTAATAAATTAATTTGTAAACATCTTGAGGAAAATAGGGCATTGAGTAATTACTAGCTTGGCTTTGTAAAGACTAATCTACTGTCTTCAATGACAGAGTGATATGACTGATAAATCAAAGGGAAGCCAAAGCTATAATATAGCTTGCACCTTGACAATGCCCTTGAATTTTGTCCTTACACATTGGAGGCACTGTGGTTTAATGGAAAGAACTGTGACTACAGAGTGAGATGATATAAATTCAAATCCCATCTCATAAGTTTACTACTTTTATGACTTTGGGTGAGTCACTTCATTTCTCTGGGCCTCAGTTTCCTCCTCTCTCATATGAGGGAGTTGGGCCAATTGGTCTCTGAAATGACATCTAGATAAATCTAAGATCTTAATAAAATGAAAAATCTCTCTCTCTCTCTCTCTGTGTATATATATATATATATATATATGAACATCTATGTATATATATATATATACATATATATATATATACACACACACATATATTTACTAACAAAGTGGTCAACTTTAGCACAGGTAACACAATTTATTGTTTTTTTCCAGGCTTGCAGCCCAGATCATCTTTAATGCTCATTTAAAAAAAAAATTTCTCCTTGGTTAGCCTGTTGTCAGATACATTTACTTATTTCTTGGTGTTCCTCCTCAGATCTGTCCTTTTCTTGCCCATTTCTACCCATCTGAATCTAGTCTTGGCACTTAGATTATTTCACTGGGTCCTAGCTTGATAGCTCTAGCCTTCCAATTGGCTCTTCAGAGAGTGGAGAAAATCATTGTCCCCAAACATAACCGACCGTGTCACTAAGCATTTGCTACTTCCTTTCCAAGGAATCCAGATTATGTGCAGTCTCAGTACCAGTCCTTTCATTGTCCATGGCTCCTTGGCTTCCTTCTTCTTCCTGGCCTCTGCAGTGGATTGCTCAAGCTAGTTCTGTGACTCAACCTTTGGCCTGTGGCCTCAGGGGGTGAGGACACAGAATTATGGCACAGGGACTGTGTATTCATATGCAAAGAACACATTGTCATTTTCTTCTTTATACTCACCACCAAAATCTGTAGTGTGACTTAGTAATAAATAAGCAAGCCTACCATCTGTAGGTTGGATAAATATTGTGTTTAGTACGTATACATATGACTGTTTCTCAAATGTGTGTAGATGTTGGTCTGATGAATAATTCAATTCAACAACCTTTTATTAAGCACCTACCATGTGTCTTGTTCCTAATTTCATAGTATGCACTTAACTTCGTAATAAAATGCAAATTCACTTAAAAGCATTACTCAATTAGTAGTACCTTTTTGTCATCATGTGTCTTCTCAGTGTTTCAGTGAGTAGATATTAATGGCACAAATACTATCATGTGGGAGTATCCCAGAGGAACAGTGAATCTTTCCTGATTCCTTTAGTTGTTATTATTCCTTCCTTCACCCCCCCATCATGAATATACTTTTTTCTTTTTTTTTTCTTTCTTTCTTTCTTTTTTTTTTTTTGGCAGAGCAGTGAGGGTTAAGTGAACTGCCCAGGGTCATACAGCTAGTGTCAAGTGTCTGAGGCCAGATTTGAACTCAGGTCCTCCTGAATCCAGGGCCTGTGCTGCCCCCATACTTATCTTTTTACAGGTTATATCTGCCCCCCTCCCCACCAATATAATCCTCTTGAGGACAGAGACTGATTGTTTTTATTCTTGTTATTGTCTTTGTATCCCCAGCTTTTATGACAGTTAGCAAACATTTATTAAGCCCCTACTAATTGTCTACTATGTGCCAGGCATTGTGCTATATGCAGAAGATACAAAGAAAGGTAAAAAACAGTCCCTGCTCCTGAGGAACTCATAGTCTAATAGGAGGGATGACAAGCAAACAACTATACAAATAAGTACCAGTCATATAATAGGCACTTAGAAAATTTCTTTTGGATTGGTCCATTAATATTCTTGAACTTCTCATACTCAAAAAGTTTGAGTACCACATCTGGGGCCAAGCAAGGTAGGGTGTGTTCATTGGTGAGTTATCAAAAAGGTGGCAAATTTATACAACATCATATGAGGAAAGTTCAAAGCATTGGGAATTATTTAGCTTAAAGATGGATTTCAATCATAAGTAAGCTATAAGATGATGGATATGCAGCTGGAGGGGATCTTAGAGGTCATCTGGTCAAATCACCTCACTTTATAGATGAGGAAACTCAGGTCCAGAGTCATCAATTGAGCAACAAGCATATATTAAGTATAATGGGTCACTAGCCAATGAGCCCCATCCTTACAAGCATGTCCAGAGTGCTTAGCTGATGCAGTCCTTCTAAGGACTTGGCTCATTGGTCAGTCTTTCATTATACATGCTTCTGCTATTTAGGTCTGTAGAGAAGCAGCATGGTTTAATGCATAGAGACATCCATTAAGCCAGGTAGACTTGGGCTCAAGTCTTGCCTTTGAAACATAATGGCTATATAACTCTGGGCAAGTCACTTAACCCCTCAGGGCTACAGGAAATTCTCTAAGACTAAGTTGAAAAGAAGACTCTGATCTGCATTGGTAGTGGGAGTTTCTTCATTTGGGACTTCCTTATACAATGAAACTAAGTGACCAGGCTCTGATGCCTGTGTGGGCTCATAAAGTCTATAACTTAGCCTTAGAGCTAAAGGGACACTTCACAGACAGGGATGTTCAGTGGCTTACCAGAGGTCACATAGGTAGCAAGCATTAGAGATGGGATTTGAACACAGGACCCTGACTCCAGAGCAACTGATCTTCCCACTGTACCACACTGTATAAGAGAAAGTCAAAAGAATCCCTTCCCTCAGAGAATTTACAGTCTCTCTGAGGAAAATGATATGTATATATACACAAGTATATAAAAATAGATTCAAGATGGTAAGATATTTTCTTATAATTTAATGATAATCTAGTATTTAGAGAGCTCTCAAGTTGAAGGTGATGACTATCTGATCTCTGTCTCTTCTGACTATGGAAAAATAGAAAACAGGTTAAAGTAGTATCTTGGATTGCTTATTGGAAACATGGGAAATTTTGTCTGGTAGTGTGTAGAGGGTGTTAAATTTTGAGTTTCAATTAGTGAGGACTCTTGTGCCCTTAAAAAAATTGACTTTTTGCCATCAGATGGGGGCATAGTCCACTTGACTTCCTTCTGGATTCTTAGTCCTTTAACGGGATGGTCTACTCTGTGACCTCCACTAGACCCTCCAAAATCAATGGTTCTAAAGTTTCATAATCCATTACATTAACCTGTTTTTATTGGAATCCAGCTGAGCTCATTTAAATGAGTTTTCTAAGTAGGCTTTTGTGAGACACTTTGTCAAGTTGGCTACTGCCTGGATTCATTTTCTACTATAATCCCTTTGTCCATGACCTGTGATTCTGGTGAGAAAGCAAGACTTTTTTTTTATTGTTGCTCCAGTTACTTCTGCACAGATTAAAAAATTAATTCTACTTTTTTTAAAAATTAAGGATCCAAGTGATACATAAATTGTTGGTCTAGTCAGAGCTTCTTTCCATTTTACTCCCTTCTCCAACCTTTTATTGCAGATTGAGGGAATTCAAACCTTGTCAATATTATCTTCTTTTGGGAATTTCTTTTTAAAAGCATTTTTGCCTTTCTTGGTTTCCTCTGGGGCTAAGTACCTAAAGGAAAAAGTAAAGGAGGACAGCTGCATTTTTTTTCTTCTAAATAAAAGATCAAGCCAAGTGCCAAGAGAACCTTAGACCTCAGGATAACAAAAATGAGCATTTTAATTCCATCGTTGGGGACTTAATATATTTTAAAAAAATTTTCAGGATCTGTGGGCATCACTCTTCTTTATTTCCTCTAAATATTTTGTCAGTGAGAAAAAAATAGTGGTGTAATCACTGTGGCAGAAAATATAATATAATCAGTAAATGTAGGTGGAGGTCAAAGGGAAGAGGAATTGTACCAGCACATTTCTCTAATGACAAGTTGTAACTGGATTTTGAGAACTGAAACTCTCTATGCTATCACTTGTTCACTTATTCATTTTGCAGGTAGTTATAGAGTGCCTGCTATGGCCCATTAAACATCCTGCAAAATGATTTAGATCCCAGCACTAGGATAGAATCTCCCAACTCTAGATAAAGGCTAGCTAGCTAACAGATGATTTATATCCTAGTAGGGTGAATAACATGGGAAACATATGCCCCAAAATATACAAAATTAGGCTGTGAAAGTTCAGTGAGAGGTAACACAACTATACAAAATATATCCTAAAGGTGACACATGGTAAATGTATTATTTTCTTATTTTGTTAACATTTTTACTTCAATAGGTAGGTCTATGATGTCCTTGTGGGGGTCCCATCTTCAAGAGTACAAAGTACAGCTCTTTTATAGCTTCCTACTCCATTCCACTCTTGTCCTTGTTATCACATAAAGCTACCTCAGAGGCTCATTTGATCAATCAATCAATCAATCAATCAATCAGTCAACAGGCATTTACTAAGCACCTACTATTTTGTCAGGAACTGTGCTAGGGATAAAAGTACAAAGACTAAAGGCATGCCACTCGACTACCTGTGGGTTTTCCTTTAGGTATTTTTAAAACATGCTTTGTGTGCTAGTGAAATATGGTACTTAATAAATATTTGTTGTTTAGATTAAGTTGTAAATCCCTCATTTTAATGCATGGATCCTCTCCTATCCTTAGTCAGCTACTGGATTCTGAGTTCAAAGAGGACTTAGACACTTCCTAGTTGCGTGACCCTGGATTCTCTACTGCAATTCCATTGCTCATGAACTGTGATTCTGTTGGGAAAGAGATACTTCTTGTGTATTTTCACTCCAGTTCCTTCCTTCTTGATTAAAAATACTAATTCTGCTTTTTGCTCCCCCCTCCAACATTTCACTACAGAATGAAGGAACTAAAACCTTATCAAGATTTCTCATTTGGGGAGGGATTTATTTTCTTTTTACTCTTGGTTGTCTTTGCTTTAATCATTGTTTGCCTCAGTTTACTCACCTATAAAGTGGGGATAATAATAGCACCTAACTCACAGTGTTGTTTCAAGGATCAAATGGAATATTTGTAAAGCAGCACCTAGTAGGCACTATGTAAATTCTTATTCCTTTTTCCCCTTTCCCATCTTTATAATATATTTCCTGATATGTAAGGAGCTGATTCAAATGTATAAGAATAAGAACCATTCCCCAATTGATAAATGGTTGAAGGGATATGAACAGACAATTCTCTAGGAAAGAAACTCAAGCTATATATAGCCATGTGAAGAAATAATCCAAATAACTAATAACTAGAGAAATGCCAATTAAAGTGACTCTGAGGTTCTACCATATAGCCATCAAATTGGCTAAGCTGACCAAAAAAAGATGAAATAAGGACAGATTTTGGAGGGGCTGCTGGTAAACAGTCACATTGAAGCATAGTTAGTGGACCTGTGATTTGGTATGGCCATTCTGAAAAGCCATTTGTATTCATGCCCGAGGTTACTGAACTCTGCATGCCTCTGGATCCTAAATAAGACCTTTTTCATAGTTTCTTATGAACAAGCTTCATTCTTAATATGCTATGAATTATATACACCTACCCAATTTTCTTGGTTCTTTGGGTTTATAATTCTCATTCTTTGTAGATTAAGATGTTCCATAATTGAAACGACACAGCTTAAGAAGAATATTGTCATTTAAAAAGATGGGTTTTTGTTCCCTGGGACATCTGGGAATACAGAAAAAAGGGAAAAAATAGTCCATACCCTCAAGGAACTCACCTTCTAATGGAATAGAATTTCAAGGTAAAGAGTTTTCAAGATAGATTGGTGGAGGGCAAACTATATTCCATAGCTGGGTATGGAAAAGAAGGGACAAAGGAACACAAGTCAAGCTTAGGAGCATTTAATAAGTGCCTACTATGTTGCAGGCACTGTGTTAAGAAATAGGGATACAAAGAAAGGCAAAAGACAAAAGAAAAACAAGACCAAAACAAACAGTCCCTGTACTCAGGAAGCTTCCACTCTAAGAGAACAAACAATTCTTCTATTATAACAATTATATATACATATATTCTAACAATAATATATAATGGAATATACATTATATATTCCATTATATATTTTGTATGTGAGAAAAAATGGGTTTTGGGATGCCCAGATGCCCCCCCCCCCAAGAGGATAATATTAGGATATTGGGATTAATTGGATTGACTTTGCTGATTAAGTCACTTAAAGTTGACTTGATTGAAACCATACCTATCTGAGAGCCTGGCTTTCAAGGGGTGTGTTCTCTGAACTCTGACCTTGGTATGTTCTGCTCATGGATTGCCCTCAAATCCAGTGAAACAATGGATTTGGGTGATGCTAGTCAATTAGTTTGAAGCAGTGTGTAAGAACTGACTGTCATTGGGACCTGCAGGAAGCTTCCAGTCACACATTGAGAGAAATTTCCTTTTTGGCCTAAGACTTGTTGGTGAAGGTGCCTTTTTCTCTCTTCTTCCCTAGATCCTAGCTAGACTTTCCTAACTTTCAGGGCAATGTGATCAATCTTCGCTAATACATAACATGCTTTAATGAATGCTTAATGCCACAAAACTGGTACTAAATCTTCTAATTTATAAGTAGCAATATATTAGAAACCCCAGCTAATTTTTCCCAAATTTGGGACAGAAATAAAGTGACCACATATAATTTTACTTATCACATATATCTCTTTGTGTGTTTATGCAGTACTATATTTAGTATATGTGTGTATATATTTCACATTGGAGAAATTTATATTTTATTATATCATATATTTATATATGAATTTTCCAATTTATCCTGTATGTATATATGTATATACATATATGATAAATTGGAAATAATCTCAGGAGCTAACACAATAGTGAAAGCCTTCTAGGATCAGTTAGGGAAAACTTTAAGGCTTGTATTTAAGGGAAGATGATCTTCTTTTTCAAGGAGTGAAAGGGGATGTGTATGATGGAGGTATTGTGAAATAAAGTGGTCTGTCAGCTGAGTCATGAATATTTTAGAAATAGACATGTAATAAAGGAATGATCAAAGAGGTCTCATATTAGAATTGAGATCATTAGAGAAAGAAGAAAATCTTTATTGAGAGAATGCTGGAAGGGACACAGGAATGAAGCAAGTGGTAAAGACAGGTTTTTTTGATATTGTTGTTTGTTTTTTATGTTCTTGTCTGAAGCTACAAAACTATGATGCATAGAAGGGAATAGGACAAAATTTAGGTGAAAGACAATGCATTCGGGGGAGGGGGCGACTCGGTGGCACAGTGGATAGAGTGCTGGCCCTGGATTCAGGAGGGCCTGAGTTCAAATCCAGCCTCAGACACTTGACACTTACTAGCTGTGTGACCTTGGGCAAGTCACTTGACCCTCATTGCCCTCAATGCAAAAAAAAGAAAAGAAAAGAAAAAAGAAAGACAATGCATTCAGAAGGTCAGTACTGTAGAGATGAAATAATGCATTTTCATGGATTGCATTACTCTAAACATTTTTAGGAACTGCTTTCTCATATGTTACAACAGAAAAGAGTCTTGTCACCAAGTATTTATTAAATTCCCACCAAATGCTAGGAACTGGTTATGTAGAGAAAGGAAAAACGAAACAAAACAAAACTGGTCACTATGCTTGAAGAACTCCTATTCTAATATTGGTGGTACTACAACATGCAAACAACTATGGACAAATGTGAATTGGAAATAATTTGAGGGAATGTGTTAGTATTCAAGAGAATCTGGGGATTAAGGAACTTGCCTGAGGTCACATCATAATTTTGCACAAGATAGGACTTAGGATAAACCTTGAAGGAAGCCAGGAAAGCCATGAGAAAGGGATGGATGGGGAGAACTCCAGGTATAAAGGACAGCCTCTGGAAATATAGAGCTAGAAGATTGAGTTCCATGTTTGAGGACAAGCAAGAAGGCCAGTGTCACTGGGTATATGAAGGGAAATAAATGTGAGAGGAAAGGGAGGAAGGGTAATCCTGGAGGTCATAGGGAACCACTAGAGTTTATTGAGTGGGGAAGATACATGGTCAGCCCTTTAACTGAGTGAAAAATATATTGGAGTTGGGAGAGACTTGAGGCAGAGCATCCAATCAGAAGACTATTAAAATAGTATAGGACTAAGTTGATGAGGGACAATACCATCAGGATGATGGCTGTAGAATAGGAGAAAAGGGGACATATAATAAAGATGTTGTGAAAGTAGAAATGGCAGAATTTGGCAACAGAGTGGATATATGGGATGACTGAGAGGAAAGAGTCTAGGATATCACTTAGGCTGTGAGCCTAGGTAAATGGGAAGAAGGTTGCACCCTTAACAGTAATAAGGAAGTTTGAAAGAGGGTAGGGTTTTGGTGAAAAGATAATGAGTTACTTTTGGACATGTTGAGTTTTGAGATGTCTATGGGACATCCATTTCAAGATATGCAATCGACAGTGGAAGAACTTTTAAGTAATACAAATTATAATAAGCCCATAATTATATAATGTCTTAGGAGTTGCAAAGCACCTTCTCAGAAACAGTCCTATGAGGGAAATATTACAAATATTATCCCCATTTTTCAGAAGAAAAAATCAAGGCTCTGAAATGCTAAGTGCTTTACTCTTGGTCATATAGCCAATAAGTGTATGAGGCAAAATTTGAACCTAGGTCTTTTGACTTCCTAGACTTCTTCACTTTTCACTACATCAATAAAAATACTTTATGGAAAGACATGTAGTTTCTCTCTAAGGTCTCTGAATTAACTTATGACTGGTATTTTCTCTGTTGGATGCTTGTCAGGTGTCCATCCTAGTCTGATTAGGTCCTGGTCCTTTGTTCCTTGCATAGACAAAGCACTCTTGTTCTTTATCAGGATTTTTGTCTGTGTAAGGAGTAAGCAAGACTCTCAGGAGCCCAATAAAAAACTGAATGGATGACTAGCAGTTGCTTGAATCAAATACCCTACCACCACCACCACAGCATCTAAACTACCACAGTGCTCAACAATACAAATTTGTTTTATGATGAATATTTATTGTGTGCTCTTTCCTTCCTTAAGAGCTAGCATAAAGCATCAAGGCTCTCAGAGCAAGTTGTATACTTCCTAAATACTGGGTAGTCCATTCCATTTTTCTTTACCCCATCAATTAAACAATCAATAAATCAACAAGCATTTATTAAGGATCAACTCTGTGCCATGCAGAGGTAGGATGGCATGATGTATAGAGAGTCAGCCTTGAAGCCTGAAAGAGCTGGCTTTGAGTTCCAGACACAGGACAAGCTACTTAAATTGTCAGTGCTCTGGGCAAATCTCTCAGACTATAGGTTGCAGGGTAGGAGAAATTTCCTTATTTGGATGTTGCTTATACAAGTGAAAACACTGAAGTCTATTTTATACCTGTGTGCTAGGCGCTGTCCTAGGTGCTAGAATTTTTATTCCATGCCAATGCACAAACATTGATGATATGTCTATTGCATTCAAGGCATTGAGTATGCCAAGACAAAAATTTGACTGCTCCTATTTTGAGGTGAAGACAATAAATCACTAAACATAGAGGAATGATTTGTTCCACATTTCTAAGGGAGTTAGGTCAGTGACATATTTGAAAAAGGCCACTTTAATATTCCTTCCTAATATCTGGATTGTCTTAACTTAAAATAGTCCATCTCCTAAGGGAAGTTATTTAGCATGTTTGTTTTTAATGGCCTTAATAAACAGGAAATAGTGTTTTACAATTTAGGTGATTCTAAGAAGATATTGAAACTTCATTCTTAATTTAGTATATTTAGTTCAGGAAGGAGACATTTTCTTTCTTTTTTTTTGCGGGGCAATGAGGGTTAAGTGACTTGCCCAAGGTCACACAGCTAGTAAGTGTCAAGTGTCTGAGGCCGGATTTGAACTCAGGTCCTGTGTCCAGGGCAGGTGCTTTATCCACTGTGCCACCTAGCTGCCCCCGACATTTTCTTTTTGTTGCACATAAAAGAATTGTAGACTGTCCTCTAGATTCTTGCCTATGAAATTACCTTAACATCCCAGCAGAGTATGTAAAATTGTCCCTCTCCAATGAGATCTGATCCTAAGCCTAGGGTTTGAGTTAGGGTAGGAACCTGTATCATAGATAAAGCAGTTCAGAATTGGTTTTTACTCTGAAGCATTTTCATGTATCAAGGTTGGATCATGTTGGAATCAATATAATATGTGAAGATTTTATGAGTTTGTTCATTGTGGACCACAACCAGTCTATAAATGGTTTTTCAACCTGATTCT